>NC_087463.1:7440392-8040392 GCF_036321535.1 Camelus dromedarius | reverse complement strand
TGGGGGTAGAAGCCAGGTTCCACACTGGGTCGTCTTTGATGCCCCAAGGTGGGTGCTCTTTACTGCTGGCATGGGTGAGGGTTCTGACTCCGCACACCGATACCTCCCTGGCGAGGAGGGGAAGGGTGCCTCTCTGCCTCTCTCCACGTGGCCTTCCCTGACACAGAGGGAGGGGTGCTCAGGACCCCACAATGATGACTCTCAACCCCCAATGAAGCCTCCCTGACACCACCCTGGAGGGGTTCGGGTGCCTCGTCACAGCCTGGCAAGGGTGGACTCTTGGCCCCTCACTTGGTCCTTACCGGCATAAGTGGAGTGGAGCCAGGTTTTTCTAGAGTGTTTGCTTCAAGTAGAGGAGTTACTGTCTAAGAGTTTTCTATCTTGAGAGGCTGCCCCTTTCCTGGTTCTTCGACTACAGAGGGCAGGCACTTGTTGGGGACTTTTTGCTCTGCCTGTGCCTATGGGCGTGTCTGGGTTGCCGGTTTCTCTTGCTCCAATTCTGGGATCCATTGAGGCCAAGAAGAAAACTCAAGCAAGTCACTGACGTGTCATCCCTCAGGTGCCAAGTTCCCCAGCATGTCTACCTTCTCTTCTCCACTTTTCAGAGTTCTCTTATGTTTGTATACATAATGCCCAGGGTTTTTATTTGTATTTATTTCAATAATTTAAGAATCAATGCAGAAACATCCATAGAAAGCTGAGTAGCTCCACCGAGTCCTGCCTGCCTGGTGTGCCCTGAGCCTCCTTGTTGTCTGGGTCCCTAACGGCCTCATTCTCAAAACAGAGATCATCGTGGACCTAACGCTTTAAGTTCCGAAAGAAGGTCAGTTTGCATTCACAGCAGGGCGTGGGCACCTGGGGAACAGGGAAGAGCTGGGCGCCATCGGCAAAGTGGGTCATTGAGTCCAGTTCCTCCCAGGATCCCCCAGTTGGCCTTCAGATGGGCCAGACGCCTGAGACACAGGTCAGCTCGGGAGCTGGGTCCCTCATTCAGAGACACGCTGGTAGAGCCCGGAAGAAATTCCACGGCCCACCAGCTCGCCGTGGTGCCACGTGCCGTGACTTTCTGTAAATTCTCCCTACTTTTATGTTTCAATTGCTTTCAACTAATTGGCCCTTTTCCTTCCAGTCTCTTTGTTCTTTGAGTGTGAGTAATTTTTAAGCCCAGAGAAGAAACTTGGAAATTCCCTGGCAGATAATGCTCGATTCTCACAACTTTTGTCATCCTTATTTAGAATTTTTGTGGTGCCTGCAGCTATGGCTCAAAGAATGGCTGACCAAGCCTTTCCCAGCATCTGTCTTGAAACCGTCTGGCTTCCCACTTGCCATATCAGGGATTCCCCTCTCTCTCCAGGAACCCCCCCTCACCCCCCACCCTGCCCAAATCACTTCTCTTCACCTGGAGGAGGAAGGAGGTAATTTCTATATGGCTGGTCAAGGTCTCAGAAAGAAATCAGCTCGGCCTTACAGAGCTTCTGCTATTCTTTCTGGGAAATTTTTTGGGGGCCTGGAACTCCATATCCTGGTTCAAAAGACCTGGGAACCAGCCAGCCCTGTCAGTACAGTGATGACCAAGAAGAATGCCCCAGGTGGCTGGGCATCAGTGGATGTTCTCGGACTTACTCTGCCTGGGTGGCAGCTCCTTTGTGCACACAGAGTGATGTCTGTGGGTGGGAGGGGAGGCCTGGAGTCCACCCTCAAGGGCCCCTGCCTCACTAATGAATTCAAGAGGAGGAGGGCTGAAATGGGGCTGGATGGCAAATGAGGTTGGCTGGGCGGGCCAGGAAGAGCCAGATGCCCTGGGAAGAGGGGCATGGAGCCCCTTTCTCTGTGCCCCTCCCCGCTTCCTGTTTAGTTTTCAGGGCCAGTGACCATTGGGACTAGTGCCGGTGTGCAGGCCAATCAAGAATCTTTCTTCCCATTTTACAGAGATGCCAACTGAGGCTCAGTGAGAAGTCCCACACCAGAGGGCCTTGCCGAGGCTCTTGGAATGTGCCCCGACTGTCAGCTAGTCACGGCTCCCAGGCGTCCACCTTCTGTCTCCCACTTACCCTCAGATCCAGCCCCCATGGGAGAGAAGGGCTGAGTTACCTCTGAGGCCTGCTGTGGTAATGGCCACACGAGGCCCTCATCCTTGGCCTGAGAAAGGGCTGTGGGGGCCCTAACCACTGGAACAGACTTGGAGCTGGGCCTTGGGTTCCAACAATGGAGAGCCAGGCTCCCCTGCTCTGGCCATTCACAAATATTTGTCAGCGGGTGCTGGCTGAGCTGGCCAAAACCAGCTCCTCTCTCTTCTGTGTTTGCTGGCCCCGAGTTTCGTCGATACCTTCCTTCAGGGGCCAGCTGGCGGCTCACCACAAAACCTGTGGGTTTAGGTTTGGCTGAGCTGGGGATGAGCTGCTGTTGCTCCCGGCGGCCGGGTAAGGAAGCCACACTTGGTCTCAGATCCCCGGATGTGTGGGTCCAGGTTGGGGAGACATACTAGACATGCAGCCTTGCAGCCAACAAGGGCAGAAATCCACCTCCCTCCCTGCTTAATATGTTCTAATCTCTCTGGGGAAGTTTTCTCAGGGGGGTGGGGGAGGGAGGGGGGAGGAATGGCTTAGGAGGGAAGATTAATATTCCATTTGAGCTACTGGCAACACCTGCTGTTAGGGAAATAATGCTTTTTTTTTTAAGAATGGAAATTGTCAGTATGGTTTTTTTCCATCACTCATTTAGTTTATTCTTCTTCTTTGGGTTCTGAAATCAGATGTCTTGTTTCGCTCTAAGGCTGCTCTCTTTTATTAAAAAAAAAAAAGTTCTCTGAAGACCACAGCTGCATTTTGGGAGGTGGGTGTAGGGAGAATAACTTCAGATTTTGTTTTTAAAAATGATTTTAACAGCAGTCCAAGCGCAGACAAACATCTCTCTGTTCATTTTTTTATTTCATAATCATTCCCAACTAGATATTCCGAGGGCCACTGACTTATTATGGTTCTCTCAATGTCGGACACTTCACCACATAATTTGTAGGTCTGCTTAAAAATTTCTGAAAGCAAAATTCCTAGGGCATTTTGGTTTCAAAACTATGCATGGGCTCATATTTCTTGCCTTCAGAGAAAGTGATGACTGCCTATTACTAGCTTCGGCGCCTCCGTTCCTGCCCACCTACACTGGCCCTGCACAGGTCCCACCTCCCCTGCCCCAGCGGCCGTGACCAAGCACGAGCTGGGGTGTGATGGACGGGGCTTCTCTGCAGCTCAGGGGCTGCTTAGCTTAGCTTGGCCTATGGGGCCCAGAAACCAGGGGGCCCCTGCCACACATGTCTGCCTCTTTTTGCAGAATGACTGGAGAACTCAGCAAGGAAAAGCATAGGGGAGACTTCCTTCCTTCCTCAGGGAGCCAGCACGACACTGACTTAACAAAGGGACAAGGATCCGAGCAGCCTGCATCAGCTGAACGCCTGCTATGCATTGGGGCTGAATTGGAGGAGGGAAATTCCCCGAGTCCGTCTGCAGGACACTCTGCATCTGGTCTGTCTGGGAGACTGCTGCCAGCTTGCAGCCTGTGTCTCTGTCCCCCTCTGTGTCAACCCTCAGCTCAGGGGTGGCTGTGAGGACCACCTGAGCGGCAGCACAAAAAGTCCTACAGATGAGTGAGCCAAGGTTCAGAGAGGTTGCTTCGTTCCCTGCGGGTTGCCCAGCTAGCTAGCGGCAAAGCCTGTACCAGAACTCGGATCTGTGCTTCTGCTCTAAGGTACTGCTTGAAACCCTGCGTGACTGAATTTAACGATGACTTGTCCGAGTTCTTGGTGCTCTCTCTGGAGACCTAGGGCACCACTACAAAGCTAAGGACAACTGAATCACCTGGAATTGTAAATAAAACGATCATCAACACCATCGCAGTAGCAGCAGCACCGTCGTAGCCGGCTCTCTGAGTGCCAGCCCCACTCCGGCACCAGGTTCCCCTGACCCTCCGTGAGGAGCGCCACGTGCTTCAGGAACATTCCTGCTGCCTCGGACGGTCAGCCGAGCTTTGGATCCTCCCACTGCGACAGACTCTGGGGCTCTCCTTTCACTCAGAATTGGGTAGGAAATGATTCGAGACTAAGGTCACCTCCAGCCAAAGCAAAAGTTCACGTAAGAAGTTCAGTATTCTACTGCCTGGATTGAAAGCTTTAGACACCAGCTGTTTACCTGGCCAAAGGGACGCTCTGGAATGGAAGAGAAAAGATTCTTCTCACCAATTACAGAGTGAATGAAGGAAGGAATGATGAGGGGCAAGGCTGGTTCATTTACTGCTTCATTAATTAAACATGTTCTGAGATTCTGCTCGGCCTGGAGGTTAGTCAGAGATGTCAACGGGCTCGCCCCAGGCCACGCAGGAGCACTCTGAGGGAACCTTGGGGTGGGGGAGTGACCAAAGCTGTTCAGCTGCCCCCAAGGAGTCTCTCAACACCTCTCCTACACCCACCCAGACTTCGAGGCTCAGATCTGCCCAGGAGCCCTCCCCAGCTCCCAGGATGCTCCCTCCCTATCTCCGGGCTCCTAAGGCGATTATCGCCTGGCTTCCCTAGTCTCTGCCACCAAAGATGGCCTTGTGTGTTCCTCTTATGTGCCCTTAAAAGCATCCACTTCCTTCAGAAGGTGGCAAAACTTTCTCTAAACCTTCCTCGGGGTCCATTGTGAGGCTGGGCATTCATTCATGCCTGAAATGAGTCCTGCAACATGCCAGGTCCTGGGGACGCAGTGATGACTCGGACACGGGGCTGTGTCCTTCCAGAGCTTAGGATCCTTTTGGAGAGACAGACACTAATCCATTACTTACAGAAACAGGCATCTGGCTACAACCAGGGACAAGAGTCATGAAGGAAAGGAAGCAGAGTGTGGCACAGGGGCCTGTCCTGGTCTGCTCCTAGAGGCAGGGCTGGCCACAGAATTTGTGGGATCCTGAGCAAACTGACAACGTGGGCCTCTTGTTCAAAAACTGTTGATGTCATGACAATCACAGCAGAGCATTAAACCAAAGGCAGCCCTTCTGAGCATGGGTCCTGCACAGGGCACAGACCGGCCACCCGAGAAGCCAGCCCTGCCCGGAGGGCCGCCCTGAGGAATGGGGCTGGACCTGTGATCACAAGGATGCAGCGTAAGAGTAATGATGCACTAAACTTGGGCCAGCCACAGCTTTCATTAACCTAGGAGGGAGGGACCACTGTTCACCCTGTTTTACCGAGATGTCAGGCACAGAAGGGTAATTACTTGCTTAAGGCCACACAGCTTGCAAGAAGCAGAACTTGGTTTGAACTCAGGTGGTTTGGCCCTAGAATGTGTGCCCTCAACCACCACACTCTTTTGTCTCAAGGTTTTGTGGCCTGTTCCAGGGTCCTGAGGGCCTGGGGCAGCCCGTACACCACTCTTGAGCCACTGGAACCCAAATCCTGAGCTCTTGGACAAAGCTGGTGGGGGAGGGGTCATGGACTTGGCAGCATGTGGTGCAGAAGCGGGGCTAGATCTGCAGAAGCAAAGGCCAAAGGCTGAGCCAGAGGCCACTGGGAGCGGGGAAGCTGAGGCCCATGAGAGGGGAAAGCCTGGGAGGGCTCTGGACTGGTGCTCTGGGTCGAGGTTTGGAAATCCGGCCTTCCAGCCTTGGCTCCACTGCGTCTGGGGAAAACCACAGAAGCCACATGTGGCCTTCGGGTTTCCATCTGTGCTGGGAACAGTCCTTTCCCCACCACAATCTCCTAGTTCCTGTGGCTGGGGCCTGTGGGGCAGGGCTGGGGGGAGTTTGAGTTTTTAGGTGGCCCTCTGGCTTCACCGCTGCACTCAAGGCTGTGGGGGGCAGGTGATGTGAGTGGGAGGAGCTGCAGGCTCCTGCCACCCTCCTCCATCCTCGGGCAGCACCAAAAGTCACAGGGAAAGGGCTTTCTTTGGGGTATTAAATGGGGCTGTAAGTCTCATTCAACTGCTGAGGCATTTCTGAGGCCCTCTTCTCAAACCCACTGGAAATCCAGGGCTCCCAGTACCAATTTGCTGGGTGACTTTGGGCAATTCCCCAATTTCCCATGTCTCAATATTCCTACCTGTAGAATGGGCACATCAACCCCCCACTCAACCATTTCCTTAGATGGGTTCCCACCTTCTCTGCATTCCTGCCTGGATCACAAGGCCTGTCTGAAGTCACAATACAATCGAGCCTGGGAGAGCCTTTGGGGAACAAAAGCACATTATAAATATGAAGTATTATTTTTGTTCCAGGGTGAATCAGGCATTCCAAGAATCCTTGGCCTCATACGTTCAGAGGCAGTGTGATGTCATGCGAAGAGCACGCGGCTGCCCTCGCGGACTGTTTCCAGGGAAAGGCCCTCGCCCTTCCGCCCAGCCCAGCCAAGCCCTGCAGTCTCTGAGTCTGGCCCATGGACCCTCAGTGCAGCCTGCTGGTGAGTCCAGGTATCCCCCGGCTACGTGCCCACCCTGGGTGTGCACTCAGAGTCTGGTGGACGCCAGCCACGGATGCGGGTAAGTATCAGCTGGGATGCTTGATTTCCCAGCAAAATTGAAATTGTGGCTAAATTAACCAAGTTGTGTCCATCAACACCAGGAAGCAAAATCTGGCCAGGACACCTTTCTGGAGCCTTGAGAGGCTGCCCGCTCCCATCCACTTTTCCTAAAGAACTGAGGAAGCCCAGCTGTGGGTGTGAACTTGCCCCAGTGCATGGCCATCTTCCATATACCTTCATGGCCAGAATACAGAAAGTGTCCAACACAGACTCCCAGGGTATTTACTGAGAGGCAATACACTGTAGTTCAAAGTACAGACTTTGGAGTCAGACCCCAGAGTTCAAATCCAGGCTCTGAACTGCCAGCTGTGCAATTCTGGGCAAGCTCCTTAACCACGCTGGGCCAGATCTTTATAACCTGTAAAATGGGGCCAAATAGAGGACCCATCTCATAGAGTTCCTGTGAGTTTTAAAGGAGGTGATGCATATGTTGTTTCAGTGTTGCATCTAATAATATTATATTGTGGGTTTTCCAAGCAACGTAGCATGAATCCATCAGATAGATACTCCAAGGAAGTAATAAGCATGAGTGCACCCATAGTGCAGGTGGGAGAAACGGGCCTTTTCAAGGCTTAGGAATCAAGGAAGTCACCCTAGATGTCTAGCTTCTGCTTCTGCTTTGCTTCTGGCCTCTAAGGGCTGTATTTTGGACGTAATTTCCCACCAAGAAAGTCTTCATTGCCAAATACTCACCACATCACCCCAAGGGAAACACTGTCCAAGGGGTTTTCCAAAGGCTTAGGGGCCACCTCCAGTGACTTCCTTACTCCAGCCTCCAGCCTGGCCACTCGGATCCACCACAGTTGGCCAACCGGCCTCAGACGGCTCCACATACAGCACCTGCTCCGTGAGATGACTGACTTCCGAGGCCCTATCAAAATAGCCCTCTTCACCATCTTAATTTCACCATCTCCACGTAGTGGAGCAGCCCTCAACCTGGATCAGGAAGGACAAAGTGGAAGAGGGAGGGATGGAGAGATAGTCCTCTAAGAGTTGGTTAAATCCCGGGTGGGACCAACTGCTGAGTCCTTAAAGTCACAGCCTGAGCTCACCTAATGGAAGAACTTCTTCAGGAGAGCTGCCTCCCAACAGAGGGGGCTGCCTGGGAAATGTAGTGAGCCCCCCGTCATTGGAGATGTCCAAACATGCACCAAAAGTTAGCTAGGGGGCCCTCCTGTACCTAACCTGCTCATTCTGCAATCAGTACCCCCTCCACAAAGCCCTATGGGTTTAGCAGCACCCCAGCCCCCACCCCCAGGATCCTCACCTGGAGACGCAGCATGATGCAGTGACAACGTGGAAATCAGACATATGTGGGTTCACATTCTGGTTTTGCCCCTGTCTAGCTGGATGGTCTTGGACAAGCTACCTAAACTTCCTGCCCCTCAGTTGTTTTATTAATCAAATGAACCTCACAACCAGAAAATAGGCGAGGGGTGGAGCTGAAAAGATGACCACAGGGCAGAGGGATTAACTTTGCCCCCTCACGCCTCTGCCTCTGGCCGGCCCTGGGTACTCGGGTGAAGGAATGATGGCTTCGTTATGGGAAGCGGAGGATCCCAGGGCAGCTCCTGAGCTGTTCCGGCTTTGTGGGCTGCGGAGCACTGCCGAGCCTCCAGGCTCTCTGGGGAAACCCTGCCGGCTACCGGCCCGCCTCCCTCCGTCAGCCATCACATCCCGCCACCCTCTGGGACAGCCTCCTCCCTCACAGCTTCATTACTGACAGGTTTGCTCTGTCCCTGAAGGGCTGTTTTTTCCATCCCGGGAAGAAGAGGAAATGTGAAATGGAGTTAGCTGAAGTAGGGCCTCCCTCGGGCCACATTTTTCAGCCAGGGCTGGTGGAACTGACAAGTCCATGGCGAGGTGTCACAGCGCAGGGAGAACCGCCCAACAGGTTCAGTCACCTCAGACCCCAACCCCCACCCGGTCGTCCTGGGACACGGCTGCCCAGCAGGTGGGTTCTTGGGCTAGAATCTTCCCAAGAGCAAGGAGACTTGGAGCATGGTGCTGAAAACCTTCAGCCAAGAGTCTGTCTAGATATATGTATACAGGGACATTCAGACAGGTGACAAGGACTTACTCTCCCTAGCTCCCACAGGCAGGGTCCTGACGCTGAGAGCAGTGAGTTTAAAATCAACCAGAGACTCTCCCTGACAGCAGAAAGACCACCAGTAAAATTAGAAGGAAAGATGGAATTAGAAGATCACTGGGCAACCACCATGGTAGCAGTTGTTTTAAGCAAGAATCATCAATGGAGGTTAGTGGGTGAAAGTTTGAGGAAAAGCTGAATATTGACACAGTCTCAAAGTATCTCCCCACAAGCTATTTCTTAATGACAAAGGGAAAGCTCATAATTTTACAATGGAGAATCTTGGCGGATACTGCCATAACCAAGCAATCAAGGTCAACATCACCAGTCCTGGAGTGAAGGGACAGCATGAGTGTCCTGGTATGAGGCACTGGGAAGAAAACAGCGTCCCCCAAGTGCGAATAACCTGAGTCTGATCATGAGGAAATATCAGAGAAACCCGAGTGAGGGGCCACCGACAAAAAACAACTAGCTGTCCTTTAAAAAAGTCCATGAAATACAAAGACAAGGGAACTGTCCCCTGATTAAAAGAAACTAAAGAGAGATGACAATTGAATGTAACCCATGAGCTAGGCTCACTGGAGAGAGATGAGTAAGGACTGTGGTATTAAGAATAACCACATTGCAACAATGTTAGTTTCTCGATTTTGATCATTTTACTGTAGCGATGAAAAAAAATGTCTTTATAAAGAAACACACTGTGAAGTATCTAGCAGTGAAAAGGCATTCTTTTGGCAACTTACTCTTACTCAGGTCAGAAAAAAAATGTATACGAAAGAGAGAAAGATAAAGTAAATGCAGTAAAATGTTAATATTTGAGGATCCTGGGTGAAGAATAGACGGGGAATCTTTGTACTATCCCTGCAGC
This sequence comes from Camelus dromedarius, assembly GCF_036321535.1. Taxonomy (NCBI): domain Eukaryota; kingdom Metazoa; phylum Chordata; class Mammalia; order Artiodactyla; family Camelidae; genus Camelus; species Camelus dromedarius. The sequence continues at coordinate 8,030,897 of NC_087463.1, read as the reverse complement.
TGTTCTGTGCATCTGAGGTTTTGTTTTTGTTTTTTAATTTTCTTTTCCTTTTTTCTTTTTTTTTTTTTTTTGGTGGGGGAAGGAGGTAATTAGGTTGGTTGGTTTGTTGGTTGGTTTATTTATTTATTTTAGAGGAGGTACTAGGGATTGAACCCAGGACCTCGTGCATGCTAAGCGTGCGCTCTAGCAGTGTGAGCTATCTACCCTCCCCACTCATCTGAGATTTTGTTGAAATCAAAAGTTTTTAAAAACGAGTAGGATCCTCTTCTCTTAGAAGAGAAGAGAGAGGGCATTCTAGAAGAAACTCAGACTCAACAAAGCTTTGGTAGCAATTTTTCTTAAGTCAATTTCTTAAGTATCTGGCAAATCAAATAAAATACAATAAAATTGACCCCAGAAGGTGCTGCTTCACCTAGCAGCTGGCAAAACTGCGGAGGTCTCTCACTGTAGGGGTGGCCCCGCCAGAGGTGAACACAGAGCTCACTGTCCATTTGAGTCCTTGAGACCTACAGAAAATTTCTCAATGAGGCTCAAGCATCTGGGCTCCAACTGAAGGACAGCAGCCAAACTCCTACAACCCTGGGTCGCAGGCCTGAGTCGACCCGTGCACCATCACAAGCAAGTCAATTTGCCCTTCTGGGTAGTAACTGGAGCTTCCCAAAGCAAGACTCTGTTCCCTAGGGTGGGCCTCTCTGGCATCCGCCAGGAGACCTAGCTCCTCAGTGAGTGAGAAAAAGAACATATTTTTACACTTATTTTTATACCTGTGGAAACTGAGGCAGTTTAGTGGGCTGGCCACAGCCTTACTCCACTTTTTTAGACTTAAAAATGCCTATCACACTAATATATCATCTTGCAAACACACTTAGGACTTAAAAAAATTGTTATTTTCTTTTTTTAAACAATTTAAAATTTTATTTTATTTTTTCACCTTAATGGAGGTACAGGGGATTGAACCCAGGACCTTGTGCATTGCTGAGTTCATGCTGTACCACTGATGTATACCTGCCTCCCAAACATTTTGTTATTTTTGATGGTATACAATAAAGATATTATTTTATGTAAAACACAGTTTTTAGATTAATATGTCATTGGGAATAAATTGTAAGGTTCATGTTTAATATGATCTTTAATAACACTATGATTAAAGGCAAAATTTTACCTTCCCACTTATCAAGTGATGTCTTCTCCTTCACTTATTGTAAATGAGTTATGAAAGCAAAAGCATAATTTTCTACAAAGAAATTTCAAAATGACATATTATCATTTCATTGTGGCTTTGGCGCCAGATACACGCTCACGCGGAGGCTGAAGTCTGACTATATAAGGCAATGATATATAAGAAAAAGAAACAAAAAGCAAAAACTGATTTTGAAGCCCACTGTTTGGAATTCTCAAATTTGAGGTTTGTTTAATAAAAAATCAGCTGGTTTGTTTTTGTAATTTTCTTGCTTTGTTTCTAAATGGCGAGACGTGAGAATTTTCAGGAAGCGCTTACAATCACTTCTGCTCAAATAGCAGGGTGTGAGCGGGGAGGGTCTTGACTCCGGGGCTCAGAGTCGGGCTGCCAGCCAGGCTCGGGGTCTCTCCAGGCCCCGGGAGCTGCCACACGGGGATTCCGACCAGAGGAACGGGGCTCCGGGGCCGGGCAGAGCACCCGAGGCGAGCGTGCAGAGTTATTACCACTTGTATGTTCCTCAGGAACCAGCCTTTTAATATCTGTGCTCTTTAATGCTTCCTGCCTTTAACCAACTGTCCATTACGGGTACAAATTAAATATTTGACTAAGAATAAAAATCATTTCAAACTGCGTAATGGTCAAAACCACCGAAGTGGCTCTCGGGCTGCTGAGTGATGAACTGGCCGAGGGGCTGGGTCTCGGGCGTGCCACTCTCATGTGTGGTAAAGTCACAGTCCACACCCACGGGCAGGGTCTCACACTGTGAGCTCCCAGAGGTGAAAAGAGACCCCTGGCATGAGGGTAAGAGCACAACTCTGGGGCCAGCCAGGCCTGGGTTCAAGTCAGGGCCCTGTCATCTCCTTGCTGTGTGCCTTGGGCAAGGCTCTTCCTGGTCTGTGCCTCAGTTTCCCATTTGCAAAATGGTAATGAAAGGGGTACTGCCTAGGGTTCTGAGGGTTAAGTGAGCTTCAGTTGGCCTGGTACTTGACACAGAGCAAGGGCTCGGCAAGGAGCCCACGCTGCTGCTGTCACAGCTTCACTCGGAAGCAGCAGCAGTGACAAGTCAGGACTCTGGATGAGGTGCTCGCTCCGTGTGTGAGCCCAGGAGACACCTCCTTGGGAACCCCCAGGTTCCTTGCAAACTTGGCATCTTCCATGTGACCTCAGGTTTGCAGCTCCAGTGTGGGGTGTTCAGAAGGGTTTGAATTTTCCTGCTGGCCCCTGGGGGAGTCTTAAACTTGAAAATCCACTGACAGTCTAAGCACGGTGCTCTGACATGCCAGTCCCCCTTCCCCAAGGGTGTCCATGCCATCCCCCCACTAGAACTCCCCCTTCGCTCATCTTTTTGCCTCAAAATACCTTCTCATGGGTTTTGGTGCTGAAGCAGGGGAACTGCCCTGGTTGCCTGGCGCAGGGTGAATGCAGCTGTCCCTCCGGTCTTTCCCGGAATTGATGGGAAGTATCAGTGCACTCGCGGCCTCTGTCCACAGCTCATTCCTGGACAGTGGTGGTCCCTGCCAGGTCACTCCAGGAGGTGTCAGGCTCCACTGGAAACGGATGTTTAGGTTCTCACTGTGAGGGTGTGGGAAGTGGTCTGTGATGGGGGGACGAGGAAGGTGTTTTGGAGGACTCCCTAGGGGACCCTGGTTGCAGTAGCCATTCCCTGTTTCTCGGTCCCCGTCCTGTGTGGAGGATGGCCCTGAAGGCAGGTGATGGGGAGGTGAAGGTGGCATAGGGTTGGGGTCTCTCAGCACAGCCCAGCGAGCCCATTCCTTCCCAGTGGGCAATCTGGTCAGAAGGGGAAGTGATGTGATTGAGGTGCTGGCAAAGCTCTCGGGCAGGGCTGGGCCCAGGGGTTTTACACTCTCATTTCTGAGGCACTGGGTACCCTCTGCCAAAGGAGAGGAGGGACAAAGCAACCGGGGATGCTAGCTGGAGAGGTGGGCCACCAGGTGCCACCCCAGCTCTGTGGCTGCTGGCTGTGTGCCACTGGGTTAATGAAAACACCTCCCTGGGCCTCAGTTCTCTTTTCTAACAACAACAACAACAACATGATAATGAATAATGCTTGAATGGCACTTTCTATGTCCAAGGCACTGTTCTAAGAACACAGATTAACTCATTCAGTCATTTCCACAACTCTGTGGAGTGGACAGAAACATTATCCTCATTTTACAGCTGACAAAACAGGCAGAGAGAAGATAAGTAACTTGCCCAGGTCACACAGCCAGAAAGTAGGAAGCTGGGGAGAGTCCACGCGAAACTTCTGGACTTGGCAGAGGGGTAGGGTCTAGAGAAAATAATTTCTAGAGATCTGTTAACATTGTAATGTTTCTCCAACCTGTTAATAATCTTTTCATGGTCTGTTTTTGGCTGCCCCAGGCTTCCAACGAGCTGAGCACAGCGGGGAAGAAGAGGTGCAGGGAGCTGGACCTTCCAAGACCAGAGCTTCTCCGCTCTCTGGGGACACAGAGGAACAGTCAGGCAGGCCACGGGCGAGGACTTGAGTGGCTACGATGCCCTGATGGGTGGCAATAAAACCCTTCCCGCTCTGGTCACCTAGGCATAAAGTGTCACAGGGAAATGGCAGAACAATCAGCCTGAGCCTGGGGGGTGGGGTCTGGTAAGACCAGAGCTGGGTGGGTTTCTGGGAGGGAGGGAGGGTGGCCCAGCAGGGGAGGCCCAGACATGGTCAGGGAGTGGGGAGTGGTCTGGCTGACTTGAGACATGGGGCGCAGGGGCAATGAAGGTGGGGTGGTGGGAAGAGATGCTGGAAAGTTAGGTTGGGGCCAGGTCTTGGGGGCTCTGGAGGCTGATGGTGGAGAAAGGGCAGGAATTTTGGTTCTGGTGAGAGGAAGCTTTCTCTGAGCCTGGAAGCTGGATGGTCAGAGCTGGGCTGGCAGCCAGGCCAGGGAGCGGCTGGGTCGCTGGTGGCTGAGAGGGGTTGCAGGAAGCTAAGCCAAGAGAAAGAAGGGGAGCTGTAAGCGAGGACCGTCTGGCAACCTGCCTGAATGCAGGCCCTGGCTCTGCCTCTGATGCACTGTGGGACCCGGGGTGAGTCATGTCCCTTCTTTCTGCCTCAGTTGCCCCACCTGTAAAATGTGCATATAAAAGCACCTACCTCAAAGGGGTGGCTGTACTGACAATGTGTGTTGATGACTGTAGAGCCCTTTGAACAGAGGACGTGCTAAGAATTTATTAAATATGATGGGCATGCCTGACATACTTGGAGACATATCAGCAGGAAGCAATCTGGGCCACCCCAGATACCCAGGCAGACACAGAGCGGGAGGGGGAGGAGCAGACAGGAGCATGTGTTTAAACCACCAGCATGGCTGCCTCCCATGGTTCCTTAACTGAGGGATTAACTAAAGGCATCTGTGAACTTTGAAACCATAACTCATCACTGAGCGGTGCCCCCTATGGGGCTCTCAGCTTCCTGCCGCCTCTGACACCTGCTCTCTGCCAGGCCACCGTTTTGGAATGCCCCTCATCCAGGATGGGTGAAACACCCACAGTGGGGACTAACTCCCTCTCCCATGAGTGGCAGTGATTATTCTGTGACTCTTAACATTGAAGAGCCCGAGTAGAAGGTTAGGGCACAGGCCAAAGAACGAAGGGGCAGAGCCAGGGCCAGGGCAGGATGGCCTGTGGCCTCTCCCACAGTGTGACAACAGGCAGAAGGAAGGACCTTTGAGACTAATTGGAGACTTCCCACCAAGGCCCATCAAACAGAAGTCTGTCCCTTCTGACGCTGTCACAGGCCACAGTGAGTGGGCGTGCTTGCCTGGCATCCAGCTCAGGGGGAGGCCTGTCTCTTCAGACACCCATCTTCCTTCCATAATCCATGTTGAACTAGGCTAACTCTGCCCCACAATTCCCTCTGCCTTTCGTAGGCTCCTAAGCCAGGAGGAATCACATCTATGTGACTGGTGTTGGGAAGTATGAGGAGTAATTAATACTATCCTGCTGATGTCATTCAAGGAATTGCAACGTCAGGTGCCAGGAGGCGGGAGGAGCCTGAGAGACAGACAGGGTGACCAACCAGCAGGCCTGCCGGGGCTTCCAGGGGTACGAGCTTCCCATGCTAAAGCTGGGACAGTCCAGGGTAAACCAGGGCAGCTGGCCCCTCTAATTAGAGACCGGGTGACTCAGTTCCCTTTGTTTGGGAAAAATGGAGGTCCCAAAGGCTAGGTGGCCGGCTCTAGCTTCCTCATGGACTTAGGGAAGGACAGAGGGTCCACCCAGGTCTTGGATCCCAGGCTCGTGCTCTTCCCACCACACCTTCATGACATGAGACAAGATGACACTGGGGCAGCCAGGGTAACATCTGGCAAGGTCCAGCCCTCCCACCACTGGAGGGCACATCAAGGAGCACATTTAAGGCTCACCTGTGACAGGGCACCACACAGGGAAGGCACCCAGGTGACACGTCAAGGATTTTTATTTGCGATGATCTGGCTTAAACTGAACTTCACTTCCAGAGAAGGCTCTGCATAGGAGTCACCATGAACCATCCGCTAGGGCCTTGCTTGAGGCTTCAGTCCCATCACCACCCGTCTACCGGCGGCTGATCAATGACCCCGGCCTGAGCCTGCCTTATAAAGGCCCAGAGTGGACGGTGGGAATTGGCACCTTCTGCTTCAAATCTGGGCACTGACGCTAGTCTCCCTTGGGTGGTTTAACAGACTAATTTCTGGGCTGTGGTGGAGAGATCTTGGTGGGAAGGCACTCCGGAGAGCTGGCAGGACTGTAACAGAGCTGCTGAAAGGCCCTGAGAGGATAAAGTGAGTAACCTAGGGCAGGGCTGGCTACCCCCTTGTCCATCTGTTCATTTATTCAATAAACGTCTACTGAGTTCTACTACAGGCAGACAGTGCTCTCGACACTGGGGATGTGGGGTGGGGGAGCAAGTGACAAAAGCCCTGCTCTTGTGGAGCTTATCTCTAATGGGGAGATACAGACAGTAAACCGAATAAATACATCATGCAGAATACCAGACGGCATTAAATTCTATGGAGAATATGAAGCCACGAAGGGGGACTAGGGGCGCTATTGGTGGTCGTGGGGTACCCTGGGAGAGACTGCACTTTTATTTATTAAAAAAGTTTAAATTGAAGTATAATTGACTTACAATATTATATTAGTGTCAGGTGTACAACATAGTGATTGGATATTTTTATACATTATAAGATGATCACCACGATAAGTCTAGGTACCATCTGTTCCCTTACAAAGTTATTCTGATTCTATTGACTATATTCCCTATGCTGTCCATTACATTCCCAAGACTTATTTATTTTATAACCGGACGTCTGTACCTCTTACTGTCCCTCGCCTATGAGGGTTTATACTTTCAGATAGAGTGCTTAGGACAGATCTCACTGAGATGGTGCCACTGAGCAAAAACTTGAGGGAGGAGCCATGTAAATATCTGAGAGCAGAGCAATCCAGGTAGAGGTGACAGCAAGTGCAAAGGCCCGGTGGTAGGACCTTGCCAGTGATGCTCAAGGTCCCCAATAAGGCCAGTGTAGCTGGAGTGCACACTGAGGATGGTAGATGATGAGGTCAGAGGTGATGGGAACCAGATCACCTGGGGCCTTGTAGACCACTGAGAGGACTTTAGTCCTTACTCTGTGAAATGGGGGACTCTGAACAAAGAATTGACATTTAAAAAGGCTGAATCAGGGAGACCATTGGGGTTATAGGAATAATGCAGGTGGGAGCCAATCATGCCCTGGGCCAGAGGAGCAGGAGTAGAGGTGGTATGAAGCGGGTGGATTCTGGACCTGTTTTGAGGGTGGGACTGGGAGGAATTACAGACTGGAAGTGAGTGGAGAGGAGGAGAGAAATCACAGATGTCTCCAAGGTTTCTGGCCTCAGCAACTGCAAGAAGACTAGGGGAGGGCAGGTCTGAGGTGGACAGAAGCTCACTCTTGGATAAACTGAGTTGGAGAAGTTTCAGAGACACCCATTGTGGGACGTTGAGAAGGCTGGAGGGTACAGGGGCCTGGAGCTCAGGGAGCTGGTGACCTAAGGAGCCTCCTGGACACCCCAGCTCAGGCAGCCTGACTGTTTTCCCAGGCTCACAAAAAGGTTTGTTTTCATTTCAATTTCATTTTTATTTATAATTATGTAAAATATTTACATGGGTTCCAAAGTCAAATCTGCAAAACAAGGTGTTTAGCGATGTCTGCTCTCTACACCCCCACCACCTCACCCTTTTCCACCGTAAATAACCACTTAATTGGTTTTATGGTTTATCCATCCATTCATTATCTTTAATCTATATTTATATCTGCCTTTTAGGGAGAAAAGTAGCACTCTGCATATACTTTTTCCACTTTGCTTTTCTCAATTAACATTATTTAATGTCACTTATTTCTCTCTGCTTTTTATTTTTAGGGATAGATTTTATTTTTTGCCATTTTTATTTACCTATTTTTAAAATTGTCTGGACCAAGGTGGTTCAATTCTGTTTTCTAGCAAGCACCACCACGCTGGGTTAGGGGCAAAACAGTCCCTAGAAGTCCATGTCTAGCGGCTTATAAAAGAGTGAGTTATTCTGGGGTTTCTTCTTGTCCTGAACTTCTGAACTCCCTGATTCCTCGTGGTAGGCAGGCCAGGGCCTTGCCAAACGCTAGAAGTATCAGGGCAGAAGCAGGAGACCTAGCTTACAGTTTGACTCTGCCAATGTCAAGTGTTTGACCTCGGGGAGCTCCCCCTTCACGCTGCAAAATGAGAAGCCTGGATAAGATGATCTGTATGGGCCTTGGAGTGGACACTGAGGGTGAATCAGAGGACCAAGTGTGGAGGCTGACCCAAACCTGTTCCTGGCAAACTATGCAAGTGGTCAACTTCTTCTTAGGAGAAGGAGGTAAAGATAAATTCCATCGTGCAGCAGCCTCAGCGCCCATCACCGGCTTCTCTGTGCACGGCAAAGGGCTACTGGGTGATGTGGAGTCACGAGGTGGGTCCTGGAGACAGGACTGTGGGCAGGAGGTAGGAGTGCACGTGCAAAGCAAGGGGTCAGCAGGGAGCAGCCAGCTGAGCAGAGACAGATTTAGGGAGTTCACAGATGTCAGTGGGGTGGAGCAGCAGGCGGCCAAGGAACTGGTCAGGATGGCAGAGGGCCGATGCTGCCTCAGGGGTAAGGCAGCTGAGCCCCGACGCTGGCCTGCCCTGACAGGAGGCTTCTGTACACTTCCTGCCGGAGGCGGGACCAAGTTATCCGCCCCAGGAAAGCCTTCTAGAGCCTGGGGCCTCAACTGACCAAGATGCTGCAGGTCCAGAAAGTTCCTGACGCATGACAGCTGCTTTTATTCTGTCTTCTACAGAGAAAATTGCAAACCGAGAGCTACCCATTCTATGTATTTCTCCTTCTCTCCCAATACCCTCTAACAACTCACACCAGCAAAGGCAAGAGGCCAGGAAATAAATATGCCCCAAAGAAAAATCACTGGAAGAAAAAGAGCAAAGCTCTGAGCCATCCCAAAGTGCAGCCCGGGTGGAGCTTTCTGCTAAGCTGCGCATCACGTATTCCAGCCCAAAGTCCTCTCCCAAGCTTCCGCCCACAGCTCTGACTTCTCTTGAGTGTAGCCGGAGGCAGACAAGGCCCCAAACCCCAGGGATGTTGTGGGATCTGCTGAGTAGTCCCAGGGAGTGCCAAGAGCAGGAGGATGGCCAGCTTCAGAGCCTGGAGACACACAGGCATCTATCCAATCCCCTTCACCTTCCTAATCCCGGATGTGAAATACATAATCACCCCGCTCATTACCCACAGCCCCCGTGGGGCCACGCGGGAAGGAACGTGGGAGAGGCATCCACTTTCTGCACTGACTGGGCCTTGACTCAGTGTATCTTGGAAGAAGAGGAAGTCTAAACGCTTCCACCCAGGGGTGGCTGTGTAATTGCAGGTTTTCACTAACACTCAGGGAAGGAAGAGTTGCTGCTAGGGAGAAGCTGGGGAAAAGGCTTCGTGGCAACCTTTCCCAGGAACAAGGCCATCCCAACTGCCAGACCACCCTGGCGTGCCCTTTCCGACTCCTCCACTTCCCCTGACACGTGGGATAGTGACCAGCCCAGCCCTTCCCAGAGGCTGTCCATCCTCCCCTCCACAAGCATGCCCGGGGTGTTCCCTGTCTCGGCCCATCCATGGGCCAGAGCTCCCAGGGAGGACAGCAGGTGGAAAGGGAGCACCTATGCCCTCTCACCTGCCCTAAGCACCCATGGGTGGGACGATGTCTCACATTCTGATCACGACCTGTTTTGATGGGGAAACTGCATCGCCAGCAAGCCTTCTACAGACTCCAGCCTAAAAGGATGAGAATTGGGCACTGTGACTCAAGACAAAAGGCTGAGGCTTCCTTGGAGGTACAGATTCTGTTCAGGTACCCTCTCCTCCCTCCACAACATCTCTCCTCCCCCAGCTTCCAGTCTCATCTCCTTCTCTCTGACATGAATCTTCCTCCTCTTGCCACCCACCACATGCCACATGACTTCCAACCAGGTGCCTTGGCCCCTGCTGCCCCCTCCAGTGACGTCCCCTCCTAGCTTGGACCTCTGCATAGAATGCATTGAGAGATGTGTCTGTAGCTTGGTGCACTGGATCTAAACTCTTGGCTGGCTTTTCGTGCCTTCCACAGAGGACCCTCCCTGACACACCTCTGTCTTTGGTCCCTCGGTGTCCTCTGCCATCAGGAACCCTGCCCACTGTCCCTGACACCACTCAAGGCAGGCCCCAACCTGGCACCTTTGTTCCTGCTCAGTCACTTACCAGGAATGCGCTTCCCCCTGCCCTCTGTCTGGCCTACTGACGAGACAGATCACATTCCACCTCCTCCAGGAAGGCTTCTTGGCTACTCTAGACTCCAGGAATCTTTCTTTGGCCTGGCATTGTACTATTACACACACAAACTACACACATTCATATACACATACATAGACACACACGTCACACGCACGCACACATACATGTACAAAACGTATAACACACATGCATACACCCATAGACACAGACACACACCAGTGTTATCAAGTGAAAACTGTTCAGTATACCTTTTCTCTCCAAATAGACTATAAACTCCTGGAACGCCTGGCACAGACCTAGGCCTGCAAGAAGCACTCAGGAGACGCTCTCTTCCTGACCAAAGCCCCCTTGTCCAGGCCTCCCTTGCCTATCTGTACAGGGGCTGGTGACAGGCATTGCTCCCCCCACCCTGGGGATCAGGTAGGTAAGGCCAATGCTACAAAGTGCCTCAGCCTCTAAAGGAAAAATTCCCTCTCTGCCCCAGAATGCTGTCCTATGATAAACAGGATGCAGACAAATCCCAATGAATCCTGGGATTCGAGCAATTTTAACACAGCTAATCTGACATCATCTCTTTGACCACAGCAATGCTCAAGGGGGGTGGCCCTGACCTATTTTTGGTGGGCAGTCCCTGCCAGAAGGGGCAGCCTTGCAGGTCTCCCCATTCCTGGTCCCGGGGCAGGGGGGAGGGGGTGGAGCTTAAGCCTGGCCCCTCCCGCTACTGGAGGTTCCCATTTTGGATTTGAGCCACAGCTCAGAGAACAGGCTCAGTGGAGTTTGAAACACCCAACATCCTTAATGGCCTTGCCGAGCATTAACCCTGCCTCGGGGGAGATGGTCAGCTCTACCTGCAAATACCCCCATTATTGAACCCCAAATTACTGCTACATCCATCAGAATTAAGACCCGCCACAGGGCTTTTACGATGGGAAGGTGGGTCTTTACCATGGAAAAGCCTTGCTCTGAGAGCCAGCCCTGAGAGACCTGGAGAAGGGACGGGCTAGCTGGGATTTCCGGGGGGAGTTAGGGTGGGCTGGAGGGTCTGTTGGCCAAGCAGGGCTAGGAGGGCCCCCATGGGAGCCTGAAGGAGATGGGGGCAGCTGTCTTCTTTCACAATGCTGCTCTTACACAATGAAAAACCTTGGGCAGACAGAACTTTCTTCGGTCTCAACACTCCCAGTTGCTCTGTGGTGGAATGGGCCAGCTCAGCCCTCTGCAGCATGGTCTAAACACTCACCCAGAAGCACTCCACGGAAGCTGGTACAACCTGACCCTGGCAGCAGAGCTGACGGGGACCCGAGACCCCACCAGGCCATCTGTGTCCCTAGTACTCCCCCCCGACCCTTCTTAACTGCAGGGTGCTCCCTGGGGCTTGGGCACGGCTCTGTCACTCACCAGAGAGCCCCTCCCCTCACCCTGCTCTCGGCTGGCTCCCCCAGGATGGCAGTGGTTGGCAAAGAGCCCAGCTAGTCCCATTTCAACTACCCAGGCTGGGTGGGGTCTGAGGGATTTACTGCAAGCGGGAGGCCGCCACTCCCAAAAGGGGCGGCAGGGCTGAGACACAATCTTCAGGCAACCAAGCTGGGACTTCAAGCCCACCCCCACCTCCCCCACCCCATGCCATCCCCCTTTGTCCCCCTCCCCTATCTGTAATCCACAAACTTGACAAAGTCAATCTCAGGAAGGTGTCCCAGAGCCTGGGGATATACCTCCTCCAGGAAGCTACCATTTGGAAAGGACTTCAGGGAATGTCAATTTTTAAACCCCAATGAGGTGGGAACTTACTAATGGAAGTTCAGGCAACAGGACCCCAATGTCTCTCAAAATCACATTCACTCATACTGTGCGGTGGTGAGGACAGGTGGGCTTCTGTGTAGGTCGTACATCTACAGAGAGTTCACCATGCCTCTTCCGCAGACACCAAGCTAAATAAAGTCCCCGGACGGTTGCTCAGATTAGTGAGCGCCTCCCCTTGTCTACTCCCTGGGTGGGGATTCTGGCCAAGTGCTGGGCAGCCCTGTGTCCGCAGCACGGCTGGAGGGCTGCAGCGGGTGTAGCAGGGACAGCGCTCTGCTGGCTGGGCCAGGTTGTCTGCGGGAGAGGCTATGACCTGAGAGATCGTAGACGGTAGATGGGAAGCTTTGTGTCCAGAAGGGGTTGCTCAAAGACAGGCCACTAAGAGCAAGAGACTGCTCTTAGCCTGTGGGTGCTCCGGGCTGCTGCGTCAGCTCTGGGTGGTGGCTGCCCCATGGTGGGCATGGCAGAGCCCCATGCAGGGCAGGGTCTGGGCCGGCTGGCCAGCCCAGTTGTGGAGGCAAGACCTGTCCCATCTGTGCACTGCCCTGCTGGCCCTCCTTCCCCTCCCACCTTCTGCCTTCCCAAGTCCTGCCTCAGTAGCTGCAGGGAGGCAGGGGACACTATCTTTCCCAGAGCCTTCCAAGTGCCATTAGGCATCAGTGGCTACTCCTTGGTCGTCCGTATCCCAAGGTCTCCCATGGCAGCCTTCAGCCCGGCCTTCTGCAGCCTCCACGTCCAAATGCATCTCCAGGGACTTCTGTCCAACAGGATGTGTGAGGCTTAGCAGAGCAGAGCTCAAGCAAACACCCAGCCCTGAGGCGTGCTTCTCTGAGAATGGCAGTACCGTCTTCACGAACTAGAGCACGCTGCGGGGATGGGGTAGGACAGCCCGCCGCCTCACGGGACCTCTCTTCTGGCTTCCTGCTACCTCCGTCCTGGGGCCACCCTGGGTAGATGCTCCATCCCAGGCAAGGTGGAGGGACAGGGGCTGTGACCTCAGGCCAGACAGCCTGGATCTGCCCCAAGAGGCCGGTGAGAGCAGAGGCGGGGAGGTGACCTCACATTGCTGCACCTTGGCCTTCTCAGCCAGAAGGCGTAAACAGAAATTTCCTTCTCTTCGGTGTTGTCGTGACAGTCTAGATCAGGGATTTGCAAACGACGGCCTATGGGCTGAATCCAGCCACCAGCTGTTTTTGTGAATGACGTTTTGCGGGAACACCACCCTTCTTGTTTGTTTGCATATTGTCAGTGACTGCTTTTGCCCTACAATGCGGAGTCACAGAGGGGCAGTGGTGACCGAGACCACATGGCCTGTGAAGCTTTCAGCTTTTCTCCCCAGTACTTTATGGGGAAAGGCAGCTGCCCACTGACCCAGTCAGCACAGGGGGCGCTCCACACAGAGCAGCTTTAGCAACTTACTTTATACCAGTGGGGACAAAGGGACAGCGGCAGTGAGGACAGGTGGGTTTCTAGACCCAACCTGATCAAAACAGAGGCGGTCTACTTTGGTTGGTATATATTTAGTTTCCATATAAGATCTGATTTGAAGAATCTTCACCCATCTACTCACCCCTTCGCTTAACAGAACAAATCAAGCCCTTACCAGTGCCCTGAATGGAGCCTGGGAAGAACTGTTGGAGGCATGGTTTGTGCTGGGAGTTCTCTGGGAGTGAGATGGATAATGGAGTTCTAGTCAAGGACAGAGGGCTGGGAGCCAACAGTGGGGACAGGCACTCCCTTTCTGCAGAAACTTCTGGTGTCTCTCCCTCTGCCCAGGGCTCTGCCCCAATCACCCAGGAGGGCTCTACACAGACCTCTCGGTGATGCCCCCTACAGGTCTAGGGGAGGCTGCACTATTCTCAGCAGTTCTGGTGGCCCCTGTAGGCTTTGGACCCCAGCAGGGTGGGCACTGACCCTCATTCGCAGACACAGACGAGGGAGGGGCAGACCCTTCCTGAGCCCCACAGAGGAGTAGGGGATGCTTTACTCAAGGAACAATTTTCCCTTTCAGCTCCTTCCTTCTGCTCTCAGGGTCCCTTCCAGACCCTCAGAATCTTCCACTCCAATCTGCTCTCCTCCCCTCCAACCCCATGCCTGGCTCTCCAGGACCCGGGAGTTTCTGTAGACCAGGGCCATGTAACAGGTCCTCCTGGGAGGATGGAGATGGTCTTTATCTGTCCAGTGCGGTAACCGTTAGCTACATGTTGCTACTGAGCACTTGAAATGTGGCCAGTGTGACTGCAGAACTGAAATTCTAACTCTGCTCAACTTTAACTAACCTGAATAACCACGACGGCTCGTGTGCTGGACAGCACAACTAGAGGCAAAAGGGGTTCACTGTCACTTCATTCCAGGGACTCCATCTGGAGCCAGAGCCTCCTGAAGTGCTCCCAGTGATGCTTTGAGAAAGGAGGGCGAAGAGCCTCTGGGTGGACAGGAAGGAACAGATGGAAGAGGGGGGTCCCCTTTGCCCGTCCCCACTGTGTGGTCCCTCACAGCCTCTCAGCACACCCATCACAGCTGTTTTAGTTCTCAGGGATGTTGCTGCTCCGCTCACTGTTCTGAACCCTGACAGCATGTGGTCTTCTATCGTAGGCAGGATCACCCTCACCCACGTAGGCAGATGACCTGGGATCACCATTTATCCTGCAGAAGGTGAAAAAGGAGCGCATGTCCCCCTGCACAGGGCCAACGTTCTAGGATCCCATGGCAAGAATCTGGATATTCCGATGTCTGAGACCAGTCTCCATTTTGCAAGGTCTTGAGCAGATCATGCAGCCTCTCTGGGTTTCACCTACATTACTCTTATATGTGTATTATATATACTCTTATATATTCGGGGCCACGAAATCCATCTCTGCCTCCCAGGCCTGCTCCAGGGAAAGCATGAGAAAGGCCATGTAAGACACCTTGACTTGTGTTGTTAGTTTTTGTATTCTTCCGTCTCCTACCCAAGGAAGCCTCTCCTGTCAGTGTCTGATGGATTCAAGTATTTCAATATGCTTCCAACTAAAGCACAACCTTTTATAACCATCGCGATTATAGAGTTTAGGGGAAAATGAGTGTAAGTGAGTGTGAGAGAGAGCATGTATGTGAGTGTGTGTGTGTCGTGGGAAGTTCCCTTTTCCTGGTATTACCTGCTGGACCCCTGGAGGACAGGTGCATCCCAAACGTCAGACAAGAGTATCCTCTGGTTTAAAACCTTCCCCAGGGAGGAAACATTCTAACTTGTGCTCCCCTGTAGGCAGGAGCCATGGACAGGGAGGGTACCAGTGGACAGGGGAGGAGAGGACAAGGAAGGCATTCTTGGAAAGATCTGAAGTTGAACCAGAAAAGAGAAAAACACAAAAAAACCTCAACCCATTCTAAGCTATTAGTGTCTTTTACTAGACCATGTAAAATGGAAGGGAAAAAAAAAAAAGACACAGGAAGGAACTAGAAACAGATGAAGATGGCCCCCAATGGTCCCTACCCACTGGCATTCACACCCTTCTTAGTCCCTTCCGACACAGTACCAGGGTTAGTCTGTGTTGACCAACAGAATATGGCAGGAAGTATGGTATTTCACTTTTGAGATTAGGTTACAAAAGACCTGACAGCTTCTTTCTCTCCACTCGTTCTGTCATGAGCGCCCTACGGAGAGGCCCACATTGCAAGGAAATGAAGCCTCCGGCCAACAGCCAGTGAGGAACTAGGGCCTGCCAACAACCACGTCAGTGAGCTCGAAAGTGGATCTTCCAGTCCCATCTGAATCAAGTCTTCAGGTGATCACAATCTCTGCCAACACCTCGTCCAAAATCTCAAAAGAGACCCTGAGCCAGAACCACCCAGTTGAGCTGCTCCTGGGTTCCTGACCCGTGGAAATTGTGTGAGATAATAACTTTGTTGTCTGAAGCTCTAAGTTTTGGAGTAATTTGTTATGCAGCAATGGATAACCAATACAAACATGGAAGCCAAGCTCTGTGTCCAGCAAACCATCATTGGAAATAACTGGCAGAGTCCCTAAAGCAGTCTGTCTCTCACACACACACACACAGAGCTATAAACACAGATGAATATTCCACAAACACATGCAGGCAGTAAGTCCTCACGTTTGAGCAGCCCTCGATGTTTTACCTACTTTCAGAGCATCATCACATTGGAATTGCAAAGGAGCCATAGAAGGCAGATGTCCTATTTTGTAGACGAGAAGCATGTCTCAGAGAGGTGAAGTCATGCCTTGGAGGCTCCACTTCTAGCAAGACGACCCAAACCAAGTCTAGACAAGTCAGCACACCCAAGTGTGCCCCAAACTCTCAGCACAAGGTCATTCTCTTAACTCTGGGTCATCACTAAAGGCTCCCATGAAAATACAAAGTGACCTGCCTTGGGTTACCCGTTAAGGCTAGACTGACTCCTGACACCCCAGTTCATGAGATGAGATGCAAGAGAGGTCAAACTGGATACACAAGGAACGGCTTGAGAGGAGGGGGAGGTGGGGAAGATGAGGAGGCCGAGATGGTTTTCCCTAATCACATGCAGAGTAAGCACCAAGGTCAAGGTCAATGTACAGAACTAGAGCTTCAGCCAGGACAGGGCGCCCGAGACCGAAGTCAGAAAGCTCCTTGGGAGGGGGCTGGCCTCCCTTGGGCCCTGCCTGGAGAGGTCCTAAAGATTACCTTCCCCACCCCACTCCTGACTATGTGCCAGCCTTCTGGATCATCAAGGCAAAGTCAGAAACCTGCCCTCTGCTTGTCCCACCTTGGGCCCTGCCCAGCCTTTCACAGGCCTGGCCACAGCTCACGGTTCAGAGGCACCAGGTTTCCTGCTCAGGGTGACCATCTGCTCTCTGACGCACCGAGCCAGGCTGGGGCATGCGTCTGCTGTGGCCACTCGGGCACACAGACACGCACACAGCCCCATGTAGTATTTATTTCTCCCTAAACATATTTCTCATCTTTTTGAATCTACACACATCTTTCCCAAGTTCAGTGTCAACCCCGATAAAGGGAAAGCCTGAAATTGGATCCTCTGTCCACAGCATGCTCCCCTTAAGCTGAAAAGATGAGTTTGAAGACAGCTGAAGGGCAGCGGTATTCCTGAGGGAGGGGCGAGCCACAGACGATGCGGGCTCGGGTGCTCACCTGGAGAGGTGACTCAGGAGACGGGCTGGCCCTCCCACACACCAGTGAGTGTCCTTCATGCTCGCGCCCCGCCCCCCCGCCCCGGCCGGTCCCTGAATCCCTCAGCTGCTGCACCTGCTCCAGGTGAGCCAGGGAACTCGGGCGTGGCGGGGACAGCTCTTCTAGCAACCATGGGGGAAGGTCAGGAGAGGATCAAGGGAGGACAAAAAAGAGCTTGGACGGTGAGGGGCAACACGAGAGGGGGGGCAGCACGGCCAGAGCCAGGCGAGGAAGAACCCAAGCAGAGGGGTGGGTCACGCGCAGGCAGGACTGAGCCCGGCCTGGTCAGGGAACTGAGGGAAGACTGGCGTCGGGAGCGCAGCGAGCGAGGGCAGTGCGTTAGAAGGAGGGGGGGGGGGGCATCCGGGGTGGGGCGGGCTCGTCTTGGGTGGGTTGTGGGGGCGGGTCTGGAAGAGCCGGCAATGGCGGCGGGGGGGGGGGGGGAGTTCTGAAGGCCTATTTGACTGCTGTTTAAGACTTCCTCCAAAACCCTCTGCAATGTGAAGGGTGAGTGACTAAGTTTTAAGCCTCCCATAAATTGCCGGTGGATTTGTGCATCCGCCTACAAGCTGGACCTACTGAACTTGCCACTGGTGTGGGCCTGTCTGCTCCCCTCGCTCGGCTGTCCGTCTTCGGCAGCTCCACCCACTCTGCATTTTGAAACGATGCCTGCAGGTGCTCGGAGAGCTGGAGACAATGACACAAACTGCCACCTCAGAGATGACCCTGGGCACGCAGAGGACACCTTGGTCTTCGTTCCCCCCGGGGGTCTGAGCACAGGCATCGCCCCCGGGGACCCACGGGCCTGTGTTCGGGAGTTATTTTAATCCTGTTTGCCGATGTCTTGCCTAATTGAGCCCCTGCATCACTTCTGGAAACCAGGGCCTCCCAAAATACTGCAAACCATAATAGAGGCCACCTTGGCTTCCCCAAAAAACACACACATTGGAATAAATGGCTAAAATTAAATTACTGGGAAGACACAGAAATAACTCTCGGAGCTCAGGGTAAACGCTGACCCAGGCAGGAAGGCTCTTTGGTATTTTTAAAACCTGTGCTCCCGTCCTTGCTGGGGAGCCCGGGGGCGTGGAGGGCACCCTCATGGCCTAGCTCACCCTCCTGGGGCTGGGGGGAGCTCTGCCCCTCGAGACTGTCCTCCCCAGACAGCTGCCCACCGTCCTGGGACTCACAGCGCCCTTCCTCTGGTCTCTCACCAGGTGGGGCCCCCTCAACCTGGGAAATCTCTGGGCTATTGCAGGAACTTCCTAAATATGTCCACGCGTGAGTCACCCGGACCAGGGAAGGGATCTACCGGCGTGACTAACCTGGTGCAGGGGCGCAGAGGGCAGAGGGTGGGCGACCCCGTCTGGTGGGTCTTGTCTGAAACCTCTTCATTTGTTCATTCCTTTGAACGATGCCCTAGCCTCCAGTCCCCAGGCCTTGTGAAAAGAGCGCCCCCTACCCCCGCCCCGGGCTGCCTTTACTGCCTCTGGCTCTGAGTTAATCAGGGGCTTAATCATGGGTGTCCACAGGAGGCCGAGCCTGCTGAAGAGGGGACAGAGAGAAGTTTTCCAGCAGAGAACTGGTTAGGGGCCCAGGCTCTGCAGCTGGGCTGTTTGAGTTTGCAGTCCAGCTCAGCAACTTCCCAGCTCTGTGACTTGAAGGGAGTTACTCCACTTCTCTGTGCAAGTTACTTTCCTCATCTGTGAAATGGAAATAAAAACAGCATCTCTGTCCTAGGGTTGTTGCGAAGATTATATGAGCTGATAACTGTAAAAGGTTTAGCATGTCTGAACCTAGTGAGCATTCTGGAAGTGCCTGTTAAATCACTGAGTGACTGCCGGGCACGACTCAGGGTGGGCCAGGCTTGCCTGGTGGCCCATCAAAAAGGGTCCCAGAACCAATGCAATGCACTGCCCACCCTGTGGGTAAGGTGGTTGCATGCAGTGTCCCATCTCAGGCAGCCAGATTGCTGGGAGTGTGAAGGCTTGGCCAGGCACCGCTGGGTGCCCAGGGTGCAGACTTAGACCAGATTTGGTCCCAAAAGATGTACATAGGAGTAGCAGACATGGCCCAGATTTCTGGAACTTTTTGGAGAGGGTGAATGGGCTGGGTTAAAGACACAAGGGAGGCTAGCTATTTGCACTGAAAGCCCCAGCAGGCCCGGGGAGCATCTCTGTCTTTCCAGCCCACAGCTAAGGAATGGAATATTCCTGGGAAGAGTCCTTTGTCATCTTTAGCCCTGCACTCTCCCTAATACATTTGAGCACTGAAATCAGAAACCCCATTTTATAGCTGAGAAAACCACGGGCTCGAAAATGTGAGGAAACTGCCTTGGGCCACACAAGGAGGGAACCCCAGACGCCACAGCCGCCGGCCCAGCGCTCTCTCCGCCCTGGCACGCTGGCCAGGACGGAGGGGACCCAGAAGTGAACGCTGGGCAGAGGGGCCTCAGCCTCCGTACTTAGAGCCGGGCAGGGTCCTGGGCCTTCTCGTGTACCTGCCATCGCACACCATCTACCTGCATCCCTGCGGGCTGCATGTTAATGTCCTTGGGGACAATAGAAGAATGAGCTTGGCGGGGGTCCTTGTCATCTCAAGAGCCCCTGGCTGGTGAGGGATGAGTTGATCCTGATGGCAAGTGAGCCTGGCCCTGGCCTCGGGGCCCACCATGCAGGGTGTCCCCAGCAAAGGGGCCCTTGGAATTGTCTGTTTCCATCTGCTCCAGCAACGGCAAGAGGGTTGCGGGTTAACATTTGGGAGCCAATCCCAAATGTCCAGCATTTCAGAAGAAGAGAGGCTAAGACTTCTGCAGGGAAGTAACTAGACCAGCTTGGGTGGCTGGCTCCTGGTGTCCATGCTACCTCCCGTCCCCAGCACAGACCCAGGAGACAGAACATCGCTCTCTATACGACCACTTTCCTAGTCAGCATCTCTCCTGCTCTCCAGGCCCCGAGGCATGTGCCCCGCCTCCTCTTCAGTCAGCTTCCTTGGCCCAGGTCTTCCTCCTTTGCCATCTAGGGCTCAAGAGGTCTGAACGAATCCTAATAGCTGGAAAAAGGAGCAGAGGAAAAACAAGGAGCCACACTCAGCTTCCCAGCGGCAGGCACGGGCTGGGAGGTGCCCACTGCCAGGGCGGGCAGGCCTGGCACTGGGAGCTCTGCCAAAACGCACACCATGGCCACTCACGGACGCGGGTCCTGGGCCCAAGGACGTGCTGGTGCTTCCCCGGGAGAGGGACCTCAGAGGGGCTGGTTTACTTTCCCATGAAGTGTGATGCCGTGAGCAGGTTCTGAGCACGGAGCACGTGCCAGGAAGGAGGGGCAGGAACGAGAGCATTGTGGGCCAGCCTGCAGGGTCCTCTGGGCAGCCTGTTCCGCCCAGCAGTGCCGGGTGAGGCGGGCGTTGCTCAGAGGATGATTGGGCCATTACTATCTGTACAAAGGCAGGGGTCTTCTCTAGGTGTACCAGGGCCTTCATGTCAACCACACACAGACCTGGACACCTGGCTTCAAGAAATGAGCTGTTCTTCTTTTCGAGAGAGCTCGTTTGGGGGTGGGCGTGGGGGAGGAGGAGAAGGAGCCTAAAAATAATTCCTATCTGACTCATTTTGCTTAGAATCTGACAGGGCTGCCTGCCAGGTGGGGGTTTGCCTGTCCCATTTTCTTATCTATCTTTAGCAGGGGCTTAATGAGGGCAATTTTCTTGCTGCGATATAAAGACAAACCGCGGGCAACGGGAGTGTAATCTGTCTCGCTGTCCCCTGGGCTCCTGATGACAGGATGACAATGATGGTCACTGCAGGGCTGAGCAGTCGGGGGGCTTTGGGACGGGGCAAATGAAGCAGTGGTCCGGCCTGTGAAACCCAAGCCAGGTGACGACCGCGGAGGAAGTGTCCCCTGCTCCTTTCTTCTGTCCTGCCATCTCTGCTACCCGCAAGAGAGCAAGATAAATTACTCAGGCCTAAAACCCCAGCACTTACAACATAGTCCTGTATCTTCAGCATCTCTCCTCCTGTCTTAAAGGGCAAGCACAGTCCTTTCTCATCATTCACGGTGTTACATTCTATGTAACTATGTAACTGTCCTGTGCACACTGAATCAGCAACTGCAGAACCACTGCTCCCAGGAGGAAGACAGGGTGAGGTCCCTGCAAACCTCTGGTCACAATGTTTTCTCCAGTTGATCAATACATAACCTCGCTTTATGTGTGCTTTGGTTTAAAGACACTATGTAATATACATTGTCGATTCACTAACACTGAACTTGTCGCCAACAGCACTGACTCTGGCTAGAATGAAGCTTATCTAATACACATATTTCTCCAGAAGGCACATCCCAGCCTCTTGCTCTTAGGAACACTAGACAGCACTTCAGCACTATGCTTGGGGGCCATCTGAAACAGCAAATTCACCAATAAAAGCACATCAATGGAAAACACACGGCATTAAACAGATGGTGAGAAGGACACTTGTTCACGACAGGAGAGCTGGAGCAAGGAAGCAGAGAGTCACCTGTGTGTTGGGCGACTCAAGTTCCCCCCCTACCCTGGGCGTGTCCATGAGTGACTGTGAAAACACTGTATTGATTTAGGGCCACAAACACATTTTAATGAGGGGGCAAGTTTACAGTATGGAATCTAAGAAGTAATGAGGATCGACTGTATTTCCAAAAGGGCTACCTTAACGACTCGTGAATGAGCTGATGGATGGACCTAGGACTCTGAACTAGACTAATTCCTGATCAGTTCCTGGCGGACAAGACCTGGGGCTTAGTCATCTTCATAGATGAAGGGCTCCATGACTGCAGGAGTGATGTGAGGTGCCAAAGGGAACAGCAAGTTCCAGAAAGTGACTGTGACTCAGAGACAGGTCCGGAGGCAGCAGTGGCATCGCCCAGGGTCTCTGCCCGGGAGCCAGGAATGAAGAGGAGGAGGGGTAAGGTGGACTTCAGAAGGGAATGAGGGGTCTCCCATAACCAGTGATGGCCATCAAAGAGCGTGTCAGACAGTGAGCTTAACAAGCGTTAACGACAATTCTAAATTAAATGTTTGTATTTAGAGTGAGAAGGAGGAGGCAAGCATGAGGCTGCTGACAGGAGGATGATGGCAAGTGAAGGGAGCCGCTGAGAGAAAGGTCTGCCTTCCGTTGGAGAACTCGTGTTGGGCCAGGAAAGGCAGACCCACCTAGAGCACCGTCAGTATGATGCTGAGAGCCCTGGAGGAAGTCACGGGAGAGAGACGGGCACTCTGCGCGCTCCTCTCCTTGTTTAAGAGACGAAGCAACATGGCTCAGAAAGAGAGAGCTCTCCCCGCGAGGCCACCAACGGCCCCTGACGATCCTGAGGAACAAGGTGCTAGACACTGCAGCTGTGCATATACAGTTCCAATTTTTATAAGTCAGAAAAACACAGATAGCATCTCTCCCATAGAGATCCCCAAGCAGGTGATTTGGAAGAGAAGATGTTACTACTCATAGCTAGCACAGAGTCACACGGACCAAGACGGGGCCAGACCAAATCTACGTCCTTTTTTGAAAGGGTGACTATCCCAATACACTGGTGGAGTCCTGCAAACATCAAGATGCCGGGAGTGTTTCCGGGGGCTTGCCACATCACTCCATCCTGGGACCTGCCTGATCCATTTAAAAAAAAAAAAACTTAAAAGAAAATTGAGATATAATTCACATACCACAAAATCCACCCTTCTAAATTACACAATTCAGGATTTTTAGTACATTCCCGAAGTTGCCTAGCCATCACCATTAATTCCAGATGTCCTGTTCATTTTTATCAGTGACCTAGATGATGTCACAGAGAGCTTGCAAAATCACATCTGATAGCTGACACTAATGCTGGCCCTAGGGAAAGAGCCTGGCACCCAGGGAGCATTTGGGCACGTGGCTGCAGAGGAAGGGAAGGAGGGACGAGATTGCTAATTGGTCGTACAGTTAGAGGACAGTCATGGTCAATCATAGGACAGAGGCCGCAGGAGCTGCTGGCGGCTCTGCTCACCCTGCAGCATCCAGGATGTGGCCCGACTGCACCATCTGGGGACCCAGGGAGGGGGTGGCATTCAGAGATGTGGGAATGGCTCGCTCTCCTGCCTCTCGCCCAGCAGCGCCATCTGACACTAGCTGGGGAGGACCGTGGCATTCTTTTCCTGTTTTCAAATCTGCTTTGCACATGGAATAAATTAACTGTTCTGAGACCTCGCTTAATGAAACAAATTAATTTGGAGAACGGCTCTCCTGTCTCCCTAGTCACACGGGCATCAGCCGATGGACCGCTGGTGCCTCCATTAGCTTCCCCACTCTCACTGCTAGGAGGCCAGCTCTGGAGACTTCTAACAGTCTGGGTTGGGGCCCATCAGGAGCCTGGAGTTTTCCTTCTCTTTAGTTCAGTTGGGGGTAGCGGCTGCTGTGAGCTCTGCCCATCTGGCTCTGCTTCTAGGGAGCTTTGTGGGGGTGACTTCTGGGGCAGTGGGAATCCCTGGCCCCCACACCTGTCTCACTGACGCTTTCACAGTCCTCTCACTCTAATGTCCTCCCATCCCCCTCCCAAATCCTCCTCAGGACTCATGGCTAGTTCAATGTCTGCCTCCTCCAGGAAGCGTTCCATCACCACCCCCACTGGCTCCTTTCTCTGAACCTCCTTGAGTAAATCTGTGGATGCCACATCATTGCACACCGCGTTCTGGTGGCTGCTGAAGCCAGTGTGCAAGCTCCACCTCAGGCCTTTGAGAGCAGGGACCACACCTGGCACTTCTCTGTTTCCCCACAGCACCAAATGTCACGCTGAGCACTGCTCCCTCAGTCCTCGCTGGAGAGTTAAGGAGTGCTTCACTGGGGTGTTCGCTGAGACGTGCACCCAGGTCCCGCTTCAGGAACAACGCACTCACCCCCTGTGGCAGACAGTCCTCAGTGGTCAGCCTTACAGAAATTGCCTGGGATGGACAGCGGCCAGCCCAAAGTCACAGCAGTCCCCATCTGATGACTAGAGCAGACGTTGGGATGCGAAGACCTGCCCCTTCTCTCCATCTTGGGACAACTCTAAAGAGTCACCCCAACTTCAGAAGCCCCCATAGA
The DNA here is from genome assembly GCF_036321535.1 of Camelus dromedarius. Taxonomy (NCBI): domain Eukaryota; kingdom Metazoa; phylum Chordata; class Mammalia; order Artiodactyla; family Camelidae; genus Camelus; species Camelus dromedarius. Next base: position 8,006,865 of record NC_087463.1, on the reverse strand, counting down.
ATCAGGACTCCCCACCCAGACTGCACTGCAGCTCACCTCCTCCCCCTGCCCAGTCCAGCCCCCTCTCCCTTCCTGTCTGCCTGTTGACCCTAAGGGCGCTCCTTAGTAAGTGCGCTGCCCCCTGATCTCCATCCCAGACTCTGCTCCCCAGGGAACACAGACCGTGACTTTCTCTCCCTGCCTCAGCTGTTCATCTCTTCAAATACAGTGGGCCTGGGGGAGTAGAGAAGACCCCTGCAGCCCCCGGAGGTGAGCCTTCCCTCAAGGTCAACACGGGCAGAGGGTCAGTGGCGTGGCCAGGACTCAGGCCTCCAGCGTTTGCTCCTCTGCCCTGCGTCCAGTGGGGAGGGAGCTTGGTAGGAGGCGATCCTCAGCGGCTCCCCCTCCAGTCAGCAGCTCTCTGGCTCGGGTGGGGACAGACACCCAGAGGCATGTTGCTCTTCCAGGAATGCATGAAATACTCATTTATCACATTCATATCATGAAGTTCATAATTTTGCCTGAGATCAGCAAACACCTTTGACTAGTTTCCCAAAATAAATAAGCGGTTACCAGTTGTCCATGTTTTGAGAACATTTAAAGGAGAAAACCTTTGCACTGTGCACGAGCTTAACTCTTTTCTGCAGAATGAGGAAAAGATACCCACAACTCAGTTTTAGTCACAGAGGCCCTGGAAGCAGCCCATGGAATCTGAGAGCAGAGTCTGCGGAAGGCTGCTTGAGAGGGGCCCTCCTTCCCTACCAGTCCTGGCAGTCGGGGCAGAGCTTCCCCAAAAGTTGATCCCCGAAAGGGAACAACTGATCCCAGGTGCCCTGCCCCTGGAGGCAACGCAAGAAAGGCTCCCTGGGTTCACAAGCAAACCCGGCACTCTTAGGGATCTGGGTTGACAGCCCACCTCCGCTCCTGGCTGCAGACATCCTCGGTCTGTACAGAGTTTTCTGAGCACCTCGGATTCTTCTCTGATCTAAAGGGTGGGCTGATGTTAAGACCATTTCCCAGTGCCTTCCAAGGATGAGCTTGTCAAGCTTCCCGATTAGTGAACCCATTTTACAGAACAGGAAATAGAGTTTTCAAGACAGAAAGTGATCTGCCTGAATCACAGTCAGCGAGTAGAAGAGGTAGGATTCACATCTGGCATCTAATTAATTCTGGGGCATACAGCTCAGGGTTCAACAACTGGAAAGTAAAAGCAGTCAGGGCACACTCAAGAGGCCGCTGGGGACTAGGATACAGACGAGGGCTCTAGACCCTAGTTCAGAAATTCCTGCTCCAGGCTGTGGGGTAACAGACCCGCAGCAGCTTCAGGTCCGTATTGCCAGGAATTTGCAGCTATCAGACACCAAGTCCAGTCACCCCTGCAGGCCTTCCAGGAGAGCCTCAGAGCCACCAGGGGGATGGAACAGCTCACTTCCCCTCCTGGGCACCCGAGCCTCGGCTGATCGTGCACCCACCAGCTCCCTGCTGTTGGCCTTTTCTGGGTCAAAGGTGCACCTGAGGTTGTGGAGCTGAAAGGGCTGAGAACCAGCGTCAGCAGAGATGAGCTCAGCTCTGCCGCTTCTTAGCTGAACAGTTTGGCTTGTGTCCCCTGCCTCAGTTATTCCATCTGTTAAAAGGGGAAATAGGGCCTTCTCTCCCTTGCAGCAGAGGGGGAGAGAAAAGAGGCTTGAGCCAGAGAGATGCTGGCTGTGCTCTCTGCCACCAAAGTGGAGTCTGGTCCCCTCCCCTTCTGCCACCCAGGGAAGGCAAACCTCTCTCAGTGTGGTTGAAACCCCACTACTAGGAAGCTTAACCTGCTGTACAAAAGTTCACTATCAGGGTCAAGTACAAAGTTTTGGGGTTTAGCAGGGATGTGACCGCCCATCATCAGCTGGGAATGTCAAGGTCGACCTGATGATATTCTGCAGCCGTTCCTGGGACGTCAGAATCACGTGCTCCACCCAGAAGGGCTTGGGAGGCCCCTGGTGCTGGCTTCTTGCTTTCAGACAATGAGGTCCTCAAACTATCTGCTGCCCGCTCTTCTCCTGAAAGTCCCCGTTCCCTGGGGACTCCATGATGGCCAAGCATTGGCTGCACTGTATTCCAGATCGTGAATAAAGGTGGGGGCCCGGCCTGGCACACACCACTGGCTCATCGCGCTTCTGCTGCCCTGAATTGCAGTGTGAGCCCCTGATAGTCAAGATGTTTGTTCCCTGAGCCCGTCTTTGGTCCAGAGGAACACTCTCTCCTTTCATTTCAGCTGATTTTCTCTGGTTTGGGTCCTGGGGAATATGGGGCAGCCACTCCTCAGGGCTCTGTATAAATCTTCCAGTTTACTGGCATGAGCGATCTTTCCCTACAGCCTCCTCTTCCCTGGCCCCATCCCGTTAGCCTCTGCTCACAGGACATACTTTCCATCCTTTTAATCATCTTTATTGCCTTGCTTTGGACCCATTCCCGGGTCCACATCCTTTGCGAGGTGCGCTGACTTAACCGGGGGTTTGTTAACACGAGCGCGGCTCAGCGGAAGGTCAGCTTCCCGGTGCCTGCGTGTTCCGCTCCTCTTCCTACATTCCTGGGTCACGCCGCTGCTTTCCGGAGACCTGCACTGTCCGGGGGCTCCTGCTGAGTGAGGCGACCTGGCCCACAAGCGGAGAGGTGGCTGATCAGGGCGCTGAGAGCAGCCTGCCCTTGCCTGGGCCCAGAGGGTGGCTTTTCCTTGAAGCTTGGGGACTCCCCACACCTGCACGCACACTCTGGGGACCACGGGACGGGGAGGAGCGACACCGAGCCTCTGTTCTTCCAGACACCTCCCTAGTCCCTGGTGAACCCCATTCCTCCTTTAGGGGGCGCTCCCTACTTCTTCCTGCAGGGACCCCAGAAACCAAGTATTAGGCTCTATGAGGCTGCAGAGCAAAAAGGCAGCACACACAGTGCAGTGACCACGCTCTGGTCAGACCACGAACAGGCTTGGTCCCACTCTCCCTGCTCAGTTTCCCCTTTTGATGCAGCTACAGAAAAAGTGCTCGGTGATTGGTTTCTAAGCCGGGATGGCCTTTCTCCCAGATGGCTGTACACTCACTGTCTTCTGGGGACGTTTCAGTCCCACTAAATCCACCAGCTAATGATGAGATGTCCTGGGGGCCTGGTCCCCTGGTTCTTCACCCACCCTGAGTTGTGGCCACCAGCCAGCACTCCAGGGCCCACATGTGAAGGGCGGGATCAGGGACCCTGGTCAGCCTGGTCTCAAGGAGGCTGCACAGGACTGGGCACTTCTAGTCTAGTTTTCTGAGCCAGGATGTTGGCTTGGCTGTATTTTGGCTCCCTGAGAACATTCTCTGTTCATTAAAGGCAAAACCACCAGCCACCACCTTTATCTAAGAAGAAATTCCCTATAGAAGAGAACCTCATCTTAATTTTTCAGGCAGAAGCCTTTCTTTCCTTCCCTCCCTCCCTTCCTTCCCTCTTTTTCTTCCTTCCTCCCTCCCTCTTCTTATATTTCCATCCAGAAATCATTTATGCACATTCAAGCAAAAAAAACAAAAACCAAAAAGAATCCAAAACCAAAAATACTCTAACTCTGCTTTAGCACAAATGGCCACATACTGAAACATCGTTCTGCACCTGGAGTTTTCCATCTAAATACACCTTGAAGACATTTCAACGTCAGACAGCCTTTAAGGGCACAAAGGCTCAGACTCCTAGAACCCAGCTTCAGTTGTTTGTTCTTATCCAGGGCCACCTTGGCCACATTTTCTGACCCCTGTTACCCAGCCCTCTGCATCCCAGAGGAGATTCTGATTCCAGTCTTAGTTTAAGTGAACCCCCGCAAGGCATTCGAGAGAAGCAGCACACGCAGTTGCTGATCTGTGTGTTCCTGTCACAGCAGAGCCCAGCACGGGCCAGGCACAGCTCCCAGGGCCTAGGCGGAGGACAGACAGATATTCTGGAACTGTGAGCTCCAGAGCCTCCTGGAGGCCATGTTTCAAAACACACATCAGCCAGGTCCTAGGTCCCTGGAGGACCGCAACTGTGTCTGTGCAGTCAGTGCAAAGAGCTTTTCTTCTCCTGAACTGCAAAACCTGCCCTGGACTCCTAAAGGGGTCCAATCCTGGGGCTAACCAAGAGAAGGACAGCCACCGCTGCCCCTGGTCACCAACACCACCATGCCTACTTCATCTCACGGGTATCGGCTGGTGACTGGGAAAAGCAAAACACAGGCTAGAACTGCAGCTACAAAAGGCCGACAGGAAAAGAAAACCCAGAGTTTGCAACGGAGTCTCTCCTACCTTCGATCGTTTCTTCTCCTTCGGAACAACTTCTTCGTGTGCGCGATCTCCACTTCGTGGGGCATTGGGTGGTAGCCCTGCGTGGTCGGGGAGGAAGAGGGGATCGTTAGTCACTTCTGAAAGACAGCGAAGAACTTCTGGGTCTGAACAAAGTACAACAACACAAAGTTGAGCCTGGAAATTCTAGACTCTGACCACCAAGTCCAGACTGAAAAATGGAGAATGCTAGAGTTAGTGAATTTTCCACCAGGTGATGAGGCTGGAATTACAGAACCAAAGAAGAGTGGGGACACAAAGGGGACCTTAGATTTTTGTCATATCCAGTCACTCAAATTACATACGAGAACACTCAAGGCCAGAGAGGTGGATGAGCAATTTCAAGGTCTTACAGAGAATTAGCAAGAGAATTCGATCCTGTGTTCACTGGCTGTGTGATGGGGGACAAGTGTCTTCTCTAACATCAAGCTTCCTAACACCATGGGAAAGTCAATATCTTCTCCGAGCTGTTGAGAGGACCAAGGAGATGCAACCTCCTTGCAAGCCCTGAGCCTCGTGCAGAGGGAGCGTGTTAGGACTCAGGTCTCCTCATCCTAGTCCAGGATGCCCCGTACAATTTTTACCCAGGATCCTCATTACTTACACTCCTGGGGGCGTATTTAGGGGAAACAAGCAAATAGCTACATGCCTTTTTAAACTTTAAACTGGGAAAATCCTAAGGGTGGTCTTCTGCATACTGTCGTCATGGTAACAGCTATGTACATATCTGCATCGAGGTTGGAGAGAGACCCCCTACCTATAATGCAGGGCTGGTCCCGCACACGCCGGGCTGCAGGCAGAACTGTTTGCACAAGTTGGGCTGATGGCCAGCTCTCTTCTTACCATTTCCCTCCCCCGAAAAAAAGTATGTTCTGGTGGGACATGGGAGAGCACTGTCATTCCATTATGGGCAGGCTTGGGGTGTGGGAGGAAGGGTCGAGGGTGCCTAGGCCTGGAGGTCTGAGAGGAGGAGGTGGTCTGGCTTGGGCCTGGGACAGCTGGGTACACGTCCTGTCACAAAGTCCACAGCCTGAGTGTGACCCCCATGCCACCCTTAGGGCCCTGGGCACATACAGGGTCAGAGGGTGTGGCAGGGCCCAGGGAGCTGGAGACGGGTCAGGGAGAGTCCATTTAGCACCCTTCCCCCCACTGCCCACTTTACAGACAGGGAGACTGAGGCACTGACCCTCTGTGGTGAAGGCATGTGCAGCCCTCTGGATCTGGGGTCCATGGTGGAGGGTCCCGCTGAGGTGCCTTCTCCAGGCTTACCCCCAGCCGAGGGGCCAGAGTCGGGGGGCCCAGGGAGGACAATGGGCTCAGGAGGATGCAGGGATCTTGGCCTTTTGGACGCTTGGCCCAGACTCCATTGAGTCCAGGGAGGGAATGGCGCATTTCAAAATTCATAATATTAGCCCTTCCCTCACACCCTGTGTCTTGCCTCCAACAATCTGGCCAAGAAAGCATGAATGAATTCCGGGTTCAGGCATCACAATGGGTCTCTGCAGACTTAGGATGTGCTTTGTTTAATGGTTTTCTCAAAGGATATTATTTGCTTTCTTTAATACAAAACACAAACAAGGAAAAACACCAAGTCTTCCCCTCTCATTTCCCCTCTCCCACCCCGACTCAGCTCTGGGCTGGCCCCTTCCCTCCCTCCTGGCCTCAGGTCACTGCAGGAACACACTGGGCGTGCCCTGCGGAGACAATGGAAGGAAGCTGGATTGGAGGCCGGACTGAGGGAGCTGTCCCCAAGGCTTGGCCTTCCATGAGCCCAGAAGGTGTCGGCTTCCCCTGTCCCCACCACAAGAGTCCTGGGCTCTGACCTGCATCCTGGCCTCCTCCCCCACACATGGCAGCCATGGTGGGGAGGTACCCTTGTGATCCACCCTCGGCAGGGAGTCCCAGCTCTCTGCCCGGACTCAGTGTGGCCCCGTAGGCATGCGGGACCGCTTGGGGCTTCTAATGAAGCCACTGCTGTGACCTCTGTGTCCATCCACCCACCTCCTCCAAATGACTATACATGTATGTGTGTACGTAGAGAAAACATCATAGTAGTTAAAGGCCTGGGCTCTGGAGCTACACGGAACGGTCAGCTCCTGCCTCTTCCTCTTGATGATTATGACTTTGAGTAGATGACCTGACCTCTATGCGCCTCAGTTGGTTCGTGTGTTTTGTCAGCCACCGTCAGGTAAGCTTCTGCAGCATCACCCTGGACCACTCAGGCCCTGCCTGCTCTTTCTCCACTAGACTCCCCGCACGGGGACCGTTCTCCCTTCAGCTCTGAGACCTGGCTGTAGTCCTCGCTCTGTCTAACCTCTGACCACTTTCAGTAACTAAGTGGCCCTGGGAGACAAGTAGATGATATAAACCAAGCCTCTCCAGGGAGGGAGGGAGGGAGGGAAGACAATACTCCTTCAGCGTGCAGCTTGGGCAGAGTACACGTGAAACACACACACACACCCTGTCCCAGAGGTCAGCGCTGGTCTAAGATGCAGCACTGTGGGGCAGCGCGTCACTGCTCTGGTTGTAGAAACACGTTATGTAAAACCTGCCCCTTCCGGGGCCGTCTGAGGCTAACACCTCGCTGCCTGGGACAGTAGGTGTTTACGGAGGATTAAAGGCAGGCGCAGCAGAGCTGCTGGTCCCAGGCTGGGAGTGCAAGGGCCTTGCCCTGAGATGACAGCTGCAAAGAAGCATATCTTGGGTCTGGGGGTGAGGGCAGGGGGAGGGAGGGCAATATAAGCACACTGAGCAAGGCAGCACGTGTGCCCGGTGGTGCTGAGACCGGCCGACTCTGTGACAAAAGTGATGTGTGTCCTCCGAGCCACAGGCTCCCCTCCCCCCACACATCCAGCCACCCATCCCTCTACCCACACATCCTATAAATACTGTTGTTTTAGAAACTGCAGATAGAGTAGTGAAAAAGCAACAGCAAAAAGCTTGTTCCTATAGAGCACACCTTCCAGTGAAAGGAGAGAGATGACAAACAAATAGACAGATAATCTGATAAACGATGAAAAACGCTACAGAGCAGAACAAGGCAGGATGGAGAGGCGAGAGCAGCGGGGCTGAGGGTGGGCAGGGAAGACCCCTCTGCTCCTTGCCATCCATCCATCAATCCACCCACCCACCTGACCATCCTTGATTCTTCTTCACCCAACCAGCTCTGAAGGCCCACTATGTGTCAGGTGCATCAGATGGAAAATTCCAGAACGAAGAGACCCCGTCCCAGCCCCAGGAGCTCAGGCGGACATAAACAAACAATGCCGTGCATCATGGTAGAGCTGTGCCTCCGGCAGCCCCGAGGAAGGAATGAGGACCTCTGTTGGAGGTCAGGGAGGCCTTCACCAGGGGTGGTACTTGAGCTGAGTGTAAGGGTGGGACAGGAGCACAAGGGAGAAGAAGGTGTGTTATATCCTCAACCTGCAGGCCAACAACGCCAGCGTCATGAGCGGAGTGAGTGGAGACACGCTTGGCACCGTGGGAGGAGACGGAGGCACCGGGGTGCTCCGAGGACCAGGGCGGGTGCTCCTGACCACAGCAACTAGCGTGGTGCCATCTATATAGTCCTCTTCACCTCTGCAGTGAGTAGAACTGTGAGCCCCCAAAAGATCAGCTGGAGTCCTAACCCTGAGTCCCTGTGGAGGTGACCTGACTTGGAAATAGGGTCTTTGTGCATATGATCAAGTTCAGATGTCATGCCCTAAATCCAGTGACTGATGTCCTTGTAAAAAGAAGGAAATTTGGACACAGAGACACAAGGAAGAAGGCCATGTACAAATGGAGGCAGTGTTTGCAGCGATGCGGCTTCAAGCCAAGGAAAGGCACAGATTGCTGGCAGCCACCAGAAGCCAGGAGAGGCAAGGATCCTTCCCTAGAGGTTCCAGAGGGAGTGCGGCCCTGAAGACACCTTGACTGCAGACTTCCAGCCTTTAGAACTTGAGACTGCAAATTTCTGTTGCTTTAAGTCACCTAGTTGGTGGCACTCTGTTATGGCAGCCCTAGGAAGCTAATACACTCCCCCGCCATGCATCCACAGCCCTGGGCCCGCCCAGTCGCCTTCCTCACTGGCTCCCTCAGCAACCCCCGCTCGTTACTCCCAGAGCGGTCTTTCCAGACCCCAGATGTCACAGGATATTCTGAGTCCATCTGATTCTCCCTGGTGATTGAACACTACCAACCCCATGCCCGCACTGTTCTAAAACCTTTTTGGCTGTAAATCCACAGGGGCTGCTCCAATGGTGGAATGCCAGGCTCTGTTCCAGACACTTTGCCTGGAGGGGTCTTCCAGCCCCCATCAAACCAACAGCTTAGGATGGTGTCCAGGTCTCTGCCTTCACCACTCTTCTGGTCTATTTGAGATGAGAGATTCAAATTCCTACAGAGCAGGCAGGGGAGTCCGGGGCTCAGGGACCATGCTTCCTGGCCCAGCCCCACCCTCCAGCACACCTGGAGGGCCCAGGAGACGGGAGGGAGCAGGGAGGACTTCCTGAGAGAAGGAGACTTGAGGCTGGAAAGATGCACTTGCTGCTACCGCTGCTCCCCAGCCATCAGGTGACCCCCTCGACCTGGGTCCCAGGCTGGGCTGCTGCGAGGACAGCCCCTCGGTCCCATACCTCACCCCAACAAGGTGAGTCCCAAGAGGGCAGGGACCCACCTGGCTCATGGACCACTGTACGCCCAGCACTGGAAGGGTGCGTGGCTCAAGGAGGTGTTAACTAAGTACCTGCTGAAGGAGAGACAAAAAGGAAAAGGGGGAAGAAGAGGACAAGAGCCTAATTTTGGTGGAACTTCCACTAAATAAGGTCTCTGGATAGAAATATCAATGGGAGTGGTGGTGGCAGTGGCAGGTGCAGGAGGAGCTCCTGGCTTCACAGGGGGCCACACGCCCCACACTCTTCACCTCGCGGACTCCCCAGACAGGGCCCCAGGGCTGAGATGCCGAAGTCAGTGAGCGGGGCGGGCCAGGCCCATGTGTGTCCACTGTCCCCGCCTCTCACCGCATCACCTGCTTTCCTGCAGACCCAGGGGAGCTGCAGGCTCCCAGCACCGCCAGGGTCCGTCAGGGCCTCCACCCCCACTGGCCAGGTGAGGCTGCCCACACGCACTCGGGGGCCTCACCGCGTAGAAGTCCCGCATCTGCATGCATTGCTCACACGGGGCTGAGATGTGCCCACCCCGCGGCTGTGGACTGTGGAGACGGTGAAAGCGGGAAGGGTCACCCCCCCACGCATCCTTCTCCCTCAGCCCAGGGTCCACTGGGTGGTGTAGTGGGTTGAACTATGTCCCCTGCACACCGACTCCAGTCACACACTGAAGTCCTAGGCCCCAGTACCTTGGGATGACCTGATTTGGAAACAGGGTTGTTGCAGATGTAATGAGTTAAGATGAGGACATAATGAATCGGGGTGGGCCCCTAGTGCAATATGCTTGGCGTTCTTATAAAAAGAACACCATGTGAAGACTGGAGTTATGCTTCCACAAGCCAAGAAGATACCAGAAGCTGAGAGGCCAGGAGCAAGTCCCTCTCCAGCACCTTCAGAGGGAGCACGGTCCTGCCAACACCTCGATTTTGGGCTTCCAGCCTCCAGAACGAGGAGATAAGAAATTGCTGTTGTTCTAAGCCACAGCCTTTTGGCCCTTTGTTACGGCAGCCCCAGGGAATGAATTCAAGTGGGAGAGGGGGCAAAATCATCTGTGCTCTAAAAAAGGGTTATTTTTCTCACTGTATTTCCTTTGCCAAACTAGAGTTGAATTTGTGAGTTACATGCTCACCAGGTAATTCCACTGTGGTAGCAACCTATTTTTACAGAAGAGGAAGGAGAGGCTTAGTAAAGTCCAGGAAGTTACCCAAGGCCGCCCAACCAGTTGGCAGCAGCCGGTGTCTGCCGCCTCCCAGGCTCACGGTCCCAACTGTGATGTCACTCGGCCTGCATTGCCAGGGCAGAGATGTGGAAGTGGAACCACGGGGTGCATGAGCAGGGTCTTTCCTGTCCTTCCTCTGACCCCATGGTGCCCAGCCACGCACTCTTGGTCCCCAAAAGTGAGGACGTGGCTGAGGGCAAGCCCGACTCGTGCTGGAGCCACAGCTGGGCGGCCCCGACACTGATCACGGCGCCGGCCACCCGGCCCAGGGATGGAGAGCTGGTGTCACCAGGCACTGGTTTGGATGCCCTCCCATGTCTGCCCTGCAGAGTTCTTGCCCGTGTGAGCTTGCTGTGACCTCTGACATGGCCCTGGCCCCGTCGGCAGGCCTCTGGTCCTTTCTCTTGAGGGGGTGGGGCCCGTGGCACCAACCTCACCCTGCTCGTCACGACACAGGATGCTGGGGTGAGGCTGTGCTGTGCCTGGTTCCCCTTCAATCCCCCGGGATGAGGTTTAGAAGTGCCCCACAGAGCTCCGTCCCACGGCCGGCAGCTTCACGGAACCCCAGGCCCACCTTCCCCTCCAGGGAGATTTCCCTGATATTCCCGTGACCTGTGACCTCTGACTACTAACCCCGGACCCGGGTCAGATCCAAATCATCCAGGCCTGACTATCTCAGAGGTCTGTTATCTCTCTCACACACACCTGCTCTTTGCAAAGGGAGAGCGTATCACACAAACATGAGAGATCCCCCTCCCTGTTGTGCGAAGATCCCTCCGGACTGTGGGAGACCTGGACAAGCAGCAGGAGGAGGGGGTGCGGCCGGGAGATGCAGGAGCTGGAAAGGTGGGCTGAGGATCCGGCCCAGGGGAGGCAGCAGTGGGAGGGGCCCACACCAGTCTCCTGAGACCAGGTATCCCTGTGGCCCCAGCCCTGCCCTCTCCAGGGATCCACCCGTCCACCCCCATCTCTCCTGGAGACTGGAAACCACGGCCCCTTCCTCTGCTTCACAAGGTTGTGTCTGGCCCCATCTGTCACTCCCAAGAATGCTTTGAAATACATGGAGACTAATGGCTTCCTTCTCTCCAGAAAATTCCAGATGACCCAGAGTGGAGAGCCCTGTGAACAGGGGCTCAGAAGAACTGGACATTGGTTCTGCTGTGCCCACTGGGCAAGCCCAGGGAGCTGGAGCCCCGCAGAGGGAGGACAGACTTGGGCTAAGCCAGCTGGGACTCCCTGGGCCCCCGTCTCCAGCCCGACTTGGGGAGACATCCCGAGGGCGGACGGTATGCAGCAAACACTTGGCAACTTAAGGGGCCATAAAAATATCAAGTACAGCTCCTCTGACAATAAGTTAGTCTCAATAGTGGAGCCTTCCTCTTGCTGGCGTCATGTTTTTTCATAGCTTCTAAGAAGTTATCCTACCAAGCTCCACGTGGGCAGGATGTGCGGGTCACGTCCAAGCTGAAACAAACAGGTAATGTTTCTAAAATTCCTGGAATCTCTAGGCTGCACGGCTATTCAGGGAAGCCGACCTGTTTCAGAAAGAAAGTGGGTGGAGGGGGCGGGCGGGTGGGCTAACCCATGTTTAAATTCATGATTTTCTAATTTTTCTTTTAATTTATTTTTGTTTTAATCAGCAGAGACCCTTTTAAAAACAATACCTCAGCTGGAACCCCAATATAAAAACACAGATAAAAGTAGACGGGGAAGAGAGGCAGGGGCTGCCTCTGAGCCATCAACACCCACCCCTCCCCTCCAGCCGCCCCCGACCTGCTCCCTGGACGTGAACTCACACTCCACCCACTCTGAAAGCATGGGTGAACTGGACATTCTTTCAGAAGAGGGGGCTAACTGAGGCTCTCTGGACAGGGTTTAATGGAGCCTAGCTCACGAATATTTAGCCCGTGGCTGTCTTCGGGGTGCCAGCCCACGGCAGTCATCCAGCAGCAGGGGTCTGTGTCTGCACAGACCTGCGGCCTTCCTTGGATGCATTAAGCTAATAAAACCCATCCCTCCTTTTCAAGTTGGGCGTCTCACTGTCACAGACAAATGTCCTGACTAATAAACCTCACACACCCTTTAGGCAACCTGGGCCCCAGCTCTGCTGCCAAACTTGGATATCACTGGGCAGTTAGTTATCTCATCCAGCCCTCTCCTCCCTCTTGTGGAAAATACGGATGAAAATGTTTGCTTTTCCTATCTCCTGCATCATGACTGCTTAAGCCTTCCTTTGATATGAGCCAATGAATTCCCCTTTTTATCTTTTAAAATATATTTTGACTTGGGTTTCAAAAAAGTCCTAAGTGATGCAGCACGCTACAACTTCAGGTGTTGTGCCGGCTGATCTTGGTATATCCACGAAGTCCTGGAAAGCACTCGGGACCGCCCTGCGCCCTCCCGCCCGTAGCCATGTCAGGGAGGATCTGCGGAGCAACGTCAAACAAAATTACATCTCCTTGATGATTTTTGAGTGAACAGGAAAAAATAGGTGAGAACACTGATGCAAAGGACAGGCCTATAAACCAATAGAAAAATGTGAGAGAACTGTTTCTATGTTACATGATGTAGAATGTGGAGGAAACAATTACTACACTGTGGCGTTTTCAACCATTGTCAGTTTCCCATTTGCAATCAGGGTGTGTGTTTGTGTGTGTAGGGAGGGTATGCACTGTAACTCTGTGTCAATGACCAAATGGGACTAAGTGGCTCAAGGTCTCATCTAGGTGACAAGCCCGGGAACAAGAGTCCAGAAGGATGCAGGCCATCTGGGCTCATGGTGGTGTCCCTGCTGCCCACTGACATAGGGACATGAGAACGGAACTGAGGCAGACAGATGCTCCCCATTCCCCTAATGAGGGGCGTTTCCTGGACGGGCTGCTGACCTGAAAAAGGCAACACCTTCCTGCTGCTGCAGACCAGAGGCAGGAAGATGCTCTAGAAAGGCAAGAGCTCCAAGTGGCCACGGGAAAGGCACAGTGTTTGCTCTGCAGCCTCTGGAAAAATTGCATGAGCAGGACTGGACACATGCGGCCTGAATCCTGGTCTCTAACTAATGGTGTGTCCATGACAGATAAGACCCAAGTCCTGGAAAAGCCCATAAAGCAATTTCGAAGAGAAGACAAAAGAAAAACCAAGAGAAGACAAAGCAATTCTCATACTCTGGTCTCTAAGGAGAATTGACAGTCCTGAGACGCAGGCGAGTTGTGAATAGTTTTACGTACCTGGGGAAGTTCAAAGACCATCTTGGGAACAGAAGCAACAGTGGATGGAAGAGGAGGGACGACTCTGCAGCAGTCAGGGGGATGCCCAATGCGGGCTGTGACGACACTGTATGTCATGGATACAGAAAAACCAGATTCTGCCTGTGTCCTAAAGCAGGCCACAGGCTGCCAGGAGGACAGACACAGAAGTGATTTCATTACTCCAGACCGAGGGAAGTCACATGGGGGACACCCAAGGTTCAAGGAGCGTGTGGAGGAAGCGATGCCCAGCAACTAGTTGCTGGCAGGCTCTGAAGTTAACAGAAGCAGAATCAGAAAGGCGAGGGCCTCAGCAGAAGTCACTCGGTCGCATGTTTTGATGGTTTTGCTCTTGCCTCTCCTGAATGCACTCTGGTGTGGCTCATTACACAGACTGGCTGTAGCCAGGATTCAGTAAGTGCAAGGGCATCCGTGGGCCATGGGGAAGAAACCACTGCCCCAAACACCTCTACCAGAGATGCTGAGATCCCGAGGTGAGTTTGGCTGAGCGGAGACACCGCTGAGGCCTCCTGTGAGTGAATGGGTCCATCACTCTCCTGCCCCCTGCACTGCTGGGCTAAGGCTGGCTGGTCTGAGGACACAGGGGGATGGGGAAGGGGGCCATGACAAAGGAGCACCTACGAGCAGCAGGGCGCCCGTCCCAGAGTCTGCACAGCCAGCCTCAGGTTCTTGAAGCAACTCAGACTTGGGGCTGCCTGGCAGGGATCGGAGTCAATTGGTTTGGTTTAAAAGCCATCACTGCCACCTACTGTGGGAGCCTGGATAGATACCCACCCTACCTATGCTTCTATTTTCCTCATCTATGAAATGGCAATAATAAGAATTTTACCAATTTCAGGGGGAGGGTATAGCTCAAATGGTTGAGCACATGCTTGGCATGCATGAAGTCCTGGTACTTCTACTAAAAATAAGTAGATAAAATAAAATACCTCCCCACAAACAAAACAAAACCACCACCCCCCCAAAAAAAAAGAAAGAAAAAAGAATTACACCAACTTCAGAGGTCTATCACGGGAATAAGTGAGATTATCTGACATAGGATTGGCGGCAGAGATGATTTCCCCACTGCCCGTCCTTCCCCCCACCCTCTGCACACCCCTACGCCCCTCTTCCTTTTTCGGGCACAGTCTGTGGAATCACAGGCCCGAGACGCCCACCCCATCTGCACCTGGAGGCCCTGCACCAGGAAAGCCCGCCGCCTCTTAACTTCCCATCCACGTCCCTCATGAACCTGCCGGGAAGCTGCAGCCCAAACCCCCAGCAGTGCCATCCTAGAATGTGGCCATTCTGTGTCCATCAAACAACCACTTCCTGAGCTCCCTGGCTTTGTCCAGAACCCTGTCGGGGACAAAAGTGCAGCTTGCTGCAACACTTCAGCCTCCTCCACACAGTTATTCAACTCCTGCCCACTCCCAGCCCTGTCTAGATCCTTGCTTATCACCCCCTCATCTCATCGCAGGCCCCCAGCAAAGTGGGTGCTAGAAGAGAGGGAGCTTCTGGAAGTTCTGAAGGCCAAGGGAAGGGTCTGTGAACCCACTCTGGGCAGAACATCACCCCAGCACCCTGAAGACCCCAGGCCAGGACTGCATCCTCTGAAGGTGAGCTGCTCCCAACTTGAGAGAAACGGTGAATGAAACACTGAGTCAGAGCATCCTGGCCAGGGATGCTGGGCTCTGGGTGGCTCACAGGGTATCAAAGAGGCTGAGACAAAACACAGACGGCAGTGCAGGGAGAGAGAGGGGAGGGAGAGGCTGACCGAGAACCCACAGGGGTAGGGGCAGTGCTGGTGCTGGAGACAAGAGGGCTAAAACGTGGTCCCTCCCTCCAGGCACCGATCTCGCTTTAATTCATTCACCCAGCACATCTTCACTGAGCTTTCCAAGGGGCCAGGAGCTAATGTACGTGCTGCAGATAGGCTGGTGGTTGAGCCATAGATTAAGGGCTTCTGCTCTACAAGGGGGACGCGATTGTCAATAGGATGCAGCTAAAAAGAAAGGGATAATTTAAACAGAGACAAGAGCTCTGGGGGTAAAGAGAGTAATGCTCTCAAGCGGAGGATCAGAAATGGCCTAAGAGACTGACATTTGTGCCAAATGAGAATGACCAGGTGGACCGATCAGGAGCAATTCAAGGCTGAAACCAACATTTGGAATTTCAGAAAGCAGTAAACTTGAAATTAAAAAATGGGCAGTTGTTATTTTTTCACTCTGCCTAATGACATCTGTCCACTCCCACCATCATTTCATAAAGGACACAATTTTAAAATAAAAGATGGGCCTTTATGGGGATTAACTTCAACTCTATAAAAAGTCACCACACTCTCCTGTCAGACGCCCTTTTCAGAGTCTGTCAGGTGCTTGTCTGCTTTACTCAAATTCACCCTCATATACTTGGAAAGAAAGAAAACTTAAATACTACGTGAGACACATGTCCTCTACGAGAGAGCACACAGTATACATTGCTGCATCCACTGCCCGGGGTATATACTCCCAACCAAGCATTCTGAACTTCATGGGCAATTTAAGGGGCTTTCAAGAGCAATTTTGTTTATAAATGATCATGTTCACTTGGGCCTAATCCCCAAGCAAAATGTGAACTTATCATTTTTCTCATTTTGCCAAAGACCAGCGGAAAAACCTCTGGCTTACCTGCATTGGCCTAAGTCATGGACCTCAGTAGCGACCATTGCCTTCTCAGTATGAAAGTCAGGGACTCGTGGTGGGGGGAGGGCATAGCTCAGTGGTAGAGCACATGCTTAGCATGCATGAGGTCCTGGGTTCAATCCCCAGTGCCTCCAACAAATTAAGCAAACAAACAAAAAATGAATTAAAAAAAAATAAACCTAATTACCACCCCCTGAAATTAAAAAAAATAAGAGGAAAAAAAAACGTCAGGGTCTCATGGAATCTAAACATTTCCTCTTTTTGCTAATGGTATTTAATCAAGCCATAATCAGTTTTTGTTTGGTTTTGTTTTTGAAGTGAACACAGGATTTTCCAGTCATTTGCTCATTGACCCTCCATGTCCTGGGCCACCATCCTACCCTCCTTTGGCCATTGACACAAAGGCAATACAATTAGTTTTGTGTCCATGAGGTTTTCAGGGGTGAGTTTTGCATCTTTCTTAATCTCTTTTCTTTTCTTTTTTCCTTTTTTCTGTGGAGGTGCTGGGGATTGAACCCAGGACGTCGTATACGCTAAGCATGTGCTCTACAACTGAGCTATGCCCTCCCCCCTTAATTTCTTTCTTTCTTTCTTTTTTTTTTTTAAAGGATGGCGCAATTCCCCACAATGTTGACCTTTGGGAATAGAGTTGCCCTGGACGACCACACGGTCTGGGCTCTGTGTTCATCCCCGGCTTGCACCAGCGGGGCCCAAGGGGTCAGATCCGGGGCTGGGGGGCTGGGCGACTGACCAAGACCCAGGACGTAAGGGCATGACCAGTATTCATGGCTTCATCACAACCTTTCCAACCACTTATGTGGAAGAAGTGATTCTTCAGGTTCATTGCCCCTCTCCTGTGTCAGATCTCAGGACCTCACCTGGTGGGAAAGCTTTAACCTCCGCCTCCCCCACCCCTCATCCCCACCACTGGCCTCGGGAACAGCTTTAAGCATTTATTTATGGAAATGCGGCAGAAGAAGCAGTGGCTGGGGACCTGGAGATCTGGCTCCTGCCCTGGGGGTTGCAGCTCGACCTGAGAACAGCCCCTGGTCTCTAAGGGCTGTCCTCTCCTCCCTGTCCCCGTGTGCTGCCACCTCACCCCCCAACACACATTCCTCATCCCGGCTTTTCCCTCAGCCTGAACGCCTTCCCCAGCTTGTTCACCCTTGAAATCCTGTCTAGCTTTTGCCATTGGCATCAATGCCCTTGTCCTACAAAACTGACACTAATTCCCACGTGAATTAACTCATTTGGTCACATGGTACATTGAACAGCATGCCGTCCTGGTGTCTAAATAAACTAGGTAGTTGCTTACAATCTTGCCTCCCCAACCATGCTATAAACTTTCAGGGGCTCAGGGGCCATGCTTCCTACACGTTCTGTAGGCCCCATAGTGCCCTGGATACCACAGTCCTCCATAGTTACTTGTTAGATGAAAACTTAAGATGACTGACAGCCCTGCATGGACCAGAGCTGGGCCATCCCCAGTCTATCCACTGTGGACTAGCAGCATTCACAGGTGACCCAGGGGCCCAGGGCCTACAGACTGTGGCCCTCAACCAGGCATAATCTCCCGTGTTGCAAGAAGCCAGGATGCTCCACCGCCTCATTGGCCCTCAACAGCAACCATGAGGCTCAGTGCTTCGTGACTGCAACTTTCCTGCAGCGAAATGGAAATGCTATTGAAGGCACAGATCCCCCTAGTCCTTGGTTACACTGCAAGCCCCCTGAGCACCAAGGTGCTCACTCCCTGACCTGCACTAGAACAACACCGGGGATGCTCGGCACCTCCCCCGCCCCAATCAACTCCACAGCCTTCTAGGTTGTAACAAGTGTCTCATTGTTGTCAAGGAAGCCAGCCCTACATGCAAGGCCAGAGGCAAGTCCCGCCAGGCAGTAGGACTGTTCACTTCCCTTCTCTGAGCCTCAGTCTCTTCTGCTCTAAAACAGAGAACTTAAACCTGCTTCTGTCATGAGGATTAAATGAGGTGCTGGAAATCAACTGAGATGATGTAAGGAGCACACCTGATTAGTCCTGGAATATAAGTTTGCTGGACTCAAATGGGGAAGTGCTGATGCCCAGGCCAGCCCACAAAGAGAAGGGTCCAAGGGGACCCTAGGTCCTCAGAGCTTAGCCAGACGGGCTGAGAGATGCCATCCTACAGAGGGAGGAGTATGGTCTGGGGACATCACTCAGCTTAACAGAGACCAGGCAGGTGAGACCAGGAGTTCCACTCTGCTGGGGCTGAGGAGTGACCCGGTGGCAGAGTCCAAGGAGGTAGGCACGGTCTCCTCAGGGATTCAAAACAAGGCTTCTCCTGCCCAAGGCAGTTTTAAGGTAAGCTGGCTCACACTGTGACTGGGAGTCAGGCACCGACAGGGAGGTCCCATTCAATGGTCCCTTCTGGGGACGGTCACTGATTTCTGCCCTGGATGTGTGTTCTTTGCCTGGTGTGAAAGCCCTGGGGGGCGGGGGGAGGGGAATTCTAGATGAAAGCTGGGACCACAGCCCAGACAAAGGCAGGAGACTCTGGGGAGGCCTCAGGACCCTACCTTCCTTGTCAGAGCCTTTAATTTCACCTCCAAAATACCATCTTACATGTTGCAGATGTGCAACAAGAATCTTCCACTTGACCGATGACATTGACGGTTGGGGAAGAACGTGTGGGAGGTAGGTTGGACTCTTGGGAAAACCTGCCTTTACCCTCCTTGGCTGTTTACAGCAGGTTCTACCGGCTACCTCCTAGGCCAGCTCAGGGTGGCAAGAAGATAAAGGAGATAGTGAGGCGAGGGCATCCTTAGCTGAGTCCCATGTGGACGAGCTGGCCCAACAATGGGGGGAAGCAAGCCTGCGAAGTCTTTCCTTCCCCTCCAGTCCTGCCCGAGAAATATGCTGCCTTCCACTGAGCGAGCAATTCCGTTTTTCTGGAAGGTATTCAAAAAATCTTCTTACCATAGAAGGAACTAAATTATGTCTGCAAGGAGCTATGACAATGATAATAACAGTGTCTGTCACTTACGGAGGCAGGCAGAGTTCAGAGTTTTACATGTATCAACTAATTTAAACCTCACAACAACCCTGAGAGGGAGGCACTATTATTATTCTCTACAGGAGAGGAAAATGAAATAGATTGATAGCAGACCTAAGGAAACACAGTGAGTGTGCACTGGAGCTGGGACATTAACTCAGAGGCTAGGGATGGAACCGTAACACATCGCCCATAAGAGCTGCAGGTCTGAGACCCAGCACCCGTCGCAGGAAGGGCTGATCCAGACATCAGGGGGTTGCAGTCTTTGGCAACAGATCCCCAGGTGCCATCACAGTGGACTTGCACAGCAACATCACAGAGCAGGTACTCACCAAGCATTGGCTGATGGAATGAGAAAAATGAATGAATGAAGCATGGTTTTCAACAAGCCATAGAAGTGGATGACCCACTCATGGCTTTCCCTGGATTCACTCTGCAGACCGTCTCAAGATTGGAAGTATAAATTCACAGGGTGGCTGTCAGTGGACTATGCTTGGGTACCTTGCTTCCTGCCTCCCCCTCCTTCCAAATTAAGTCACTAACAGCGATGCTGCCAAGTTAAAGATTAATACGCTCAGTGTCATGCAAAAATAATGGACGTCCCTGACAAGTGTCTTGTCAAAAATTACAAAGCATAAAGAACATGATCTTACGGAGGTTTCCAATTAAGAAAGACAGGAAATCAGTAGATAGAAATGAGTTCCTGAAAAGCTGCTGGCACACAAGAAATTTTCTGTCCAGAACTGTGTTTTAACTATACTAGGAAATTTTAAGTCCTATTGCAAATATCTTTGGTAAAAGAAATAATTGCCTCCAATTTATTAATTTTTTAAGTGAATCTTTTAAGGACACGGATTGTACCTCTCTCTGACTACAGGAAATGTACCATTTCAGAAATTCAATTACTTGTTCCATTCCCAGAAAGCAGGGCTGAACTTTTGTTGTGTGGATGTGGGCCATTAAGGATTCCCTGCCACATGAAAGTCTTTATGGGCTGTCTTAAATTGGGCAGCCATTGCTTTCGGCCTTCTCACCAGGCACCAGCAGCTCTGATGACCCAGTTGGTATCTATTTCCCTCCAAGTCGCCATAGCAGACAGTGATTTGACCTACTTTCAGGGGCACAGCAGTGGCTAAAGAAGGAATGGAGGGGAACGCGAGCGCCTGGGCACAGGACTTTGAAGCGTGGGCTCTGGTCGAGCCGAGGTCTCATCCCCTCCCTCCTTCCATCTCCAGAGCGTCTGGCTCCTACAGGCCTCCTCCCTGCTCTGCCTCCATTCTCCTCCGACAGGAAAGGTGTCCATTCCTAGCCCAGTCTGCCCAATCTCTTTAATCTATCAGGTTTTGATGTGGGGCCTCCCAGCCCCCCCACCTCACAGCCCATAGGGAAGACAGCGACATCTGCATGGCCCACTGGGGTAACCCAAAGAGGCTGCT
Source organism: Camelus dromedarius (assembly GCF_036321535.1). NCBI lineage: Eukaryota > Metazoa > Chordata > Mammalia > Artiodactyla > Camelidae > Camelus > Camelus dromedarius. The sequence continues at coordinate 7,986,308 of NC_087463.1, read as the reverse complement.
TGGGGCCAGGGCTGAGAGAAGGGAGCCATATCTTAGCCCAACCAGGACTTCTTCTCAGCACATCTATCAGGACACTCCGCTGGCTTTAAGCGTAACTACAAAATTACAAAGAGTCTAAGTGGTTTGAAAAAGTCCCAGCATTTGTGTTGATGCATAAACTGCAGTGAGGGAGGACATGCAGGGTCATATCTCTAGAGCAAGGCAAACTTCTGTGAACAGCCAGATCATAAATATTTTAAGCTCTGCAGACCATGTAATCTTTGTCACAACTACTTAACTCCACAGCAGAAGCAGCCACAGAAGTGTGGCTGTGTTCTAATAAAACTTTATTGATAGAATCCGGTGGGGGGCTGGATTTGGCCCACGGGCCATGATTTGCCGACACTGCTCTAGAGAAATGTTGGGAGGCCAAGCGCACTTTGCAGCAGTGTGTCTTCGCTCTCTGTACCCTTCCCATGATGCAGCGGTGATTGCCTGAGAGGTGCCCAGTATCCTCACATCTCCCCCTACTGCTATCAGGACCTGCTTTCAAGGAGGCTTTGACAAACTCAATCCCCCCACCACCCAGTGGGAGAATAAACGGATTGTAACTACATTTCAATTAATAATAACCCTATGTCGGTGGCTCTCAGCCCTGGAGGCTCACTGACAGCCCCCGGGGAGGTTTAAAACCCGATTCCCAGGCCCCACTCCAGAAGCTCTGATGCACGTGGTCAGGGTGCAGCCCAGGAAATGGGGTTTTTAAAAGCTCTTCAGGTGATTCTAAAGAACGGTCAGGTTAACAACCACTGCCTTAAACTAAAAGAGACACACAAAAATTAGTGGCAGTGTTTTTGGAATACGCAAGCCAGGGAGGTAGAACTTGTTTTTCCCCCTCAGGGATGGGGATGGGGATGGGGATGGGCGGCAGGGGGAACATGTCCAGAGCCCTTGAAACCACACCACCCCGGCAGTCACCTTCTGCCTAAGCTGCTGCCATGCAGGTTTCACCACGCTCTGGCAAGATCCAAGACTTCTTCTCATTTTCGTTTCCATCTTGACATCTCTTATGACTTCCTACTGGCAATATGCACTCTATTAACACTGGTTGATCATCCAAAAAAAAAAGCCCTAATGGCCTGATTCAATTATCAGTCAATCAATTAATCCTCAAAAAAACCCACGATGAAGTCCTGCCTTAGAAGGGATTGCAGTCTGTGTAGGGAGACAAGGTGAACACTGATGAAACTTAGCCATATCCGTGCCATGCAGTCAGGCAGTGGTTCCCGCACTGCACTGCACACAATCACCTGGAGAGATTTAAAAAATCCCAACGCCTCGGATGTATTCCATGCCAACAAAAACAGAACGTCTGAGGGTAGAAGACTGGCATGGGTCTCCTTTAAGGAGACTCCAATGTGCAGTGAAATTTGGGAAGCATGGTTATAATGTCCTGCTGCTCCAAGTGTGGTCCATGGGCCAACAGCATCAGCGTCACCTGGGAGCTGGTTAGGGATGCAGGAATCAGAGCCTCATCCCAGTCCTAATGAATCAGAATCTGTGTGTTGTATGTTTGCACGTGAAGTCTGAGGACTGCTGCTGTGGGGGCCACGTTCTGAGAAAGAACCGCCTCCAGCACCTCCTCGCAGAGTAGCCCGTGAACACTTCTTAGAGGAAGGGAGAAACGAGATTCTGAGGGACAGGAGATTAGAGGCAGAGAGATGGGAGGACTCGGTGTACAGAAGCCAGGAGGAAGCTGGTCCTTCTGTGTGGTGAGCCAGAAGTAAGGATGAGGGTTCAAAGTGGTTTTTTACAAAAGCAGAAAATTAAATCATTCTTAGTCACACAATTAACAAGCCAAGATTTTTGAAAAGGATAAAATGACAAGAACACAGGGCTGTCCTGGAGAATTGGAGGCAACAATTAGAGGGTGGTGGATGACAATGGAATGGATGGGGTTATGAAGGAAGATTCCAGAGATGCTGAGTGTCCTGCCAAGGGCTTCAGATTTTGTCTCACAAGCCAGTGGTGAGCTGCGTGTTGCCTCTGGAGTCGTGGATGGAGGTGACTGGAGAGGGGACTGGGCAAAGGCGCTCAGACCATTTCTCGGAAGAGACAGATCAGTAAGAGAAGCAAGCGGGAGGCAGGAAGACTAGACAAGGAGCTAAAACCCAGGCCTGGGGAGAGGAGCACTTGTGAGAAGGGAAGCATGGAGCATCAAGGACGACCTTTCAGGGGAAGGGGCTGGTTACATCTGGTGGGGGTGGAAAAGAGCCACCGAGCGTTCTGAGGTCTCAAGTCTGGGACGCCGGGACTGAACGGAAAGCTAGAACCCCAGGCATTGTCACAATAAGCTCCTCCGGTAAAGCCCCCCAAAAAGTTACCTATGGGAAAATACAAAGGTGTCCAGCAAACAAGACTCCCAGAGGGGAGCCGAGAGGAAGAGCCCAGCTGTACACAGACCCTGGGATTGTCTTCAGCTCCAGCGGGCTGCGAAGACCCAGAGGGGCCCCCGAGCACAATCCTTTGTTTCCAGGCCCCTGGAAGTCAGGCTGATTCCCAGTTGAGCTGGCAAGACCGGGAGCTGGTTCCCACTGCGGGAACAATGGCTGCAGAGTGGACGTTACCACAATTGTTTCCACTGAAGTTATTTCGGGGGAGGTTAGGAAGATTGTCTACTCCGAGACATTTCCTTCACTCGATTCCCTTTATAAAAACACCGAGGGAAGAGGCCGGCGTCGCCACCTCCACGCTGCCCTGCTCCCAAGCACGTGCGCAGCGTTACTCAGAAGGCGACTCCCAGCGGGCCTCCGGGAGCCGCCATGTGCAACGCCCATTTCCTGAGGCCCTTGTGGAAGCCCTTGCATCTGACTCATGCCTCGCGGTGTTCAAAGCAGCTCCCCCGTGATCACTGTGCTGGATTCCCACAACAGCCTTCCAAGAGGGCGGCAGGCAGGGCGCAGACCTTATTACCCGCAGCCTAGTTATGAGGAAACGGAGAACTCAAGGATCTTGGTCAAGGCCCTCCAGCTTGGAGGGGGTGGGGCAGTGCAGAATCCCATGGTGGCTCCTAGAGGCTGTCTGTCGGGTCCCGCGCACGGTGCAGTGAGCACCAGGGCTGCTGGGAGGGTGTTCACTACCTGTTCACGGTCTACTTACTACCACCGCCCCCCCCACGCCAGGCACGGGCTCATAGCAGATCAGCCAGGCAAAGGCAGGGGCTGGCCCTTCCACACTCAGGACCCCAGAACCAGTCCAATGCGGCTGTTACACAGAGTGCATGGTGGGGAAAACGTAGGACCTGAGGCTGAAAGGAGAGCAGGGGCTGGGCTGGGGCGGCCTCACATGGCAGAAGCTTGAACCTACGTGTGATGGGGAGGCTGGGAAAGGCTTAAGCATGCAGTAAAATAGCTAGATGCGTCAAAGGGACGTCATGCTGGAGGTGACGTGGGGCACGGGTTTCAGGGGCTGTCACAATGGCCGATGTAGGAATTAGGGAAGTGGCGGAGGGATGGATGAGGATAGTCTACAGACATTTAAGACTCACATGGACTGGCTTTGGTGAAGGATGGGGGTTGGGACGGAGGACAGAGCATCACATGTGAGAAATACAACTGCAAATGCGACACGGTCCCCGCTCTGGAGGAATCCCACACCCTCATAGGACAGATAGAAGATAAATGAACATTATGCAAGGCTGAGTGTGATTAATACCAGGAAGGCAGAGGTCACCGCACTAATGTTTTATAAGTTTGGAGCAAGCCCTGGCTAACCTCTTACTTGTCTACGACGCAAACACCTTACAGCAGGGGGAAATGGGATAAATCCTCAACACCTTAGGGCACAGACCTCCTGGCTGGCTGTGTGGCAGATTTACCCAGGCCGCTGCAAATATAACTGATGCCCAGGTCTTGTCGCCCAGAGATTCTGATTTGTCTGTGGTGGGTCCAGGCATGGGTACCTTTTAAGAGCTCCCCAACTAATTCTAACAGGCAGCAGGGTCTGAAAGGGGGGTACATAGCACCTCATTTCAAAGATCTTGAAAAAAGGTCTTCTCAGCTTTATGGAGAGGGGGCCGCAGTCTCACACCACACTGATGCTGTTCTCCTTAGCGACTAACTTTTGAGTCTTTGCCCCGAGGTCTGAGTCATCTCTTCTTGCAGCACAGAGAGGTCCCCCTGCCCAGTTTCCCCGATGATCTAGCAAGGTTCCTCCCCGGCCCCCCGTCCACTGGGTCGGTTTGCTTGACCCTCTATCTTTCACCGGTCAGGTTTCCTCCTCCAGTGCTTGGACATCCTGCCCAACCTGAGCAGCCAGCCTGACCCACGTGGCCGGCCGCCGGTGCTGCCGCCCTTCAGGGTGTCCTGAAAGGACCTCGCTGAGGGGGCGTGATGCATTTCCTTGACCACACCACACACCAGCCTACTGGAACAATGTCCCTTTTCTTGCCGCCAGGAAGGGCCACATAAAGGAACATCTTCTCTTTTGTTGCCAAGCAAATGTTTCTGCTTTGACCTGGAGGGTACCCTTTGAAGCCAAATAATGATCCAGAGGCCACTGAGCTGCCCTAAAGGTCAAGTACTGGAATGAGCTGTTCCCAACATTTTTAGCATGTTGAGAATTGTTTGTGTGTGTGTGTGTGTGTGTGTGTGTGTGTGTGTGTGTAAGCACTGGGACGGGTAGAAGACGAACAGCTGCCCCTCATGTGAGTAGTCCCTGACCAGTCACCATCCCTTGGCTGGGCCAGGTGGGGTGTACAGGCTGGCACTACGAAGATTCTTCTGTTTTCAGAATGTCTGCTTCTTATGGTCAACTTTGCTGAGGGTCTTTGCAACAAATACCTTACAAAGAATCACATACTACTGACACGCATTATCAAGTATCACTGACGTTTCCATAAGAAGAGTCTTCATGCTGAGTGGATGACCTTTGGCCAGGGCAGGTGAACAAGGAGTTCCACCAGGGTGTCTCGCTCAGGGCTTGGAAGCATCTGGTGAACCTGGCTGCTCTGCAGATCACCTCCGCGCTCAGCCCCTCCTGGTCTGCAGGGCTCTCTCTCCCCGTCACGAGGACCCCTGACCAGCAACAGTCTCCAGGACTCGGCTCATCGACTCTATACTGGGAGGGAGCAGAACTCTGTGCTCAGGGCAGGGACATCTGTCTGGGCCTCAGTTTTCCCAACTGCAAGATGAAAGGAGCTGGACTAGATGACCTGAAGGTACTCTCAGGACCAACACTATAGCATCCTGGAACACTCGATGGCCACGACTCCTTCCTCCTGAAGCAGCAGAGTGAGTCACTCTGCCTTCCCTACCGTTAGATATTTCTCTCCAAGGGAGGTTCCCTTTAGCTGGGAACGTTCTCAACTCAAAGGCTGGCTTTCTGTGAAATGAATTAGTGGCCTAGGTGTTCAACTCAAGTTTCTGGGTGTGAAACTTGCTTAAAATAAGGAACAGCTGCTGCTCACATGCACCTTGCACAACTCTAGGAGACGGTCCTCTCCGTCATCGTCAATCTGAGCCATTTTTGAGACGTTTAGGTAGAGGTTGTCGTGTGTGCAGAGGAAGGAATGCCGCTCTCTAACTTGCACAAAACGGCCGTCCTGGCTCATGGCAGGGCTAGTCCACGTACAAGTTCTGAAAAGCCATCTTTAGGGGCTAAAAAGGGACTCACAGTCCTGCCCAATACACAGCATTTAGAAGAGACTGGCAAGAGGACGTGACGCAGTGACCCATGTGGGGCATCCAGGGGATGCAGCAGAAAATCCCTGGTTATCAAGGCCCCTGGTGTCCGCTGCGTCCTTCTGTACAAGGCCCTCCATCTTTCTGCGCCTTGGACCTGGTCGGGCTGAGAAGGGGGCCCCCGGGAGCGCTTGGCCTCCGGGAGCTGCCCTTAGCAGCTTACGCAGCCTTGCCTTTCGAGCTTGCATCGGGGGCAGGGGTGGAGAGGCAGCTCTGACTGTGATTTCCTTTCCTTTCTTCTTTTTCCTAATTTCCTTTCTACTGAACATTTTATGTTCAGACACTTCAGTGATGAAGCCTTTTCAAAGACACCTACTGATGCTGATCCCTAGTGAAACTCGAGAATGAATTATTAACCAGATGTCCTGTGAGCCTCATGCAAGGACCCATCATTAGAATTCATCAGAAACGAAACTGCAGTGCATTTGGGAACGGCAGTGGCCCACGGAACCTGACCCCCAGCTCTGTCACCAGATTCACTGCGCGGTCCTGGGTGCAGGCGGGGGGCTGGGGGGCTTAGTTTCCTGGTTGAGCACGATGTATTTAGAATGCTTTCCTCATGGTTTCGCATGCTGCCTAGGTGATCTCCAAGACGGATGCGCAGGGAGAGATTTCAACTTTTGCTCCACTGCCCAACACTGCCTGTTCCTCACGCTGGGCACTCGGGTGAGGCAGTCAGGTGGCCGGTGTTCTCTCCAGCTGGTCCCACTCTTGGTGTCCCCTACTCCTGAGCTTGCCCTAATCTGACCCTTTTTGTGCCACCAGCCCCAGCTTTATCCTGCACATGGCAGCCCGAGGTGACAGCTCGTCAACAGGATGAATCCTTGCCAGTGATCAGCTGGCAATGCCGCATTTCCAGGTAATAGAATGTACCCAGAGTTCCTGTCCTTCAGGGCTTTAAGTTCCTCCGAGGAGGAGCAGCTGACAGAGCTGCAGAGAACAGCCCTCGGCGAGCCAGCCACGGCTGGCTCTTTCGGGAGCTGCCCTTTATCACTTGGGTGCAAAGTGTGATGCAGGAAAACCTGCCCCGCCTGCCCTAAAAGGCATCCTTGCCTATTTCAACATTTCCAGAAATGAGTAGGAACTCCTAAGTAAGGAGATTAAAGCCACCAGAAGTTCTGCACAAATGGTTTTCAGGAACTGCAGAATGCGTGCATTATTGAAACGCAAACTGGCCAGAGGCAGGGACGGCCTGTACTTCATATGAGGCTTTCTAGAACCAGCCTACCATTGCGGGTGGGTGGGAGCCCTCGTTCTTGGTCAGAGGGGAGAGGCCCAGGCAGTTCCACAGCAGAAAGGCCCGACCTGGTGAACTGTAGGTTTTCGGGGGCAACTGTGAGAGGCTATGTTGCCCTGCCCTTTGCACACTGCCAGCTCACACATCTGCTCTGGCATCTTAGCAACTGTTCCATGGCTCTGTGACTTACTGAGCTCCAACCACGGGCCCAGCCCTGTCCTAGGTGTGGCACTGGGCACGGACCCTGCCCCCGGGACCCTGGATGCTTGTTGGGAAAACGTCTTTCCCACCAGAAGGGGTCAGGTGCAAAGCTAGGCGGGGTGTGGCTGGGATCCTGAATAGCTGGGCAATAGAGCGTATCCCTGAGTCCTGGAGGGCGCTGACCCTAGTGGCTCTTGGCTCTCGTGTGGGAGTGAGCACCTCTATAAGGTCTGAATCCAAGCAGATTTTCCCAGGCCCCAAAGACAGCTGATATGTGTGTGTCCCCTCCTGGAGTAACCTATTTATTGGCAGGTATTATTCAGGTACATCTTGCTGCCCCCTCTGTATTCTAACCCCAGTGACAACATATCCAGGGCCTCAGCCACAGGCTAGTCCTCCTGCCTGGATCAGAGGACAGATCACTTCACCCCTCTACTCCCAGACACAAATGTCTGCTTCCATCTCTGCTCACGTTAAGCTCAGTGTCTCCTACAGTGCCCTCCCTCTTTCCCTGATGATTTAAATCCAGCCAAATTAGACTTCTGACTTGACATAGTGGATTGACCAAGTGTGCTTACTTCAACTCCCCCTCTCTCATTAATTCTAAAAAATTATAAACCTACAAAAGCACAGAGAATCAGGAAAGATTTCAACACATTTAGGGAGGACAGAAAGTGAACGGAGGAATAGCATGCAGCTTAGCAGAGAGGGATGTTGACAAGAAATGTGCTGACTCAGCCTGCAGATTTCCAGGGAGCTGAGTTTGGACGTATCAGGTACCACAAAGGGCAGGGTTCAGGGCTAGGAGGGAACAGTCTGAATACAGGACTCCCCAAATCTCCTTCTGCACCCAACACAGCCATGCACCTATGCATCAGTCCCTGTCCTCAGGCAAAAGATTTCATTTTACAGAGAAGCTAAGTAAGAGAAGCTCTGACCTGGGGATACAGGCTCTCAGAAAATGAGAGAGAGAAAAACGGGTCAAAGACAAAGGGATTCAGTAGCCACGAGTGCATGCAGCACCTGGCTCTGGGTTTCTACAAACCGTCCGCTAAAAAGTACCAGGCTCCGTGGATAGTGATGGATTCCAGAATTGGGCAGAGAAAGTACTTAATAAGCCTGGAGCAACTTCTTCTGCCAGCAAGTAAGGAAGTGCTCAAAGAATAATCAGAATATTTCAGAAATACCCAGACATGAGTCTACAGAGGCTCCCATTTGTCAAATCTGGGACAATTAGAACATCAAAATAAGCAATGATAGTAGTAGATTATAATCCCTAGCGTAACAAAAATCTATAAGCCAAGACACAGAAATAAATAGAGGAAGAAGGAAATACCGTCCTTAGAGTAGAAAGCCAACTAAAATCTGTATATGAAATTAGAGAAGTTACCATTTGCCAACGATTCTGATGATATTTCAGGCCAGCATCATCAGTGAATGCTAAAACTAGTGGGTAAAAATATTATCAGAAACAGTGTAATTGCAGAGTCTCAAACACCTCTCTGTAAGATATTTATTCATTACAAAGGGAAACACAGTAACTGTGTCCTGGTGAGGCCTCGAAGCTACCACCTGAACAGGTGGTCACTGTTACGTCTCCAAGGCCACACCTTGTGCCTCCTGGTATGAGGCACCGAAGGACACAACACATGATTCAATCATGAGGAAACAGCCGACAAACCCAAACAGATGGACATTCTACAAAATAACTGGCCTGTAACCTTCCAAAAAAGTCAAGGTCATAAAAGACAAAGGAAGATCAAGCTAACATGACAATTAAAGGCAAAGTGTGATCTTGTGTTGAGTTCTAAACCAGAAAAGAAAAAAAAAAAAACCCTCTTTCTTTAGCTATAAAGGGTATCGGTGGGACAACTGGCAAAATCTAAATAAGAGCTGAAGATGACATAACCACTCTATCAGTGTTCACTTTGATGGTGAAACTCTGGTTATGTAAGAGAATGTCCCTTTTTTTTTTTTTTTAAGGAAAACACACTGAAATATTTTTTAGGGATAAAGTGGCACATATCCACAATTTATTCTTCCAACCATCAAGAAAATAATAAGAAAATTATGTAGGGAGGCTGTTAAAGCAAGCATGGTCAAATGTTAACACCGGGGGAACCCGCTGAAGGGTGTACGGAAATTCTTTGTATCTTATTTTTGCAACTTTCCTGTTGCTCTGAATGTCTTTCAGAATAAAAAGAAACATAAAGCAGGATGTAATAATGAAGTAATACTCTGACTGAAAATTTTACTAAAAATTTGATAGAACTATGTTGAGAAGATGGAAGACAGCAAAATTCGTATCTACCGTAATGGGAAATCAGCAGATAATGTTTAAATTCAATATAGCTAAAAAGAGCAGTGTAAGAATAGTATACGAGATAACAGAAATATTAGCTACTTTATATATAATTAGAAATATGGTGGCACACCAGAAAAACAAGGGGAAAAAAAGTAGCTGCTCTGAGAAATGGAACTGGTGATTGCGGAAGAATGAGGCAGGAAGTTGCTATTTTCTGTTAGAGGCCTTTTAGAATTATTTCGTTTTTGGTATTTTTTTTTTAGTGTTATTTAGCATTTTAAAAGTATTAATAATGTAGCATTATTTAATTTTTAGTATTTTTAAAAGTGTTATTTAAGTATATAATTTGTGTAAACTACAGACATGTACTACTTTTGAAAAAACTGGATAGATGGATCTAATTCGTTGGGGCCCACCTCCCCAGGAAGGCAGGAAGGCTCTCCAGCCTGAATCCCACCTGATACCAACAGGTTTGAGTGAACTGGTACTTAATCCAAGCCACAGGATGTACGAGGTGGAAATGTTGCCAGAGACCACTGGCTCTGACACTCACTCTGGAGATGAGGACGTGGAGGCAGAGGGTGAGCCACACTGGGCTGTCGGAGGCTATCACACCCCGCCTGACACCGCAGCACCTCACTTAGTGGGACGCCAAGTCCATGCAGCAGCAGCAGCCGCTCCACATAGAACACGTGGGCTGATAGCCTTGGGCCTCGTGGGACAACTGGGGACCAGAACCCTCCACGCTGCCGGCCCTCAGCATCCCTGCGCCTGTCCCAAAAGAGCATGGGGCCCCTACTCACCTCTCCCTGGATCCCTGCCAGGCGGACAGGCCTCCAGGACCCAAGAGAAACACGCTCCAAGACATAAGCAGCAACATGCTAAATTAAATTCCCCATCAGTAACGAGAAACTCAAGATTGGTGAACTCTGAGGAGTGAGAGAAGCCTGGGGATGTGGAAAAAGGGGAGGGAACAGAGCTGCATAATGGCCCCACCGTGTGACTGGGGAGGCAGAACTTCTTCCTGAACCCTCCAGGAGGTAGGTGCCAGGAGGAAAAGTGAGGGTCCTTTAGGAACACAAGAATGTATGTAATGCTATAATAATCGAATGAGGTCTTTCCTCTGGAGGCACCCCAAGAGGGGGTGAAGAGGGTACAGCGCTGGGCCCAAAAGGATGGCAGAGCCTCCTCTCCTGTTTCATAGGAAGTGGGACAGCGAGGCTCAGAGGCAGGACACAATTGCCTGTCCCTGGGCCAGGGCTCTGTCCTCATCAGCCCTCTGCTCCAAGAGTCAGAACACTGAACCTCAGTGGGAAAGGCCGGAACTGTTTTCTGGACAGATCTCAATGTTCAGCTTTGCCATCGTCTGTTTAGCTAGGCCTGCAACTACGTTACTGTTATTATTTATAGTCTATTTAACATCAACTTTTGATTATTCCCTTTGTAGACAGAAGTTAGTGTTTGTTTTTTATCTCCAGGTCAGCTTCCTCTTGCCACTAACTATGCCTCAGGGTCACTGCCGGCTGCTGGCAGAGGTTCTGCGCTCAGGGACAAACTCCCTTCACCATCAGCTGCTGTCCAGCACACCGAGGGTGACAGGTCGGCTACACACACAGCAGTGTGATCCAAAGAGAAGGGACAGAGTGACGAGCCCAGGGCTTCCCAGCCATCTCTAAACAAAAGCTGCCTCCACGTCTCCACCCCAGGTGGTGGCTCCGATCACCTGCACATGTACAGTGTCACTGGGGGCCCTGCTGAGAGTTCTGCCCTTTATGGCAAGGTAATGAGCCCCCGTAGGGGCTGACAGGTCCTCCACCTGGGTGTGGCCAGTGACAGGAGGAGGCATGTCGTTCCCAAATCACTCAACCCTTTGCAAACCCACAGACTTAGTTGCCAAATAGGGCAAGACTCTTTATCCTCCATTTGAGCAAAATAATGATAAAGAACAAATAAACAACCAAAAATTTTGTCAGCAAATAGAAGGGGATAGGTGATGTCAATTACCAGCAAAATTATCAAGAAATTATTAAGACAGGCAACAACACTGAGCCATAAACATTAAACTGGCTAAGAAGCTGGACCTTACTTGTTCCCAGCACTAGAAGAAATGCTGATTAGTTAGCTAGCACTAAGATAGCTACCACATTGCAATGGAAATGTATCAAGTCACTATGCTGTACACCTTAACCTTACACAATGCTGTATGTCAAATTGGCTCAATTTTTAAAAAAGAGAAAAAAAAATTAAGAGCCAGTTGCCTGCAAGTGGTCCTTAGGCGCTGGCTCTCACCTGGAGGGCTTGCTAAAACACAGATCACTGGGCCCTACCGCTAGGCTTGGGGGTTCCGTAGGAGTGAACTTGCATTTCTAACCAGTTCCCGAGTGATACTGAGCAATACTGATGCTGCTGGTCTGAGGACCACACACTTTGAAAACCAGTGTCCTGAGGGTTGCAAGGGGGAGTAAGATATTTTTAGCCTCCAGGATTTGGAGTGTGTGTTGTGGGGAGAGGAGCTTACGTGCAGGAGAGACACCTGGACACCTCAGTGATGTGGAGGGCAGCCCTTCTGTAAGGATACATTAAACACAGGATGAGCCCAGGAGAAGCAAAAAGGAAGTGTGTTACCAGGGAGGGCTGCACAGATAAGGTGCCTTTCGAGGAGTCATTGAAGAGCAGGTATGTGGCAGGTGGGCAAATGTAGCAGGAAGGCATTTAAGGCAGGGGACCAGTGCTGCTGGATGAGGGCCCGTCAGCTAGTCACAAGGCTAGAGCACAGGGCAGGGGCTGGCAGGAGCCTGGGAGGCCAGCAGGCACCAGGGACAAAGGAAAGGCCGGGGGTTTCCCACAAGCCTCGGGAACCACTGAAGGCTTTCTAAGCAGGGCAACAGGAAGTTTGGTAAAGCTTTTCCCTTGCTGGGTCTGAGTCTCCTTGCCCATGTCATAGGGTGATGAGCAGACGGTCTGGGAAGGCCTTTTCCAGCCCTGACATGCTGTGATTCCATGGGTGCAGAGGACAGGGTGGGGTGTCATCCAGGCAGTGGCCTCACCCTGCCAGCAACTCCTTGCAAAGCACAGGGAACCAATGGCCACTCACACATGCTTGGTCTGTCTGTCCATCTGCTGCCTCCAGGACCCTGGCCAGCCTGGGAAGTGGAGGCAGATGACTGGAGGTGTCACACACGTTGCTAATCTCTCCTGGGCCCGTCCCCCCTCCCCCCGGCTGTGCAGAGCCAAGCAGCCTGGGACTGTGCAGCGGCTCACAATGGAAGGAAGAGGGTGTAGGAGGGAGGTCCCCGGGCTGACCCTGGTATTGTTCTTGGGCCAGAAGAAAGCTTCCTCCCGCCTGGCCGCTGCAATGCTAGAGACGACGCCGGCCGGCCAGTGAGAGTCAGGACGCGTCCTGGGGGTGGGGGGCACCCGCCGTCGGGGCGGCCTGGGAGCCGGGGCTCATTCACAAACGCCTGATGGAGAGCACGTAGCCCTGCCCGCCCCCCGCCCCCTCTGCCCCGGGCTGGCGGCTGCTCCCAGAAAGGAGCTGGGGTAAACAAAAATAACCAGGTTGTCCGCCCCCAGCTCACTGCCGCCAGGAAGAAGAACGCGACAGAAATGGCATACTGGCTAATAAAGGAATAATGGATGCTTCACACCCTCAGCAACACCTTCCTCTTCCCCAGCCGTGGCTGCTCCTTCCAATGGCCAAGGAAGGAGCAGGAAGGTGCTGGACCAGGGTGCAGCCTTGTTTAACCAGGACCGGTCCAAGTCACCAGGGCATCCCCAAGACGGCAGGGGTGTCACATCAGTCCTGGAAGCTGCTCTAGGAACAGAGGGTGGGCTGCGGGCAGGGTGACCCCTCTCACCTTGGGTTTGGAGGCCTCTCCCGGCAGGACCGTTGTGTCACTGGGGAGGGTGTGTGCAGGAGGGTGGACCTGCCTCTGAGCATCACTAGCTTCGGGTCTGCTCTCAGCACTGGGTGCCTGGCACCGCTGCTGGTATGCCTGTCCCGAGCCCAAGCCATTCCGGAACAGGGTGGGGCTGGGCGGCTCTTCTTGTTTGAGATGCCCTGGGCCCTGAGATGTCCTGAGAGAGGCTGTCTTCAGTCTGGCCTCATTTGGGCCCACTACTCGCCCCCCTTACCCTAAGTGCCCCCCTCATCTGACTGACCAAGCCCTCTGGTGCCCCTCAAAGGATCTAGGGTACGGTCTGGCCCAAAGCAGGGCATGGACCAGATGACCTCTCTACTGGGGGCCAGTCCTATTTTTCAGGGATGCTGGCCTGTCCCTAACAAGGAAACTAAACTTCCTTCCCGGTCACTGTGGGAAGATGTGTACAATCCTTGGAACTCCTTAGAGGTCCCAGGAAGAGAGAATAAGGACTGGCCAGGCCCGAGGACTTGGCCCTTCGCTTCCTAAACCTTCCTTCTATTATACACTTCTTTGCTCAAGAACATTCAGTTGAGTACCTGTTTGGTCGAACCCCAAGGCTTCAAGCACTTGCCCCAACTGCTCTCTCTGCTTATAGAAATGTCCCTTCAGAACCCCCGGGCTCCCTCATTCTCTGCTGGCTCCACTTCTTCTGGACTCGCTCGCTCACTTCTGCAACCCTTGAGGCCAGGCCTTTTCTTTTTCTCTGTAGATCCACCTCCTTGGCCCATCCCTCCAGGCCCAGCTTGTGGTCTGCCTCCTACAGGAAGCACACGCGCACGGACAACCTCAAAACTGGCCTAGAATCAAGTCCTCCGAACGTCTACCAAACCCCCGAGGACAGGGGTGTTCTGTCTGTCTAGGACAGTTTCATGAAGGAGGTGAAATCTGACAGGGCCATGAAATGGGGAGATCTGGGCAAGGGGGAGGAAGGGACACACCAGGGATGAGGACGGGGTGAGCGACGGGAGGCCCCGCACACCGCAGGCAGGCAGCTTCTCTCTCAGCCCGAGGTCTACGCGGGCACACGGGGGTTCTTTTAGACCCGTCTTCAAAAAAGCTGAAGAAATTCAACCGAATCTTCACCCCTCCAGCCCCACTCCCTACCCCAAGTCACAGAAGGGACCTGCGGATGGTTCCTGAGCACGTTTCTTGTCTGTCAAGCTCACCAGGTCTGTGCTTGCTTCCAGGTGTAACTGAGCCACTTAGTAAGGCCAGGTCACACCTGTACAGTGTTCTTTGGTCATTCCATGCCCTAGTTTATATCAGACCCTCAGCAAAGCCTGGCAATGAAAGTCAAACTGATATATGACCCTACGTTACAGCTGAACTGGAAGAGTACCATTTTGGATGAACCTCAAGATGTCCTGCATGTGGATCTGAAGGGTTCTCAGACGACAAAGTGAATGAACTTCAGAATCTTGTCACCTGTTTTAACTCTGGGGACCTTTTTTTCTGTTTATACTTTAGGTCAGTGTCTGTCAATCTTTCCCTGTGAGGGGCCAGATGGGAGCTACTTCAGGCTTCACTGGCAGTAGGGTCCACGCTGCAATGACTCAGCTCTGCCTGGGGGCATGAACAGCCACAGACAGCGAACAAAGGGCGTGGCCGTGCGCCAATAAAACTTTACTTGCAGAAACAGGCTGGAGGGCTGGACTTGGTCTGCAGGTCACAGTTTGCCAACCCCTGTTTCAGACCCTAACTGCGCTAGGGAGAATGGAGGCTGTCATGTAAGGGAGGCAGGTGCTTCTGGGACCCCGTAGAACCAGAGAGCACTTGCCACCTCCAGTCCCAGCTCCCAGGATTCTGCCTCCATCTCGAGACTGTGGGAACCTGGTGCAGACTTGGCCAGTTCCCTGCTTTCTAAAACTCTTCACCCTGAAAATAATCATTTGTTGTAAAAGGACTTACAAACAACACAAATAAAAATAGGCTGGCCTCATGGCGCATGCTGCCCACCGCCGATGGGCCCTGCTACCTGGTGGTCTCAGACAGGAAACCATGGATCCAAGAACTCCTGGTCTCCTCCTTCATCGTATGGGTGCCTATTTTTATCCTGAGGGAGGAAGCACTTGGGGGGCTTCCTGGTGAGCCAGAGAACAAGGGGTTCCCTAGGTGGGTGCTCCTCACCGCTGGGGCAGGATCTGGAGTCAGCAGGCGCTGGGGGGGAGGCCACTGGAAACCTTTCTGATTAAAAACATGTAAAAATCTCTCTTCCTCTGTCAAAGGTGTCAGTAGGGGCTCTCTCTCCCTCTCCCTACCCCCTCCTCCTCTCTTTCCATTTTTAGTGCCTTCAGCAGTAGAGAGAAAAAAAAAAAGATATCCATTTTCTTGTTCTTGCTTATTAAGGAAATGACATTCACCCCTAACTTGCTGTACGTGACTGCAGTCGCCTAGAATTAGAAAATGGTTTTCCATCACCTCTTCCTACTCGTCACGCCTTACAAAGGGGCGCCAGGCTGCCTGAATTCCAATCCCACTCCCCCATTTGTACGCTGTGTGATGTGGGGCAAGGAATTGGATCTCAGGGGTTTTTTTGTCTGCAAAATGATACAGTAGTACCTATAATTTACAGGGCAGTTATAAGAATTCAGAGGTGATACATGCAGATACGTAGCTCAGATGATGCGTGATGGATGTGGGCCCCTGTGAAGGAGGCACAGGTTCTGGACTGCGGCGCTGGGGGTGAGTCCCTCTGGACAGGAGCAAGTCCAGGCTCCTTCAGTCATTCAGCCAACATTTAATGAGCCCCTGTATGAGCCCACATGGAATGCAACATTCCAGTGGGAGAATACGGGTCGCAGAATAAATACAGCATAAGCGTGATCAGTGCTATGGAGAAGAATAAAGTGTGTGTGTGTGTGATCTGGGGAGTGCGGAACAGGGTGTTCAAAAGGACGTACTGATCAGAGACAATATCGTCTGTAAAGAGATGAGTAACCACACACTCCACGGAGACGATGTAAAGGTAAGTAAGATAAGAAAAAGCAAGCCCCATCACAGCTCCTGGAGACTGGCGGGCACTCCACTCTGCCAGCATTTGCACTGCGACGCAGTCATGGCTAGATGCTTGTTACGGGGACATTAGGAGAGTGAATGTCCTGGTTCCCTGGAAAGGCAGCGGCCCCTGCATTTAAACTCAGTTCATCATGACTAAGACAGTGCCCGGTCCACAGAGAGGTGCCTAGTCAATACTGGTGGACTCAGTTAATGAAGTTGGACCGTACCTCCCGTGGGACCAAGAAGGGACATGAAGCAGCACTTGGGTAAGAAGACAGGCCTGGGGTTGTGACGTGGGACTCAGTTTTTACACGACTGTGCCCCTTGGCACCTCAGGATACTTTAATAATCCTTATGCTTGTGAGTTAGCATATCTTGGGTTTCCAGAAGACTTGGCAACAGAGCTGGCATAGCTCTAGGGAACGATAAAGTCATTCCTTCCCTTCTGGAAGGCTAGGAACGGGGCTACAGCAGCTTCAGTCCAGTGTGGGGTGTCCCCTTCCCACCTGAACCCTGAGTCCACACAGCAACAGCGCCACCTGCTGGACGGGCAAGGCTGCTCCTGCATCTGCCACCATTTTTATTCCTCTAAGCACTCAGTGGAGCAGGGGAAACCCGGCCGCCATTCTGGAGGGCAGTTGACTTCCATTCTGAAAGCTCATTTATCCCTCAGATTCCTGGAGTTGGGGGGTGGGCGGTTCCCTCCCTGTCCTTATTCTGGACCAAACAGGGGAATGGGGTGCCTAACTCCAAGTCTCACTGTCCTCCCCGCCTTTAGTTGGTCTCCTGTCCTCTCTCTGGGTCCTGTGTGAAGAGAGGGCCTTGGACACACTCTCAGGAGGTCAGACATCCCACCTGAGTTAGTTAAACTCCTGCTTCAGTGAGTGCGCCCTGCCGACCTCACAGCAGGGGGCTTTACACACCGCGTGCTTTACTAAACTAGGTCAGTCACCAGAGCAACGGACCCGACCAGGTCAGAGTGAGCTCGCAATTAACTGCAGACGGACACAGAATTTAGCTTCAAAATTTCCTAACAGGAAGGCAAAAAGGGAAACAAGTTGGGTTATGCAGTTCCTATTGTCAGACAAAAGGCAGCAGATGTAACGTTTGTCTGACAGCGGATCCAAAGAAAGATGATCAAAATGTGTCCTTTTAGAAAGCCTTGGGCAAGACACGAGCTACTTCAAAAACGTCTCTCCACTGGGGTTTTGTACAAGACGCAGAAGCATCCAAGGCCGTGTCTGGAGAAGGAGGCAGTGTTTCTGGGGAGAGGGGTGCCCTGAGGCTGTAACCTGAGGAGGTGCTCAGGAGAAATTGCTCAAGTTACCACACCTCAGGGGGAGGGAGGCCAGGGTGGTGTCTGGGCTGGAGGTCCTGAGCCAGAGGGGAAGGCCAGAGCCCCTTCAAAGGTGCCTCCCTTGCCTTCCCAGTGAACTCAGTCAGTTTGTGGAGCTCCGCCTCTCCCCCTCGGCACAGCCGCAAGCGCCTGTCCTCCCAAGGGCAGAAGCCAGCACTCCGTAACTCCCAAGCCCCACACAGCAGGTGCCGCCCCTGCAGGCCCAGGTGAGGCCACCCGGTGTGGGAAAGGCCACCAGCACCCCTCACTCCGCGGGCAAGCATCCTCCTTGTCTGTGCAGCTGATAGAGGCTTAACCGGTGTGCCCTCCCCGGAGCTGCCACGTGTTCCCAGGGGTCTGAGGACTGGAGGGGTTGGGGGGCGGGGCGTCCCTGGAGGAATGTCAGGCCCCCTGTGTGCTGCCTCCTGCTCTGCCCCTTGTTCTGGGGAGGAACGGCCTGAGCCTGGAAGGCCTGGGTCATCTTGGGGACAATGTTGAGGACCATACTTGCATGCTTAGAACCAATGAGGCAAGGACACCTTTTGCGGCTGGGGACAAGGAACTTCCCACTGCAAACGTGACTGTGGAGCATCGGGAATGGTGCGCTGGTGCCCTCTAGTGGGAGTAGATCACAGTGCAGCCATCTGTCCCACGTGGCCTCTGGACCGGCCACACAAGATTACAAATGATGGGTGGCTGGAATGTCCACACCACTGTGCCAACACGGCAGGCTGGCCCCCCAGGACTCCCTTCTGAGCCCAGTTGTACGGGTTTCAGCTTCTGCCCTGCCCTATGGTTTCACCACCTGGAACAATGATGGATGTCCTCCCGAAGCCATGTCACCACACTCAGAGCCTCCAGCTGCATTCTCCAGTCAGAGCTCTTGGGGAGCAGAGCCAGCCTCAGCTCACCCGAGGCTGCTGAGCACTTGCAGGCGCTAGAATCTGGCTGCTGGCTTTCGCCCATCCTGGCTCACTTACTCACTTGTTCTTCACCCTCCGCTACTGCTACAGGGAGCGGACTGGGGGACAGCCAGCGTTACCAGCAGCAGCCTTTACTAACCAACTAAATGCCTTTCATGGGTGAAGAACTGCCCAGAGACGTAGGCATCTACCATCCACCCTGCGGCTCCAGGTGCTTGGGTGGATCCAGGGGCTGAGTCCCAGCAATGAGGGTTCCTGGAATCATCCCTTACTGTGGAAATATAACCAGGTGGGGCCATCAGGGATAGAGTCCTCGGTTTTTTTGGCCAGAGTGGGGAGTGGACAGGCACCCAGGTGTCAGCACTCGCACCAGGACCACTCATGTAACATGTGCCCATGTGTGACTCCCAGTGAGATAAGCTAGAGCACCCGAAAGTCTACAATAGGTATTAAGCTGGGGGAGACTGGGGCCCTCTGCTCCCTACTCGGCCATTCTCTCAAGCCCTAGGCTGCAGAGACTATGCGGCCCTGGGGAGGCAGGTGGAGTAGGCAGGGAGGGGACCAGACTTCCCTCTTCCCTCATGGAACTGAGGACTCTGACCTGGCCAAGGCACCAGTGTCCACCAAGGCATTTATGCCTGCAACTCTGCATTGCTGTCATCCGTGTATATGTCTCGTTTCCTCTAGACTGTGCCCCTCCTGGGCAACTGTATCTTATGCAATTCTCTCTCTCCCTAAAAAGCTAGTGCAAAACACTCATCATGAAGATGAATTAAGCAAGTAAGAAAAAGAACGAAGACAGTGGGGCTGAGGCACAACTGCTCCCCACCCCTGCCAGCCCCTTTGCTGTTGGGCGGGGTCACGTGACTAGTTCTGTCCAATGGGCTAAGTGCAAGTGACACTTCTGGGTCAAAAAAGCATTTGAGACCCAGAGCATGACCCTCCAGTGCTCTTTGCTCCTGCCAGGGCCACTGTGGGCTGAGATGATAGGACCACAGAATGGAATCCAACTGGACCTTTGAGCCCCACTTTGGAAAGAAGCTGCCCCAGAGGGTGGCTGGACCCTCGGCAGAATCTCAGTAAGTGAGAAATAAGATTCTGGATGCCGTGGAGATTGAAGGCTTCCGACTCTACCCCAAGAATGTATGCTCCAGAGGAGGGTTTGCGTTCGCGATTATGTGAAGGGAGGACCTTTGGGGACTGCCATTGTAAGTCTCATGTAGGAATTTAAAAAGCCAAAACAATTATTTCTTTGTGGTATGTAAAAGGAAAGTTTTAACAAAACAAAACCCCACCCTTTGAGAATTTTTATTAACTCTTTACTCAATAATGCAGGTCACACTCTGTGGAAGGTATGTTTTTATACTTCACTGCAGCAGGGATTCATTCCCAGCCAGAGCAATAGTCATGACTTCACATGGAACCAGTAAATATGGATTGTTTTTAATAAAAGGAAGCCTGGAAATAAAGCTGCCCATCCAATTGCAAATACTGATTATAAGATACAGCCACTGGACACTCATTCATGATTCGAAATTCTTTCTATCATTATTCAAGAAAGTGTTTTTAATCATGTTAATACTTTTTTTTGGAGATGGAAGAAAAGAAGATCCTGTGTGTGAAGCCTCTGAGATTTGGGGGTTTGTTTAATTCTGTGCTGTGGCCTGTAGTATCCTAACACAGCAGATGACTGAAAAATCCTGTTTCATTAAAAAAAAAAAAAAAAAAAAAAAAAAAACGGCAGGCATGCCCCGGAAATCACCAAGAGCATAACCAGGTTCATGTCAAAGCTCTGCTGGGAAGTGGTCAGAAAACTCATGGGCAGAAGGATGGAGTGAAAGTCGAGACAAACATCCTACCTCTCTTGGACCCTACAGGCAGCCACGTGATGCCTCTTGAAGGGATAACCTTCAGCAATCACTCGTTCAAGAGCGCCTGGTGCTGGGTTATGAAGATCAATGAAATGTGGCCCCAGCCCTCCTGCAGCCTGCGGTCCAGGAAGGGAGTCTGATGAGTAAATAAGCAGGTGCAATGTGATGGGAGCCGTAACACGGGGCGGGAGCAGGGGGTCTGGGGAACTGGGCAGGTGGACCCTTGGACTCTGCCCTGTGCATCTGGGAGGGCATCCTGAGGCAGGACAAGGGGTCCATGGGGCAGAGAAAAGGGGAGCTGGATTTCCAGGCAGAGGGACTGCCTGTGAGAAAGCAGAGAGACGAGAGAGTGGGACAGGCTGGGGGCAGGGGGCCCAGCGGCAGCACAGACAGGGTGGGCCGAGCCCGGGACACAGGCCCAACAGGTGGGCATATCACAGAGGCACCTGTCTGCTGAGGAGTCTGCACAGGGAAGGGGGCTGGGTCAGAGATGGCAGCCCAGGTCTGGGGGGTGGAGAGATGTAGGCAAGAGTGCCCGGCAGCTTGAAAGCTCCTCTTCTTCTGGGTGGAAGAAGTGAAAGGCAGGTGGCCACAAGCTTCAGGCCAGCCTCCTCCCTTCATCCTCCTGCTTCCCTTCCTTCATGCCTCCAGGTGGGGGGGAGGCAGTGAGTTTCTTTCTCCTCCTCAAACCCTCTTCTGTCTGAGAAAGTCTCTAGGAAGCCCGTTCATCTCTGCGCAGGCCCCTGACTGCTGCGGAAGGGCTGGGGTCTCTAGGCTATTGGTGGGGGGAGGCTTTCCCTCCCACCCAGTGGCCTTCAGCTGGGTGCGTGGTGTCTCCTGGGTGTATCTGGGAATGGAAGGTGTTTTTGGTGGTCACCATGACTGCCCTCTCCCCGGTCACTGGCATTCACTGATTGAAACTGGGAGCACTAAATACCCTGCACGTGCCAGCCAGGTCTGTGCAACTCAGATTTGTCCCACCCCAGATGCCAACAGCTAGGCCAGCTGACCTTGAGAACCCAAGGTCAAACAACAGAACCAGCCGGCCCTGCCTCTGAGGGGCTTTGAAAAACAGTAGGCAAACTCAGAAAAAAATCTTTCCAGTGTGCTCTCACAGGACCCCAAATTCTATCACCAGAGATGTTTGTTTTGGGACCAGGAGGCCTGCTGGCCTTGTCCTAATGTTACCATGGGAAATGCAGACCCCCAAGGAGAGGTCAAGTCACGGCCATTATCAGCTCCAACGTTAGGTTTTCAGCCCTCGTGGATCATGTTGATGAAACTGCAGATTTTGTCTGACGCTTTCACAAATACGGATCCCTGGGTATAATTCAGTGGGTGCGGTCACCAGCCTCCAGGATGGCCCCCGAGTGTCACACCTTTGTCGTCCCTTCTAAATTGTACCAGGTTGTGCAATCAACATCTGGCACATGGCACGGGGAGAGAATGTCGCTTCTGAGATTAGATTAGAAAAGATGAGGACTTCTGTGTTGGAGGCTCTCCACTCACTCAGCCATTATATGTCTGTAGCTGTCTGTCTGTCTGTCTCCCCCGCCCCCTCTTCCTCTCTCCTTGTCCCTCAGGTACTTTGCTTCGGAGGAAGCCAGCTGCCATGTTGTGATACTTAAGCAGTTTACGGGGAGGCTCTCTCCATAAATGGGGATGAACGAAGCTTTCTGCCACCAGTCAGGGTAAAGCTGAAGGCTCCTGCCCTCTGCTGTGTGAATCACCGTGGAGGTGGGTCCTCCAGCCTCAGTCAAGCCTTCAGATGACTGCAGCCCCAACTGACACCTTGATTCCATCCTTGTGAGAAACCCTGGGCCAGAACCACCCAGTGAAAATGCTCCCTGATTCCTGACTCTCAAAAATTGAGTGTGATAATAAATTTAGGCTGTTAAATTTTCAGCAATTTGTCACACAGCAATAGATAACTAATACAGGGGATCTAGGGTAAGACCCAGAAAGCTGTAGATTTGCTCAGGGACTTATCTGCTGGTAATTTTCTGCGGGCAAAGCTGGGAAAGTCTGTGGGGGGTGTGTGTGTGTGTGGTGTGTGAGAATCAAAGCCCCTCCACTGCGTGGATCCTGACGGGGAATGGAGATCAGAGGTGAAGACCCCCACTGCCGGCAGCCTCTAAGAGCTTATGTCTCAGCTGGGCCCTGGAGGCCAGGAATGCTTGTTCCTGCAAGAGGGAAAGCCCTGGAATATGAAACCTGAGTGGGACCTTGGTCTGACAACTTTCAAAATTTGTTTAGTAGTGGGACCATCTCTTCAAATGAAACCATTTGCAGAAATCTGGTTTAGAGACACAGACAGAGCAGTTCTGGGTGAGCCTTAGTGGGGGTCCCCTCGAGTCGGCTTCTATAACCAACCTACTCCCCACCCCAGCAGCAGCCCTGAGGCACCTCTGGAAAACTCCAGAGCATCACAATTTGCAAACCTCTGATCTGTTCTAACAGTGTCATTTTACTGATGAGTAAACTGAGGCCCAAGGGGGGAGGTCACGTGGCATGTCCATGGTAGACGCCAAGAATCTGATTCTCATGCCCTCGGATGCGATCTCTCTACACTCCTTGGGAAGCCACTCAGGGTAGGGATGGGGTACAGGAAATTGCTCCCTCTCCCACCTCCTAACAAAAGGGGACCCCATAGCCTGTCCACCACCAGAGGGAGCACCTTCTATGTGCCTGGCAGTGTTCCCAGTGCTTCACGTGAGTCCATGTTTTCAATCTTCCCAACCATCCTAGGAAGCAATTACTGTTACTGTCCCATTTTACACAGGAGGACACGGAGGTGGAGTCAGTAACTCACCCGACTCCCTGGCTAGTCAGTGGCAGGGCCCGGATTCCATGGGGTCCAGACACCAAGCCCTTAACGCCTGCACTCTGCTGCCTCCCCCCAAGTAAGGGCCCAGCTCTCTTCTCCCTTCTAGTGGGAATGAAAGGCCCTCTGCTCCCCGAGGGGCTGGAAGAAGTAGTCATACCTGTTACTCAAAGGCCACTGGGGGTCAACACCTCACTAGGGAAGGGGGCTCCTCCCCCAGATCAGTGTCTCTCAAATGTATTTTTTTCTATCAGTGATGGATGCGGCAGGTGTCTAGGAGCAGAGCGGTAAGTAGTGATTTTGGAGTACTTTACCTTTTCTCTTTTGCACGAGGGCTAGCTTTGTATTAGCTGTGATAATTTAATACAGATCCAGGCCAAAGGGTAATTCGTGAGCAGACACTCCATGCCTTTGACCTTCATACCATGGCGCACGCCCTGTTGATTATTTTTCTCTCAGACATGGGGAAGTTGTAAGAACGGTACAGAGAACCTCCCTGCGCTCCGCCCTCAGATTCCCTGACTGTTAGCACTGCACCACATTTGCCCCCTCTCCATCCCTGGGTCTGTACACCCATTATCAGCCATCTTTTTCTAAACCATTTGAGGATAAGCTGCAGACATGAGGCCATATATCCGTCAAATATTCCAGTGTGTAGTTTTCAAAACCAAGGATGTTCACTGACATAAACATCATACAGCCCCCAAGTCAGGGCACTTTTATCCAGGAAACACTGCTGCCTGCCCCCCACAGACCCCAATTCACATTCTCCGATGGTCCAACAGGTCTCTATTTCTTCCTGGTCCAGGATCTCAGAAAGGAACCTGTGTTACATTTAGCTGTCTGCCCCTTGGATCCTCTCCAATCTGGAAGATTCCTCAGTCTTTCCCTGTCTTTCATGTCCAAACAGTTTTAGAGAATGGTCCTCCCACTGGGGTCCTCATGACCAGATGCAGGCTGTGCTTTCTTGGCAGGAACCCCCCAGAAACGACGCTGGGCTTTCTCTGTGCAGCACATCGGGGGCGCATGGTGTCTACCCATCCCACGCTAGTGATGTTAACCTCGATCACCCGGTCAGGTTGGAGTCGGCCAGGTTTCTCCACCTTAAAGTCACCACATCCCCCCTTGTAATGAGGGGAGCCCTACGTGTGCCCCAGTCTGGCACCCAGAGAGTTTCCAGTCACAACGCAGGGAGGAGTCTAAACAGAGCCTAGTGGGCTCAGTAAGTTAAGGGGAAAGAGTTTAAAATTCAAGGAGTCCAAGGCCACTAGAAGTTGGAAGGCAGCGTACCAGGGAGGAGAAAGCTGCTCAGAGAAAGAAATCCAGAAAATACATGCCCTCAGTCTGCGGCTGAGCACCCATATGTGCGTGTGTATAAAGAAACTTCCAGGACTGGTGAAAAGCTACCTGCGAGGAACAGATGGAACGATCCCCTGAAATCACACACGGCTGGAAATAGTTCGTATTCCCAGCAGACAGGGTGGAAATACCTCTAGGAACACAGGGCATCAGGTGGCAACTTCAGAAGGGTACCGCCTCAGTAGTAAAGCAAGATTTTCCCTCAATTAAATGTTTCCCCCCTAACAAAACTTAAAGAGCAAGCCTTGAAAAGATCAAACTGTTTTGAAGTAACAGTGTTCTGGAATAAAGTTCAAAATATTTAAATGAATAATAATAATATTTTAAAATAGCTGGCATCCAACAATGCCAAATTCCTAATATCTTGCATCTAATATAAAATTACCAAGCATGCAAGGGAAAATATGATCCACACCCAAGGGAAAGATCGGTGAACAGTAACAGACTTTGAAATGACAGGGATGACAGAATTAGTAGGGAGTCATTAAAACATCTATCATAAAATATTCCATATATTTAAGAAGATAGGGGAAAGCATGAGCATAAAGAGGAGAGAAATGGAAAATAAATACAAAAAAAATCATGCTGAACTTCTAGAGTTGAGCAATACAGTATCTGAAATGAAAAATATACAGGACGGGATTAACAGTAGATTAGACGCTGCGAGAAAAGATGAGTGAACTTGAAGACATAGCAATAGAAACTATCCAAAATGTAACACAGAAGAAAGACTGGACAAAAAATAAAAAAGCCAGCAGAGCTTTGGTGAGCTATGGAAACCTGTAAAGAAGCAGAGCATGCATATATTTGGAATTGCAGGGGGTGAGTTCTGGGGGAAGTGAGGGGGATAATGGCTGAAATGTTTCCAAATTTGATGACACTACAAACCTACCGATCCAAGAAGCTCAATAAACTCCAAGTGGAAGAAACACAAGGAAAAGTCGGCCCAAGTCACATCCTCAACAGACTGCTGAGGCTTTCCCCGTGCATCCTATTGCCCCCCATGGGTAAGCGCAGGCATGGACACCGAACAAAAAAGAGGGAAACACCCAGAGGGAGTGGGAAGAGAAGAGCGGATGCAGGTGACAGTGTAAGAGAGACTCAGAAGAGAGAAGGAAACGGCGACGGGGTGAGTGTGGTGGCAGGTCACCGCAGGGCAGGCTGTCACCGAGGAGGGTCTGCTGCTCCCTCCTCTCAGAGGCCCAACCTCATTCCTGGAAGCAGCTACTTCCTACTGCTTCTGCTCAGAAGCATCCAGCACTGGAGGCATCTAAGGACCTAGATTTGCTGTCTCTTTGCTGAATAAATCCTCTTGTCCTGGATTCAGGGGCAGGAGCCCAATCACTGACAAAATCAGCAAGAACAGCAGACACCTGGAGGCTGGCACGATGCCTCCACCTTTCAAAGGCTTGAAAATAGCCCTGACCACATTCAAAACCGCGGCAGCCCTGCCAGTCCCACCGGAACACACTGCAGGACGCGTCACCTCAGAGGTTTCAGGTCAAGGGGCAGAAGCTTCCAGGTGTGCTGAGTGGCTAGGGCATGGGCCGTTTCCTCTCTGGGGGGTGTCAGGTCCGCCACCTGCAGCACAGCTGAGAGTGGGCGGCCGCACACACATCACAGGGGGGCACTCTGCACCAAGGCAGGTCCGCACCCCAGCCCACCTGCCACTGCAGTACATCCAGTCAGACCCTGCTGGACCAAGGGGCCCTGCCCAGGCCGAGGGCAGAGGGAGAGGGTGCTGTTGGAGACTCCGCCCCTGCACCTACCTGCCAGGCCGGGAGGACCTTCTCGATATCATTCAGGTTGATTCCATCCCCATCTTCCAACTTCCCTTTTCCACACCTGGACCAGAAAAGACATAATGGCACTGAAAGCTCATTCATGCATCCCGTCCCAGCCCAGCAAGCAGGAAGAGCAGTGACGATCGGGAGTCACCAAGTCCTGCTGTCCCTCAAGGCTGCAGAATCAGCCCTGTCCCACGGGGGAAACAGCCCTGGAGAGGCACACCCTCCTCCCCAAGGCCTGGCAACCTAGGCCTTTCCTTGAGGACAAAGGACTCTGTGCAGGCAGGAATGCTGAGACCAGCCTGGGGCAGGGAGGGCACCAATGCAACATCCAACCCCTAGGGACGCAAAAGGGTACCAGAGTTCCCCTTCATCTTTCCAGGCTAAGCTCTTTGCCGATGAATGCCCCACAGCCTGTCACAGCTCCTGCAAAAAGCCCACCATCTTGCCGGGTTACAACAAAGGGAAGGTGAATGAACAGAGAGACCAAGCAACTTTCTTGAGGTCACACAGCTCCCAACGGGGCTTATTCCCTCCTTGGCCTGACTTTTGGACCAGTCCAGCAAGCCCGCTCAGGTACTGGTGCCGTGTCTTCACATCCCTTGTGGGTGAACGCACTTCCAGGCCAGAGGTACTGAGCCCGGTTCACTGGCAAAGGTCCACACCCGCTGCATATTTAAGGGTGTGGACTCTGGATCCGGACTGCGGGGGTTGGAACCCCAGCTGCAGCCCTTACTAACTGAGTGCCCCTGCACAAGTCACTTTCCCGCTCCGTCATCAGTTTCCTCATTTGTAAAATGGTGATAATTACTAGCGCCTAACATCATAAGGGGCTGGAGGATTCGTTAATGTATTGAGGTGCTTAGAACTGTGCCCAGCATATGGTCAACGCTATATATAAAGGTATATGGAGAAAACATATTATCAAGGTAAATACAAGCAATAATTAAATAAAATTATAATAAAATAAAAGATAAGATAAATATAGTGGTGCCACTCCTATTACTGCCGTTGCTGTTGTTACGGGGGCGGCACGCAGCGCAGTGACTGGTCAGCGTGGATTCCAGAGCCAGCCCAGCCTCGTGCATGTTCCTCAGTTTTTCTGGGTCTCCTAGTTTCCTCATCTGTTGAAGTGAAGTTAATAACAACTCTCGCCTCCCTGGGTCGTAGTGCGTTTTGGAGAATACAGACAAGCAGGACTGGACGTGGCACATGCCCAGTGCACAGTCAGTTACTACTGCTATTATGTGCTGTTATAATTGGTCCAGGTATGGTGAGGGCTGCCTGATGGTTCGCGGCAGCATTTTCCAGCTCCGGAGTTGATGCAACTCTCAAGTCTCAGAGTAATCAGTTCATTTGATCAAATATTTGCCAAGCATCTCTTGGGTCTGTGGCCCTGTCAGCCTTTCTTGGAGTTGTGGGAAATTCCACGTGGCTCCTGCCCTCAGGCAGCTCACAGCTCTTATCCAGTCCTAAGACAGTCTAACAGGGCAGCGAGCCTGAGCACCAGTAGGGGGCAGCATGAGCTAAGTGTCATGAAAGTCCTATGGCCAGAGGAGCCCTGGAACCCCAAGGAAGAGAAATGGCATGGCCGCAAACCCCAGCTGGGCTAGGGTGGAAGGGGTGGGGGATATGATTGATGCCCCGTCCAACACGCTCATCTGTTCATGGGGGCTCGGCTGGGGCTGGGCGCTCCGTGTCACAGCACAGTGGCAGTGCTCTGTCAGGGGCAAGTGAGGGCGCTGCAGGACCCAGGGGGGCAGCATCCAGAGTGGTCTAGGGTGGAGGGACGAGAGGTGGGATGTGAGCTGGCCCAGCAGAGAATCTGGGAGAACATCCTAGGAGAGGGCAGCAGGGCAAGGCCTGGAGCTGAAGTGCAGGCATGTTGCCTGCAAGGAGGTCAGGGTTCTTGAGGCTGGAGTCAGGTGGGGGGTGGTGGTGAGGGGTGGGCCAAGGGGCCAGGTGGTGCTGGAGGGCAGGGCTGGAAGCACAGCTAGGTTCTGGCAGGCAGAGCTGGGCTGGGAGGACTGGAAGGGGACTTTTGCCCTCTCCGCCCCCACCCCGGTGATGATGTGTAAGGCCGCAGAGAAGGAGGTAGGGGGAGGTCTGGAAACATCCAGCAGCCTTTCAATTAACAGATCTGCCTGGTAGAGACAGGCTGGCCCGGGAAGGCACCAATTGCTCGCAGTCACTTGTTCTTGTGTGTGCCTTGGCAGTGGGGGAGGAGGGAACTTGGGGCTCTCGCAGGCTGGAACAGCTGACACCCCCCTCCCCCAGGTCACGTGAGTGGATAGCACACCTCTGGCTCCAACCACCCTCCCGCACCAGCCTAGCACAGCCCAGGCACAGCCTCTCATTCTCCCCTCAGCAGCCCCTAGGGTGGGCAGGGATGGCTGCTGTCCCCCCAGGCCCGCCCTGTCTGGGGCTCAGAACTCCCTGGAGGGACTGCAGGTTCGGAGGGCAGAAGGATGCTACAGACCAGCTGAGTCACTGCTGCCAACGGGGTTGCCAAGGCAACAGCCTTCTCTGATTTCTGTCCCTTCCTGGAAACATGGGCTGCGGGAAGCCTTGGCAACCGAGAGGTACCCCTGCTTCCGAGGGCTGCTGCAGTGGCTGGGCACGTGGAGCCCATCCCCAGCACTGCCGGACTCTGAGGGTGACGCAGTTCCTGGCTCAGCCACAAGGTGGCCACAGGATGCTGCACCCAGACTCCCCAGGAGCCTGGGAGAACCATAGGTCTGCGGGAGACACCAGGGACTGTCAGCAAATCTGGCAGCCTCCTCTGAGTGGGTAAACTTGCTGGTGAGTGGGCATGGCAGGACAAAGGAAAAAGGAGGGATGGGGAGAGGATGAAGTCCCCTGGGAAAGTCTGATATGAATGATGGGCCTCTGCCCAGAAACAATACAGATGCACATAATTTTACATAAAAACTTAAGGGGATTAAGCCAATTCAGGGATACTCTGGTGTGATGGCCTGAGCCCTGGATGGCGTCAGATGGCCTTAAATCATGGTTCTGGTACTTTGGCAAGTCACTGCCTCTCTAAGCTTCATCGCTCTCATCTCTGAAATAAGGATGAGAGCATCTCCCTCCCAGCCCGTCGCACATACAGTGAGACCACTGCTGCCAAGAGAAGGGTGACCGCTGGGGGTGGAGGTGGCGTGGGGCAGAGAGTAGCAGCTGGACCCGAGAGATGCAGAAATGTAGCCATAACATCGGTTGTATCTGGATCTGAAGTGACTGGGAGACAGGGTGGGCAGGGAAGGGCTGGACAGAAAAATAAAAGCCACGAGTATAATTAAAACAAAAAACTGGAAAACAGCAAGTGTTGACGAGGACATGGAGAAATTAGACCCTCCTCCTACTGCTGGTGGGAATGTAAAATATTCAGCTGCTGTGGAAAACGGGGTACCAGTTCCCCAGGAAGTTAAAACATAGAATTACCATGTGTGATACTGTGATTTATTATAAGACATATTTGCTCTTCATCCCCAGTCTTGGCCCAGAGCTCCTAAAATCTTTGGAATTTCCTAAGTGAAGAGAGTGATAAGTCTTTTGTTATGTTCATGAGGTGAAATGTGGAAATTCCCTAGATCACCTGAGGATGGGGGCTGGTTGCCAGGGAAACCAGCCCCATGATAGAAGGGTAGGAACTTTCAGCCCCAACCCCATTCCCCATTTCCAGGGAGGGGAGAGGAGCTGGGGACCGAATCCATCAACACTGGCTAGTGATTTAATCAACCATGCCTATGTTATGAAGCTTCTCTAAAAACCCAAAAGGATGGGATCTGGAGAGTTTCTGGGCTGGTGAACAAGTAGAGATTCAGGGAGAATGGTGCACCCAGAGAGAGCATGGAAATTCTGCACCCCTCCCCCCACACTGCGCCCTATGCATCATTTTTATCTGGCTGTTCCTGAGTTATATCCTTACGTGATACACTGGTAGTCTCTTAAGTAAAATGTTTTCCCAAGTTCTGTGAGCCACTCTAGCAAATTAATCAAACTCTAGGAGAGGATTGTGGGAACATTTGATTGAAAGCCAGTTGGTCAGAAGCACAAGTAACAACCCTGACTTCTATTGCTATCTGGGGGTGGGGCTCTTAACCTTTGGATATGATGCTTTATCCAAGTAGACAGTGTTAGAATTGAGTTGACTTGTGGGACACCCAGCTAGTGTTGAAGAATTGCTTGTGTTGGGTGTTGGGAAAAAACACAGAATCAGAACTGGTATCAGAATTGGACCGTGTGACCCAACAATCCCACTCCCAGGCATAGGCTCTAAAAGAATTGAAAGCAGGGACTCAAATACTTACACATGAATGTTCATAGCAGCGTTATTCACAGTAGCCAAAAGATGGGAACAACCCAAATATCCATCAGCAGATTAATGGATAAACAAATGGTGGTACATCCATATAATGGAACATTATCCAGCCATGAAAAGGAATGAAGTACTGATATATGCTACAATGTGGATGAACCTTGAAAATACCATGCTGAGAAGCAGTCAGACATAAAGACTATATATGATTCTGTATATGTATGTCAACATATATATATACACATACATATACATATACAGAATAGATAAATTTGTAGAAAAAGGAAGCAGATTGGTGGTTGCCAGGGATAGGGTTAGGGGGAAGGGGGAAAGTAATTGCTTAATGGGTATGGATTTTATACTGAGGTGTTGAAAATGTCTTGGAACTAAATAGAGGTGGTGGTTACACAACATTATAAATGTACTAAATGCTACAGAGTTGGATACCTTACAATGGTTCATTTTAATGTTATGTGAACTTTACTTCAGTGAAAATTATTTTAAAAGGAAGGAAAGGAGGAAGGGAGGGAGGGAGGGAGGAAGGAAGAAAAGAAACCAGCCGTCTCACACCCCTGTGCCTGGCTGGAGTCACATTCGTGACCTGAGGTCAGCCCAGGCCCTGACACCAGCTTTAAAGGGGGAGGTAAATACTGATGCATGAACTCAGTAAAGAGTGAGAAAACCCCAGTAAAAGCCAGCACGACACCAGTGGCTCTTAAAGTGGGGGTCCCTCCATCAAGCAGCATCAGTATTTCCTGGGAACTTGTTATTAACGCAAATTCTCAGGCCCCACCCCAGACCTCCTGAATCAGAGACTTCAGGGGTGGACCCAGCGATCTGTGTTCTAATTGAGGTGAGCCCCTCCGCACTAGACGACTGATGAGCAGGGCCACCGTGAGTGGTCAGGAAGGGGAGCAGGCCGCGTGGCTGGAGGCGGCTGGGCAGTGAAGGGCGGAGGGATTCCCGAGAGAGGCCAGTAAACGTGCAGGTCTGAGCTAATGAGCCTCTCCGGACATCAGGCACCTGTGTGTCCCCATTGACGCAGGGTAAGCTCCGGTATCGCCGCAGCTGTCCCCCACCTCACCGGCCCCTACGTGAGAGCCACCCCCAGCTGCCCCTTACCCTTCACGGTCGATGTGTGGCAGGGGCTGCTTGGGCGTGTGTCGGAGCTTCCGATGGAACTGGGTGAAGTCCAGCTTTTCAGGCTGCAGGTCCCAGGTGGCACCACTAGAGGGCGAGGGAGGGCGGGAAACGTGAGGCAGGTGGGAGACGAGCCCAGCTCCTGACGGGGATGAGGCCCAGGCACACCCCAGGTGGGGAAGCAGCTCAGAGAGAGGTGGGCAAGAAGAGGGGGCGCCCCCTGGCCACGGGCAGGGGTCAGGCTGGGACCCCTCACTCAGAATGGAGTCTGACACTTCAGCCCTGTGCTCACAGGCCAGCCTGCGAAACCCTCCCCTCTCTTCAACCCTGCTGGATGATAATGGACGCCTACAAAACACAAGTGTGGGCTTGACGCCTGCTCTGCAGGGTCCCCCTAAAACGCTTCAGAGTTTGTCAGTGGGGAATCAGGAGACCAGGCCTCACAAGTTCTGGTCCCGGGAGACCCACGCTGCTTCCATGCTGGGCAAGCCTGAGCAGGAGCCAGGGGCTTGGGGGTGCAGGCTCAGGGCGGGCCAGCTCCAGGCCCAGGGGCGAAGCGGAGCCAGAGCACCAGGGCCATGCACGGCCTCAGGCCGTCACCCCTGAGGGGAGTGCGCACCGTGGCAGGAACCCATCTTAAACCCTTCAGGGGCACCGCCCCCACATCCTGAGGAACGCTGGCCAATACCTGCCCTTCCAACTAGCCCATCAGGAACCTTCTAGAGTCCAGAGCACTGACAATCTGTCCTTTCTTCTGGACCTCTCTCTGCAGCCAACCCCTGGCCTTCCATAACCGCAGGCCGGGGGTTGGGGGTCTGCTGTCTGTGCTCGGCTCTAACACAGTCTGCCTAACATCCGCCACAGGCCATTCTGCTTTGCACCCCCACCTCCCGGATCCCCACTCCGCTTTCTCTCCCTGTCCCCTGGGTGGACTGCTGGCCTCTGTCTCCCCTTCCCTGTCAGCCCTCTTCTCTCTCTGTCTCCTCCTCCCTTCTCCTTCTCTTTCCATTGGATGCCCCCCACCGTTTCCTTTCCTTCTCTCCCCTCTGACCTCCTTCCTTTTGCGCCTCACCCTTTCTACTTCACCCCACTCTGTCTCTCCACTTCTTGATCAGTGAACTCTCAACATGAAGGTGGCCCCCAAAGACCCCTCAGGGCACAAGGACCAGTAAGCCGGGGCCCCAGCCAGAGCCACACACGACGGACAAGAGGAAGAGGAGCTTACCTGAAGGAATCGAAGGTGTTGGCAGCCCAGATATCCGTGCCCAGCATGTCCAGAGTGTTGTCTTTGCTGCCATTCTGGAAGGGACAGAGGATGAAAGGGGTGGTATTATGTGCTTGTCCAGGACACAGAACAAGTGGGCGGAAGGCCTCACCAAGGCCCAGTCCCGGAGAGGGCTCCAGAGGCCCTCCTGTCCCCCTCAGGTCATCCTGGGCGGCTTGGAGGCTGGAGCGAGCCACTGGAGTGAGTGTCACACTGGTGCACCCAGTAAGAGTCAGGAGCACCCCTGGCCTCCCCTAGGAACGGGCCCTGGCTTCGCTGGTGTTTGGCAGAGCTGTGTGGTCAAGCACAGAGCAGAGGCTATCTCCTTAAAGAACCACCACCACCAACCTGATGACTTCTCCCCTCCTCCCCAGACAAGGGCTCTGCAGAGCCAGGCACGCTGGAAGGCGTGTGTCACAGGCTGACTTCCTTTGGAGTTAAGCCCCACACCCCAAAATCAGGCATCACCAAGAAGCTTCCAGGGACCAACAATTCCAGCGATGAAATTTCTCTAAGTCAGCCCACTCTGGTCTTCATCCTCTGATGTTTCCTACATGATCCATCCCATACGCTGTACTTGACCCAGCTTCTATGGCCCGGCTTCTCTGCCCCTTGGCTGATGGTCTCTGAAACAGGTTCTCCAGCTCCCTGCCTTCACACCCGATGCCACCCACCCCGCATGACCCCCGCAGTCGCCTTTCCCTCACCACTCTCTTTAAAAACAAGACTTCTACCTCCACTGAAGCTGACAGTGTGCATGCCTTATGACTGAGGACTTCACTCCCAGGTACAAACACAGCCAAAATACTCACAGATGTTCACCAATTGTACACGGCGCAGAAGCACAGTGCAGCACTATTCATAATAGTGCCAAATCGGAAACCACCCGAATGCCCACCAACAGCTGACCAGACAAATCAAGCATGGTGTGTTCACATACTGGAATATTATACAACAGTCAGAGTAAACAAACTAAAACAACATGCAGAAACAAATAAATCCCACAAACGTCAAGTGGAAAAAGAATCTAGACACAAGAGTACCGGCTCTATGATTTCATTTTCTATAAAGTTCAAGAACAGAGATGGAATTCAGGCGGTAACTGGAAGGGGGCCTCAGGGCTTCCTGGGGGACTGGTAATGTCTGTTCTTGATCTAAGTGCTGGCTACACAGACGTATTTGGTTTGTGCAAATCCATTGACCCTAAATGCATGGTATGTATACACTTTCCTCTGTGTTATGACCTTCTGGTTAGATTCCTGGCAGCATCCCCAGTCCTTATATTTATATCATAAGATGACCTGTTCCTGGACCTGCTATATCTCAGATCCACTAGCTCAGACACTGGGCAAGCTTCTTTTGAGATCTTTCCAGGGGCTTGGGCTTGGGCAGACACTGAAGACACAAAAGTGGAGAAGTCACAGGTTTTGCCTGCAAAGAATGTTATGAGATGACACGCACGTGATAAATAATTACAATACAGTGTGAAACGTGCCCTATTTCAAGGTGCCACAGTAGGACCAAAGCACAGGCAAATTTCCTGAGGAGTAGGGAAGGACTCCCCCTGAGTAGGGGTTCATGGGGGTCAGGCTGGAGCAGAGGGAAAAGGAGAGAAGGGGGTCATCCTGGGAAAGGGGCCCATGTGTGGAAAGGGATCATGGCGGGACACAGGAAGGCATTCTGGGTTTGCACAGGGAGCCCAGCAGCATGTCAAAGGGCCCCAGGCAGGCGAGTTGGTGGTCTCCAACATCACCCACTCTCAGTCCTGGTCAGGGCCTACTGGGTGATTGTTCTAGGTTGAATTGTGGGTCCCCATTATTCATATGGTAAAGCCCTAACCCCGCAGTGCCCCAGAATGTGACTTTATTTGGCAATAGGGTCACTGCTGATGTAATTAGTTAGGATGAAGTCATTAGAATGGACCTTAATCCAAAATAACCGGCCTCCTCATAAAAGAGGAAATTTGGACACAGTGACAGACGTGCACAGAGGGAGAATGCTGGGGGAGGACTGGAGTTATGCTGCATAAGCCAAGGAACTTCCAGAAGCTGGGAGAGAGGCCTGGGACACAGCCTTCCCTAGCACGTTCACAGGGATCATGGCTCTGCCAACACCTTGATTTCAGACTTCTGGCCTCCAGAACTGTGACCTGACAGTACATTTCTGTTGTTGTAAGTCACCAAATTTGTGGTCAGAAGTCCTAAATCAAGCAGCCCTAGCAGACCAGAATGGTGGTCAATCACCCACCGCCCCCACACACCCCTTTGTGAGGGTGGTCCATCATGCCCCACCTCCCACAGCCAGCAGACAACCGCCTGTGACCTTCTCATGGTCTTCAGCCACACCAAGCACCACGGGGCCGGGGTCTCCCAGCTCCTGCAAACAGAAAAACCCAGGCCCGCGCTGGCTCGGCTGGTCTCTGACCTCCCGACACCGCCTTCCTGGAGCCGGCCCAGGATGAGTGCCCCCTGCTCTCCCCCCATGCCTGCCCAGCTGCAGACCATGGCCCGCAACACCCCAGAGCCTGCCAAGCTGAGCCCACATGGACACTGAAGTCTCAGGGCGAAAAGAGAAAAGGGCTGAGGATGTATGTGTTGGTTTAGATTCTGCATCCACTGAGCGCCTCCCACATACAAGGCACTGAGAACTGGGCTAGAAATGACCCCGAACCAGGCTCAATGACCCCATCTCTCTTTCTCCCAGTGACCAGAGACACCCGGCACCTTGGCCAAGAAGCCCCATGATTTGAGGGTTTGGTGTTGCTTCTAATTCTCATTTCCTTCAAGTAGGGCAGAAGCGGCCAGTGTCTCTCCTCCCTCACTGCATCCTCCCAGCACATCCTGACTCGCCAACACAGCAAGGCAGAAACCAACCTACTTCCCAAAGAGAGAGCAATGTGAGGGTGGGTCCCACCTTCTATCTGGAAGGAAAGCAGCGAACACAAACTGGCCAGTAGAAAGTTTGAGTGGCTCAGCCTCCCAGCAGAAGGGGCCCAAGTGCTCAGACATTCACAGACACCAGGCAGGAGGTGATGCGGGCGTGTGGGAAGAGGGGAGCAGTCAGTGGGGGGGGGGCTCAGGGGACAAGGGACTGACAGGAGAGAGAAGCAGTGTGACCTCAGATGAGTCACATGACCTGCCTGGGCCACTTCAATAAAATGAGGGCTGGTCCCTCCCTCCGGCACCGCCTAACCTTAGGTCACTTAGGTTCTAAGTGACTGGAAACTTTCTCATGACGCCCTGAGAGCCCCCACAACCCTCCTGTGAACCAGCCACAATTACTCAGGGCTGCAAGCTTCTCCATGCAATGCCACATGGGCACCTCTACACACCTGCATGCATCTGGGTCCTCCCCACACCCGTCCATTCCCACGTCCCCATTATCCCTTTTGCTACTGACAGTGGCCTGTCACGTCAGCCTTGCTCCTCTCCTGCCCCATCCTTCAGCGCTTGGCTCCAGGAAGCTCCTCCGACCTCCCAAACCGTAGTCACCTTGCTCTGCCCTGAAATTGCCACCGGCATGGGTGCCCTGTGGCCGCAGAGCCAGCCTGCGGCAATTCTCGCTCCATCTTCTCATAGTGACCTCTCTCCTGCTCCAGGGCATGGACCTGGGATGGCAGGGACCTCTCCGGGTGCCCCAGAGCTCTATGCTCAGTGCCCAGGAAGTGCCAGCTGAATTGACACACACTTCAAGAGACTTTCACTGTCCTCCCCAAACACGTGTTCCCTTCTTTTCATAATGAGCCACGTGACCTCAGCAAAGTTACTTCACCAATTTGGATTTCAGATTCTTCATATTTAAATAAAGAGATCTTTGAGAGTGAAGTACCACATCCTGTAGATGGGCTTCTTCTGACTGGCACACGTGCTCCACCATCCCCTCTCCCTCCAGTGGCAGACATCACTAATCAGTTACGGCATGATTTACAGTCCTCAAACTAGGCGACGACTCATGCTCTAGGATCAGCCCCTTTCTCCCTTCCTTCTTAGAGTTGCCTTACCACCCTACCCATCCCAACTCCTGGTGCCCTGCTTGCTTCAAATGCAACTTTGAGATTGCAGGGGCGATAGAGAGACTCATCTTCTATCAATCAACCCTCACAAGGGGCCAGCCCCCGCCCTCCTGAGATATTAACCGGCTCATTCACAACACCCTTCCCAGGCCTCAAAGATAATTATCAATGGGTATAACATTTCAAAATGACTTCTAAAGTAAAGGTCAAAAAAAAAAAAATTAAACAAAGAAACTAAACCTTGTTTCCAAAGCACATGTTTGAGACCTCACCCAGAGTGAAGTTCACTTCCTCCTCCAGGAGAGTAACTTACACCCTCATCCCTGACCCTGTAAATACACAACTCACTCAGGCA
The DNA here is from genome assembly GCF_036321535.1 of Camelus dromedarius. Classification (NCBI taxonomy): domain Eukaryota; kingdom Metazoa; phylum Chordata; class Mammalia; order Artiodactyla; family Camelidae; genus Camelus; species Camelus dromedarius. The sequence continues at coordinate 7,948,733 of NC_087463.1, read as the reverse complement.
CCCACAAGCTCAGCTTACGTGGAGTGGACCATTGCTTTGTCATCACCCCCTTATGTCCATAAGAATGCTGGATCTCCCCAAGTAAGTTTTATTCCCCCAGTTCTTTATTGTGGTAAAATGCACCATCGTGACCATTTTAAGTGCACAGGGCAGTGCTAGTAAATACATTTATAATATTGTGCAACCATCACCACCATCCATTCCCATAACTCCTTTCATCTTGTAAAACTGAAATTCTGTACCTATTAGACACTAACTTCCCATTTCCTGCTCCTCCAGCTCCTGGCAGCCACTATTCTACTCTTCGTCTCTGATTTTGATGACTCCCAGTGCCTCATACAAATGAAATCATACAGTATTTGTCTTTTTGTGTCTTGGTTACTTCACTTGGCGTAATGTCCTAAAGTTCACCCATGACCCCAACTAAATTTTAAGCTCCTGGACTGCAGTTGCCTTCTGTTCTTGTGCCCCCACAGTGGCCAAGCTGGGCACACAGTAGGTCCACGCTGATGCCTGCCGACTGATTAAACAGACTCTGCCCTGTGCCTGCCCTGCTGCTTCTGTGTCTGAGAGACTGATTCACAGTTTAGGATGTCAAGATGGATTCACTGTCCTAGGATTTGAGGCTCCTGAAGAGTGAGGAACATGAGGTGGAGAGAGAAGGAACAACCATGAAAAAGGGACGGGACGGTCACAACTAAACCCAGGACTGCAAGCATCTCACAGGGACGAGCACAGTTCACCTTGAAGGCAGCTCAAGGGCAGTGGGAGGGCACATAAATCTCCCTCCTGGGCTGGAGGCTGGAGTCTGGGCCACCGTCCCTCATAGCTGGGAGGGGAGGTGGTTTACCATCAGCCCAGTGCCAAGAGCTGGCGTGCGTTTCACGGCCTGAAAGGAGGCGTCGCCCCCAGGCCAAGGGATGCTCCTGGGCACCTCAAGCTCGGCTGCAGCCTTTTCTGAAGCAGCTCCCCTGGCAGGGAGCTGACCAGACCCTAGGGCTCCCAGGGTCCAGGAACAAGGCCCCACTGGCTGATGGGTGGGAAAGAGTAACAGAGCGGAAGTTGCTAGGGGGGCGATGCCCCAGGCATTTGCCACAGGCGATACTCCGTAAAGGAGGCCACTGCGCCTTGCACGTGCTCAATGCGCTGTTGTCACCTCTGTTCAGAGGTGAGAAGCGTCTATTTTTTCAGTACTTCATACTTTATAGACTCTCTCCACACATTTTCCTCATTGAGTTCCTACAACTCCCGCCCATCCTCACCACAACCCGGAGAACTTGCTCCGGAGCTGACACAGATAACCTGAAGCCTATGTTAAGTGCTGAAGAAACTCTGAGACCACAGTGGTTCCCAGCAAAAGCCCTGCTCCTCAACCCTCCCCCCAACCCCGATCAGCTCAACCCCCTGGTTCCAGTGACCAGCATCCCTCACGCAGCAGAAGCCTCTGCTGTCACGCCTCCATTTCCACAGGGTGGACCTCGTTACTTTTCACCCGATCTACCTCCCGCCTCCATTCCCTGCCCCGACACTGATTCTTGGGGCTGAGGAACAGAAGGCCCAGGACCAGCCCCTCACAGACCAAGGGGCTGGAGCCCCCACTTCGCATGGTCCTGGGGGAAAGAATAGCACAGGGACATCCCTGGAGGAGGCAACAGCCCTGGGCGAGAATCAGGACCCTCGAGGCCACTGACCAGGACTGCAGAGGGCCGTGGGCAGGACTTTGGCCTCCCCTGCTGAATATAACAGGAGGGTGACCCCCTACTGAGGCCAGGGTCCTAACACGGGAGAGGGCAAGTGTCTGGAGAAATCCACAGTGGAAATCTTGGTCACAGGAACGACTTACTTTTCATCACTCGATTTGGCACAATGAGTACAGCACATAGCAAGAATCTGGACCCCCCCCCCCCCCCCCAGAGTCTGTTGCAATGGGATGTGACAGGCATATAACCACTGCATGTCGTCTTTTACCAGCAGGGGCTGGAGAAAGGGCTTGGCACTTGGAAACAAAGTCTGTCTCCTTCACGTCTCCACACAGAGAGGGAAGAGCCTCCCCTGCAGAGCCTTCCTTTTTGCCCCTTGTTGAAGCTGAGATGGTGAACCTGACAGTGCCCAGAGGGACTGGGACTCATGGCTGCCATGGGACTGAGCTGGGAACATAACGCCCAGTCCCAGTGCCCTCCAGCCCTGGGCCGCCAGCATCCAAACCAACCCTGGGGCCACCTGCCGGGTCATTTCAGGTCCAGCCAAAGCCCTTGGAGCTGTAAAGTGCCTGGCTATCTCCCCTTCTTGAGTTTCTGGACACCAACCCTCAAACCTTGCCACCCCCAACACACAGAGGGGAGAGGAAGGTGGCAGGGCTTGCCTTGTTCCTGGCAGCCCCGCCCCCTGCAGCCTTCAGCTCCTGGATGCTGGCAAAGCTCTGTGTCGGTGTCCGGTGTCTGTGAAGGGGCTCTGAGACCACACCCAGCCGCTGAAGGTACACGATTACATTCGTCTTTGGACAACTGTGCTCTTCCTGCACTCAGAGAAAACAAATCTTCTTTCTACTCACCCCTAGTCTTTCTCTCTGTTGGGACCTAACTAAAGAGCCTTCCTCCCTGCAGCTCTGCCATTTCCTTATCAGCTGGTGCCCCAAGAACCCACAGCACATCCAGTGCCTACCCTAGTGGTTCCTTCCCTTCCTGGTCTACTGTGTGCTCCCAGGGGTGTTCTAGAAACACTAATCCGCTGGCTCACAAAGGTCAATGTGCATCAGAATGATCTGAGGCAAGGAATGCTGGTGGTCTGAATTTAGTGCAGCTGAAGTGATCCGTGGAACGTGCTTTTGGAAACACTGGATCTTGAAAAGAGTTTCATGGGGGCCAAAAATTTAAAGAGGCTCCTTAGTCAAATGTTTGAGCTAAAAGGGCGCTAAGTAAATTACTTTATTGCAGATTTTCTCAGTGTCTTTATTGGTCGTAGATGGATGTTGACTCTTCAAGAAGGTGGCAGTACCGTGTGCAGCACTGCCCAAAATCTTTTGGCTAGAAATCCACCCCACTGTTCCTTTTTATTCCACAGAGCATTTTGTAGGGCTCTGGTTCCCTTACACAAAACCCCAATGGAAAACAGTCATCTAAAGCTCTCTGTGTTAACCCTCTTCCCCAACTAGTCTGCCATCCCCTTGATGGTAGTAGCTCTGGCTTTACTTTTTTTTGGGTCCCCCCACCGATCCTAGCCTCGGGACCCAGCATCATTCATTAATTTTTTTTTTTTTTTTTTGGAAGGACTCACTGAGAGCTCTCCACAAAACCTCACTAGCTTCTTCAATAACATTCTCCAGTTTGCAATTCCACAGTTGCCCCTGGTGACCATAAGCTTTCTTCTGAGTCGCACCCCTTCACTGGCCCTGAGGTCACCTAGCCCCTGCACCCCCAGGTTGTGGCAATGCCAAGGTTCCAAGAAGCCTTGTTAAAAACAATCATCCTTTTCAGTGGATCGTCTTTTTAGCACTTAAACGCTGCTGAATCCTTCACAACAGCCCCTTTTACTGGCAATCAGGAGGCCCCATGCCAGGGTGAATCTTGCTGTTCTCAGAACAGATCACAAAGGGATAATGAGCACTTTCAATCATGTAGAAAAAGAAATGGAAACGGCTTGCCCACGGGCAGGGAGATTGAAGCTACCTCTGAAAGGGCCCCACTGGGTGCACAGCCACCCCAGCTCAGGGGAGGACAGGCCTCGGTTGATGACAACAGCAAACACTGACGCAGCACTCACTGCACTCCAAGCGCTGTCTGTGCGCTTTGCACCTGTCACAGCCCTACGAGGCAGATGTCATCACCATCCCCATTTCACTGATGAGGAAACTGAGGCTCAGAGAACTTGCCCGCATTCATTAGAGCTGGTTCCCGGGATGGGAATGCATACAGTACGGACCGGAGTTTATGCTCTTAACCACTGCACTATGCAGTTATATTATTTAAATAACTTCTGACCCCACTGTGGAGTTTCCCACAATGCAGGAACACATCCACATCCCTATGAACATTTGCATTCTCTGAGTCCATCTCTTAGGAAGGCAGTGCTGGTGCAGGGAGTAAATCTCTTACAGTGAGGGAAAGACGTAATGTAAGGGTGTGAGCTGGAATGTGTAGGGAAGAGGGGAGGCTCCATGCATGAGTAAATGAAACAAGATGAGTGTGAGTCACTACCAGTAGAACATGCCAAATCAGGTGCAGTGGAAAAAAGCAACCCCCTTCTATACCGCTGCTTTTTCTTCATTAATATACAAGTGCAGAGTAACTTCTGCTTGTGCATGTGCACTAGTAGGTGTGTGTTGACAATTCTAGGCTGCAAGGGTTTAGAAATAAGGCAGAATCTAACAGAATAGGGCAGGGGGCAGCAGGAGGACTCCCCCCATTATCGGGGTGGTCACAGGTGAAGTTCCAACTGGAGAATGTCTGGGCATGTCAGTCTAGGTTTTCCCAGCATGTCTGCTGCTGTGTCATTTGCACCAGAGCTGACCAGACTGCGATGGGGGCCTGCAACACCACGGGTCTGCAGAGACCAGGGCCTGAAACTCTGGGACTGCAGCACTAGGGCCAGCGGCTGGTCATCAGGTCCACAAGGCCCAGCCTGGGCACCAGAGGAGGGCAGTGCAGCCCCTGCTCCTCAGAAGGCTCAGAATCCCAGCCCACTTTCCTTCTTGGTGTAAAATGTTCTTCCATAGATTCCATCTATCACGAGGGCCTACAGCAAGCAAACCCCACAGACACAAGACTCCCAGGAGAGCTGACAAGTAGGGCCACACCTTTAAAAAGTGGGCAAGATTTCTCTCCTTCCTCTCCAAGGACGCCCTCCCAAGTCCCCTGCCTCCAGCCCCAGTCTATTACTCACATTAGTGGATTAACACAGCACTAGGCACTGTTTGGTCACCTGAAGTCTGAGGAGATCATCCCTGCCCCCGCAGGTCTTACCACTTAGCTGGAGAGTCACAGAAAAGGAAAGAACAATAGATAAAGACAGGTAATTAAGCACCATGTGACACGCTGCATGCCATCCACGCTAGGGGCTCCAACTGTGGCTCTGGACTCCAGGGGAAACTTCCTGCAAGTAGCAACAGGGATGAACTGAAAGTGGGGAAAGCAGGACGTTAGGCTTGCAAGCTGCCTCCTGGGCCCCAGGAGGGTAGCTCTGGCTCCTCGGACCCACACTGCCCCTTTTGTACAACTAGCATTGGACTAGATTGGCCATTCCCGAGTCGGGGTGGGGGCAGCAGGTGGAGCACAAGACACTGGGAGAGTTTTTTACATTACACAGATTGTTTGGAGACCAAAGGACTCCAAAGGCATCTCCTGGGCCAAAACAGGGGCTTCCTGCAGCCCAGGTCTGAAACTCCTCTCAGATCCAAACTGAACCAGACTTTGAGGGTGACTTGGATTTGCTTGAGTAGAGAGGAAGTGAGGGGCCAAGTGCAAATGGAGGTGGTGGGGCAGGGCAGGACCCAAAAAGAAACAGTCTTGTCTTGGAACCCACGTGCGCACGTGCGCGCGCGCATGTGCGCGTGTTTTCAGCACCAAGGACAGCACTCCTGCTTGCTGGTGGGAAAGACAGTGATGGACCCCCAATATTTTAATCCCCCTAAAATAGAAAAGCCTGAGGCAGGAGAACAGCTGAGCAGAGACCAGCAGAGAGTCTCCTGGGTGGCACCAAAGCTGAGATCAGGAGCAGGAAAGGCCAATTCTTTTACCAGGCAACTTTCCTGTCTGTCCAGTCAGTCCATTCTCTCTATACCTTCAACTGTCTTTGAATTAAAACACAAAAGGCCAGGGAAGAGTGGGAGATAATGACTAAAACCTGTGACCAAGTATACTTATCCACTCTCAGGTAATTAATTAAGCCTTAGGATTTATTATTTGGTGGAGGGGGTAATTACGTTTATTTATTTATTTATTTTTAGAGGAAGTACTGGGGATTGAACTCAGGACCTCGTGCATATTAAGCATATGCTCTACCACTTGAGCCTCCACACCTCCCCTCAAGCCTTAGGATTTAAATGGCAATATTATTAGCACCTGTCCTGGACTTCTGGCTGGCTGCCTGCCCAGTATCTGCTGAAATAATGAGGGCCCACCCACCGGCCCCGGTCCGCCTCTCTGCCCCATGCCTCTGTGCAGAGAAAGGAGCCCTTCCTCCAAGGCTTCTCACTAGGAGGACTTCTTGGGACTCCCCAGTCCCTGGAGATATCTCCCTTCCTGCCAGCACCAGACTCAGAACCACAGAAAGCCAGGGAGGAAAGGGGCTGAGAGATTGCCTGGTCTAGGGTTGACCTTGGAATTCTGCAGAGATGCTTCCAGAGTGATGAGGTGAGTAGAGTCAGGGAGAAGTCAGGTAGGTTCCTTCCGCTGCCCCTTTTGATTTTCTACACGAGATTTCCTTGAAAGATTGTGATGAAACAAGGGGTTCTGTATTTTTAAAACTTAACTTTTATTTTAGATAATTGTAAATTCACATCTGGTTGTAAAAAACAATAGTGATTCCATGTATCCTTTACCCAGTTTCCCCCACAGGGAAACATAAAGATACATAGTTACTGTCACATCCAGGGTACGGTCGGTCATCAATACCATCCAGCTGCTGAACATTCCCATCGGCACAAGGATCCCTCCTACTGTGCTTCTGTACCCACACCCCCTTCATCCCGCCCCCCTTCTCCAATCCCTCGAAACTACTAACCTGCTCCCCCTTTCTATTACCTTGTCATTTCAAGAATGCTACATAAGTGGAATCACAGAGTATGTAACGTTGGGGGGCTGGCCTTTTTCACCCCACCTAGTTCCCTGGAGATTCACCCAGGTTGCTGCATGTGTGGACAGTTGATTCCTTTTTACTGCTGAGGGCCATAACTTATTTAACCATTCACCTGCTGAAGGACATCTGAATTGTTTCCAGTTTTTGGCTACTATGAATAAATCTGCTATAGACAATTGAGTACAGGGTTTTGTGTGAACGTAAGTTTTCATTTCCCTGGGATAAAGCACCCAGGAGTGTAGCTGCGGGATCATATGGTAGATGTAGATTTAGTTTTGAAAGAAATTGCCAAGCTGTTTTCCAGAATGGCTGTACCACTTAACATCCCCACCAGTTATGTATGAGTCACCCAATTTCTCTGTATCTTCACCAACACTCAATGTTGTCGCTAGTTTTTAAAAAATTTTAGCCATTCTGATAGGTATATAGAGATACCCCGTTGGAGCTTTAATTTGCATTTTCCTAACAGCTAATGATGGACATCTTCTCGTGTGCTTATTTGCCACATCTATATCCTCTTTAGTGAAAAATGTCTCTTTATGTATTTTGTCCGTTTTCTAATTGCACTGTTTTTAACGCTGAGTTTTGAGAGTTCTTTATATACTCCCGATGCCTGTCCTCTGTCAGATATCTGTCTTGCAAAATCTTCTCCCTTTTTGTGATTTGTCCCTTCCTGCTCTAAACAGGAGTTTTCTCAGAGCAAAAATTTTTAATTTTGATGAAGTCCAATTTCACATCTCAGTGTTGACATCTATTGATTGTCTTTATTCATTCGGTTTGAAGTCTTCCCAGTTCTTAGTATGCAAATGATTTTTGATTGTTATGTAACAGTCAAATTGTTGTGTAATGAGACTCTGAATCTCTGATTTAAATCTTCTGTTTTGACTGGCTCTCTGTGATACTGCTCTGGCAGGGGAAAGGAGGGGCACGGCCTCACTAGTGCAGTGGAGGCAGAAGCCCAGGGGGCACCTGTTGTACAGCTGGGTGGAGGTGGGACTTTCAGGACTCCACCTGGTCCCCACTAACCTTGCTGTGGGGGTGGCCTCATTACCACTGGGCAGCAGTGGAAGTCCCAGCTCTTTATTAGAACCTCCTCTGACACATCCCAGCAGGGAGGAGAGGGGCACCTCCACCCTGCTGAGCAGGGGTGGAAGTCCAGGTCCCCCAAGTGGTGAGGAGGGAGGCAGGGGCTTCCTACCAGCCAGCAGGGATAAAAGTCACAACTTCCGACTTGGCCTTCTCTGACACCACCCTGGTGAGGGAGTTAGGGGGCCTCACTACAGCCCCGAGTGGGTTGGAAACCCAGGCTCCCACTGGTTCTTTGCTGGTGGGGGTGGGGAAGGGGCCACAGTTTTTGTCTGTGCTGTTTGGTTGGAGTAGAGCAGCTACTGTCTAAAAGTTTTCTATCTCGCTAGGTTGTCATTCTCCTGGACCCACGCTTAGAGTAGGCTTTTACCAGGACTTTCATTAAAAAAAAACCTGTGTCCATTGGCATTTCTTGGTTACCTACTTCTTCAGCTCCAAGTCTGGGATACAGGGAGCAAAAAGAAAACCCAGAGAGATCACTCCTGTGCCAATGCTCAAGACCCAAGGTCCCTAGCTGGTCTGCCTTCTCTCCACCTTTCAGAATCTTATGTTTGTTTTATATAGAGTGTCTAGGGTTTAACTGCACTTGGCAGAAGAAATGTAGAAAAGAACATCTACTCCATCTTTCCAGAATCAGAAATCCATGTCTGTATTTTAACAAAACATTTTGATGACTTTAAGTGTAGTTTTGCAGAGAGGAAACTGAGGCTGCAGCGAGATGATGTATCTCACCAGTGATGAAACAGTAAGTCAGAGGTGCAGAGGCTGGGACTCCTGTCTCCTTGCTCCAGTCCGATGCCGTTACCATGACAGCATGGCTCCTCCCCACTCACGCCCATGCATCTGACCTCCTCTACAGGCGCAAGCTGCCCTGCAGACACCAGCTCCACTCCCTCCGTGTATTCTCACGTTGCTCTGAACTGTTGCTTTTCCACTCGAGAAAGTCTTCTTTCTCTAAGCAGATTCTGGATACTCTGAGGACAGAGCCCAGGCCACACGGCTCATACTGTTTACAGTGGGAGCTCAATGAATGGTTGCTGTCTGTTCCTGTAAAAGTCAGTTGTCAATAGTGTTTGGTAAGTTTTGTATCCTGGGTTCCTCCAGGTGAGCTGGAGCCAGAAGTCACTTCAGGGATGGGGATAGACGGCATCTTCTGGAAGAGAGATGCCCACATGCTGGGAGCAGCGGAGGTACAAGATCACAGCATGGTCCATTCTAGGAGGCTTGTTAAGAGGAAATGTAGCCATACTTTTGGTGCTCCCAGAGGACTAACCCAGGATGCAACAGGACCTGGGAACCACCGTGTCATGTCCCAGACTTCTTAGTCTGTGGTTTAAATGCCCATTCTCCCTACTCTGCTCTCCATATAAACAGAGACTACACCCGTCTCCTTCCATGTCCCAACACCAGCTTCCCAGCACCGTGCCTGTGCCTGGCACACAGGTGGCCCTCAGTGATAACATGCTGACTGGATCAATGGATGAAAGAACAAATAAACAAACAAAGGAATGAGTGAACCCTGACAAAAGGAAATGGCTGCAGGAATGAGGATGTTTAGCTTTAAAAGCAGACTTGCTGGGGAAGAAGCTAAATAGCCATATAACAAAACTGAAACCATTAGCTGGAGTTACGAGGAGGTGGTTTGGACTGAATCAAAGAAAGATGCTGTTCTCAGTGGAGCTGCCCCACAATGCTCTGAGACGCCTCTGGAAGCAGTGAGCTCTCCATTTCTGGACACGTCCTGAGGGGGATCCTGCACTGCAGGGTAGGGGTTGGATCAGGGGACCTCTGAGCTTCTTGTCATCCTGAAAGTCCACATCCTTAGGGTTCACTGGAGACCTGCCTAGCTCTGGATCTGAAGGAGATAAGGGGGGAAGAAGTCAGCCACAGCCGCTGCTGAGTTTCTAGTAGAGGTGGGGCATGTGACAGTCATTCTAGCCAGTCCAAATAGTTCTGGTTTCCCCATTCCAGGCAAATGGTAGGATTATACTTTTCAGTGTGTTTATGGTTGGGTGGGGCTGTGTGACTAGTTGTGGGCAACCAGCTAAGAGTGGAAGTGACATGCGTTACATCTAGGCTGGAGCACTGAATTGCCAACACAAGCCCCTCCGGTGGTCTGTTCCCTGTCATGACGACTGGTGAAAATGGCACCTGCTCTGCCAAGCTGGGTCCTGAATAGGTGGTTTAAAGTTACTGAGATTCAGGGTTGTTTGTTACCGTAGCATTTCGCAGGCTATCCTGACTGATACAGAGGGCAGACTTTCCTTGTATGGAACACCAGAGGAAATATAAGACGGACAAGGTGCACAAATGGGTGCAGTGGGACAGCAGTTCCAGCATCTCAGCATGGCACACAGACACCTCTGCCCTCACCACCCTCATCCCCCACCACCCTGGTAACACCCAGCACTGACCAGCTACTCCCGCTGTGCTCTCTCCTGCCTCTGGCACACCCCAATGTTATGGCCAACTTCAAGTCTCTGCTAATGCCGTTCCTTCTCTCTTCATCCTTTTCTCTCTTCCCCTCCACCCGGGAAGACATCCTACCCATTCCTGAAGGCACAGATCAAATCTCATATCCTGCAAGATATCTCCCTATCCACAGAGACCAACAGGACCGCTCTTCTGAATGACTGCAGTGTCTGAGCTCAGGACGTCCCTTTGGGGGCACTTACTGTGTGTGCCTTTGGCCTGTTTCATGTTAACTAGCCTCCACCCTACAAACAGGTAGTGAGCCCAAAGGCTCCAGCTCAGATGTGAGCCAGGTTCACAGCAGGCGCTCAATAAATGCTGCCTGAACAAAGAGCAGGGCCTTGAACAGAAATATGATATTTCTTAAATATCTGTAGAAGCTGATTAAAAATCTAGGCACTCTGACTAAGATATCTTTTGCACTAATGAGTTTTTACATTGGCTCTGAATCAGATACTATAATTCTTGGAGGGCAGCAAGATGACTGGCAGAAAACTCCTTCTACCCTTTTCCAGAGGTAAAGAGGTACGAGGGGTAAACAGTGCACTTGTGATTCACCTCCACCTGCTACCTGTCATCTCCTGGGTCCGAGTCAGCGCTGACTCCCAGGGTATCCCTAACCTGCAGGATGCCACAGGTATCAAGGTAGGTGTGGGGAACAGTAGAGAAATGGGAAAATCCAGACCTGTTACTGCTATTAGCAGCTAGTTGGTCCCATTTCATGGAGACACAGAATGTAAATAGTGGAAGAGGTTTCCAGAGAGGCTCAGAGAAGTCTGTGGAGCCCAAACCCTATTCTTCAGAGGAGACTGGAGTGTGTGCCACACGCGGGTCAACATCTGGTTCTCCTGACCCCTGGGACAAGGCTCTTTCCACCTGATGCTCTGATTTGCTACTGGCATCAAGGTGGAACAGGGGAGTGGCCTTCTCTCCTCCCTCCAGGGAGTGCGGGATCACAGGCTGTCAGCCAGGACTCAGGACATCATTTCTGGCACACCCCTCCCTTTCCCAGGGCTCCGCACGGGACTGTCTGGTGAGAAGGTGTGCTAACCAGGTTCCCAGCAGAGATTTCATCACTCGTTCAACAGCCAACACTATGGGCCAACAAGTCCTTCAGGCAGGAAGTCCTTCTCAAGGTCTAATTAGAGGCCCTGCTGCTGTTGTGCACATTAATTTCCTTTCCTTGGCACTGCTGTGCAGATGGAGAAGAGCTATTTGTGGCTGACTCCACACAAACTTTCACATGCCTCTGGCTTCCTTCCCTGGATGCTAAGCCCCGTGCCGGCGCCTGGAGACGTTTTCTAAATGCACCGGGCTGCACTCTCCTGTTTCAGGCACTTTCTTCTACATCATCTCCATGAGCTTCCCGTTACAATGGAAAGGTGGAAATTGTATTTCAGCCTCCTAGGTAAATGACAAGATGATGGACAAGCTCTCTTGGAAAGAGGCTGCCAGGACACCAAACACTCCTAAATACAGCTGAGTCCTGATTGTTGACAGTTGGACAGGCCTCTTCAGGGCTACGTGGAGCCTGGATTTTTTTGTTCTGGACTCTCTGGGCCCCCTTCTTCCCAGCTCATGGGATTCTATCTGGGGTTACCCTAACTTTGTGCCTCTGAAAGGGTTCAGAGAAGGTTTTTCTTTTTTTTTTTTTACATTAATTAAAATAACAAAATAAATAATCCCAGTGCATGACTGCTCCCCAGATGGGTCTGCACCTGGCCCCTCATTTGGCGCATGGTCTGTGACCCACCACACGGTTTCCTGGGCAGAATTTAGCACCTCAGCACCCTCCTGCCGGCCCCACTGCCCTGGGCACACGTGGCCAAGGTGGGGTAGTCAGGGAAACTGCTAGAGCAGCCAGCCGCCCTAGTCTCAATCTAGCCTGTTTCCCCCTGAAATTCTCCCCCAGGGGGAGGATGGGGTAGCAGAGCTGCCCCATTATCTCAGTGACCCCCGAAAGCTCAGCCAAGTTGGTGTGGCCAGAAGAACAGGGTCTGCTAGAGAACGTCTGCGTGGACCAGGTCCGAGCCAACTCAGGGGTCGTGACTGAGCACCCACTGTGTGCCAGGCCTTAGGCTAGGGGCGGGCAGGGATGTAGAAGCAGCCCTAGCACCCAGCTCACGGCGGACGACCAGCCAGACAGGCAGATGTACATGTGGAACATCCCGGTCCCCCCATGAATCAGCGTGAGGGTGTCTGCCTGGTTGAGAGGGTGTGGTCAGGGGCAGCTGGTGTGCTCATGGCCCTACAAGCCAGTCCAGTGCCCCTACATGTGGTGGACCAGGATGAAGGGGCCCTTGCTGGATGTCCGGGCAGCAGCCTCCCGTCAGAGCTGTCCAGCAAGAAGCTCTCCTCAGCTGGCAGCTCTCTGGCTCTCCCCGCCATCAGGGCCACTGCAGGGCGGGTGGGCAGGGACAGCTACAGCACGCTGGTTCTAGGGCTTTCCTTACGATGCAGTCACTTAAGGGAGGTTGGCCAGCTTTGATCCCTCCACCAGAGGGTGCCAGAAGATGCTGCTTCATGAGGGGACGCCAGAGGCTCCCGGGGATGAGGTCCAGGATGCTCCCACTGCCAGGAGCGTGGACGTGGACGTGAGCTACGGGGCCACAGGACAAAGGCCACACCCTAGAGAGGGCAGAGCAGAGAGGGAAACAGGCTGTCCCAACACAGCTGAGCTGCTGTGCCAGCCTGAGTACTCACCCAGGTTGGTAGCGAGAAAGAGACTTGTTCACAGCACTTTATTGTTTGTATGTTAATTAACTGAGTCACTAATGTCTAAAAATCGGGCTTTTTATCACCGAGCAAGGTTCTCCTGACCTCAGGAGACCTCGTTTCAATCCAGCTCCTGCCTCCCCATGCAGTGCAGTGTAGAGTGTCCGAGTCCATCCAGGAGGTCCCGCTCAGTGCCACCTCCCCTGCTCGGCCTGCCCCGGCTCCTCAGCTCTGGGTCACCAGAGATCTGGCCACCCTTTGGACCCTGCATCTCCTGCCCTGCACTGGGCCTTCTTTCACATGTTATCCTGTCCTTCTAAGAGGTAAGGCCCCTGAAGGCAGAAGCTATGCTCCAGGCCTCTACAAACACCCCCCGGCTGAGGAATCTATGAAAAATCCCTCTGCAAATACCCTGAACTCTAGGACCAGCTGAGTTTCCTCGGCCTCCAGCAGCCCCGCACAGCACAGGGGCGCCGCCACACCGGCACTCAGGCAGGGCAGCCCTCCCTCTTAGCCCTGCCGGCTCGCCGCACGTGGACACCGCAGAGTCTGCACCCCTAACCCACAAGGCACGCGGCATGTGGGGCTGACACGGGCTGCTCACCCAGCACCCTGCCCACTCCTTTGCTTCTCGGAAGCAGGTGTCTCCCCCTTCCTCCGGCTGAGATGACCAGAGAGACTCTACGTGGGGGCGGTGGGAGTGCCCATGGCCCCACAACCTGCAGGAGACCCCTACTAAGAACGCTCGCGCTCCTGGCACATCAGGGAAGTAAGGCGAGTTTATATTCTGAGAGCCCATCTCCACCTTCCTGGGGCTCGTCCCCTGTAACCGACCTGCGTCTCAGTTCCACCTCCCAAGAAAGGATCCAATGTGAGCCTTTTACAAGTTCTTGAAATTCAGGTGCATTTCATTCATCCCCTGCTTACCCCAAGCTGACTACTCAGCTGCTTCTCAAGGTGGGAATGGGGACCGGCTGGTCCTCACGGTGCCAGGGTACCCCTTCCCACAAGCCCCCAGTCCTGGCCAACTCCCCACCCACCCTCCTCCAGGGGTAAAGGCAGCTGTGAAAGGACAACCCAGAGGGAGGGAGGCAGATGAGGGGCAAGCGGGAGGACACGCCATTCCTACCCCTTGGGAAGCCTGTCCGGAGAGAAGGGAGAATGGGACCAGAGGAAAACGGCGGGGAGAGGGGGCCCAAAAAAAGGAGATAAAGGAGAGAGAGAAAAAGGTAGACTCTGGAAGATTCCAGAACCACACACCTACTAACTAAGTAATAGAGAGCTAGTTTTTCAGTCTCTCACTGGTAAAGCCTCTTAGGTCCCCAGTCTGAGAACTTCAACCCTTCCCTGAAGCCCTCTCTCTCCAATTCTTGAATTCCCATATCCAAGCCACTTTGCCACTGAAGAGTTAAGGGAATCTTGATGTAGGAAACCCCAGAAAATCAGCAGACACTGGAGACGGTGCTCCTCATGTGCCAAGTCCTAGGCCAAGGGCTGGAGGGGTTCGGGGAGTACAAATGGGGTCCCTGAGCAAGGACCAGCAGTCTGGTGATGGGGACCAAAGACCTCCATAGAAGGCTACCTGCTACAGTAAGCAAGGAAAAGGGCCAGTGAGGGGACGGGGCAGGCGACAGACCTGGGTTCAAGTCCAGCTTGGTAAGGTCATCACAGCTCCATGGACCCAGCTTCCTCATCTACAAACAGCATGGAGAAGCTAGAAGGACTCTCAGAGGTCATCAGGTCTCCTGGTCTTTATATGAGGAAGCTGAGAATTGCCACCCAGTTTGTGGCAGAGCGAAAAGGAGAACCTGAGTCTCCTGCCCCACCCCACCCTGGCTTTATCGAGGCCTCCTACTTAGAATCAATGAGACACACACACACACACACACACACACACACACACACACACACAAATGAGCATCTTGTCACGTGGGAGAATGACCCAGGGCCGCTGTTCTCCCGCCCCACGGTATAGCAAAGCCCTACAGCCTAAGAAAGAGCCACACCAAGGCCACTGACCACCCTCTCTTAGGACAGAGTACAGAAGAGTTGCTCTCATCAGCACCACCGAAGCTGACACAAGCTGTGGGCCTGGGCAATGTGTTCACGCAGCTGCTTTGGGACTGGGAGCAAGTTACTGCAGGAGCCCACAGAGCCTCCCTCATCTCTCTGGACAGGCGCAGGGTGAGGCTGGGCTGGGGCTTGGGGATAGATGTTTTTTTCCAGCCTCTGATCCCACCACCTCCCACAGGTCAGGACGAGGCATCAGCAAGAACAGCTGGACAGCCAGAGGGTGTGTGGGGCCTGGGGGTCACCAGGGACGGCTCTCAAAGAGCAGCTGCCTCCTTCCCTCCCGGCCACACGATGCACAGGGGGCCCTCGGGATCTCACAGGCAAGCAGCCCAGGGAGAAGCAGCAGGCTTCCTGGTCCCAGGAAGCTGGTTGGCCGGGGAAGTGGACAGATACCTGACACCTCAGCCCCACAGCCTGCCCCTCCAGGTCCTCTGTAAACCTGGAGCAGAAGTGATCTCCAAAGTGGCCTCACCAGCACCAAAACCCTAGGGGTCCCCTTATTTGCAGGATCCGCCAGCAATGTTGATGTGTGAACCTCTAGTTCATGCGTTTTACTGTTGTGTATATTCCACAGTAAGGATATATCATGTATCATTTATCCATTCCCCTCTCAACGGACCATTAGCTGTTTGCGGATGTTTGTTATTATAAATTATGTTGCTACTGAAAATAAATCTTATGAATCTATGTGTTCTGGGGAGGGAGAGCTTCACTGTGGCTGGGTATTCAGGGAGAACTTTCCAGAGTGCAGACAGCACCCTCCCCTCTCCTGTTTCCTACTCTTTCCATATCACCACCTTCTCAGGAGCACCATGGTGGGCAGCCCAGAAACCCAGACAGACAAGACCATGAAAACCCCCGGATGGAGCTGGCTCCCTACCTGCTGTGGGGGGGCTCGTCCTCGGGAGAAGGAACAGCTGCTGTCCAGCTGCTCGCTGCAGTCCGCCGTCCACTGCAGGGGAGAAAGGGACGGTCAGCGACGGCAGGACACACAGGCTCGTCCTCACTCTGCCCTGGTCCCCCTGGAATGGTCCCACCCTTCTGCAGTACAGCTGGTATGAAATCCTGCTCAGTCACTTTCAAAGACAAATCTTTCTCTACCGGCAGGTCCAAGTTGGCATCTCCAAATTCCACATGGAGGTGACCCTTTGGTATATGCGTATGGCAGGCAAACTCATCTCCCTTCATCTAAAGTCATGAACATTCTGCTACATTCCAAGGCCAACCAGACACCACATAGGGTAATTATGAGATCTGAGAAAACAGCATCATGTTTGACCACCTGACTATGCCTCAGCCACACTAGACCCCCTACAGGGTCAAGGCCAGAGCTGGAGGCCAGGCATGCACATGTGGATCATCCCGTACACCCAGCAACAAACAACGGTGGACCTGTGAACAGACAGGAGAGCGTCGCACTGGGGCAGAGCCCCACACTGGCCATCAGAAGCCCAGCTCAAGCCCAGTCCCACCACTGATCTCATGAGAGCTCAGGGCCCCCAAAGTACAGTCTGACAACCACCTGCGTGACAGTCCCCAAAGCCAGCCACGCAGGGGGTCCCTGGGCCCCACCCTCCACCCACTGAATCACTCTCTGAGGGCAGAGTCTGTATTCTCCATTTTGACAAGCTCCCCAAGTGATACATCAGAAGTTTAAGAGCCACTAAAATCCACGTGCTCTCTCAGGCTTCATTTCGTCCTCTATAAAATGGGGACAGTAAGGCTGTGCAACTCTGCAAGGGCGAAATGAAGGACCTTGGTAAACCATAAAAAAATCTATACAGAAAGTAGTAGTAACAGTACGGCTCTTCCACTGCAATGTGCTATCTAGATGTACAGTAGGGCCTTTATCATCGTATTAAACGTTAGCTAGGCTCTCTGGCTAATGTTGAACATTGACCTTGACCTACACCCTGTATGATTCCTAAAAAGCAGAGGAGCCCAACCTCCCTCTGTTTGACACACTTGGTCAGAAATGTCAGTGAGTGTGGATGGCTTGAGGCCATCACAGTCCCAGATTTGTAACACCTTGGCTAGACATACCCTCCAGGCTGTGTGTCAAGGGCATGACCTCTGTATAGGAAAGGCATTTTATTACAATACCAATGATCTAGGCTGGTACAAGTATACCCTTAAGCAGCACTAGCCAACAAATAGGAGCCACAGACATAATTTTAAATGATCCAGTAGCCAGATTTAAAGAAGGAAAAAAGAAAAGGTAAAATTAAATTTAATAATTTATTACATTTATCTCAATATATTTATCTCTATAGGTAATTAATATACAAATGATCAATGAGCTATTTTACATACTTCTCTCCAGACTAGATTTTTGAAATCCGCTTAGAGCACATGTTAATTTCAAGCGCTCAAGCGCCACATGTGGCTGGTGGCTGCCATATTGGACAGCGCAGCTCAGCATCAAGGAACTGGCAAAGGCAAGGTACCAGTCCCACAAGAGTCAGCCCTCAGATACACTTCTTGCCCACCTCTGCTCTGCATCGCAGAGGGGCTGAACCCTGCAGACTCGGTTGGGCCAATGGGAGACAGGAAGAAGGGAGAAGCCACGGCGTTTCTCCCCCATCTTCTTATGCCTCGGGCAGCATTTCCACCGGTGGTGGAGGCAGAGGTGGAAGTGGAGCATGGGACAGAGAGCAGAGGGCAGATGCGTGTGTAGGAAAGCAAGTAAGACAGTAAAGTCTGCAGAAATCCACCTGAGACCCAGCCAGGACTAGATATAGACATGGCCACAGGCAAAGTTGTTGGAGGAGGAGCTGTGGCCCAGCTGTGCACAGCTTTCCTGACCCCCGGGGGAGGAATTAAGCAGCACTTCTCCCAGGAATCTGTACCCACTGGGTCTGCGGGCTTCTCACCTCCAACCCCCAGTCATATCCTCTCCCTGCTACTGCCTGAATCACCTCCACTGGGAAGAGTGTTTCTTCCCTGGCCCTAAAAGCCCCTGGGAGCCTTCCCTTCCCTGTTCAAAGCTCCTGCCCTGCTGCTGGGATCCTGCTGCCAAAGCTGTCTTCTTTCTTCTTTGGCTGCAGCCACCACCTCCTGCCTCCCCTTTGCCTTTTCTGAGCCACTGCCTGGAAAATTCTCTAAACAAGTCCTCTGGGCGTAAGATGGCCCCTCCTGAAAAGGTCATTGAACACAAAGAGGCGGGGAAAGTGGGAAATCTGTACACATGGGAACGATGAACATAGAATTCACGAGAGTAGCTTTGGGTCTCCACCATAACTGCTATAATTTATTTCTTAATTTAAAAAGCTGAAACAAAGATGCACAGGGTTAAAGATTAATAAACATGGGAGTACAGATGTTTATTCTGTAATCAAACTAGATGCTTATTTTATTATTTTCTACTTTTATCGGAACATTTAAAATATTTCACACTAAAAAGAATTAAAGTCTGTTATCAGTCATTTGCATCCCAGGATGGACAGTATCTTGGGAGCAGACTTTGTGGAGGACAGGGGAAGCCACTGAAGGTTGAGGGAAGAGGAGTGAAATGGGAAAAGCCTGGGGAGCAGGGTGCTGAAGGTGCTAAAGTTGAACCGCCCCCCACCCCTTTCAGTGGTGTCTGAAGTCCCCTGGGGTTTGCCCTTCCAGACATCAAAGTGTATCACGCAGAGCAAAATCAGCACACTGAGTCAGCACAGGACGACGAGACAAAGATCAACCGATAAAACTGTATCCACAGACAGAGAGGATGTGCAAATGGGAATTTAATATATGATAAGGATAGTGTTTCAAATCAGGGGAAAGGAGAGGTCATCAATAAACACATGGACTGAGACAATCCACGAGCCAGTGAGGAAAAAATTACCCTAGTGTCTGTCTCCCACTACCACGGACAACACATTCCAAGTTGATTAAAATCTAAGATACAAGTTTTAAACTCCATGAAAGTCTAAAACTTTTGTGTGACCAAAGAAATCACAAACGCAGTTAAAGGCAAGTGAGAGGCTACTTGCAACACATATAACAAAGGATTCATTGCCTGAAAATATACAGATTTCATTTAAACCTAGGCATTGTTCTAAGCCTGTTACATACATTAACATTTTTTCCTTGTAGATCCCTAGGGCCATTTATTACTCACTTTGCAAATACAGAATTTGAGGCATAGCATGGTTAAGTAACTGACCCAGGGCTCCACAGTCAAAAAGTGGCAGAATGAGTAAAGGGAATAAATAGATATTAATTCAAAGAGCCAATAAAAATGTTGGATGCTAAATGTAATGTATGATCTTGGATTAGATGCTGATCTAGATTTTTTTTTTTATTGTGGTAAGATACACATAACATAATTTACCATTTTAACCATTTTTAAGTGTACAATTCAGCAGCATTAAGTACATTCACCACCATCCATTTCCAGCATTTTCTCATCTTCCCAAACTGAAACTGTCCCCATCAAACAATAACTCACCATCCCTCTGGCTCCTGGTAACCACCATCCTACTTTCATTCTCTATGAATCTGACTATTCTCCATGCCTCACTGAGGTGGGATCATATAGTATTTGTCCTTTTCTGTCTGGTTTATTTTCGTAGCATAAAATCCTCAAGGTTCACCCATGTTGTAGCATGTGACAGGATTTCCTTTTTTTTTAAGCCTCAATCATATTCCATTGTACGTATGGACCACATTTTCCTCATCCAGTCACCCACTGATGGACATTCAGGTCATTTCCACCTTTTGGCTAACCTGAATAATGCTGCTGAGAACATGTTGTACAGGTATCTGGTCAAGTTCTTACTCTCAATTCTTTTGGGTATATACCCAGAAGCAGAATTGCTGGATCATATGGTAACTCTACATTTAATTTTTTTCAATTTTTTTTTTTTGGCTAGAAAGGCTATCATTGGGAAAACTGGTGAAATATAATATCTATAAATTATAGTGTTGTACAATGTTTATTTCCTGTGCTGTGATTATGTAAAACAATGTCCTTGTTCTTTGGAAACACACACTGAAGTATTTAGGGATAAAGGAGCAATCTCTTTCTATATATAGAATCTATTGATTGGCTGATCTATTTATCTATGGAGAGAAAGGACACAATGCAAATGTGGTAAAATATAAGCAGTTGGAGAATCTGGGAAAGGATATGCAGGAATTCTTTGTCTTATTATTGTAATTATTCGGTACATCTGCAATCATTTCAAAGTGAAAAAGTATTTAAAAAATCATCTTAACTAATACAACATTGTAAATCAACTATACTTCAATTTAAAAAAAAGAAAATCATAAAGAAGAGAACATTGGGGAAAAAAAAAAGTCACCCTATCTAAGGTTTCTTAATCAAGGGAGTGCCAGGACCACCAGGGGCAATTTGAAGGTCCCGTGGGAACCGCTGCTCTCACCCAGTGCGCTCTTTTCCCAGTGAGGCACCTGAGAGGGGATGGCGCTTCCTCCCAGCCTCACAGAGCCAGGCATGGGACGCCCTAGAGACCGGAGCTTCTCAAAGTCAGGAGCATGTTCGACTGCTTCCTCTGTCCTGGCAGAGCACTAACCGACCAGGAGAGGAGAAGGGGGGAGATGGGGGCGGAGACTGGCTGGTGGCTCCCTCTCTCCCTCTGCAGTGAAACTCCAGGAAAACCTTGTGAGTAAGGGGGAGGGAACTGCCCAAGGCTGAGATCTGAGAGAGGGAGAAAGGCTTTTTGCTCCTATCCTTAAAAAAATACAAAACTTTCCCTTTGAGGAGGCAGCGTGGCACAGTGACTAGGAGCCTGAGTTCTTGAAGCAACGAATCTGAGTTCATATTCCTGCTCTGTCACCTTGGGCAAGTCACTTCATCCCTAAGACTCAGTTTTCCCCACCTGTAATAATAACAGAAACTGCCAATAGCAGAGAGGCTGTGTATGGCACCTGGTTCAAACCGCAGACTGACCACATACTCACTGTATGACCTTAGGCAGCTTATTCAACAGCTCTGTGCCTCAGTTTCCTCCCATGTAAGCTGGGAAAAAAGCAGCATCTTCTTCACAGAATTGTTATGTAAAGTAAATGAGTTAACATGGACACATCTCAGTCTCCTCTAGTAGTTCCTCCCCATGGCCCCAACTTCTTAGAGCTCAATCTTTGACCCTCTTCCCTAAGATCCCAAATCCTTGGGCTTAAAATTCCACCCATATGCTTTTTACAAATGTCATCCTCCTCCTCTGAACTCTTTGTACATCTAACTGCTTGATCAACATCTCCACTGAGATATCCAAGACTATCTTAAATCTTTCATGTTCAAAAACTGAATTCTTGAGCTCTGCTCTCCAAAGCAGCTCTCCCAGGGTCTTCCATATCTCACATTTGGAAAATGTGTCCTTCTACAGGCTCAGGCAATTGTCAAGGTCATCCATTACAAAATCATGTCATCTGTGCCTTAAAGTAGGAGAATCTGACGGCTGCTTACCCACCTCCATGGTGCCACACGGCTCCAAGCCACCATCTCCTCTCTCCTGGATCAACCAAGGATTTCCTGGTCTCCCTGCTCCCTTTCTTCCCCCTCTCCCCCCGCTGCTCGCCTTAGTCATTCTCCCCACAGCACCCAGAGTCCTATTTAAAGAGTCCTATTTAAAGAGTTATACCATGTCCCTCCTCTGCTCAAAACCCTCCAGCATCTCGCTGACGAGGCCATGACACTCCCTCTTCCTCACTTTGCTCCCAACCAGATTGGCCCAAAGCTGGTCCTCAAATGGGGCACATTCCCACACCAGAGCAGTGTCCTTAGCATGCCCTCTGGCTGGAAGGCTGCTTCCTAAGTGGCCTCGCTTTCACCTTCTTCAAATTTTTTGCTCAAGAAAACTAAGTAAGCCTTCCAGACAGCCCAGTGACCTGCCCCTTCCAGCCTCATTCACTTGTGTATCACCTTGCAATATTCTATTTGCTTCTTCGTCGGTCATCTGTCCTTCCCCATCCAAAAGTAAGGGCTGGGTGGACAGGGATTATGGTCCATTTTGTTCATGACTTTAATCCTGAGCCTGGAACAGAGCCTGAATTAATCACCATTAGCTTTAATTATATTTCACTATTTAGCCAACAGTAACTGGCAGTTTTAAACAATTATACTTTATGCCAAACCACCAAACAATGTCCAGGAGATCATGCTAAGTAAGCAAGCAAGCAAGCTAAAAGTTACTGGTATGAAAAATCAGTTGCATTTATTTACACTAACAATGAATTAGCAGGAAAAGAAGGTAAAGAAATAATCCCTTTTAAAATTGCATCCAAAACAATAAAATACTTAGGAATAAATCTGACCAAGATGATGAAGGATTTATAGATGGACAACTACAAAACATTGATTAAGGAAACTAAAGATGACCTAAAGAAATGGAAAGATATCCTATGCTCTTGGATTGGAAGAATCAGTATCATTAAAATGGCCATATTGTCCAAGGCAATCTACAGATTTAATGCAGTCCCTATCAAATTACCCAGGACATTTTTTAAAGAACTGAAACAAACAATCCTAAAATTTATATAGAATCACAAAAGACCCTGGATTGCCAAAGCAATACTGAAGAAAAGGAACAAACCTGGGGGAATAGCCCTCCCAGACTTCAGACAATACTACAGAGCTACAGGAATTAAAACAGCATGGTATTGGCATAAAAACAGATACATGGATCAGTGGAACAGAACAGAAAGCCCAGAAATAAATCCACAGACCTACGGCCAATTAATCTTCGACAAAGGAGGCAAGAATATGCAATGGAGAAAAGACAGTCTCTTCAGCAAGTGGTGGTGGGAAAACTGGACAGCAGCATGTAAACCAATGAAGTTAGAATACTTTCTCACTCCATACACAAAAATAAACTCAAAATGGCTTAAAGATTTAAATATAAGACAAGACACGATAAATATCCTAGAAGAAAACATAGACAAAACATTCTCTGACATAAATCTTAGCAATGTTCTCCCAGGGCAGTCTGCCCAGGCAATAGAAAGACATACAAACAGCCAATAGGCACATGAGAAAATGCTCAGTATCACTAATTATCAGAGAAATGCAAATCAAAATTACAGTGAGGTATCACCTCACACACCAGTCAGAATGGCCATCATTCAAAAGCTCACAAACGATAAATGCTGGAGAGGGTGTGGAGGAAAGGGAACCCTCCTACATTGCTGGTGGGAATGTAGTTTGGTGCAGCCATTATGGAAAACAGTATGGAGATTCCTCAAAAAACTAAAAACAGACCTATCATATAATCCAGCAGTCCCACTCCTGGGCATATATCTGGAGGGAACTCTAATTCTAAAAGATACATGCACCCCCAATGTTCATAGCAGCACTATATACAATAGCCAAGACGTGGAAGCAACCTAAATGTCCATCGACAGATGACTGGATAAAGAAGTTGTGGTATATTTATACAATGGAATACTACTCAGCCATAAAAAAGAATAAAAATAATGCCATCTGTAGCAACATGAATGGACCTACAGATCATCATTGTAAGTGAAGTAAGCCAGAAAGAGAAAGAAAAATACTATATGATATCACTCATATGTTGAATCTTAAAAAAAAAAAGAGGACATTATGAACTCATCTACAAAACAGAAACAGACTTGCAGACATAGTAAACAATCTTATGGTTACGGGGAAAGGGAAGGAGGGATAAATATGGGAGTTTGAGATTTATAAATGTTAGCTACTATATACAAGAATAGATTTTAAAAGAAGTTTTTTTCTGCATAGCACAGGGAATTATGTTCAATATCTTGTAATAACCTTTAATGAAAATATGAAAACGAATATATGTATGTACACGTATGACTAGGATATTGTGCTGTACACCAGAAACTGACACATTGTAACTGACTGTACTTCAATTAAAAATAAATAAATAAATAAAAATAAAGGTTACCTGTATGTTAGAAGTTCACCTCTTAAAAGGTATATAAGGTGAAAATCATACATAAAAATTACCCTAGTTTTTATCATAAAATTATGGTGGACTTCTTTCTCTGTTTTCTGATGGTCTCTGTTTTCCCAACTGTTGCTTCGAAAGTAAAATAAAAATTTAACCTACTTTAAAAAAAAGACTGGTAATCAGATTAAAAAGTGCTCGACCTCATTAAAAATCAAAGAAATGCAAATTAAAGTGACAAGAGACTGTTTGTCCCAATACACTGGTGATCCTGGTAATAATGCAACAGTCATTTTGGAGAGCAATTTGGCAATAGCTATTAAAACTGATTCTACTTCTCAGCATCCACTTAAAGAAACACTTTGAAAGGTGCAGGAAGAGGTATGTTCAGAAGTATTCACTGAACTATCCTGTATTTCCAGGGGGAAATTTGGAAGTAATCTGAATGCCCATCAGTAGGTGAATGGTTTAACTGTGGGACATTCATACTATGGGCTACTGTGCAGCCATTAAATGGAACATAGAGATGTACAAGCCTGGAGGAATCCCCAGGGCATACAGCTAGGTGAAAAAGGCGAGTTATTGAACAGCATATTCACCAGCCATGACATATGATTTTGAAATACTATATTTCTGTAGGTCATGTTATAGATGTGTGTGTGTGTTGGTAGAAGCATTAAAAAGGTGAGGAAGTTAACTCACCATTCCAACGGGAGGTAGGGTAACACAGCAGAATAAGGCAATAGCTAATTAGTATTTGAATTCTTATGTACCGTGGGAATATATACATATAGTACTTGTGTAATTAAAAATAAATAATTTTTTTAAATAAAGAGAAAAATAAAATGAGTCACCATGTTCAACCACCCCACACTTCCCCTTACACTCACTTCTTCTGTTAAGCTTTTCATGGGAGGTCCACCATTGAGCGCTTCCTCCTATGAGCGAAGATGGCAGGGAACAAGAATTCAAAGCGCAGCAGGAAATGAGGGAATGGAATAAAAGGGGGATGAGGAAACAGTGAACAGGGAAGGCAGAATGTAAGGGAAAACGTGAAGAGAAAGAGAAGGAAAAACATTGTAAGAAAGAGACATCACGTCAATCTGAATACTCTTAGCCCATCCTACACATCTGCATGGTGGCATCTCTCTTTGTAAGGTCTTTGCATGAGAGAAAAGCCAGGCCTTTCAAGTGCCTGACAGCATCAAAAAGTTATCAAAAAGATAACAGGAAGTTATCTTCACCCTCACTGGCTCTTCAATTGACCTACTCACAAAAATTTATTGGACTACAATGGCCCTACGTTCTATCCTTCTATCCTTCCAAGGGAGTGAGGCTCAAGGTAGCTGGTCATAGAAGCGCGGGGAAGGAGGACAGACACACCCACCAGGCTGTGGTCCTCAACCTTGGCTGACATCAGAGTCACATGGGGACTGAAGAGAGTGCCAATGCCCAGGCCCCTCCCCATTCCACTCAACTCTGGGGTGGGGTCTGTTCAAGCTCCAGAACAATTCCAGGGTGCAGCCAGAGCTGTGAACCCCACTTTAAAGCTTGCTGATGATCCACAAGACCATCCACTAACAGCAGAAGTGCCAAACTTCCTCACTCGTAACATCCCAATCTCTTTCACCAAAGGTTAAAGGTCAATGAGATTTAGAGTCCTAACTCTCACTCCATGGGGGAAAATATATTAACCTCTTAACAGCCTGTTAGTCACAGACAGTACCCAGCAGGGAACCAAAAGTAGGTGGGGAAGGGGTGGGCACTGGGGGTTTGGCCATTTCTCATCTCTGTGTCTCCGTCTCTTCTTCTGCAGAATAGGGCTATATTATGACCCTCCTCCCAAGGACAGAGTGAGGACAGCTTTCAGGATGTGCCTCTGGGGACTTGGAATTCATTGGAGAGCAGGTACTCTTGAAATGTGTGGGTAATTTTAAAATCAGCATCCCAAACATGTAAGGAAACTAAGAATATACATTCTCTTGGTTACTCATCTAGAAAAGAAAAAAAGGAAGCTTCTTTCTCTCTCATCCATCCATTCATCCATCCATCCACCAAGTTTTCTTTCTAGTTGTTGCTGGGAGAGGGGCAGGGGAGAACACAACTGCACAAGCATCATGAGGTATTTTCTTCCAGAGTGTCAACTGTCATCTCTCAGATCCTAAAAGATGACCTCACCCACTGAAAAGCAACATTCTTCTCCACTCCCTCAATTTTCTCAAGGTTTCCAAGATTCTTAACAATTTTCTCTCCCAGAAACATCAAAACACCACCGCAGACAGGCAGCCGGGGACATTCTCTGAGGTTTTTTTTTGTTTGGTTTGGTTTGTCTTTGGCTTCCATTTAAAATAGTCATCAGATTAAATAAAAGCAAGCAAAAGTGCTTTAGCAGAAAGAGTTCCCATAAAGCTGTGTCAATAGAGAGTGTATTTTTTTTTAAGTGTGTTATATGCACACATCTAACCGAAGCCTTGCTTAGAGTTGCTCACAGCTGCCCCCTCCTCAGAGTCTGGACCTCAGCTGTGTTTGGGGTGGGGGTGGGGTGGTTGGTGGGAGCAGGACTGAAAAGTCCCTTCTCAGCCAGCAGCACACAGGCAGGTCCCAGCATCCTGCAGGTGTCTGCATTCTTCCTGGGAACTTCAGGGAATGTGGAAAGTTTAAGGAATGCATCTAGATGGTACAAGTGTTTTTCACACTCTGCCCCTCCAGATGTGGACATCCAAGCGTGGTTAGGCCCAGTCCATTCCAGCAGCAGGAGCCGGGAGTGCAGGGCCCAGACTGAGGCCACTTCTCCATCTGCCTGACATCCTGAGAGCTCAGTTGTCACCACAGGGAGGTCAGAGGTGCTGGGAGGGCCCCTCCTTCCAAAATTCTCCCCATAGCTGCTCTGGGAACAGAAATTCTGCCACTCACAGAGCTTTCCTCTGGGGTGAAGCTTCATGGCTTTCTGGGACCCTCCTCTTGTAAGAGCCCACTTTACCTGCAGGAAACATCAAGGGATGCCCTGCTGGAGGTCACAGAGTCCACACAGTGGGGGAGGCAGGCAGCACACAACAGGCCAGCCCCACATGCCTGTCCATGGGACCCCAGCCAAGGCCAAGTCCTCTCACCTACTCAAGGCCATTGCTCCAGCAACCGGCCCCTCTGCCCTGGACCACTTCCATCAACCCATGACATGTTGTTTATGCTCCCGTTTTGACCTCGCTTCCCCTCAAACCACATGCCTCTCCTCTTTACAGGGACTCCTGTAATACATGGAGGACCTGAATCATCCTCCTGTCTCCAATTCGTCTCCTGATCTTCACCTCCCACCTCTGGACTGTCACCTCTCCAGTCAGGGTCATCAACGGCCCCCATGGCTCCATCAGGTTCTTCTTCATCCTCCTCCTGCATGGCCTGCAGCATCAGTCAACCGTCAACACAGCCGGCCTGCCTCCCCCTATTCCCTCGAAATACATCCTCCTCAGGGCTTTTGGCATCCCACCTTGCCTGGATTTTCTTCTGCCTCACTGTGTAACCCTTCCTGGTCTCTTTTGCTGGGTCCCCCTTCACAACTCTGCTTTCTAAATGCAGGCAACCCCAGGGCTCAGCCTTCGTACATCTGGTCTACCCAATCCCATTACTTCACTCAAGCACCTCCTCTGCCCTTCCTCTTTCTCTCTCTGCTCCAGCCACACTGGCCTCCCTGCTGCCCCAGGAATGACACTTCCAGCTCAGGCCTGTGCATGTGCTGTTCCTCCTGCCTGGACTACCCCTTCCCCAGACATCTGCAAGCTCACCCCTCCACCTCCTTTGGTGACATCTTCCCTGACATCCTACTTAAAATTGCAACCCCCTCCTGACCGCCATCACTCCGCATTCCATTTTCCTGATTTATTTTTCCCCACAGCAGTTGCCATCTGCCACTGGACTAAGTTCCACGAGGGCTTAGCTATTCATCTCCTTTGCTTACTGCCAGGTACCCAGTCCTAGAACAGCACCAGACACAGAGCAGGTGCTCAGCACACATTTGTAGAGTGAATATTGGACAAATTACAGGCTCACACTAACTATGATTTTAAAACTTCAAGGGCTTCAAGGAAAGCATCACATTTATGTCCATTTCTCTCTCAGGGCCGATCTTCTCTTCCCTACCCTTCAGTGGGGATAAGGCAAAGACCACCACGGCTTCAGAATTAGGTCCACTCCTGGTCCTGAGTTCCAAGAAAGCCACAGGTTCATTCTGGCTTTCTTAAAAGCTGGAAGGTCTGGATCTTCTGCCCACCCAGATGGCATGCCTGCCAGCTGCACTTGGCTTTTCTCCAAAGCAGGCACCCGTGTGGCCCCTATTTGTCAGAGGAGTCCCAGGCTTGAGGTGGGACAAGTACAAGAGGTGGACACTAGGACCCAGACCCTGAGCAGAAGAAACCCTTCCCGAGCATCTGCTGCAGGCAACACCCTGCTTCTCTGTAGCTTTTGGGTCTCATCACGTCTGATCTTCCAACATTCCTAAGGCAGCAGGATCATCCCCATTCACCAGACAAGAAAGCCAAGCCTCAGAGGAGTTGAGGGCTTCTGCCTGAGGTCACGCAGGCAGCTAGAAGCAAATCTAGAACCAGCTCTTGAACAAATATCTACTGAGGATTTACTGTGTTCAGCAAAGATGCACATGACATGGTCCTGGACCTGAGTGGTTTATATGGGAAAACTCAAGACCTCCAAATCTCAGCCCAGCCTTTCAGCCGAGTTTACCTTCTACTCAAGCCCAGGGCTGCTGCAGACTGACCCAGGAGCGGGGAGACCAACCTGAGATTCTGGTCAGGAGGCCTCATCTGCCTAACAGGTTCTGGTACACAGAGCCCTGGGTAACTGCCTGAGAGATTCAGTTCTGCCAAAGACTGCCTGTATGTGAAATTCAGACCAATTATTCACAAGTGATAGACTTTTGATGATGCACATTTTGGATAAGCTACAATCGTCAGATCACTTCTAGAACACGGGCTTATGGAGGACAGGGAGTGGTGCCTAGCACACAGTAGGTACTCAGTAAACGAGGGCTCCATGAACTCTGAGTCCGGCTGGGTCCCAGCTTCCCGGCGGGTTAGGACAGAGTAGAGGTGGGTCAGAGGGCCCAGGAGCACACGGCCAGGGGCTTCCTGACTGGCTCGGTTACTCTGCTGGGTGAGGCCATCCACATCTCGGCAATCTAGGCGACCAGACACTGCCCAGAGCTACAGTCCCTTCTTAGCCCCCTTGAGTTTGCCAAGGCCCCGCCCCCTGCCCAGGCCCCGCCCCTCCCGTGGGCGGCGCTCACCTGGGAGATGTGGGACTGCGTCTTCTCACTCTCGCCGTCACCCTCCGTCTTGTCGGCCAGCAGCCCCTGCACCTGGTACTCGAGCACGTAGCTGTCGATGAACCGCTCCAGCTCCTCGATCTCCTGGGAGCGGCTGCTCCCAGCCTCGGAGGAGGCCGACGCTGCCGAGGAGTTCTCCATCCCTGCCGCTCAGGGGCCTGGGTAGGGGCTGCGGACACAGAGAACAGACAGGCTCCATGAGACACTGCTGGAGGCAGAGACGATGGATGACCCCATTTGAGAAATCAGTCACCCCACCTTGGTCTCCCAACATCCCGAGAAGTTGGTGGGTTGCCGGCTTGCCTTTAGTGTGAAGAGGATGCTGTGATCCACCATGTTTAGGGAGACTCAGGCCCAGGGAAGGCAATTTGACTAATTGGCCAACACAGTAACTTGTGCGATGTTGGGAGTTAGTCTACACCAGACCTTACCACCAGGGAAAAAGGAGGAGATAGACTCTGTCTACCACCCAGCCCCACTTCCCAACTCAGAGTTAACAAAATCTACCACAAAGCAGACCACAGGCTTCTGTGTCCCTGACCCCAGCATTGGGATGTACAAAGGGTCCGCAGACACAAACCCTCTAAGGGGCCTGGGCCTCTAAGAAAATGCCTCCTTTGGACACCAGACTAATCCAAAATGAGGTGAGGTCTGTAGGCCTTAAGTTATAAACACGATTTTGCAGCCCTGTTACGGCGCGGCTCCTGGGATACACACCATGCCCAGTTTGTAAGGACATAAATGGCTTTCAATGATGGCACATGAAAGGCCTGGCAGGTTCTCTGGAGGGTGTGGCGAGCCATGGGCCCTGCCTGGCCACCCCCTATAGGAGCATGACACCTTCATTAGTGCTGGGGCCCTCTCCCGGGGGGACCGGGCACAATGTGACCTGTGTTCCAGTGGAGGTGGAGACAGAGTTGCTGGCCTGAAGGAGGGGGTTTGTGTAAGGACGTGGGCGGCCTCTAGAGGTTGAGAGCAACCCTTGGTCAATGAGCAGCAAGGAAACGGTGCTGCAGTCCTACAACTGCAGGAAGTAAACTCTCCAGCTTGGGAACAGGTGCTTGTCCCCCAGAGCCTCCAGACTAGAACTCAGCCTGGCTGACACCTTGCTTCCAGCCCCGGGCTATATCGAGCGGGACTTCTGACTTCTGGAACTGTGAGGTTATAAACGGAGATCATGTCAAGCCGCTCAGTCTGTAGTCACTTGTTACTCAGCAGGAAACTACTAATATGCGATGCTCTTTCTGCCTCTGCTTTTGCTCACCCTGTGTCACTCACCCAGCATCACTTTCCCCTTCCCTCCACCTCCCAAAGCTCGAGGTCCTTACATTCACAGAGTGACAGAACAGTGCCTTAGAGGTCATCTAGCAAGTAGCCCGAGTCCCTGTTTTAATAGCAGGCCAGAGGGTGAAGGATTCACCCAGCCTTGGCCTATGGGCATGCATACAACAGCCTCTACTAATAATAGAAATGGCTAATGTGCACTGTGCCCATATCATAAACCGGGCACTCTCTTCAGCATTCCATATGCCTTCATCTACTTATCTCTCAGAATGAAAACTGAGGTTCAGGAAGGTTAAGTAACTTGCCCAAGTTTGCACAGCAGAGCTCCAGGTCTGCCTATGCCCCACTCCTCCTTCATCCCGCCTGCTGGCTGCCTGCTCAGGACCTCAGGACATCTCCCACTTCTCCTTCCCCACTGCCCAGTGAATTCTTCAAGTGCTGGTTGTATGCATGCATCTTACTCTCCACTGGGCTGCAGGCTCTAGAGGGCTGGGCCCCATGCCTAGCTCAGTGCAGGGCCCTGGAGAGGTGGCAGGCCTCAGAGGGATGGCATCCAGAGAGGGCTGAAAGGAGGTGCCTGGAGGAAAAACCAGAGCCTAAGGCCACGCCCATTATTCCTCGAAGACTTGAGATCTTATCAAGGGCTTCTGGCATCCTTCACAGATGCGGGCAGAGCTGGGCTTTGTAGGAACTAGTCAGGAGTGTTTCCAGGAGGATCGAGTGCCGGGCTCTGCCTGCAGCAGCAGCCTCTGCCCTGCTCTGCTAGGCACCCCCAGGCTCCCGTGGGCCTGTCACAGGGCCACCCCATCATCCTGCGAGGGAGTCTGGGGGCAGAAATCACCCCATACTGACTCACCTATGAAAGGGACAAGCCTTGAGACACATTCCCACCCTGCAGAATTTTGGTCCCCAGAGGGAAAACGAAGACGCTTCACAGTCATGTGTCTTGGAAGCCCCCCTCCTACTCCCGCCCCTGCTGCCCAATCAGATTCACACGTGTAACCTGATGCACCTCACCTCAGCCGCCCTGAGGGCCTTCTGACCAGGGCTTCTCGGACACACAGGGGCAGTGCCTGCAGGAAGGCACTGCCCCCTGCCTGCCACCCTGACCCTGTGCCCTGAAAGTGGGAGGAGCTAACAGCCCCTGGGGCAGCCCTGGACCGGGACAGACATTCCCTCCTGGTCTCTTAGATAACAACTGAGGTGCATTTTCCATGGTCCCTCGTGGGTCCCAGCGGATTGAGCCCAGCTGCCCACAGTGGTGACCAGATCATAACATCCCTTTGCTGGCTCTCCCTCCCACCGTGTCGCTCTCCCCTGGGGACTCCCGTTCTTGGGGAACTTTGGGGAACTCAGCTTTCAGAAGGGGAACCAGGCTAACATACACTTGGGCTCATTTGTACGTTCCAGAATGAGTCCCAACCAGGGTTCTGAGAGGCTCCCTCGTTCAGCAGAAAAGCCCAGAGCTTTCTCTCTTTAGCAGAGCAGAGGGAGGAGGGAGGGCCGGCTGTATCATCCACCTCCTCGGGGATCAGTCAGGCACTCACACCGCAACTTTTTATAGTGGTAAAATACACAGAACACAAAACGTACCATTGTAACCACTTTTAACTGTACAACTGCATGGATTAAGTACACGCACAGTGTTGTGTAAGGATCTTCGCTATTTCCAGATGGTTATCACCATCTCTGATGCCCATCAAACAACTCCCCCTCCCCCACCCCAGCCCCTGGCCACCACTTCACTTCCTGTCTTAATGAATTTGTCTACTCTGTGTACCTCGCATAGATGGCATCCAACAATATTTGTCCTTTTGTGACTAGCTTATTTCACTTATCATAATGTTTTCAAGATTCATTCATGTTGTAGCATGTGTCAGAATTTCATACCTTTTTATGGCTGAGTAACACACTGTGTTACAATAATATACTGTAGACCACATGTTGTTTAGCCATTCATCCATCAGTGGACACTCAGACTGTTCCCACCTTTGGCTATTGTGAATGATGCTGCTATCAACATGGGTGTTTGCGTTCCTGATTTCAATTCTTTGGGGTACATGTCTAGAAGTTCTGCCACATTTTTAAGGTAAAAAGAGTGAGCAGGCATAGAGTAAACTTTCAGGCTGATGGAGACACAGAGAAATAAAGGGATGCTCCCCTCCAGGGCTTGTTCTGCTCCCTTCCTGCCTGTGCTTTGGGGTCTCCTCCTGGCTCCATTTCTCATTCATAGGAAGATCGGGATGGGAAATCTCCAAACAGCTGGGCTTCTGGCTAAGCTGAGAGAACCAGCAAGAGGAGCTTATGTTTCAATGATCAGTGAAAGTGATAAGGAGGATGGGACCAGAAGAAGAAGAAACAGAGGAGAGGGTGGAAGAGAAGAGCCAGCTCCCCTGCCGCAGCCATCCAGGATGCCAGAGAGATAAGAGTCCAGGAGCACGCCCCTGTAGTCTTCTGGGCTCCCCTCCTCACCCAGCCCTGCCCCATCCCCTGCCAGGTGATGGATGAGAAGGAACAAAAAAGCAGGCAGCAGGAATGGGAAAAGTGCTGAGGCCGCACTTTGCTGTACAGGGCTGGCAGCCCTGAGCCTGCAGGCAGGAGGCAGGAGGGCGGGGCCTGGGTGGGCACGGCTGTAGGAGGGGTGCAGAGGGGCTGAGGCGGCACAGCGGTGTGGCTTTTTTGGGAAGCCCACACTCAGCAAAGGTGCATCTGTGGACACCGTGGGCTCTGCCTGAGGTCAGGAGTCTCACTCCCCTCACCCTCTTGCCCTCCTGCCTTGCACCCTGCGGGGGGCTTCACAGCACTACATGGGGGTTAGAGGTCTGGAGGGAAAGGGAGGGCCCTGAGACAAGAAGCTGGAACTGTCCCAGCCCTCTCAGCACTCCTTTCCCACCCGCCCAGTGACAAATGGCATTAGTAGCTGTAAATTTAGCCAATCCCTTTAAGAAGAGCCAGGCATTAGAGGCATTACCTCCTCCCGATGACCTGCAAACCAGATGAGATGCTTCTGCTCTGCCGCCTGCCAGCCCTTCTCTGGGAAATCCATCGTTCCAGGCCCTCAAAGGGCAGCCCTTCACCTTCCATCAGACCCTTTCCCCTCAGGCCCTCAGCATGCAACTCAGCCCGGGCAGCACACTCTGCTGGGACCTCAGAGAGGAAGCGCAGGACTCACTCTTGGCTACTGTAAGGGGCCGGGCCTCCTGGACCGCAGGCCAGCAGCAGGGAACTGTGCAGTGCTGTAGGGGGCTGCTCTGCGCTCCTGAGCTCAGTGGCCTGGGGGCCTCACGGGTCTGTCGGCCCATCCCAGCAGGATAGCAACTCCCCAGACTGACACAGGCACATCCGAGCTGGGGGTGGATAGCAGGGCCCAGCCAATCAGCACCACTCTCCTTGTGTTGAATCACATCCACCCACCACGTCTCCACCGCCCCTGGCCTGCTGCGCACAGCCTCACTCCCCTCCCAGACCCCCTGCGGCTGCGGCTCCTGGTGACCCTGCTACACACAAGGCCCCGCCCCTTTCCCTTTCCCCTTCCCACCTCCACACCCTGCTGGCAACTGACACCTTCACCCTGAGCCTGCAAGGAGGGCTTTTTCCTTTGTCCGCCATCAGGCAGCCCCCAGGGCAGGGCCAGGCCAGGCCGCCTGCTAAGAGTGTGGGAGGAGAGAGCCAGCTGCCAGGGGACAGAGGACGCCCACCGCGCTCCCTGAGGAAGCCATGGGAACCCCCTTCACCATGGCCTGCTGCCAACCGCCCCTCCAAGTCCAGCCCACGCTCCATCTCCTGCACAAACAGGACTTGGGGTGCGGGAGAATGCCTTTCCCCCCAGCCTGCAGGCATCATGCTTGGCCACTCCTGTCCGTGCTGGCCTGGGGACTCTGGGCCACAATGGTGTTCGCCAAAGAAAAGCAAGGGAATTCGGTGGAGGCCTCCGTATACAGAAGCCTCAGGCCTCCAACCACCGGAAGTAGGAAAACTCAAATGGAGCCGGAGGTGACCCCAGAAATCCACACCACTTACTGCTTCAGGAGTCCTCTCGGGAGGCCTCTAAATGGCTGACAGCTGGCCCTAACACACATACCAGGGTGACCCTTTGTCACTCAAACATCAGATGGGGGTCAGCTAGCACAGCATTTTGTAAACTGCAGGTCTCGGCAATTTGGGAGGCTGCGCGATAAACTCATGATCATTCAAAATACACAACTAAATTGCAAATATCAGTGAGTAACACACATTGTATGTGGAACTATTGTTTCATGGAACTTTTGTCTCATCTGCCCATGGAAAAGTATCTCTTTCTATGAGGCGTGATCAAAAGAGTTTATGAAAAGTGGCCCAGAGCAGGGCCTCCCAAACTTTCACATGTGCAGCGATCACAGGCCATCTTGCTAAAATATAGATTCGGATTCACTGGCTCCCAGGTGGGACTTGAGATTCTGCACTTCTAACAAGCTTCCAGCTGGTGATGTTGCTGCTGGTCAGAGGAACTCGCTTCAGATAGCCAAGATCTAGAAAACCTGTCACATTCTTCCTATCCATTGTGCAGATAGCCCACCCTGGTTGAAAACGGGTGGATTCTCCATCCTGAACCTCTGGCCTGTTAGGCCAGCTCCCTGGAAGAGGGGCACTTTCTCTCATGGTCCATTAAGGGCCAGGCAGGACCTCAACAGGCTGAGTTAGTATTTATCTGTGGACCCCGGGACCACCCAGCTCCACCCTGGACTCTCAGCACCAGGTGCATGTAACTGCACCTGCTCAGGGTCCTGCAGGGCCAAGCTGCAGGTCCAGACACATCCAGCTGCTCTCAACACGTTGGAGGGGCTCCTGAAATCTAAGCCACGTGACCTCAGTGGATCTTAGAGAATCCAGCTCCTTCACTGAGCAAATGAAGACATTGGAGCCCAGAGAAGGGGAGGTCCTGCTGGGAGCTACTCAGATGTCTATGGATAGAGCCTGGCCTGTAAGGTGGGTCCCCAAGTCCCCCACAGTCTGCCATCCCCAGGGAAGCCCTGCCGAGCTGAGTCACCTCCCCCTTCCCACAGTGACTTTCAGTGTCTTTGGACCCCAAGTGAAGTTCTGGGTCAAAGTCATTAATGTCAGACAGTTATTCCTAAATTACAGACAAACCCCAAATCATAGCATCATTTTCACACACTACTGAGCCTTCACTCTGTGCAGGACCCTGGGCCAAGCCTCGTGGTTCTTTCAGAACTTCCAGAGAGACCACAGGCCTCTGGCCTCACTGCCCTCTCCCTCAATCAGTCTCAGGAGTGACTGAGGCGCTGGACCGGTTTTCACTGGGAGGGGACAGATCACTGTGAACCCGGAAGACAGGGGAGATGCTGTGAACCCTTCTCTCCTCAAAGCACCCATCGTGGCAACTCTAGGGGAGGAGTCTGAGAAGGCAGGTCTCAGGGAGAAGGTACATCCATAGCAGTCCACGCAGCAGGACACCCCATCAGATTCCAGTCTCCTAACTGGGACTTCCTCTGGAGGAAAATCCTGAAACAGTCATTTCTTGGACCCTCCCAGGGCCTCCACACCAGCAGACGAATCTGGACCGATGGGCATCCAGGGTGGGCTCCGGCTCCAGCCCCTGCCTTGTCCCTGGATGCTCTGCTGCCCAGGTCTGCCCTCCCCTTTAGTCCCCGGGGTCAACGGGAGCCTGCACTGGGCTCCAGGCGCTGACTGCCCACCAGCACGCTTAGCGGAACACGGGCTGCCTCCTGACACCTTCTCATCCTCCCTCGCGCTGTTACCCAACTCTTGTCCCACTCTTGAATTTTTTATGTTTTTTTTTTATCTTGTCTTGACAAGACTTCATGGTCCTTGGGGACCCCACTTCATCCTATACCTCTCATTGTCCCAAGCTCAGGACGGCAGACCGACCTACAGCTCCCTGGTCCTCTCACACCCACCCCGGCACACTCCTTGGTCTCCCCCGCTCTTCTGCCCACTACTGCTGGGCCCAGGCTCCCCTCTACCCCACCCCCCCCTCCAAGTTTAGAACCTTAAAGCCAAGGGTGCTGGTGGGAGACCTAATCCATACCCCTCCCTTCCAGACGCCAGGGTCACCTGATCCACCTCAAGAGCTTCCTTAAGGCAATTCACTCCAACAGGTACTGAGCGCCTGCTGTACGTCCTACAGGCTCCAAGGGGCATGGAAGTCACAGATGAAGCCCCATAGGGGGAGATAAAGGTACCAAATCTGTCATAGGCTCAGAGTCACTGGCAGCCAGCCTCATCTCTGGCTGGAGTCAGGTGGCTTCCCCCACCAACCCCTACTCCTACGACAGGGAAACGTAATGATTCTGGGTTCCAATGCTGGCTAACCCACTTCCTCGCTCTGTGACCTTGGGCAGCCTGTTTTCATATCTTTAGAGCAGACTGATGATAAAAGTACCATCTCATAAAGTGTTGGGAGGATTAAGGGAGATTGCCTGAGAAGTGGACCGTGTGGGACCCACCACGAGCCTTCAAAAGCTTCTGAGTTGACAGACAAAGAGTGGAAACTAACTCAGAGCATGCCAGGAAGGGATACCAACAGTGCCCTGCTCTGAACCCAGCAATGCACCTGTCAGAGCACCTGGGGTGAAGGCCAGAAAGCTCCTCCAAGCCCAGTGGCCCAGCACCCCAGGCCCTCATTCTCAGGTGACACTCTCTCTCCAGTGTCTTTCTTGGGGTAACCAGGGTCCCCAGTCATCTTGCTCCCTCCTGGCAACAGCTTCTGGAACCAGAGCCCAGCTGGAGCAGGGACAGTACCGAGTGGTTTCTGAGAGCTTGGGGGGGTCTGGAGAGCCAAAACAGGTTCCACACAGCCTGTCCCTGCGAGGCTGTGACCCTGGGGACTGTCCCACAGCTGGGAAGGCAGAGCTGGCTCCCTGTGAGAGAAGCACCTGTTTCCCTCATCTGTCTTCATCCTCCAGGACAGCTCAGTCTGAGCCCACCTCCTGCTTGCTACCTGGACCATCCCAGCTCACAGGGACCCCGTCCCTCAGAACACTCATAGCAGCTGCTCCTCTGTCTCCTGCCACCTTGGGTGACTGGCTCTGCACAGGAGTATAATCACAAAGCAGAGATTGCAAATGGCCGTTTGGTGCCATGTCAGGGCCACAGTATCTTTTGTTTGGTCTGTTTGGTATTTTAAAAATATTTAAGCCAATTTTATAAACCAAAAGACTTCACGTAAAAATCCACATTTCTATTTTTCTTGAAAGAGTGGAAAATCCAACAACATTGGCTCACCTCCCCACATCACAATCATCAGCTAGAGCTAAGCAGGGCTGACCCCTACAGACAGGACATGTAATCTCCAGTTCTCCACAGACCCGGACACTCCCTAATGTCTCCCCGCTGCCCAGAGCCAGCATTCTCATACGGCTGTGCTCACTCACACACTACCTGCCTGGCCCTCCGAGTTTGAGATCCCCTGCAAGAAAGTAACTGTAGGTGGTAGATGACTGCAAAAAGGAGCGTCCCAAAGAATTTGGAAATAAGAACAAGGGCTGCCTCTTGGGAGTTACAACGTGAAATCAATACACCATAGTCCAAAATAGAAATCAGCAAAGTCACTGCAAGAGGGAGAAAGAAAGGTTTCCAGACCAGCAGGACTCTCCCCTAACCTGGCTGAAGACAGGCCACAGCGCTATTATAGGAAGATTGCATCACTCTGCAGGGATGGGGCTGCACTGGAAGTAAAGAAAACAGTCAACCACAGAAGGCAGTGCATCCCCAAACTCCGCCCTTTGGGAAAGGGGTGCCCCTCCTGAACGTCTTGAGGGGGGTCCAGATAAATGGACAGGGCTGTCCCACTGCCCCCCATCATGCCCCTGCCTCCCTCCTCAGCTAAGCTCTTAGAGGCTGAGGCTGTGTCTACTCTGCTTTGTCCCCTGGGAGTCAGACCTGAGCCCACTGCAGACAGTCAGTTAATCACTGAGCATTTGATGATGGATTCCCAGAAATGAGAAAATGAACAGCAGGTAATTGATGCTCTGTCCGCTTGGTATTAGCAGACAGGCAGCTGCTGGCCGCCGGTGGGCAGAGACGGGTGGCGTGTTAGCAGTGGAAACAGCTAGTATGGGAGGCTGAGCGCGGGCCCCTTTAGCAGAGTAGCCTGTGTGTATCCCACACAATGCTTGGAGCCCACTGGACAGCAACCACAGGCATCTCAAACTTCATCGAGGACCCAGGCTCCCATACCTCTCCCTGAATCCTCCATGAACCACAGGGAGAACTGAGCAGCAGGAGCCCAGGAGTGTAAAAGCACAGAAAACAGAAGGCCACACCCTGGCTCCTGGAGCAGCCTTCACACCCCTGCTGCCCGTGCCTTTGTTTGGAGGACCCCGGAGTGCTCCTCCCGCTCAGAGTCAGCTGCCCTTGACCTGTACTGAAGCAGGAAAGCAAACCATCAATACTGTATTCCCCACAGATCGCTGGTTTCCAAACTATTTTCCTCTAACATCATAGTTATTTTTCAAATTAAATTATACATGGCTTCCCACGATACATAAAAAACAACAACCAGCATT
Organism: Camelus dromedarius; assembly: GCF_036321535.1. Classification (NCBI taxonomy): domain Eukaryota; kingdom Metazoa; phylum Chordata; class Mammalia; order Artiodactyla; family Camelidae; genus Camelus; species Camelus dromedarius. The sequence goes on along the minus strand of NC_087463.1, from coordinate 7,909,572 downwards.
TATTGAGCATTTACTATGTGCTAAACCCTGTTCTAAATCCTTGTCATATATTACTTTAATCCTTGAGACAATCTATACTGTAGGCACTTTTTGGTCCCCATTATACAACTTAGGAGACTGAGGCAGGGAGGAACTGCCCAAGGGCATCCGATAAGAGGCTGGCTGAGTCAGGAATTGAGCCCAGAGTGGATCCAAGATACAGCTAGTTTGATTAAACATAAGCGAGGAGCCCACAGCTCCATCCACTCAATGTTCCCATCCTTTGCTCAACATCACCCCGTGAGCTGCTGTACCCCACGGTCACTTCTGAAGTGGGCCCTGGAACCGCTCCAGGTCAAGGCTTTGCTCCTTTCACAGGATAACAGAATAAGCTGCCATCAGATGTGAACTGTTGAGTCAGATCTGGCGTTATCTGTGGAGGCCTGGGAGACGGCTCTGGGCCTCCTAACACTGGGGTCTGCAGCTCTGCACCATCCAGCCAGCTACTTCTCAGTCGCCCTGTGTATGAGGGAGACAGAGCATGCATCACCACCTCCCTCTAACTGCACCCTGGAGCAGTGTGCCTGTGGCCTAGTGACAGGAAGGACCACATCCCAGGCATCCTGACTCCAGTCCTGGGCATTTCCCCGGACCAGCAGCAGCTCAGAGTCCCACTGCCTTGTGGCATGAGCCAGTAAATCCCCAGCCAGTCCCACCAGCTTGCGTTGTTATGGGGCTGAAGCTCTGAGGGACGAAGGAGAAAGGGACTGAACAGATGTTAAGTCCTACATATTGCAGAGACATCTGGAGACGGGGTAGGAAAGCCAAGCTCTGCAGGCCACAGATGTCTGCTGGCTATGGCTGTTACTCTGTAGAACACGGAGTCCAGCTACTCAGCTCTCAGCAATGACGGCCAAGCCAGAGATGAGAGCTGCTGGCCACGGCCACACTGAAGACCCAGGCACAGCAGTTCTCCTGGGGTTGGTTTTCCCCAAGCGTTTCTCTCAAGACATGCTGAGGTCATGTAATTAGGAAAAGAGGCAGCCAGAAAATCTGAGTGATCTCCAGATCACTCCCATGGGGAACCCACTACAGTATGCCTTCCGGTGGACAGTGATCATTTTGACTTTCTCATCATTATACTTCCAGGGCCTGGCACAAAGCAAGATTCCAAAGAAGATGGATGGAAAGACCATGGGCCCTCAGTGGAAGGACTGTGGAGTTGCTCATCTTGGGCCTCTGTGACCTAGGAGCCCTCCCCAGAGCTAGTTTGGGGCAGTGGTAGCCAAGACTCCCAGATGCAGCCAGAGAGAACCCACCTGGTGGCAGATCCCGGATGGCTGTTCTTATTAGGCCATCACAGTCATTGGGCTCTATTTCCCATTATCCCTGCAGTGAATTTCACTCACCAGAGTGTGATAGCAGCAGATAACCTCTTTGCGGGCACACAGCAGGAGCAGTCTGTAGCCAGTTACAGCCACAGGGAACAGGCTGAGTGGTTAACTGGCAGATAATTAACTGAGAAATTCCCCACAGCCCTCTGAAGACTCTGCTGAGACAGGAGAAGGAGGGTATACAAAGCCAGGAAAGGGCTTCCATTGTCTCAAAAGTCACTGGATTTCACCCCAGAATCTGGGGAGCTTAAAAGTAGAAAGAACCTTATAAATCATTGAGCCAAGTGTCAGTGAGGATGTGGAGACATTAAAACCCTCATAAACTGATGGTGGGAATGAAACATGGTGCAGCTGCTTTGGATAACAGTCTGGTAGTTCCTCAAATGATCAAACACAGGGCTAACATAGGACCCAACAATTCTATTCCTAGGTATATTTATACCCAAGAGAAATGAAAATATATGTCCACACAAAAACTTATACATGAATGTTTTTAGTAATATTATTAATAATAGCTAAGACATGGAAACAACCCAAATATCTGCCAACTGATGAATGGATAAACAGAATGTGGTATATCCAGGCAGTGGAATATTGTTCTGCCATTAAAAAGGAATGAAGTCCTGACACATGCTACAATGTAGATGAACCTTGAAAACACTGTGCTAAGTGAAACTCACAAAAGACCACAAATGATCCAATTCCATTCATATGAAATGTCCAGCATATGGAAATCCACAGAGACAGAAAGTAGATTAGTGGGCGCTTAGGGCTAGGGGTGAGGGGCTGGCAAAGGTGGGTAGGAGGGCAATAGCTAAAGGGTATGGGTTTCTTTTTGAGGTGATGAAGGTGTTCTAAAATTGGCAGTGGTTGTCCATATCTGTGATTATACTGAAAACCATTTAACTGGACACTTTACATAAGTTAACTGCATGGTATATGAATTATATCTCAATTAAGCTGTTTAAAAAACTAGTTGGTCTACACAACTGGTCCCAAGATATGGCCTTGGGTTCAAACTTTGGTTGAGTAGCTTGGAGACCCATCCAGAGAAAGCTATAGTTGTGAAAATCAGCTAAGACTACCAGTTAATAATGAAATGTCAATAAAAAGCCTAAAAACGGAGTCTAGGTCCCCCCCTGGGTCTGGGAGAAATGCCTGCAGCTTCCCTAGAAGGGATTCTGCTGCTTTGCCAAAGATAGGCTGCATCTCCTTGGGCAGTTCCATTCATCCACCCATTCACCCACCCTTCCATCCACCTATCCACCCATCCATCCATCACTATCCGTCCATTTATCCAACCATTCATCCGTTTATCTACCCGTCTATCCACTTATTTAGTAAGTGCCTCCTCAAGCTTGGTGTTAGGTGTTAGGAACAAATAGGAAAGTAACCAGGCAATTGATACCATGAGTCACGTGCTGTGGGGCCCGAGGAGCAGCACCAACACATGGGAGGAATGTTGTTTTTATTACCTTGTTCTAATTGACCAAAAAAATAAAGCAAAAGTAAAACTATTAGATATTAAAACCAGGAGAAACTTCAGAAAGTAAAGTCATCAATTCTAAGACCCACCATTTTTTTATGAGCCACAAAGGAAAGAAAAAATGCTGCCAATTAAACTCTGACATAATACCTTACTGACAGTCCTGCATGCGGACAAATTGGTCACAGGAGCCTCCCATGGCTTTGAGGTGGTTTTTTCCTTCTCTGAAGAATTTCGGGAATTTCTCTTGCCTTTGTTGGCAAGTGTGAGGCTGATAATTTTTGTTGATTTACAAGAAAGTATGAAATTGCAGTCCTTCCCCCAACAGCAAATATTTGCTTTTCTAATATCAAAAATATCAGATCGACTGTTTCCAGGTCCCTCTGTGTACACAGTAACATTTGGTATCAATAATAAATTATAGTGAGATCTTTTTGAAGACATTTTGAATGACAATGACACTTGACATGTGGGTAACCAACAACACATCTAATTCAATGGAGGTCATGACAGTCTGAACAGTAGGATCACGTGCACACCTGCTCAGTCAATGACAGCCATGCCGTGCGGCTGACAGCCAGCGACAGCGAGATGCACCCTGATTTCAGAGATCTTAACACGTAGGGGAAAAAAACATGTCTGCTAGAAGAAATGAAATGGGCAAGCCAATCCCTCATATGACAAATCAGGGAACACAAGCATGGAGATGTGACACGACACATCCCAAATCACAGAGTCAGGACAAAAACCCTTGTTAGTTGAGATTTGTGCCAATGTGTTTCCTTTCTACTCCCTCAGGCTGCCTCCAGGAGACTGCCATCTCTAAGCCTTTCTTACATTGTTTTTGCTTAAAAAACAACAACAACAAAAACAGTCCTTTAGAGAATATAGCAGTACAGTCTTAGTCCTACAAGTCCATGAAGATGGGCTCATTCCATTGCCACCTAAGAGACCATCTTAAATGTGCATGGAGGCAAAAAAGGACCATTAGTTTAAAGCTGCCAGGAGACACATTTCCACTCCCCACAGGCTGGTCCCCAGGCTGCCACCCAATAATACTGTGCTATGTTTATAAATGAGGCTGGCCAGGTGTCTTTCCCGGAAATACGCACTCTCCCTAGGGGTGGGGTCCCCAGGGAGATAGTCTCCCCATCAGATGACCTTTAAGAACCTAGAAACGCCCTTGTGGAGCCTGACATTAGAAATCACTGTGTCTGTTGCACGCAGACAGAATATCTGGAGTTCAGGAAACTGCTAAATTGATTCTCAGTATCTCCACACGCTGCTCACATGCTGGCGGTACATCTGTCTTCCAGGGCACTGGATCAAATTGGGGAAAAACACATTTTTCTTTTGTGCGCCTGGGATTGCCTGGGATTGCAGAGCTGGCCCCTAGACACTGACACAGATGAACATGGTCTTTGCTTCAACAAAAAGTTTTTTTTCTTTTTCTACAGCAGGATAAAGAATGGGCCTAAAGCCTTCAAGGTGAGGGTAGATCCAGTTAAACTGAGCTGAGATATGCTTCCCCAAATGCAAGACCAAAGCCTGAAACCTGAGCCAGAAACAGGCCTGCCCAACGTGGGTAAGAATAGCAGGCTGTGGAAACAGCACGTCTGTGCGGCGGAGAGCAAGGGGGGCACTGCCTGGATTTCAGCAAGAGTCACACTCTCACCAGGGACACCAATGTGAAATAAAACTAATGCGAGACAAGCTGCACTGGCGCTGATGTAGCGGGAGGCCACTCAGGACGGGAATAGTGGGAGAGAAGGAAGGAACTAGCTATGCTGCAAAAGGTAATGAAGAACTTGTCCATCATCTAGTACGATCCAAGGGAGAAAACAGGATCCAACATTCCAGTCTGATTGCAGTGCTGAGCTAAGAACAGAGCTGTGGATGCTGAGCTGTGAGAGGACAAAAGGAATATGCCTTTGAGTCACCCTGGGCCCTTTATTCTGGCTCTTCCCTTGACTCAGTGCACAGCAAACACCGGCCACTTCCTCAGCGCGTGCCAGGCGCCATGCTAGACCCTGGGCACCAGGTGAGACGTGGCCTCTTCCCTGAGGATCCCCAGGGAGGAGATTGCACTTAATAGGAATTCCAATCAGGAGCCACAAAGACACGGGTACCAGGGCACACATTGCAGTTGGCGCAGAGTAACTAGGTGGACAACCGCACTGCAGGACCTCCAGTAAGTCACTGAGCCCTCTGAGCCTCAGTCTCCCCAGCTCCAAAGCAGATAAAAACCCCTACTTGACAGGCAGTTGAGAGGATTATATAAAATGTGTAAAATTAGCACAGTCCCAGGTAAACAGTAGGCAAGCAATATATGATGCATATCCTTGTGCTTATCGCAGAGTCAAACATGCACTGGAGGCTCAATAAACAATGGCAATTAATTACATATGATCCAGCAATCCCGCTCCTGGGCATATAGCCGGAGGTAACTCTAATTCAAAAAGACACACGCACCCCAATGTTCATAGCAGCACTACATACAATAGACAAGACGTGAAAGTAACCAAAATGTCCATCAACAGATGACTGGATAAAGAAGATGAGGTATATATACACAATGGAATACTACTCAGCCATAAAAAAGAATAAAATAATGTCATTTGCAGCAACATGGATAGACCTGGAGATTATCATACTAAGTGAAGTAAGTCAGAGAAAGACAAATACCATATGATATCACTTATATGTGCAATATAAAATATGACACAATTGAACTTGTTTATGAAATAGAAACAGACTCACAGACATAGAAAACAAATTTAGGGTTACCAAAGGGAAAAGGGAGTGGGGAAGGATAAATTAGGAGTTTGGGGTTAGCAGATATAAACTACTATATATAAAATAGATAAACAACAAGGTGCTACTGTATAGCACAGGGAACTATATTCAATATCTTGTAATAAACCAAAGTGGAAAATAATTTGAAGAAGAATATATATATACGTATAACTGGATCACTTTGCTGTATAACAGAAACTAACACAACGTTGTAAATCAACTATATTTCAATAAAAAATAAAAATAAAAAGAATGGCAATTAATAATCTGGGTGACCATTTCACAATATATACAAATATTGAATCATTATATTGTACTCCTGACGCTACTATAATGTTATATGTCAATCACACCTCAATAAAAACAAACCAAAAAACCCAACAAAACAAAAATAATAATAATTTGTCTGGAAAAGGTCAGAGAGCACCTTCTTCAAGTGACCTTGAATTGGGAGGTCTGCCAGGTGGGGGAGGGGAAGGGCCCCAAGTGCAGGGACCACATCACCGAGGCACCATCAAGCGGAGGCCTGACCCCCTCTAGGGCTGGGGCCATGCTGCTGTCTCCTCCCAATGTCCACAGCAGCCAGCCCAGGAGACCGGGGCAGAGTGCGACTTGCGGGATAAAATAGCTCCCAAATCTTCATTCGAACCCACTGGGCAGAGGGGCTGAGGTGTAGGAGTTGGCCTTTGTCCCTGTACACAGTCAGAGAGGTGGGACAAGAAACCAGCATTTCTTCCCAGGCCCTCAGGCCATGTGACCACCACGCAGGCCCCAAAAGTGCACGTCAACTCAACTAAGGTGACCCTCACAGCAGGACCTTCAGAGAAGCTGTCTGAACCCAGGGGCATTTGCTGGGTCCCGTCGCCTCCAGCCAGCATCCCTCCTGCCCCTGCTCTGCCTGGCTGCGGGAACCCCAGTGTGCGGGCCCAGAGGGAAGATGCAGGTCTGGATCTGTGACCCCAACAGCAGCCTGGGTCACCACAGGCTGAATGAGTGCAAGACCCTGCTTTCCTTCATCCTCATCACCAGTGCTGAGCTACGAGGATCAGAGCGTGAGCAATACATGAGATTATCCATGCAAAGTGCCCAGACCTTAGAGCCGTCACAGGCGAGACGCTAACAAGCGGCTGGCTGAACCTGAAGCAGGCGTCAGCTGTGTGTACCAGCTCAGCCGCTCGCTCTGCCCGGGTGTCATCGCTTGTCTACGGCATCTGTGTTACTTCCCGGAGGGTCCCAGCTCCCCACCACCCTCCAGCTCCTGAGGGGCAGCTCCTAGGGACAGCGCAGTGGCGCTCCCTAGCTGGGCACCTGCTGTGTGCCTGCGAGGGCCAGACACCCTTCTAGGCACACTCCACGTTTCACTGCATTTAGTGCTCCCAACCACGGAGGCTGTTACTGCCTCCATCTGACAGTGAGGAAACTGAGGCTCACAGGGTATCCAATGCATTGGCTGGCAACATGGTGATCTGTCCTCTTCTGGCCTCACATATTCAAAGTGGACTGGCCACTTACTGGGTACCACGGGCTGGTAAGCTTTGGGGTCCACTGTGCTGGCTCAGAACCCCCCACCCCCACCACAGGCTGTGAGTAGGGCCCAGGGCACCCACCTTTCAGGGCCGCCACAATGCAGCACATCGAAGGCTCTCACCTGTCTACCCAAGACATGGGCACTGCCCTGCCTCCCGCTAATGGGGGTACCTGGCACTTCCCTAACCCTAGAAGGAGGAGGGTCTCCTTATTACCTCAGTCTTAGGAACTAGCCAGGTGCCCTGCTGACTTGGGCAGGGCAGAGGCCCGGCTGAGCAGGGAAGGAGCTGGCGTGGAGGGGGATAGACTAGGGGGCACTGAAATGCCCTGAAATGCCATCACCCCCAGTGACAGAGACAGATCCATCGAGGCCATCTCCCCTGACAGATTACTCACCATCCCCTCAGGAATTTATGAAGAACTGTAATAAGCTAGGGATGTTCGTGTTATCATGTTATGGGAAAAAGCATATTTTTTATGTACACTAGGCTCTCAATTACATGAAAATGTGCAGAAAAATAACTGCCAACAGCAAGTATTCTAAAACATCTCTCAGAGGCAGAATTAAAGATTTTCTATATTTTCCTCTTTTTTTTCCCCCCCAGAATAAGCCTTTGGCATTTTTACAAGCAAGGAAATATAAATTTTGGTTTAAGAGGAACAAAAAGTTGGCTGTGGGGCCCTCCAGCCTGTTGATCACCTGGTTGGAACGCTGGTTTGGAGGGGCTGCTGCTGTCCCAGACGAGGTGGCTGGTCACTCGGAGGGCAACCCCAGGCAGTGGGGCACCTGCCACACACCGGGCAGCAGAACCATCTGCTCACACCCTCTGGCAGGGACACTGCCTTATTTGCAAGGCCTTCCTGCATCCACGAGGTGTCTGACACAGAGGTCACCTACTCTGGCGATGCGCGAGGGCCCCTGCTGGGTGGGCAGCATCCTGTCCATCTCTCACCCTGTGTCTTTATCTAGAAATCTGCTGACCTCATGTAGAACCAGAGCTGGGAAATGGGAGTACCACTGGGATTGCCCCCCCCCCCCCGACCCCCCGCCCTGTCCCTGGAAAGAAGGCTGGTGGCTAAAGTAAGATGATCCCCATAAAGCAGTTTTAACTCGTGTTGAACACTTTGACACATTCAATAAATGCCACTGTTGTCATCATTGGTGCACCATCCTCACTCCCGCTCTGGGTGTTGTACAGACTTCTTCCTCTGTTTACCACAACGGGAAGCATGGGAGGCTGCCCGCCCACACGGCAATGCCGTCTCAGCATCTCACAGACCTCCCAGCAGTGGAGTCTCCTGCTGGCAAAAAACCAAAGGGAAATATGGTCCCAAGTTCTGCTCTTAACATTTTAAATGCAGCGAGATGGCACATGCCATGATCTTGTTCCCAGCTCCTCCAACTGCCCTGCTGCCCTGTGGGCTCCTGTCTGTATGGTGCGGAGGGCGGGCAGGCTCCAGGCACCTCTGAGCATCCTCAGAGGGCGCCACCTTAGCCCCGCTACACCTTCCCGCCTTGCTAATGACATCACACTTCTTTCTTTCTTCACACCCAGGCCTCTGAATCCTTCTTAAACATGGATGAGCAGAAGTTCACAGTTGTATGGGTCTGATTGTTCTCTTGTGACTTACAAGACAATCGAAGTATGAGAGAAATACCTGTGGTTGCCAAGCAGAAGAAATCTGGAAACTTGGTAAGAGCCCAGAACCACCCCTCCCCAGTTCCCCCATAGCCTCAGCTGGGGTTTCCTTGCCCCCCATGCTACCTGCCCACCATTTAAGAGCCTAGCGCTTGATACATGCTTACTGGAAGTCTAAAGAAGTCAGCTGTAGGGTCCAGGAGCCAGGGGATGAACAGGAAAAGCTGAAGTAGCAATGGAATAGAGGATGCGGAGGCCCGATCATAGGCTCAGCTGGAGGTAGAGGTCTGACCCTTGCATCGGCTGTTGGGTCTCCTCATCTAAAACAGCCCAAGTTCTCAGGCTGGAGAAGAGAGAACCCAGCAAGGCCTTCCTTGCTGGGGGGATGGATCTGCATGCCAGTACACAGGCTGCATCCTTGACCTATTCCTGTCCAGGCAACTCCTATCTACCCCTCAAGACCCTTCTCCCCAAGACTGGGTTATGTTGAATGGTCAGTTATCCACTCGCACGTCTGTTTCCTCTTGGATGTTGTGGATCCCTCATGTCTTTTTCTTCCTCCTTTCCTGCTGCCTCAAGGAGAGTAAGTGAGCAGCCAATAGATGTTCAATGAACGAGGGAGAGAGCAAAGGAAATTGGCGAGTCCACATTACACTTCTTCACTCAGTGCTTCATCCCACGTCGTACTTGCACTTCATCCTTCAATGCCTGACCCTTGTTCCACCCACACAGCTCCCCCAGGAGACCAGGAACTGGGAACAGGGCCCACACGACTCAGTGAAACCCAAACACCTGGCTTTACACCTTCAGGTTGTGGAGCCATAAGAGTGGCAGTCAATTCTAGTTGAATCTGCAATATCTCGTCTCTCCTTCCTTACTAACAAAACCCTTATAACACTGGGAGAGATAATGTGCCCAGATAAAAACTACATTTCCCAGCCTCCCTCACAGATCAGTTGCCAATAAGATGTAAAAGAAAGCTAATGGGCAGGAGAGAAAAAAAAAAGTTAGTTAATGGGCAGGAAACCCTTTAAAGGGACTGAATGAGCCAGCACATACCTCTTGCCTTCCCACTTTCTCCTTTTTGTGTGGAATGTGGGCATGATGCCTGGAGCTCTGGCAGCTCTCTTAGACTATGAGGCAACTTTGAGGCTATTAAGTAGCCACCCATTAAGCATGGCAAAGTGGAAAAACAGAAAGAGCCTAGGTCCCTGATTGCCACAGAGCTCTCACACCAGTTCTGAGTTCCTGTCTCCAGATTCCTTCTACATGGGAAAAAATAAATCTGATTGTTTAAACTACTGTTATTTGGGTTTCCTGGTATAAGCTGCTGCGGTAAGCAGCTTTCTAGATAGACCTCAGGGGCCCCTGCTTCCTGCTTTCCATGCACTGTGTAATCAGTTCCCTTGGTGTAGGATGGATCTAGTGACTTGCTTTAAACAAATAGAATATGGTAAAATGATAAGATGTCACTCTGTGTTCAGGTTATGAAAGATGGACTTCTGTCTTGCTGACTTTCCATCCTTCTCCGCTTGCACATTCTGATGAAGGTTGATGTTGGAGAGGCCCACGTGGTCAGGAGCTGTGGGTAGTCTCTGGACAACAGCCAGTGAGGAGCTGGGGCCTCAGCCCAAGAGCCCCAAGGAACTGAGTCCTGTCAACAACCACATGAGTGAGCTTGGAAGCAGACATGCTGGCAGTCAGCTGCAACCCCAGCTGATACCTTTTCTGCAGCCTCGGGAGAGACCTTGAGAGTGTCCAGCCAGGCCAAGCCCATACTCCAACCAGCACAATGCAGGAGATAAGTGTATGCTGTCTGGGGAATGACTTGTTATGCAGCAGTAGAGAACTGACACAGCTACCGGTCCTCTTCTTAACTGAAACCCTGGGCAGGACCCTCCCCTCCTTTGGCTTCCATTTCCTTGTCAGTAAAATAAGAAGGTTGGACTGGGTGATTTCAAAGGTGCTTGCCCACCTTGAAATCCCAGAATCCTATAACTTACCCAAGGTCACGCCAAAGAGACCCAGGTTGCCTGACCTCCATCCCTGGAGTGGCTGGGCTCAGGAGTCCATTCACTCATGACTGCTTAGTGCCACTTCTTTTGCTATTGTCATATGATGCTTCAAGGTAGGGAAGAGAAACAGGACGCCAGGGTTCCCCTTCCTGTGCCCAGCACGCAGCGCTCTGCACCTCTCACCATAGATCTTTCTCCTCTTGGCTGACTGGAGGCCTGGGGCCCAGCAAACCCTGGCAGCAACTCCTGCCATTTGTCAAGACAGCTGCTCAACCAGGGGCTCTGAATGAGAAATAGAGATGGCCGGACTAATATACGGTCGAGGTTAGCTAACCACAGAGAGCAAATGACTCAGCTAAGGCCCGTTTTTCCAGCCTGTTTCACTGCTTACGCCATCTGCTACGGGTCAAATTGTGTCCCCCAAAGTTCAGAGTAACTCTCAGTGCCTCAGAATGCCACCTTATTTGAAAACAGGATCTTCGCAGATATAATTAGCTAAGAGGTCATATTAGTCCCCTTATAAAAAGGGGACATTTGCACACAGACACACACAGGGAGAATGCCAAGGGGAGAGGAAGGCAGAGACTGGGGTGATGCACCTACAAGCCAAGAAATTCCAAAGATTGCCAGCAAACCACCGGCAGCCAGGGGAGAGGCATGGAAGAGAACCTCCCTCACAGCCCCAGGAGCAATCTACCCCGCTGACACCGTGATCTTGGACTTCCAGCCGCCAGAACCGTGAAAGAATAAATTCCTGCTGTTTAGGCCACTCAGGTTTGTGGTACTGTGTTAAAGCAGTCCTGGTGATACATTTGTGGATTACAAAAACAACCCAAAATAGAAATGAAAAATGAAAAAAATTAATATACATGAGAGTTCTAGCATTTTCCTCAGGCGGGCGCTTATGCACGCCACCTTGGAGACCACTAGTTCCAGGCGGCAAAGTTGGCACTAACCACTGATTTCCCACAACCCTTGCCATTTGGAATCCAGGATTCTAACCTCACCCCTCAGCTCTCTAATTGTTTTCCCACTGAACTGGATGCCTTGGTAAGGACTGGGCTCAGCAGGGTTTGGGTGTGGGGTGGTTCTGCCCTCCGAGGGTCCGGCCCCACCGGCCTTCCTTGCGTGCTCTGGCCTGCTGTGGCCTGCTGAGCGCACCAGGTGAAGGGGGCCCTCGGGGCACAGCCCTCATTCCTTGCATGGCTATCTTCTTCCTTCCTCATCCATCAAAAATAAACCCCGAGGGGACGTGGATGGAGCCAACTGCAAGGCAAGGCGGGATGGGGGACACCTGTCTGTTGTGGGTGAGGGGATTTCTGGCTCCCTTCCCTTTGCAGCGAGGTCACAGGACTGCACGTGGCGTTTCCAGGTGAGGAGGGCAGAGGCAGCCCGTAATGGAGGGAGGGAGGAAGGGAGAGGTGGAGAGAGGCAGCCAGGGAATGTGTGCGCTCATTCCAGAAACCCCGCCTGGCCTGGCTCAGCCGCCCAGCTTGGCTTCCGCGTGCAGCTGCCATAAATGCCGGCCCCACACACAGGCAGGGCTGTGGCCTCTGCCAGGCCTGCCCAACAGCTCGGCCAGCTGATAGACCCCAAGGACCCCAGCCCCACGCCCCGACAGCTGTGGAACCAGAGTATCAGGCCCAGCTGCATAATTCGCGGGGCCCCGGGCAAAATGAGAATGTTGGGTCTCTTCTTCAAAATAAGGATGTCAAAACAGTGACAGCCGAGCGCTCACCAAGAATTAACCCTTCTGAGCATGGGGCCCTGTGTCAGCGCACAAGGACACCCATAAAGACGGCCAGGCCACTGAACAGACAGGCCAGACTGCAGCCACGATGCTCCACACACCAGAGCTGCCAAATAAACTCTCTCGTTCTCCAACACAAAGTTCAGGAGTCAGGGAAGTGGGGCCAGGCGGGAGGAGAGGGAGGTTCGTGTTCCAGGAGGCACCTGTGGTGCAGGAGAGGTGATAGTTACCTCTTCTGTCTGTATCATCTGGTTGATGGAAAAGAGTCCCCTAAATAATTTTTTATGGTATATGATTGAATAGAGATACTCAGAAAAAACAATTTGAATGAGAGCCTAGCAGCCCTCGGCCTGGCCCCAGCCCCATAGAAGGCAAAAGAACGCTTTCTCCTTGGTTTATCACCTGTGTCAGTCACCTGCTCGTCTAGGTCCCTTTTCCACACCTTCCCCTCCTTTATTATTTTTTTTAACCGCCCAGGATTGTCAAGGACATAAATACCAGATCTAAAATACAAAATAACTCCAAACACATATTATTAATACCAATAATGAAGACAACAGTAAAGATAATTTCCTTTGATTCAGCCGAGTCCTCTGACATGCACTACAAACTTGCCCTTTCCTGCCAAGTCTCCTCCGGAGAATCCCAGAGTCTGGCTGAAATTCCTGCTCTCCCCGTGAGCACCCTACTGGGGGTGGGGGTGGTTCCCTGTGCATCTCTGCCAAGTGCATACAGACCTGGGGAATCCCTTCTGCAGCCTCCTCCTGAACGCTGAGAGGTGCCACGCTCCTGCTGGACACACAGTACCCCAGTCTTTCTGGTCACTGAGGATTCCCAAGGGGACAAGGACAGGAGAAAACTTTATCGGGCTCATGACAAAAAATGTGCTGGCTCATCTGGAGGCAGGAAGTGGGCTCTGGGCAGAGTGGAGTCGGCCAGCCTGGCCGGGCCCCACCTGTTTCCGGGCTTCCCAGCTCCCAGCTGCCCACCATTCCCAGCTCCTGCAGCAGCCAGCCCCTCCCCCAAGGATGAGAAGAGGCCCCCAAAGTTTTGCAATGACTCCTTTTGTTCCTTTTTCCCTGGGGCCCCGGGAGCCAAATGTGGCCTGTGAATGGCAGGCTTGGCTTCTGCTTGGCTGATCAGAGTGATTAGTACCAGCCACTCCCTGCTAATTGCTGTCCTCAGCAGTGCCAGGCCCTCCCGTCCACTCCCGCGGAGCCCTCTGCCGGCACACAGCCTCCGACTGTTAACAGTGACAGAAGTTGCATGTCATGGGAATTACAGTGTCCGGCCTGGGAGGCCAGCTCGTGCCAGTTATTAATCCATTCACCGAGCCGCTGAGACCCATGGCTTCTCCGCTGAATCTGAACCATTTGGGGGAATGCCAGGGAGAGCTATTTCCAAACCACCCCTGGGAAGCCAGGTGCCTTGCAGGTGGAGAGCTTCACACTAACTTATTCATTAGTATCTCCGAGAATTGGGGCGAGGGAGAAAACCGCTCCCAAACCCACAGATACTGGCCGCGTGTTTCAGGGGAAAGAACACAGCACCGGGAATCCAAAGGGCTGGTGGATCCCTGTCCTGCTCTACCACCAATTTCTGCATCTATAAAGTGGGGTTAATGGCACCAGCCCCACCTACCTTGTACAGTTGCTGTGAGGATTAACTGAGGCAAGGAATGTCATAATAACTATGTGAGGGGCTCTTGGGACTTAAATGCACTCTCTCTACAATCCATCCTCTGGTCTGATGGATCGCATCTTAGAGATGAAGAAAATGAGGTCTGGAAAGGTCTAGATACAATGGCCACACAGCAGGCAAGGGCACGTGGAAAGGGGCCATGGGGACCACTGTTCCAGTGCCAAGTTCTTCCTGATGCTGCAACCACCCCCTGCCACGTGTCCTGCTCAGAGATTTAGGCGGTGCCTGAAAGCAGCCATTGCCTGGAACAGTGGGCACCACACCCATCCACAGTTCCCTGGGACCCACGAGGGGGCCTAGTGGGAGGATCCTGTCCTGGAAGGGTAAGGGTAATTAGCGAGGTCATCAGACTGGCTCCTGAGCAGGTCTGGACTGTAGAGCATGAGATGGGTAGCCAGTTCGTGGACAAGGGAGACAGGGCAGGCACCAGACAAGAGCTGAGATGCCCTGAGAGCTGGTCCCAGAGCTTCCTCCATTTCTGCTGTCTGCCTATTTCCATCCGTATGCACCTTACAACATGGCCCAGAAAGCTATGTCTGGCTGACTCCAAGTCTCACTCTGTCTGACCACTGTTTAAGTTTCCCTGGGAGTGGACTGACATTCATACTATGGTGTAAATGACTAACACAAGCAGGTTTCAGTGGTGGCGGGGAGGGGTCAGGAGTGCCAGAGGCCAATGGGAACTGGAGAGTGGCATCGAAAAGAAGGCAAGACATCTGAAAGAGATGTCTGTCTTCTCCCAGTTAGGCTGTTGCCAGGGGTGTCAGTCATTCTCTTCCTGGTCTCTGGGAAAGCTGGTGTTTACAGGGACCCCCATCCTGATGACAGCACTATTTCCTGGGCGGCATGGATGAAAAAAGGACTTGGATTCCGGAAACCCAAATCTCATGGCCCTCCATTAATTAACTATCTGACCTCAGGCAGGTCACCTCTCTGGGCCAGGCGGGTCTCCTGGTCAACGTGCAGGCAGGAAAAGGGGCAGGCCCGGCACAGATGGACTGCCACTTTTGTCCCCAGCAGTGCTGCACAGCAGGCCACGGCTGCCCTGGCTCGAGGCCGGTGCTCCGCCCTTTCTGGCATCCGCTGTGGCCTCCGAGCAACAGCTGGGACTGGATTCCAGACTAAATATGGAGCCCCAGCCCAGGCTTCTCCCCACCTGCAGGCCTAGGGCCCAAACCTCGGCAGCTTCGGACAATCACGCTGCCTGCCCTCCAGCCCATCCGAAATGCTGACTCACAGACTCTGCACGTGAGCAAAGGCCAGACAAAGGTCAGAAGGCCAGAGTAACAGTGAACGTCCGGAGCAATCAAAACACCAGCAGCATGAGACACTGGCCTGTCAAGGAACACAGGAGCTAGTCTGCTAGTTTAAATAACAGAGGAGAATGTAAAGCAGTTAAATCCCTGAGCACATCCAAGTTTATGTCCCAGAGTTGAACAAGGATGAAAAGTTACAAAATAAAAATGAGGCCTCGGTGAGGTGTCTCTCCCACCAACCCCAGGCTGAAATATACAGTCACATCTTAAAAAGAAAGCTGATAAGACTTTAGTTCTCCACCCCCCCCCCCCCCCCACGGACAAACCCCCTACTAGCAAACTGTTATTAAAGGGACAGGTCCAACAAGTGGAAGACTGAGAGATTCTAACCTAAAATACTGGGCAGACTCCTACCACAGGATGACCCAGTGTGAACCACACCTCCCACCTCCCTCTTCAGCACCACAGAGATGCGTGACGCCTGCCACGCTGCTGTGGGGAGAAAGGTCTTCCGCAAAAAGACGTGCTGGAGTCTTAACACCCAGCACCTCCACCTCAACCATGACTGCGACCTTATTTGGAAGCAGGGTCTTTGCAGACCATGATACTGATTTAGCCAGTTTCCCATTGTCAAATGCACACCGTGCTTTCTCATCAGCGACTCCACAGATCCTGATGATGGCCTTCAGTAAAACCTAGGAGGGGGTTTGGTTACGTTGACACGTCTCGTTTCTTTGAACACTTAGAGCATAACTAAACCAGGTAGAAGTTTTGTGAAATGGAAAAACATATGTATAGGATTTTCAAATGTTTTTGCTTTTATATAACCTAGATGCTAAAGAAAAAATAAAGCTAAGCTGTTTTAAATATATCATAATCTTTTTGTGAAAAAAGGAAAACTATGGCTAGAACTAGACTTATAGATATTTGGAGCTAAGAACGACCTAGAAGTTTACCTAGCCAGACTCACTTTTTGGTGAGACTCGTAAACTTACCTGGTTTGCCCCAAGTCACATCATTAACTATTAACTAAGTCAGGACTGGAGCCCACGCCTCTTACCTCCCCTCTGGCTCCTGTTGCTTCAACACAAACAAAACCAAGGCTAATTCAACCTAATTCAAACTCTATTCACATATACTTTTACTATATATAAGATAGATAATCAATAAGGACCTACTGTAGAGCACAAGGAACTATATTCTATTTCTTGTAATGAGCCTTAATGGGAAAGAAAATGGACATACATATATGTACGTATGTGTATGTAAGACTGAATGGCTTTGCTGTATACCTGAAACTAACATTGTAAATCAACTACATTTCAATAAAAAAATAAGAATTAAAAAAAAAGTGGCTCAAAGGAAAAGGAATACTGTAGTTTACAAACAAATGCAAAGATGTTAGCCTTACTGTTAATTAAAGGAATATAAAGTAATATACTATAAAATAATAACAACATTATACCTATAAATTATACACATATAATGTATAGAATAATATATAAAGTTGACAAAGATTTAAAAATTGGTGATAAATGGTATTGGCATGGGTGTCAAAAAATCTAATTGGAAGAGTGTAAATCTCTGTGAGGAATAATTTGCAATATCTATCAAAACAATATATATACTTGGATCTAAAAAAATCCTTTGCTAGGACTTTATCCTACAGACATACACATTTGCACACATACCTCTGTATAAGATTTTCACGCTAGCAGTGTTTAAGGTTACAAAAGACTGGAAACAAGCTAAATCAACAGGAAATACGAGTTTAAGTAATTTAGGCTATAATTATTATAGAATAGAATTCTATCGGTCTTTGCAAAAACAAAACAAAACAAAAAACCCAACTGTGATGCCCAAGTCTGAAGTTCGGGAAGGTCCATCACAGTAAAAAGTGTACCATCCAATGGCTTGGAGTGTTTGATGTTATTTTCAAAACTGGCTCAATTCAACTCTATACGTGTCAGAGTGGCCGTGGCCGCAAGGAGTGGTGTGTGATGTGTGGACTGTGTGGGTTGTGCAGCTGGGCTCTGAACAGGGGTCCCCATCTCAGGGACCCAGGACGGGCAGAAACCCACATTCACCAGGCCCTATACTGAGGAAGGGCTGTGTCTGCAGTGAGGGGGCCCTTTTCCTAACTCTGTCAAAGACCACTTCGGGGATGGGCCAGCGGTGGCCTGGTTCCACTCTGGAGTTAACTGAATTTGTTCCAAGCCTCCAAATCTAGGTAGAGATAAATATGCTTTGAAAACTAGAAATCAAGGCCTTAACCTGTAAATTCAGACCTCTAACTAAAAATGAAGGGAAAAGATAATAAATACATCAGTAGAAAAATGAGCAAAGAGTGTGAAAAGTACATTTACAAAGGAAGAAATATGAATAACCTATAAATTCCTGAAAAATCTTCAAGTTCACTAGTAATCAAAGAAACGCAAAGGCAAAGGAGATTTACAATTTCATACTCACCAAATTAGGAGGAGTAGAAAGGAAAACCTGCACCCAGTTCTGGGGGAACAGGTGTTCTCTCTCGCACTCAGCTAGTGGGGATAAAGATGTGCACAACCTCTCTTCTCTAGGGCCATTTGCCCAAGTATTTAAGAACCCTTAAATGCAAGCATAATGTAGGAATAAAAAATCAATCAAAGAGGGGAGGGTATAGCTCAGAGGTAGAGTGCGTGCTTAGTGAGCACAAGGTCCTGGGTTCAACCCCTAGTACCTTCATTAAAATAAAAAAATAAATGTAATTACTTCCCCACCAAAATTTTAAAAAATCAAACAAGAAATAACCAAAGATGTCTTTGACATTCACCTGCAAGTGTGTCTCTAGGGAAAATAAAAGCAGAGGCCACACCCACAGGCCAGGCCTCTTCCTTCAAGCCTGTGGAGTCGGCATGAGGCACAACACCACAACACTGACAAATGAGAGTTCACCCAAAGGGACAAGCATTTGCAGGTTCTCATTGTTTTTTTCTAACCCAGCTGTAAGAGTCATGAAGTTGAGGCAGGAAAAAAAAAGGCATGGGAAACAGAAACGGAGCATTGCTGAGCAGTAAGAGTTCTCAGCGGCTGGGTCATCTGCTCAAATGCTCTGAGCCAGTCCTGTCCCTGGGAAAAGGACGAGGCTGTCAGTGCCCCTTAGCGAAGTCCCAGGGAGTCTCCAGGCTGGAGTAGATTGCATCTCTTGGATGCTCCATCCCCAGCAAGGGATGGGATAAAAATCTCACAGGTCCCTGTTCATAGCTTTTTGCCTTAAAAGTGTGGACTCTTCAAAGCGAGCCTTTGAGGATGGGCTGTCTGCCAATCTGCATGGGAGCCAGTGCTGGCATTCTGCCCAGCAGGTCACACCTAGGGGTACGGGTGGTGTGGGTGTCCAGACTGTGTTCCCAGGCCCCACCCCAACCTCACAGAAAGCCAGGGAGTCTCCTGCTGGGCCCCAGCAACGCCACACACTGGCATTCCTCAAACTCTCCCAAGGCTGGCACTGGTCGGGAGCAAGGCTGCATTACCTGGAGGTCCAGGTTGGGGTTGAGAAAAGCTCGGGCCAAGCTGGAGCTTTGTTTAAAGGTAATTTTTTATTTTCAGCATCCAAATGATTTTTGTTCTGTTCTCTATGCCTTTCTTTATTTCAACAACAAGATAGATTTTTTTTTTTTTTGGTACAATCTTCAAATGCTATTGACACTCCAAAAAGATGCACTGCTTTGATTCTGCAGCTTGATCTGGCCCTGGTACATGAAGGTGTTTCGGGTTTGAGAAGTTTGGCAACAAGTCATTCTTGCTGCTCCCTGAGCCCCCTGCCCCTTCCACAGGCCCCACCCTTCCAAGGGAAACTGCAGAGAATATAAGACACATATGGACCAAATGGGAGAGGGGGTCGCTGTCCCCTAAACAGGTACCTCTGTCCTCACTAGCCTTGCTAATATGCTTTTAGAACTTCTGAGGATCTTCCAGGGGGATGGAAATGATCTTCATTTTGATCTTGGCAATGTTACAAGAATATAAACATTCGTCAAGATCCCTCAGGCTGTACACTTAAGATTCATGCATTATCCTGTATGTAAATTACACTTCGGTAAAATACTGTTACTATTAAGAGGGGTAAGAAAACATTGATGGCTACACAAAGTGTGATCTGCAAACCAAATGGTACAGAGCCAGGTTCCTGACCTTGGAGACTGTCAGAGACCGGGGAGCTGGGAAAGAGCCTGGGGGCAGCGTGGTCGGGTGGAAGAAACCCCGCACCGAAAATCACAAACCCGCTCCAGATGGGCGTGAGCAAGCCATCATCTCTCTCTGGATCTCTGCTTCCTCATCTATAAATTGAAGAAATGGGCCAGTTCCATAAAAAAATACAGATTCTTGGGATTTGTCTTGTCTCCTGAATCACACACAATGTGAGTTTTGGGAACAAGAATCTGCCTTTTAATAAACTCAGTGAGTGACAGTAATGTTCTTTGGGATCCAGGCCCAATTTTGGGGAACTGTGGACAATGTGCTTATAAAGGCTCTGACCAATGGTAACAGTCCCTGGTTCTTTGTGGAAGAACAGCAACATACAGCCAAGAGAAAGGTGTACATACATGGGATGATCAGAGCTGGGTGACGCAGGAACGCGTCCCATCTTACACTCTTCAATCAAGAGCCTGAAGCCAGACCTTAAATCTCAAAGGGTGACCTTATACAGTTGTGCAGTTCATGTACTGCTCAAGGATATCTATCCAAGAGAGTGAGTGAGGGCTGAGAGCCAGTTCATATCTCATTTGTCAAACCATGTGCCCTGAAGCAAGGCTGCAGCCACCTGGGGGAGGGGAAGGGAAAGGGGTTGTTTTCTTCAAAATTCACCCACCAAGATAAGGGATGCCTTTTCCTAATTCTGGCAAAGGCACTGCATAAGTCAGAGACCAGTGTCAGAAGATGTTCATGTTCTTTTAACAAAGCCCGTGTTCTCAGCCCTGGCTCCCTAAAGACAAGAGATGTGACTTGATATTCATGACCTGTCCTGTCTTTTTCCATCAGTCCCCAACTTTTTCCCAAGGTCACCTGCCCTTCCCCAGACATTCCTTGCCCCTATCCTCTAAGCCTTGATCAAGCTGTTCCCACCACCTACCAAACTCCTCACTGATCAGCTACCCAGCCGCTGGCACCTTCCACAACCCCTGCAGGTGAATTAATCCTCCCTCTATGCTCACGTGTCCGGCAGGGAGAATGGGGCAGCAAACCAGACAGGCATGTGCCAGGCCCTCTCAGACCTCACGATCTTGTCTGAAGATGATTAAAACACTAATTACAATAAAGCATGGTAAGGAGAGTGTGTAGCAACGGACACACTGTTAATTACAAACCTAGTCCCGCACCGTCTAAAAATGGTCCAGCTCCCTCATCTGCCGATCTACAGATCTAAAAACAATGCAACCTGAACTCAAAGCTCTCCTAGCTTTGCTTTCACTCTCATTCTTATGATGCCTAAATACTTCACACTCTGAGAAAATTAAAGTAACAGAGCATTCATTAAGAGTTTCTTCAGCATCTAATTCCGCTGACTACCAGTTGGACATAAATCCGTTTCCCTGGCCTACCTGTCTGTGCTTTCTCGCCTAAGAACCTCTGCAGGCCAGTGCTCTGAGCACTGCTGGCCACACCAGCGAAGGCAGGGAGACTCTCCGCAGGACCGGGTGGGATGGGGGGGTCACACAACAGTGAGGCTGGGGCTGTGCTCGGGCTCCGCCCAGTCATGCCGCTTGGCTGCCCCTGAAGGGTCAGCATTTCCTCTCAGGCACTTTCCTCTCCCCCTCTTACCCACCATCGCAGACATGGTGTGGAGAGGGAGTGAGGGGCACGTCCCTGGCATACCGGGGGTGCTGACACACAGCCACCCAGCTCTAAAATGACACAACCACAATCGATGCAATTCAGCAAACAGTGACAAAGCCTACTCTTCTGGGGGTGAAGGGGAGCAGAGTGACCGAGATCTTGGGGTCTGAAGCCAGAAGACTGGGATCTGAGTCCAGGCTCTGCCTCTCACTAGATGTGCCACTTCAGGCAAGTCACTTAATTCTCCATGCCTCAGTTTCCTTATCTGTAAAGTGGGGCCAACCCATGGGATTGTTTGAGGACTCAATGAACTAGAGTTGGTAAAATGCCTAGCATGTAGTAATGGCTCAAATGGTCATATCACCTCCACTAGTACCAGCACTCCAAATGATCATATTATTATTACTTCACTAGTACTGGTCCTCCTAGCCCACCGCGACTCCCATCACTACCACGGCCACTGCTCACTAACCTGCTAGCTCAGAGGCCATCAGGTACACTGACAGTCCCCGTGCCAAGAAGCACACGGCAGGTAGCTCAACAATGCTTGGTGTCCCTCAGAAGCCCATTCAAGGCACACTGAACACACACTGAGGCAGGAGGCACAGCAGGGAGGCCTTGTCTGCTGGGAGGACCCAGAGGTCCTTCCATCACCTCTTTGTGCCAGCTGCCTGAGTCACCCAGGCCAGCTCCTGATGGGCCTCCCTGTCCTTACCGAGCCTCTACCCCACATCCCAGGACTCATCCCCCAATAGCCCCATAAGCTGTCGGTGGTCTTTGTACAGTCTTATCATGGGTCCTTGCTGGGCAGAGGGTACAGTCTCTACCCACCCTCAGGAGGCCCCACCCCCACAAGCCCTGGCCCTGCCTCCTGCTTCCTGGGATGCTTCATTCTGGGGCCTCCCTCCTCCTGGCCTCTCAGATGCCAAGTCACATAGGACATCCCCCAGGAGAAGAACAGTGTTACCCTTTCCTTCCAAAATGGGTCCTTTTCCATCCAACTCTAACCCCTTCTCCCCGTCACCTCCTGCAAGGCCATTGCACCCACCTCAGACACAAGGCTTCCCTGCTTTGGCCCACACTGACCTCCCGTTCCCCTAAGTCCCCAGCATTTATTTCCCAACCACACCCTCTGCCATTTAATCCTACCTCTCTCCATGTGTGGAGCCTTAACTCCTTCCTGTCTGCCATCTTTCCTCCTGGTGACAGGTAATAACACCTTCCTGGGTACCAAGTACTTACCTAGAGCTCAATGAACATTTGCAGGATGGATACGCACTAGAGATTTCCAGCCCCATGCAAGCGAGAAAAAAAAAAAAAAAAGAAAGAAATGAGGTAAAGGGCTGCTGGCTGCCTGACCCTGGGGAACAAATTGGATGGAAGTCCCATCCTCCCAGGCGCTGGCTCTGCTCCATTTTGGCCAACAGAGAAAGCATCCCCTTCCCTCACCGGCTGCTCTTCCTGGTCTGCTTCCCTCAGAGGAAGTGCCAGCAGTGAGAGAGAAACGCCAGACAAAGTCTGCAGGAGCCCAGTGAGGAGAGGGGAGACTCCAGATCCAACCCAGATGCGGGCAGCAAAAAAGACCAGAAATGGGGAGAAAAGCTCCTGGAACGTGGAGATGGGGGGCGGGGGCAGGGCCAAACTAAAGCCCCCAAACCTAAGGGGATGGCAAGATTTATTTCTGCAAATACAAGGGGCAAAGTATAATTCTGGACTCAGGGCTGGTAAGTTATGCAATTCATACTGGCTTGTGGTAGATCTCAGGACTTTTCCCCCTCCAAATAAAAAATTGCTTTTACAAAATTCAGCTGCAGTATTTGGGAAAATAGAGTCTTGCTGTCTCACCTTCTCTCACTGTGAAATGGGAAACTCATGAAAATAAATGAGAGAGCTGGTGCTGGTGTGATGCTGCAGAGGGAACACGGAATGACATGGCAGAGACGTGACAGCTCACTGGGGAGTGGAAAGAAGTCGGCTCTGAAGCAGGGCTGCAGAAGGAGCTCGTTTCTGGAGCAACACAGAGGTGTCTGAGACGGGCGAGGCTCGGATGCTTCCAGCAAGTGGGTTAGTTGCAATCTAATGCCTCCACCCGTGAATCTATGTACTGCCGAGGGCCTCTCAGGGGACCTGTCCTCCGCTGAGGTTCAGGCCTACTTCTGATACTTGGGGCATCAGGGAGGAGTGGACACAGAGACCAACCTGCAGGGCAGGAGAACAGGAACATTCCCCATGGTGGGAGAAGCCGCCTGGCACACTGGGCAGACAGAACCAGAAAGAGGGGTGGTCCAGGCAAACTGTGGCCAGGACCTGGGAATCAAAGCCCTGGTCAGAGTGTCCCTGAAGGTGGGTCTAAATCAGAAACTCTATTTTCCAAATAGCAGTAAGGTGCTTCCACCAAGGAGTCAGGGGGCCCAAAGTGGTTCAAATCGGGCCCAATTTCAGGATGCAGAGAATGGAATTGAAATAAGGTGAGATGTCATCCCTGAAGGCCGGTGGTCAGCAGGCCCAGGATACCTGAGAGGGAGAATTTTTTTTAGCGGCCTCCACCTCTATCCTGTGGCACTAAATTCTCATGCGCAGAAATCACAATTTAGACAGAGACATCCCTGGAGTGGAGGAAGGGGCCCCTGAGACCACCCTGTCCCTTTGCTCTAATTCTTGCTAATCAGGTCAGAAGTGTGTTACTGGCTTCCTGAGGAGCCCTCCCCACCCCACCTTGCACACACCAAGAGGACCTCTGTGCCAGTGACCCTCACCAAGCATTCTGCCAGGGACAACAGCCAGGGTAACCTCTGACTCCGGCTTTCTGGTAAGTTGGCCACCCCTTGGACGAGCAGATGAGTCTGAGTTTATAACAATATAAACCTGTAGCAGAACTCTGACCCAGCCAGCAGACAGGGGCCAAGCAACCAGCCCTTTCCTTTCTCAGTAAATGGATGGACAGACAGATGGATGGGTGGATGGATGGACAGATGGGTGGATGGATGGGCAGATGGATGGACTACCACTTTTGTGAACCATTGGTCAGCAAGAGGCCTTAGAGAAGCCTCCATTTAATTATCCAATTAGGGAATATTTTTGGAAGGACAAGGGGCTCTTGAGGGTCATGTCTGGGAAAGCTTACGTCTGGCTTGGGAGTCAGAAATACAGGTATGAAAAGATAACACATTAGTGTAGGTTTTCTGGTCACCTGCAGCTCCTCCTTCATGTCCTTCCCATGAAGTAGATGAATACTCCCATCTAGAGAGGAAGAAAGGACACATACAGAGTCCTGATTAAGCAGAGGTCCCTGTGGGAAGGAATCCTGGGAGTTGGGGTCAAGGCCTGGGCTGCATGGAGCCCTTCTTCACGCCCCAGAGATGCCCTGTGCTTCAGGAAAGGCTGGCAGGTGTGTGCATGTGTGGGGTGTGTGTGTGTGTGTGTGTGTGTGAGTGAGAAAGAGAGAGAGAAGGGGGCTGGAGAGGTGTTGGGAAGGGGGATAATTCAATAGTTATTTTTGAGCAGGAAAGAGGCATGACTGAAAAAAAGAACAATGGGGAAAGAATAGCCTTTTCAACAAGCAGAGCTGAGACAACTAGATATCCATGTGCAAAAGAATGAAGGTGGACCTCTACGTCACATCATAAACAAAGACTAACTCAGAGTGGATCACAGACCTAAATGCAAGAGTGTTATGAAATTTTTAGAAGAAAACATAGGAATAAATCTTGTGACCTTGGATTAGGCAATAGTTTATTAGCTATGACGCCAAAAGCACAAGCCATGAAAGAATAAAGAAGATAAACCGGGCTTCATCAAAATTCAAACCACTTGTGTTTCAAAGAACATCATTAGAAAAGTAAATGGACAACCCATGGAACAGGAGAAAAAATATACAAATCATATATTTGATAAAAGCCTAACATCCAGAGTATATAAAGAACTCTTACAACGTAACAATAAAAATAAAATAAAACAAATAATGAAATGAAAAATGGGCCAAAATTTGAACAGACATTTCTCCAAAGAAGATGTACAACACCCCTGGATGAACAGGTAAACTGGAGCTTTTAAACATCACTGAGCACATGATAAGGTGCTCAACACCATTAGTTATTAGGGAAATGCAAATCAAAACCACAGGGTAGCGTTTCACACCCACTAGGATGGCCAGAATCAAAATGACACATACTAACAAGTGCTGGTGAGAATATGGGGAAACTGGAAACCTCACACATTGCTGATGAGGCTGTAAAATGGTGCTGCCACTTTGGAAGACAATCTGGCAATCCCTCAAAAAGCTAAACATCATGTCATCATCTAACCCCAAAATTCTACTCTTAAGTGCACAGCCAAGAAAATTAAAGACATGTATCCTCACCAAAGCTTGTACATGGATGTTCATGGGAACGTTATTCGTAATAGCCAAAATATGGAAACAATTCACAACTGGCCATCCACTGATTAATGGATAAATTTAAATGAGGTATAACCATAGAATGGAATATTATTTGGCAATAAAGAGGACTAAAGTACTGATACTTTGCTACATTGTGGATGAACCTTGAAAACATTATGCAAAGTCAAAGAAGCCAGACACAAAGACCATATAATGCATGATTCCATTTATATGAAACAGGCAGAATAGGCAAATCTATAGAGAAAGAAAGAAAGCAGAGGCTGCCTGGGGCTGAGGGAGTTGGGGAGATATGGGGGGTGGCTGCAAATGGGCACGGGAGTTGATGAAAATGTTCTGGGCGGTGAGGCTCTAGAAAATGATGCCTCTGGGAAACGTTCTAGAGAGTAGTGATGGTTACACAACATTGTGAGTGTATTCAAAGCCACCTACTTTAAAAGGGTGGCTTTTATGGCTTGTGAATTACATCTCAATAAAGCTTTTATTCAAGAAGATAGTAGGGAAAGAACTGGTGAGTGGCTGAGGCACAACCCTTAGGTGTCCTGGCCGAAGATAGACGAAGTGAGACCAGAAGAAGTTCAGGTTGAGAGAATCAGGTGGAAGGAAGGGGCCATCTAGGAATCAGACCCTCTACCATCTCGGGATTAACACCACTTACGGTGAAAGAACAGGTCCCAGAAAAAGACTGCTTCTGGATGTGGCTTTTGACCTCACCTGCCTCAAGAGCCTGAACCCTGTCACCACTCTCTGTCCTGGGTCAGGGACACATGTCAGATTCCATTTTGCCCAAATTCTGCACCTCCAGGGGATGAGGCAGCCACAATTTCCTGTTGTGGCTTCCTCCTCCTACCTCTAACCTCAAGCTCCCAAGAAGCTGTCTGAGCCCCCAGGCCAGTTTGTCACCAGGACACAGGGGGCTCCGGGCAGACCCCTCTCCCGGGGGTCACTGTGGGGAACAGAGGCTGTGGCTCTGACCACCCGCCCACACCTTACAGACACCCTCTGGTCAGAGCCACCCTCGGTGCACCGCCCGAGCAGGGACAGTGACTTCTCCCGGTAACTCCCCTCAAGACCCTCTCCGGGTGCTCGGCCCACACACCTACCATCAGTGCTCTAACATCACACGTTCCACCCCAGCGGCTCTCAGGCTTTTAAGAGTAATTAGCAATTTCAACCTTTTAGAATATTATCCCCTGAATGGAGAAAGCCAGACAACAAAACCACACAAAAGACAAGCCTTGAAATCCCCAAACACCAAGCTTATGAAGCAGAATAGGGAATTAGAGTCTAAAGAGAAGAATTTTAACAGGTGCATTTGAGCAGACCGAATCCTACCTAGGTCCTTTTTTCTTTGTTTTCTTTGCCTGTGTCACACACAAATCCAGTACTTGGGCCACCCCGGGATTGGGATTTATTTTGTCTTACTGGAGACAGTGTCAGCGATTAAACGGTTATGCCCCAGCTGGCACTGTGAATCTGGAAACGAGAAACTTTCCTTTCAGTGGTGGCTTTTCATCTACTTATTCCAGTGCTTGTGTTGGCTGATGGACAGAACTGCATAGAAAGAGGACTCGGAAAGTGAGCGGGGTGGTGAGTGATGCCAGCGAGATGAGGGGAAATGGGCAAAGGTCCTCGGATGAATGAAAAGGCCCATCTCAGGAAAGGGCCGTAGGTACCGAAGGGCCCGGCCCGGCCACAGCTCCTGCAAGATGCTAATGTGTTTTTAGTTTCCCAGTAGAAAGAGCCAGGCTGGAGGAGAAGCGAAAACACCATGCCGTACGGAGTGCTTCTCTCTTGGGCTGGCGGCTGGCCTGGCAAAGCCCCGCAGGCCACATACTTGCCCTTCCAAAGGTCAGTGCTACCCTGGGCAGCCTCGGCGCGAGTGACCACACAGCCTCAGCTTCCAGAGGGTGGGCCCACTCCTCACCACGCTCTCACCAGGGCAGCGGGCACACCCGGGCCCCCGAGCACCGGCACCGCTGTCCGAGGTCAGGGAGGGAATAATCCACAAACCTGAATTACTCTTCAGTGAGTTCTTTCTGAGGCTAACTGTTCCGCCGGGCACATTTCTCCAGGTCGGGCCGCCTGGCATGCCCTGGGCCCTCCACAAATGTCTGTGGTTGGCTCCCTGCTGTGAAAAAGCCAGCCTGCGACTGGGAAGGCACTCTCATTTGCTGAGGCCTTCATCCAGGCAAAGCCCTTACTTCCACAGTTTACCTTGGAAAGAGAGGATTACAGAAGTGGTTCCTTTGTTTACTCCGGATAATCAGGGCTGGGGACTAGGGCCCCAACCCAGCACAGACATGTGCTCAGAGCAGTGTTTTCTAGAAATGCATGGCGGGCAGGGAGTGTTTGTGCCGCTCTGGCCTGGGGGTGGCAGGGGGAGGGCAGGGGGCAGGGAACGTCCCAGGGGAGCTGAGCCAGCCCAGGAAGCTGGGCCTCCATCAACCACCCCTGCCTTGCTGTGGGGTGAGGAGCGCTCCTTAGGGGGGCACTTGGGTAAATTAAATGCGGGGCTGACTGCTTCTCAGGCTGGGAGGGTTGCACACTGACACTCAGTTCTCACAATGCACTGCTGTAATCCTACCGCATCATTTTTAAAGCCCCTCGAAGGCAAAAGAAAAGTGACAATTAATCTAATTAAAGGCAACAATGTTCACAGTAAGGAAAAGTCTGGTATTTCGCCAAGAGTCTCTCTTCCCACAAGCTTTGTAGGCAAAGGGCACGGGGTTTGGAGCCTGGAGGGCCCAAGTTGGAGTTCTGGCCCTGTCACTCAGCTGTGTTACCATGAGGACACTGTCCAAGGGGCAGAAGTGTCACTGCCTTATAGAACTGCTAGGAGGGTACATGAGAAACACTCATCAGGGACTCGAGTCCTGACCGGTGGCCTGCTTGGGCACCTCGAGGGGAGGAGTCGGGACCTGCCTGCTGCGCCCCCAGATCCTGCCCCCAGGAGGCCCAGCAGCAGAGGTAGGACTTGTGTCTGGGGTGGGAGCTCCAGGGATGGAGGTTCCAAAATCTCTGCCACACCCAGCTGCCAACAGCTTTCCGAGCTGTTACTGTCTTATCTCTTTTGGACCTGGCAGTGGTACTTCTACTTTCTCCAATGGAGAGGTTCAGAGGGGAAGTGAGTCTTGGGTTAAGTCACATAGGAAGTTACCCCAAGAGCTGGGTCTCAGACCGTCTAGTGCTGTAATAAAACGGCCAATATTTATTGAGTATCCAGACATTCTACTACGTTCCCTACAGGGATAGAAGTGTCCACACGTCCCAGTGTGTGACTGGATGTTCAGCAGAGCAGCAGAGGTGACATTACTCTTGTTCCAGGGCGAAGCCCGAAAGCCTGGAGGCTTTTGCTTCTGTGTTCTGAGGGAAGGCAGCCACCATGAAATAAGGCCACAGCCACTGAAACCATCAATGTTGGAAGGAAGCCCACGTTAATCCCAGGAGGATTGCCTCTCCCCTCTCTCTCTTTCTCTAATGATTTGTTTCTCTGAAGAATCTGCCTAATCCAGGCTTCTCAAGGCTATGAGTCAAATATGACTTGCCTTTGACCCCTCAATCTGCACAGTGTCCTGCTCAGACTATCAGAAGGGAAAGACTGAAAGCCACCCAAACATCTAGAAACAGGGGCTGGGTGAATAAACTAGTATACAGTCATATGACAGAATATTACACACTTGGGAAAAAACAAGGTGGATCACTGTGCATGGATAGACAAAAGATCTATGGAATGTTTTGTACAGTGAAAGAAACAGGTGCAGAATAGCATTTTCAGTATGGAGAAAATCAGAATGTATCCCTTCTAGTGCATGAAGAAATACTGAAAGGGGACACAATATTATTGAAAGTGCTACATATTGTGGGTTTTTTTTTAAGTTTTTTTGCCAATATACACCGAATGATTTATGAGTGAAATAATACGGAGTCTGGAATTTGTTTCAAATAATCCAGGGACGGGGATGGGGGAAACAGAAAAGAATCAAAGCTTGGTTATGAGATGATAACTGAAGAAGCTGGGTGGTGATAACTGAAGAAACACAGTAGTTCGTTATACCATTCTGTCTACTTTTACATCCTATAGAATTTTTTTTTTCAAAAATTATTACCTCCAGGGAGGGAGTTGGGCAAGAAGGAAGGGAAAAATGGATGGGGACAAAGTAAAAATAATATTTCAATACGTCACAGATCATCATCTTTTTTTCCTTTTAATTTTTGAGATGAAATTCACATAACATGAAATGAACCATTTTAGGCATTTTAAATTGTACAATTCAGTGGCCTTTAGTACATTCGTATTGTTGTGTAACCACCACCTGTATCTAGTTTCAAAGCATTTTCATCACACCAAAACAAAACCCTGTACCCACAAAGCAATTACCCTCTATTCCCCCAATCTCCCTTCGTACCCGCCAACCTTCATTCCGTCTCTATGGATTTACCTATTCTAGATACTTCGTATGAATGGAATCATACAATATGTGACTTCTGTGTCTGGCTTCTTTCACTTGCCATAATGTTTCCGAGGTTCATCCAAATTGTAGCATGTATTTCTTTTTATGGCTGAATAATATTCTCTTGCATGGTTACAGCACATTTTGTTTATCCATCGATTGGTTGATGGACCATTGGATTGTTGCCAAAGCATATCTTTTTATTTTGTCTTTATTTTTTAGCTGTATAAGTGTATTACCTATTCAAACAAATTTTTAAATTAAATTTCTACCAGACAATAAATATGTGGACCAAAGAGGAAGCAAGATGAGGACACAGGGGTAGATTCATCAAAAAGTTAGGAAGCTTGGCAAGAAAATAGTAAGAAAGCATTCAAAAATATAAAAGGAAAAATGGATAATAAGCTCTAATCACTTGTATTTGGGGTAAGTGGTTATACCACACAATTTATAGTTCTTTTGAGCATGAATGAACTACTTGAGAACCTATTTAGGGTAAAGCACTGGGAGAGTGGGTGGCAAGTCCAGGCTGGGTTGGCAAATGGGGCTGGACTGTGAGGGTCTCCGCCCCCAGCTGTGGTCAAGCCAAGGTGTGATGACATTTATCGCTGTCACAACGCTGACCGAGTTGCTCATTTCCTCAGCTAAGGGGAGGGCTGGGACTTCTTCCTGTGTCTACCCAGAGTGTTCAAAACCCATGAAGCACTGGGCAGCTGGGGAAGTAGGTGCCTTCGGAAGGACCAAGAACAGCCCACCTTGGGACCCCAGGGAGAATTAGGGGCACTTTCCAGAGACGTGGCTTGTGGGGTGGGGCAGCCTGTGGCGTTCTGTCTTGTTTTGAGCACTGGGCCCCTGATGGATTATTTTGAAGAGCTGCGTCTGTTGCTTTATTTTGTTGTTGTTGTTGTTGTTTTTGTTTTTCTTGGTGGGGGGGAGGTAATTAGACTTATTTATTTTTAATGGGGGTACTGGGGATTGAACCAGGACCTTGAGCATGTTAAGTTGCATCTGTTGCTTTAAAATAAAAGGTCTGAAAATACTATTTCAGGAGAAAGAGCTCTGGGTTTGGAGTTAGAAGACCCAGTCTTAGTTGCAGCTCTGACTCTGGGTGGGTTACCTGCCCATTTTCCAGATAGGAATAATAATTCTTGCCTCTCCCTGTACCTTGGAATATTAGACGGTCTAGAGATAATTAAGGCTTTGAGCTCTTCAGAAGAAAGATGCCTGGACACACAAGGGGACATTATGATTCCTGTGGCTTCGGTAGGTGGGGTGGAGACTACGAGAGGAGACGTCAGTATATATAACTGAGCACAGAAAAGTAATTTAATCTTCTAGACTTTACTTAGAGGGAGGGGAAGGGTCTGAAAAGGTAAACAAGCTGCAATTTGCCACCAAAAACCTCTATTTGTGTAGTTATGCATCGTCTATTGACTCATTTGAGCCTTGCCTCAAAATTTTAGGTGTAGGATCATTCCCTTTCTGAAGAGGGAGAAATTGAGGCTCAAAGAAGTAAATGGTTTGTCTAAGCAAGAAGTGGAGCCAGGCCCCTGGTCGATGCACAGCCCTTCTATTCTCTGGGATGACCTACTGATGACTGATCAGAATTGGAGTTTCCCCTGTGTCTTGTCTCATGCATCTGCCCCTTCAGCAGCATCTCCTATGTGCCACATGGTGCTGAGCAGCACAGATAGAGATGGAACACAGAGCCATGCCCTCAGGGAGCTGCTGGTCCTCCTTGGCTCACTCTTATAACATGCCAGGACAGAGGCTGCTAGTTGCTTAATCAGATCCATGCTCCCATTTTTCCTCACAAACAGAACCTTGGGTAAGTGCTCAGCTGAAAAACTACATTTCCCAGCCTCCCTTGCAGATAGGGGTGATCAATGAGAACCGATTCCAGGTCTTCCTCCTTCTTTGTCCAGAAGGACTTTGTGTGATGGCTGGTACTCTAGCAACCATATTGGACCATGAGGTGACCTTGAATAAAAGGGCCACATGCAGAGGATACATGTGGTACAAAAAGATGGAAGTGGCCTAAGGCCTATGGAACTAGCATACCAGCTCTGGCCAGCCTATCTCTAGGCCTCTTTTATGCAAGAGAGAAATAATCTCTATCTTACTTAAGCCCCGGTTATTTGTGGTGTCTGTTACTAACCAATACTCATGGGTTGGTTCCTTTGAGTTGGTTTGTATACCTTAAACAATAAAGGCTGCCAGGCTCTAAAGAGATCTGCACTGGCATGAAGGGGCCCAGAAGCAGCCACAGATCAGAAAAGAGTCAGGCAACTTCGTGTGAAGGGCATGGAGGCCATCCATACCTCTCAGAGGAATCAAAGAACAGATCCTCCAACCTGGATGCCAATGAGGGGTGTGAATGAGCCCTTGGAGCACCAGGTATAGGGGGAAGGAGTGAGGCTAAGGGGTAGGCTGTGTCCATACTGCCCAGCACTGTGGTCCCTCAAGCTCAAGGCACCTGTCACAGGACCTCTTGCCCCAAAGTGCATCTCAAAAACCCGGGGCAAGGTCTGGTTTACTCACCTCTACCTGCATGGCCTTCACTCTCCGGCTTCTGCTCAAAACTCCTGCTCTATTCCTCACCTCCCTCTATTCTCCTCCAAGTCTGTATCCTTAGAAGACCTGAATCACCCCCACTCACTCACGTTCTCACTGCCGGGCCTTTGCATCTAATGCCCCTTCTCCCATAAACACTCCAGTCCCCACCTCTTGGCCAAACTAACTCCCTTGCATCCTTTGATTTAGCTCTCAACTTACCACTCCCATAAGAAACCTTCCCTGACTCCTCAGGTTGGGCCAGGCACCCCCCCCCCCCAGGGACACGCCCACAGGGCCCTGGGTGTCTCCCTCCATTCTGTGTGTGAATATCTGTCTCCTCTGCTGGTCTGTGCAACCCTTTAGTTAGAAACCTAACTTTCTAGAATTGCTCTGGAAGGCTCTCCGGCCAGAGGAGATTCCAGTAAGACCATCTGTCCACAGCACAGTTCCCAGCACGCAGTAGGTTCTTAACAAGTATTGCTGATAGAAGGACAGAATCTAACACCCAACAAGCAACTGACTTCATCAAACTCCAGTTTCCTCTGCCCTGGGTGACAATAATTGTCAGCTTTTACGCTCCAAGAATCACGACACGCTTCCCTGCAAATGGAGCAGTTACACGTGCGCTTTCCTGGTTACACACACTTTCCCCTGCTTTGGGGTGGGGAAGGGCCTCTTTCTGATCTCAGCTTCCTCTCCTAGTCCTGGTCAATGTGCTCCCTTTACAGGGAACGCTGGGAGTCAGTCAGTCAACTTGGCCACGTCTGCAGCTCTAGTAAGAGTGAAGGCTTGCAGATTGAAATCGCTAACATCAGGTTTGGACAACACTCAATATCCATTGACCTATGTCTCCTTGCCCTCTACACTGACAGGGGACCAACGTCACTACCCCCCAGGAAACAGAGGTCAAGAAGGACTAGGTTGGGCTACTGGCTGCACAGACCCACTGCTGGCTCCTAGGAGAGCAGGGAAGATGCCCCAGCCCCAGGCAGGAGCCGGGTGGTCAGGGCTAACCTCCCCCAACACTGGTCAGACACACTTACCTGGCGTAGAAGGCACTGGGGACCCACCAGCGCCTCCCAGCTGCTTTAATTGTCAACTGTTGTGAGCTCAATTGGTCTTTGGGGAAGGAAGGTTCAGCAGAATTTTAATTACAGGCTGTCTCTCCTGCTTTTAATGGCTAGGCTCTGAAACACACTACTTTAATCACAGGGTGTTAAATCACTTTTTAAGTATACCAATGAGGTTGAGTATTTAAAGAAAACCTGTTATGAAGTTTTTTATAAAGCAAGTTTATTGAATTTTTTTTGAAATTCAGGAGGTTCTGGTTTACTTAGTTTACTTAAGTGAATCGAATTCCAGTTTGCCAAGAACACTGTCATTTACTCATCTACATTTCCTTTATTTCTTTTCTTCCCCCTGGTTTTCTTAATTTATTATTTTAATTGAAGTATAGTTGGTTTACAATGTTGTATTAATTTCTGGTGTACAGCATAGTGATTCAGCTACATGTATGTATTCCTTTTCATATTCTTTTTCATTATAGACTATTACAAGGTATTGAACACAGTTCCCTGTGCTATACAGTAGGACCTTGCTGTTTATCTATTTTATATATAGTAGTTAGTATCTGCATGCTTCATCATGTTTCTCAATGGTGCCCGGGTCCCCCAAATCAGGTCTGTGACAGCTCCCAGCAATGTTCAGTTCTCACTCCCTTTTCCCTCTAGGAATGTGCCTTTCCACCCAAAATGGTGCACACTCTGGAAATTCCAAAAGAATGTGTTGTGGGCTGAATTGTACCTACCCCCACCCCCAGACTCAATGCCCAGCACCTCAGAATGTGACTTGTATTTGGAGATGGTGCCTTTAAAGACGTGATTAAGGTGAAATGAGGTCATTAGGGTGGGCCCTCATCCAACAGAAGTGATGCCCTTATAAGAAGAAGAGATTAGGACAGAGACACACACAGAGGGAAGACCATGTGAGGACACAGTGAGAAGCGCACATCTCTACACCAAGAAGAGAGGCCTCAGGAGAAACCAACCATGTGAATCTCCGGTGTGCAGGCCCCCAGCCTGTGGCACTATGTTATGGCAGCCCAAGCAGACTCACATGGGAAGAGTCTGTCAATGCCCTGTTCCCACTGGGCTGCACTGCTGATGAGCTGTGTGACCCTGGGTAGGGCTGCAGCTCTGGCTCAGGGCACCCCCAGGTCCCCTACATGGGTGGGGGCAGGGGGGAATTAAACGCAGGTGCTGTGAACTCACTTCCCCCTCCCTGGTTCTCTGATGTGTGGTCCACGTTCTTCATCCACAAGAGACCGAGATTTCTCTCTTACTTCATAGCCAAAGTGAGAAGGAGATCCTGACACAATAGCCTGGATTTTTTTTTTCTTGAATTAACACGTCACTCTCTCTTTTTTTTTTAAAGCATTCTCACATGTATTCATCAAATTGAAACTCACAACTAATCTGGGATTAGAAATCTTACTTTCATTTTATAGATGAGGTAAACCAAGGCACAGAAGGAGAGTGATTTATCCCTGGCCCCTGTGACTTGTCAGGCAGGACCCCGTTCTCTGCACTCACATTAGTCTGCTCCCAGCTCCCTCCCACCATTAGACACAGCAAACACTGGAAAACACCACCACCACCAGGCTACTCATCTGCTGCAAAATCTTCAGTGGCTCCCAGGTGCAGGCCACGTGAAGCCCCCACTGGCCTGCCCTGCTCCCCCACCATCCCATCCCCCCCTCCAATTCCATTGTGACAGAGCAATCATGCTGCCCGACGGGACACAAGCCATGCTCACATGTTACCACATCTCTGAGAACACCTTCCCCACTTCTTTCTGACTAGCTAGGAGCCACCTCCTCCAGGAAGCCTTTCCAGACTGCTCTCACTGAGTTCTTCCCGTAGAGCTCTCAGGCTCAGCCATATGAGGTTACTCTGAGCAGACCTGTCCTAGTTTTATCTGCAAATTGCTTAACCTTTTTAGTCCCTAGGACAAGAAGCACATCTTCCCACAAGCCCCAGGTACCTAGGTACAAAGAAAATAATTAATAACACTTGTTGGTCCATCAGAAGACCAGTCCTGGATAAGTTACCTCCATAATATAAACATGTTGAGAAATAGCTATTTATAAGCTCAGCTTCAGAAACAGAATCCCATTCTTCCCTGACTTCTGCCACATTGCAAGAGTGTTGGATGTCCCCTCTGTGTGACTGGCCTTCAGTGACACTGTTTCTGCTTCCCTCCATCCCTGAACATCCCAACCATCTCTGCTGTCCCCTCCTTTCTGGCACAAAGCCAGTGATCCTTAAACCAACACCTACATAATTCCAGGAGTTACTATTTAAAGATTTGGGAGGTCTTTCTTTGAAGATGACCTCCTATTATAAGACTAAACATCAAGGGCAAGAATTGTCTGTTTGGTTCACTTACTATATTCCCAGCACCTGAAGAAGCCTTGTACATAGATACTGCTCAGAAATATTTGTTGAATAAATAAGACTATTAACTCTGACTATCTGTGTCAGAGATTTTTAAAAATTTAATGATTGAAAGAAAATCCAAATCTAGGTGGGCCACTGGCTGTGGGGTATTGTAAGCCAAATAGGAGTGCCCAGGAAGCACTGTCCATTAGGCAAAATCCTAGTGATATTTATCCCTTCCCAAAAGTTCCCCTCCTGTCATCTACCCAGAGCTGTCCCCAAGAGGGTTTCTGCAGCCTTTCCAAGGCTTTTTTTTTCTGGATGAAGGAAGAACCAGAACTCCTACCCCAAACTCCTGCCTTTCAAAGAGGCATTTGAGAGGAAGAGGCTGGCCCCCGAGGCAGCAGCTGCTGTCCCAGCTGTCACCTCCAAAAGTGAGCAGCGGAAAAGGGTGGCATGGAAGGACGTCCCCGTGCTGTGGCTGGACCAACCCTCCCCCTCCCCCCCCCCCAAGCCTTGCGAGGGCAACTCCTGCACACAGGCAGCTCACCTTGGCCATGAAAACTTCAACTCTTCCCCTCAAAGTGCCTCCCCCAAGGTGCTGGCCAGGCACGGGGCCTGATCTTACAAGGTTTTACGTGCTCTCTCTTCCCTACCAGATGTGGGGAGGCCTATGGTGTGCCGCTCACTGAGAAGGGTACGAGGATGAATCCCAGATGAGGCCCAGAGGCTCACAATCAGGAGTTCTGTGAAAAGCACACACCAGGCCGCCCCAGCTGCTGTCACTGAGACTCTGCACTAAGTGGGTACACCAACCCTCGGAGATCACTGGAATGTCCCGAATGGGGGGCAGCATACCTGGAGGGTAGGACGCAGGAGGCACCTGGCTAAGCCAGAACTGCAGGAGGTGCTAGAGGTTCTGAAATCCCAGCCCTGGGCCAGGGTCAAAACTGAGAGCTTCTCTCCTCCCCGGGTAACACCCTGAGCTGGGTAATAACTATCTCAGAGCATGTCCGCCAGAGCCTCCCTACACTACTGTGAGTCCAAGTCCAAATCTATCAAGCTCTAACCCCTTGACCTCACTGCCCGATGGCCTGCCGCTCTCCCCCAGCTCACTCCCCTCCACCCCCACAGCCTCCTGCTGCTCCTCAAACAGACCAGGATCCCTACCTGCTCCTACACCCTCCTTCAGGACCCTGTCCCTACCACTCCAAAGCCACCACTGCCCTCCCAGCCCTCCAGCGCCTGGCCCTGCTTTGCCCCCTTCACAGCACGTCCTCAGCCCTTGCCTGTGGTCAGAAGCTCCATGAACGGGGCCTGGTATGTTGCAGTACATACTGGCAGAACGAATGGATGAACTCCACCTTCCTCTACAAGACCGCACACTCCTCCTCTTGATGGTTTTATCCCTTAGTGTGTGTGTGCACACTTGGTGACACTGAAAGGGTGGTAGTGAGGCAAGGCTGCGAGCCAGAAAGCCCAGTGACCACAGCCTCCATCCGTAAAATGGGCTGGCAACATTTGCGGTGGGTTAAGAAGCCCACCGAGCAGGCCCAGGTCCCGACTGGAGGGTCAGTTCTACAAGGGGCCCTCGAGTCGACTGCTCTAGCAAAGGAAGGGGCAGGACTTCAGGAGACCAGACCCCAAGATGCACGGGGCAGGACAGCCATGAAGTCCTGGTACAACCTTCCCACGTTGTAGGAGGCTTCTCTGGGCATGGGTTTATCTGCATTTCTGGATGGTGTGCCCAAGCCACATGATCAGTCTGTCCCCTACAGTGTCCAGCACATAAGGGGGAGTCTACTACCCGCCCAAGAGCTCACATATATTGTCACCAGGCACCATCCTAAGCACAGGTAACAGCTCATTCCAGCCTCACAGTGGCCCCATGAAATAGGCTCTATTATGACCCCATTTTACAGATGAGGAAACTAAAGCACAGAGACCTCATCCCTGGTTCCATGGTGAGGTGAAAAGAACACAAGATTTAGAGTGAGAGGGTGTGGCCTCAGGTCCTGTTGTCAGCTGCCAAAACCTGTATGAGACTTTTAATCTCTCAGAGTATCTTTGTAAAGTGGGCATCATACCACCAGCCTACCCCACACAGGAGGCATGAGAGCACTTGGTAAATACATAAAATATGACACAAAGAGGGGCAAAGGTTATTACAAATGGTGTTATTTAAGGATACGACAATCCTGGCGATTTCTCAGCTGTTTCCTTTAGGAGGAGGGAAGGGAAACCCTGAACAGAGGGAGGCAGAAACTAAAACTTGTTACAGTCATCCTTCGGTATTTATGGGTGTGGGGCGGGGTTGGTTGCAGGCCCCCCTCATGGAAACCAAATTCGGCAGATGCCCAAGTTCCTGATAACCAGCCCTCCGAACACACGGACTCAACCAACCGTGGATCCCATAGTATTTTTGATTGAAGATTGGTTGAATCCTCGGATGCAGAACCCGCGGATAAAGAGGACTAACGGTACCCGCCGCAGACAACGTGTGGCGGATGAAGGCGGCGGTACCACAGCGCTCAAGATCTAAGGAAAATAGCGGTGACGTCGGTAATAAACAGGACTTGAAACCAATTTTAAAACCAAGCTAATTAAGCATACAAAATTACGTAACATAGCTGCAAATCAACCAATTGCTATTAAAGGGGGAACGGGATACAATATGCAAAAATTAGCACAGCACTGAAGTGATGAAGTGGAGATGATTCTTCCCTTCAGATGTACTTTACCGCAATGGAGACACCATATTTTCAGTAACATTTTCTAAGTTGTTGAAAACACAACCACACACACTAGTAAGGTATCTTCAAGGAGGACCACGCTTCCAAAATATCTCCCCAAATGAAACAGCGTCACTTTATCCAAATACCTGCTGCCTTCCATCTATTGTTAACTGGGAGATGAAAGAGGTCAAATATTCTTCTAGGATAAGTTAGAGCCAGGCTTTGGGGATCTTTGCTGAGGCCTGGAGAGGGAGCCATTCCTAGTACACGGAGCTGCCCCGGGACTGTGACACTGACCAGTATCCCACCCAACCCCACCCCAGCAGGGCCGCCACCCCTACATGGGCAGTCTCACCCTGGCAGGTCCCCAAGGCCCCTGCTACTGTTCCAGGCTTCCGGCGTAGCATCCACTCCCACAAAAGCCCCTTTTGCTTTG
This sequence comes from Camelus dromedarius, assembly GCF_036321535.1. Lineage (NCBI taxonomy): Eukaryota > Metazoa > Chordata > Mammalia > Artiodactyla > Camelidae > Camelus > Camelus dromedarius. Next base: position 7,870,200 of record NC_087463.1, on the reverse strand, counting down.
GGACCTTCCAGCCTTTAGGACACCCAATGATCAAGTCCGGTCACACCTAAAACAGGCAGGAATGCAGGAAGAGTGACCCCTGGGAGGGAGCACTTCAGAAGAGCTGGCTCTGAGAATAAGGAAAACCCCAATGTGGATAAACTGAGGGACAGCAAAGCATGGCCTGAAAGCAGCCAAAAAGAAACTGGAAAAATTTTTTAAAAGCCTTTCCTCCGTAGAATAGAAAATCTCCAACTAAAAATAAACTGGGATTTCTGGTTTTCAGGAAGAGTATATCATCATTTGGGGGACGGGGTGGTGGTGCGGGAGTAATGGTGTGCTGGCTGGGGGAGGAGGCAGGTCCAGGGACCCTGGGTAGGAGGGGAGCACCTAGAAAGAGCCCACCCTACAGGCCCTATGGGGTCCCGCGTCCCACCGAGGCAGGCAGTGACACAAGCCTAGGAGAAAAGGAAAAGGAAGGGACAGAAAAAAACGCAGAACAGGAGAGACCCTTCCACGCTGGGCAGAGAAGCTACAGGCCAGGGGTGGGATGTAGGGGGTCCCAAGGAATCAGGAATCCTCTGAAATCACAAAAAATGAATAGGTACCATTGTTGAAACCAGCCAAAACACCAAAGAATACACTCTCCTCTAAGATCTCAATCACCTTCAAACTGCCACCAAGATCAAGGTCAGCTTTCCATTAGCAGTAAAAGTGAGTCACCCTCACCTCCTTTGCTCAAAGGACAGAGAAGGCTGTATTTCCTCCCTGAAGACTGCCCCTTATGGGAAAGGTGAGTTCAGTCAAGACAGCTCATCTGCACATAGGGAAGACCCCCAAGGGCCCCTCTGCAACTCCAGGCTCCCACCTCTCCGAGAAATGCTGCCACGAATCTCTTAATTCTCTGGGACTGATTTAGGGTTATTGGTAAGAGGCAGCTGGGAAGGTGACATTCAGTGTGGGAAGTCAGTCCTTGCTGAATTTTATGGCTCAATTCTAAGGTAAATCACTCTCGCCCAGAGAACTGACTCCAAATAGATTTACTAGTTTTAATATTTGTTTGGGTCATTCCAATTAATTGAAAGATGCTGTCTTCCAGTTATTGTTCTGAAATGTGGACCTTGGTCTCCGAGCACTCATTTTTATTGGGCATAATTATGATCATTTGTCTGGAGTCCTCACTCCCAGGGAACAGAGGTGCCTACAGTTCGAGGCCTGCTTGAGCTCCCAACAACCAGGATCAGTTCCTCCTGCAGAAACCTCAACAAGCTAAGTCCCCTCTATGAGCTTAGGATCCTTCTAATTTGCTAACCTTACAGTCTGCAGAGGTTATCAGATATGGCCCTGGGAGTCCTGGGGGCTGCAGAGAGAGAAGCCAAAGGAGGAGGGGGAGATGCTGACCATCCCCATATCCGTTCTAGTCATCCGGCCTCCTTCTTTTCACATCAGGCCACTGGTGAACAGCATGAAGCAGTGGGTTAAGAACATGAACTCTGGAGCCAGGCTGCTAAATTCGAATCTTGCCTTTGCCACTTATTTGCTGTGTGACCTTAGATAAGTTACTTAACTTCTCTGTTAACTCTGTCTCAATGTTCTCTTCTCTAAAATGATAATAACAATATCCATTTCACAGGATTTTTATATGGATTAAAATCAGTTAATAGTTTAAAAGCAGTTGGCACAGGGCCTGGCACAAGGGAAATATTAGAATTGATACATTGGTAAATCAAAATTTTTAAATTGACGTATAGTTGCTTTACAATATTTCAGGTGTACAGCAAAGTGTTTCAGTCATATATATATATATATACGACTGAATATATATATATATATATATTCTTTTTCAGATTCTTTTCCATCATAGTTTATTACAAGATACTGAATATAGTTCCCTGTGCTATACAGTAGGTCCTTGTTGTTCATCTATTTTATTTATAGTAGTGTGTATCTGTTAATCCCAAACTCCTAATTTAGCCCTCCCTCCCTTATTGGTAAATACAATTTTTTAAGTTATTTGAAGAAAGACTCAGGTGGCTAAAATGAAGTATGAAAACCATTATTCCACACCAGGAGTCTACAAACTTTCTGTAAAATGCCAGAGAGTAAATATCTTAGCCTTTGTGGGCCATAACGGTCCCTGCTGCAACCAGCAAAAACCACGATGGGTCTGAAGCAATAGGCGTGACTGTGCTCCAGTAAAACGTTACTTAAGAAAACAGGCATTGGGCTGGTTTGGTCTGTAGGCCGTAGTTGGCTGACCCCTGGACTGGACCTAATTCCATGTTCACAGTGAGGAAAACAGAATGGGGAGTCATTTGCCAAAGCTGGAACCCAGGTCTCTGCCTGCCCAGGGCAGGGCACGCTCTAAAATCAAGAGCCCCAGAAAGGAAAAGAGAAGTTGTCCACACTGCGTTCAGAGCAGACACACTCATGCTATGTTCTGCCAGCTGAAGGGACACCCTGAGAAAAAGTGACACTGAGGCCCTTGCTGTCCACCTACCTTACACCTGTGGGCACGGGGTGGGGAGTCTCCCCGTTCGTCTCTGTAGCCCCCCGCAGCTAGCACAGTAGAGTCGCTCCGGGAAGGCTGGTAACTGTGGATGGCCCCACGAGGGGAAAGACTCCTGCCCGGCAGGACCAAGTGCGGGCCTGCCCGTATTTCAGCCAGTTCTGGGAGCGACTGATTAAATGAAGATGCCTACGTACCCATGACGGGGGAAGCCACTTTGTAAAGGATTAGAAGGAAAAAGGGACATTTACTAACTATAACTGTGTTCAAATGATACAAACAGGGTTTATAGACATTTCTTTTTTCATCTTCCCATAAAAGACTGCAAGAAGAAGAAATTAAAACCCCAGTGGAGGTCTGTGGGAAGGAAGGATACTCCCTTCCTGTGAGACCAGCTCCTGTGGTTTAAACATGGTCCCCAAATCTCTGACACCCAGCCATCAAGGAGGCTCGAGGTCCTTTCCTCTTGAATCTGGCCTCAGTGACTGCTTGACTGATTGTATATAGAAGGGACACCGAGTTGGTTTCCAGGCCAAGTCTTTAAGAAATTGCAGCTTCTCTTTCCTGTTTCTTGGGACAGTCGCTTTTGGAACTCAGCCACCATGCTTTGAGGAAGCCCAAGCAGCCCTGTGGAGAAGCCCACAAGGAGAAGAACCACGAGCCAGCACAACTTGCCAGCCACGGTTGCGCCATATTGGACGTGGATCTCCCAGCCTTGGTTGTGCCATCCCAGCTGACACCACATGGAGCAAAGGTGAGCTGTGCCTGAGCACTGCCCAAATGGCAGACCCGTGAGCAGAATAAAGGGTTATTACTGCTTAAGTCACCAGGTTTTAGGGTGGTTTGTTACACAGCTATAGTAACTAGAAAAGGCTCTTAAGTTTCGAGCATTTGCTCAGGCCTCAAAGCTATCTGCCCCCACAGATAATGCAGCAAAACATTCTTCTTTCTGTTATGATTTGGGCAGATGGGATGGGAATGCAGACCCCAAATTTAATGTTTTGTTATATTAATAAAGGAATGTGATATTAAGATTTATAATAAGAAATATATATTGGTCTTGAACACTCCTGACTCAGAGCTCATAAAACTCACAATTTATAAGAGCTACAAAGTGTCTTGATATTCATAGCAAACCTCTTCCACCACAACTGGGTTTATGTTAAGAGGTGACTTTTGGAAACTGAAGGATCGGAGTTGGTTGCCAGGGGAACCAATCATGGGATTGAGGGTAGGAAATCTCAGTCCCACCCCTGCCCTTCAAGTAGGGGAGAGGGGCTAGAGGTTGAACCGATAGCCAATGGCCAGTGATTTAATCAAGCCAGACTATGTAATGAAGCCTCCCTAAAAATCCAAAACAATGGGGTTCCGAGAGCTTCCATGTTGGTGGACATATGGAGATTTGGGGACAGGATGTACTCCAGGAGGGCATGGAAACTGAGCCCTTTCCCCACATCTTGCCCTATACATCTCTTCCATCTGGCTCTTCCTCAAACTGGCCATCTAGCAAATACAATGCATTTCTGAGTTCTGCGAACCAGTCTAACAAATTAATAGGACCCAAAGAACGGGGTCATTGAAAGCCAGTCAGAAGCACAGCATCCGAAGCTGGGAGGGAGGAGCAGTTGTAGGACTGAGCCCTGAACCTGTGGGGGTCTGGTGCCATCTCTAGGTTGACAGTGTCAGAATTGAGGTGAATTGCAGGACACCCAGCTGGTGTCAGAAAATTGCTTGGTGGTAGACAACCCACCCCCCACATCATACTGGGAACAGACTTGTAAGGAGCCAAGATATTGGTGTGTGTAGGAGGGGAGGGGGTGGAGAAGGTAGGTCTCATGAGGATCTGAAGGTAAGACCAGTATTTTTATCACAAAAAAAAAAAGAAAGAAATTTGAATTTGTAGGAGCACATCAACAAATTTGACAATGAGACCCCAGAGTCCCGATCTAGATAACACGATGACAGGCGGGAGAAGTCCTGATTTCAGACATTCAAATGTACATCCTGACTTTTTGGCTTAGAAAATTTGGTCACCATCACCACTCATAACACGGAAGACAATGTTCTGGCCTAAAAACGCTGAGTTCTGTGTTGCTAGTGATTGTCTCAGCTTCAACATAACTCTTCTAGATTATCTAAATTTACTCAAATTCAGGTAGCAAGACTTTGTCAGGTTCACTAGGATGAGTTAGCTTTAAAACACACCCCTTAGTTAACTTTAGACAAGAGTATTTATCAGAAAGGATGTCAAACAGAATATTCTTTTTTTTTTAGTATAATCTCTGTCTTTTTTTTTAATTGCAGTATAGTCCATTTACAATGCTGTGTCAGTTTCTGGTGTACAGCATAATGTTTCAGTCATCCATATACATACATATATTCCTTTTCATATTCTTTTTCATTATAGGTTACTACAAGATATTGAATATAGTTGCCTGTGCTCAGAATATTCTTCATTGCAGGACATTTGATGCTAAGATGATCTTTCTGACAATTAAATATATAGACTACTGTGCAGAAGTTATTCGGGTGTCAATTAAGAAGTTTCTGGTTATCAAAATCCTGGATAATAAGACGTTATTGTTTAAAAGTCTCAGTTTGCTTTTGAGAGAAACTGGGTACTATATAAAAAGATTCTTTGCTTTACAAAAATATTTACTAAGGCTGTGTTTAGGTAATGTCTGCCTTTTACGAATTCAAACTACAATCATATGTATATAAGTTTTGTGGAAATAAATATTTGGAAACCCGCATGTGTTACATGAAAAGAGGTAGCCTTGAGCTAAAATTGCTCATGTATTATTCAAAACTCTCCCAATGCCAAGTACCAGAAACCCACTCAAAGTTGCCTCTGCAGAGTTTTCCAAAATTCACCACCTTGGAGTTTCCTGTCATACCTGGGTTCCAGGTGCAACACTATTATTGACCTTGTCTTGACTTTTTATTAAATTAAGCTTCCTGCTAAGCAGTAATGAAATTACAAGTGTCCATGTACTAGTTATGTTTTCTTTCTTTAGTGCACATTTAAATGAATATGTGGCTTTCAATCGTCAACTTGGTCCTACATATTCGACTGAAACATCAGTCAGTGGTCTGAATGCCGTACTTTAAGGCATAGAAAGGTTTACTGGATGAATGGAGATCAGCCCTTTTTCTCACTGACAAATGTGGTATGTGACCTTGGCCAAGTCACCTGGTTTTTCTTGCTTCAATGTCGCCACTGGAAGAGGTGTATTAGCCTGCCCACTCCTCAAAAGAGTAATAACCCCCGGTGCCACTGACAATAGCATGAAGGGAGGTGGGAACGGACAACCGCCCATCCCAGGCTCAGGTGGGCTCCGGGTCCTCAGCCACTGGGCTCTGAAGGCCTCTTCCGGGCCGGGCCGTCTGAATGCAGGAGCCAGAGAAACTGAGCTTCCAGAGCTGTGAAGTTCACAAGCAGGCAGCTGGGGAGCTGGGAACTTTGAAAGACACTCAACGGCTTTTCTGGTTTTAAAATCTATTACAGATACATTAAGTAAACTTGGCTCTAATGAGGTAACTAAAGTCATTAAAACCCTGTGAGGATAAACCAGGGGCCAGGCTGCCAGAGGTTTAAAACCACATCCCCGAGAGTTGTCCACTAGCAGCCCAGCCAACGCCGTCCGTGTTCTTACTGCCCTGCTCTCAGTCTGTGGAATCCTAGAACCAGGTCACCACCCTCTCCTCACCTCTCCTCACCCTCACCTGCCATCTACCTGGGTCTCATGGGAAATGGGAACAAGATGAGGCTAAAGACACAGAGGCCTTTGGCTCAGTTGGGGCTCGTAAGGTGGGCTGTCCCCATGGTTGGATTCCCCCTGGCATGAATGAGGCTGCAGTCAACCTAGAGGAAGAAAACACATCACATCACACACCAGCAACCCTTGCCCCATACCCTTTGGTTGATAGAACGCAAAGTCTACATCCTTAAAAGATCTAGGGGTCTGGCCTAGGGTACAGGGTGGGGATAATTCCTACCTTATTAAAAAAGGTAACTTTATAAGGAGGGACCAAACTGTCAAACTATAGGTGCAAACGGCCAAACCAGGCAGACCCAGAGCTGCTACTTTAGGTGTGAGTGAATGGAGAAGATGACGTCACAAGGAGTCTTCCTTCCCTGTGCAGGTTGATCCTGAGGACATAATCCCTGCCTCAGAGGCCTGGCACTGGGACCCTCGGAAGGAGACACTCAGGGACATTAGCTATTATCTCATCCAGCCCCTGAGGTCACCGAGGAGAAAACATCCAGTTGTGAAGTGACTTCCCCAAGGTCACCCAGGTCATTAATGGCAGACCTAAGACCAGTGACCTTCCCAGAATACTGCAAAAGGACCTCAGCGTAGCAATCTCCGTGTGTGATGGTTCAAATGCAAAACTCAAAATAGCAAAATGACTGTGTGACCAAAAGTAAATTACTTAACCTCTCTGTGCCCTCGCATCTATAAAATCGAAGGCCAATTAAGGTAACACATGTAAAGTGCTCACTAAGCACCTTAACAGTGTAATAATCAACAAATGTTAGGTTTTTAAAGTTATTATTGGATAGCCCCAGGGTTTCAGCAGAATTACCACCTGTTCAACCCCTGAGTTGATAGACATCTGCCCCACTGCCCAAACACAGCAGCTCACAGAGCAGAGTCCAGTTTGGGAGTCACATAGGCTTGGATTTGGAACCTGGCTATCAGAACAAAATTGCGCAGACTGGGTAGCCTAGACAAGAGAAATTTATTTTCTCATAGTTCTGGAGGCTAGAAGTCTGAGACTAAGGTGTCAGCAGGGCTGGTTCCTTCTGAGGCCTCTCTTCTTTGGCCTCACGGATGGCCACCTTCTTCCTGTGTCCTCACATGCTTGTCTCAGGTGTTGATGTCTTCTTCTTTTAAGGACACTGGTCACACTGGATTAGGGCCAACAGGACCTCATTTTACCTTAACTACCTCTCAAAGGGCGCCATCTCCAAACACAGTCACATTCCAACATACTGGGGGTCAGGGCGACAACACACTTTTGGGGGGGACATGATTCAAGCCAGAACACTGTGGTGGATTATCTTTCTTCCTCTTTAGGGAAGGAGTATGTAGAGACTCACAGATCCTTACCAGGGCACTATGCTGTGCCGCACTGAACTGGTTTTGAGACCTGGAGAGATGTCCAAAGTGAGCAAATGCCCTTCCTCATTCTACAAAAATGCATTTTGCTTTGAAAAAAAAAAAAAAGATCTGTGTTCCTGGAGCATGGATCCTGCGGCAGGCACTGGCCTGGCCGCCTGGCCCTGTGGGACATCCACAGATGACTCAGACTAGGATATGATCTTCAAGGTGCTCATGATCTCAGAGAGCAGATCAGGCAAGAATCCAAGGAAGGATGGGAGTGATGCTAAGTGCTCAGTGCGCTAAAGGTATACAGACCAACTGCTGGGATGGAGGAATAGGACAAAATTGACCATACGAGCAGAATGCAGAAGAGCCCAGAGGGGACGGATCTGCCCCAGGGGATTGAGTGGTCTTCCCATGTCCTGGGCTGTTTGTTTGCAGAAGGGGATGATGGTGTGGGAGGGAAAGATGGTGTCCACCACACTTCTCCTGTGGCCTGCACTCCCTTGGATCAGAGTTTTCAGTTAGCAGGAGAATTAACTCTGCAGGATCCAAGATGTCTAAGCCATGCTCAGAGGCAACTTCGTCTCTCAATCTTCACAGCTGCCTGCAAAGGTGTCCATGGCTGCCACTCACCAGCCAGAACCTCAGCCTTTTAGGCATCTTACGGTCCTGCTGTCAGGGCCACCAGCAACATAGGCTCCCTCCCTCAGGATAATTCTGTCTGCCGGGGTTCTCCACCTGGCCGCAGTGATAGGAAAGCTGAGGACTACTGGGGGAGAGGGCATAGAACCCACCTGTTGAGACCACACAAAAGACGTCCATGGGACACCTAGGGTCCTATGCACCCACATTGTCTACAAGTTAAGAAATCATAATTACTAGAAAAGGCAAAACTCTAGTGAAAGAAGGCAGATTAATTGCCGGAGCCAGGGGATGGCTTTGTTTTTCTTTTTTTATACCTCAACTATATGGAGGTATAAAAAATTTTATCTCAATAAAGCTGATACCTCCCCAAATAAATAAAATCATATTGAAACTTGGCGAGGCAAACATTAATCATTGCTTACCCAGTCATCACTCCCCTCTCATTTCCTTGGAGGCAGTGCTCACCTCTTTCTATAGATGAGGCAGAAAACACCAGGATTTCCTTTCTCAGCCTCCATGGGTATTTATAACCCATGGTATTTCTCTTCAATGGAACTTGACAGGAAAGTCTAGCAGGGGATCCTGGGAAAGGTTTTCATGCCTGAGCAATTAAGATACAAGGATGGCGTAGCCACTGTGGAAAACAGTATGGAGGTTTCTCAAAAAACTAAAAATAGAACTACCCAGATGACCCAGCAATTCCACTCCCGGGTATATATCCGAAAAAAACAAAAACACTACTTCGAAAAGATACATGTACCCCAAAGTTCATAGCAGTACCACTGACAACTGCCAAGATATAGAAGCAACCTAAGTGTCCGTTAACAGACGAATAGATAAAGAAGATGTGGTATACCTAGACAGTGGAATACTACTCAGCCAGAAAAAAAGAATGAAATGTTGCCATTTGCAGCAACATGGATGGGCTTGGAGGATATTATGCTAAGTGAAATAAGTCAGTCAGAGAAAGACAAATACTGTATGTTATTACTTATATGTGGAGTCTAAAAAAATACAATAAACTAGTGAATATAACAAAAAAAAAAGAAGCAGATTCACAGATATTGACAACAAACTAGTGGTTACCAGTGGGGAGAGAGCAGGGGGAGGGAGAAGAGGAGAAATTGGGTATTCTTCCAGAATCCCTGACCCTCACCACTGGGCCCTGTCAGGAGTGCACATCCGGGCATCCACCTGGGTGATGCAAAGGCAACTGGTGTTCCTTACAACCCAACACGGCACCTGGTGAATATACGAACCCCACAGACACCAGCCGACCTATTAGCCCAAAGGAGCAGAAAGTTTTGCTTCCTAAGAGAGCCCAGGGTGCTGTCGACAGATGCCGAGAGACAGATAAAACGCGTGCTCGGGAAGAAACACTGTCATTGTGAACACCCACCTGTTTGGTGACACATCAAGATGTGGATTGTCCAGCAGGCCACTTTCTTGATCTCATGGTTCAAACTCATGGTACATATTTCAGCAAACAGCCCTTATGGCAAAGGCCTGTGGGTTCTTAGCTCATGGTGAGACGGTGACATTGCGTACCTCAGGGGAAGTCCCTGTAAGGGACTGGCATAGGGAATGTCAGCTCCACGCCTTCCGGATGGAACTACACACATCCCTCTGAATAACTTGAGGGCTCAATTGTCACAACTACAGTTAGGCATTTCCATGTCTCTGCCTCCCTGTCTCTCTCCCTTGAAGAAGTTACTTTTATTTAGTAACACATACAGAGAACACCTAGCACTGTGTCCGGCATGTAACAGACACTCAGTAAACGTCAGCGCCCTGCGTCAGACTCCTGAGTCACTTACATGTAAACTGAAACATATTCCGAGCGTTGGAGGAAGGAGCTTGCTTTTCTAGTCATAATCTGAGAAACACTGAGCCAAAGCTTCTCAAAACTTCTACATCACAGCCAGCTCAGCAAAACTTGCATCTCATCTTCAAAAGCTCCCTCTGTGCTAAATAAGTTGGGTTGGGAAGTTGGCTGGATTCTCACAGAGTCTTAGCTTGACAAATTAAGCCCCTTCCAGCAAAAGTGAGCAGGATGGGGAAAGGCTTAAGGTATCTCTCACAACAGCCACAGGGGCGATGCATGGGCAGGGCCTGAGGCTCACTGCAGGCCTTGGCAGCTTCTCAGAAAGCAGCACGCTCCTGGCCATGGGAGGCTTTTGGGCAAGTGCTAACGGACTCAGGATTCCCACACCAGGTAGGAGATCCACTCGGTGACCTCTAAGGTGTCTCCCAAGTTTGAAATTCTAGGATGATCTTGAGTCTTTGGGGGACCAGTGGCAGCTGGAACCTGTATAGGGCACCCTGAGAGAGAACCTGGCCAGACGCCTTATCTGTAAAGATCAGGCCTGAGTAAACAGCACGGGAGAACGTTCTAGTCTTCCAGGATGAGCTTGTCTGCAGGCTTCTGCTAAGAGACGAAGCCCGAGGGCAGGCATAGCCTTTCTCCACAGCCATACACACCTTCACCGGTGTGCAAGGGTCTCAAAGGCCCTTTTCAAAGTTTCCCACCAAGGCCTCTCCCTCCTCCTCCTCTCCCAGGTCACCTGGGTCCTGCAGCATCTCTTCAAGGTAGAGACCCAAGTCAGTGAAGGGTAAAGAGCCCTCTAGAATCTTCCCAGCTCCCCCAAGAGCCTGGAGCCCACAGGCTGGGGGCCCCTGGCCCAAAGAGGCTTTATATGCTAACTCTGCCTCTTGGGGACCTCTGGACCACATGTATAGTGACATCCAAAGCCACAACAGGCCTGAGGTTTCGAGTTTCCAGGGAAGACTTTTCCCCATCCCAATCTCCCCCTGCCCTGCTTCCATGCCAGTGGATGAACATCTCCTCCGTCCTCTCCAAGCCTGCAAACCTCTGCAGGAGCCCATTTGAGGCAGGGCCCTCCATGCCACCTCCCAGTCTCACCTTGGGCCCTGGAGGAGGATTTGTCAGGACTCATGTGCCTTTGGTTCTGAGACCCCCTCAACATGCCCACAGCTGCCTCCACCCCCAGGCCTGGCCTAACATCAGTGCAAGCTCACTGTCCACGCTCACTTTTGAGTTCCCTGGGAGATCTGCCTTACATCCGAGGAGCTCAGCTCTTCTTTGAAAGGATGCTAGTCGTATTTCATACAGCATTTCTAGGTGCTTGGTAGTTGGAAGGTTGTCAAGATTTCCACTTCGCTATGGTACTAAAAATATTCCAAATCAGTGCTGGGATCCCCTCTTTGGACTTGTTCACCGGGACCTTCCCTGGCTGACCTCCCGCCCCAAACAGCTAACTCTGGCCACATCCCTGCAGATCCAAATACGTATGATGAACGCCTACTATATGCCAGGCACGACCTTAGGTCCAGAGGACTCAAAAATGAAAAGATTGGAGCACTGCCCAAAATACAGCAGCTCTATAAAAACGCAGCGTGGCAGGAAGAGAAGGACCCGCAGCCCTCTTCCCTTTAATATGCATCCTATTTGCCCAGGTAATTACAGCTTTTTCGTGGCTTCAAATGTCCATATCTTGCCTCCCAACTGGACTGTCTGCTCCTTCGAAGTGCATCCAGGTCTCCCCTGCCCTCTACTCAAGCCCTGAGGGCCTGGGACAGGGCTCTGCTCACCAGGGATGCTGAAAATGACAATGCCTCTCCCCTAACTCACTCTGATGCTTCCAGCTGAAGTGTGATTCTGCCAGCTGGGCCTCCAGCATGACACAGCATCCCCGCCCGGCTTCCCTGACGACAGCAGCCCGGAGTCACAAAGGATTCTCTGACAATGGGAGGAAGAGGTCTTCTTATTGTCTACAGCAGCCCCCCGCCACAGTCACTTTCAACGGCAAACCCTGTCCCACTCCCAGAACTGTAGCTCCTGCCCACATCTGCTTCCTCCTCCGGCATCTACCCGGCCCATCGTATCGTCTGGAAGGCAGCTCCATTAGACTATCCTGCCAGTAATTCAAATTTATCACATCTAACATTAAACTCACCACGATCCTTCTTCTCGCCCTAACCCCAGCAGACCTGCTCCAGCAACCAGAAGTTCACAGCCCAGTAAAGGCCGCCGTCCACTGAGTCGGCGAGGCCAGAAATCTGGGAGTCACTGGGACTCCTCCCTTCCCCCCAAAGCTAAGCAATCACTTTACTCCCCAAATGTTTTTAATATATGACCTGCCCCCATCCTCATACGCACCGCCCTGGTTCCAGGCCTCATCCCCAGTGTCCCGGATGCTGCATGGAGCCTGCTGTCATTGCCTCATCAGCCCAGTGGCTGCCTGGTTCCTAGTCATGTCCCTTTCTGGTCCCTGGCTGTGTGCCTGGACTCTGCTTAAAGCCCCATCCTCCATGCTGAAGGGCGAGGGCCTCAGCCAGGCGCACAGGCTCCTCAGAGCTGGGCTCTGTATGCCTCCCGGTCTTGTGCCTGACCTCCCCGCTGCTGCCCCTTCCTACACCAGGCAGCCTCAGGCCTCCATGCCTTCGCACCCACTGTCCCTTCCTCCTGAATGCCCTCCCTCTGTCTCCTCTCCTGGCTAATTCCTTTTCACACCTTCAGATTCAGCTCCTGTGTTGTCTCTCTTAGGAAGCCCTCTCTGATCTCTGAGGCTGGAACAGGTAGCCCTTGTCTGTACGGGAACTTTCTCCACCACTGCGCGCACCACACCATGCAGAATTTAACCGCTTAAGTGTTGGTCTCTCCTGTGAGACAGTGGGCTCTCTGAAGGCAGGAGGGCTGTGCCTATTCACCGTTGTGGCTCCAGGCGAAGAAAGAGCCCCCCTCTGACTGCGGGGTCCACCCGACCTCCTCAATCAGCTCCACCCCCACCAAGCACACATACATTTCTCCTTCGCCCCTTTTGGGCCACTGCCCGGGCTGAAAACCTCTGCCAGGTCTGCCTCAACCCCAGACCTACCCCCAAATTCACCTCTTCCATGAAATCATCCCAAATGGGCCCCAGTCCACATATCACTGCTATGATAACTGCCTCCCATACTTTATCCATCCTACCCCCTGGGTAAGTTAGCACTTGGGGCTGGCTCTGTAGTTGGATATGAGCCAGCAGTGGACACAAAGAAGCTCCAAAAAGTTGGAAGCCCCCCCACTTACAAAACTGTAATGATGCTATGCCATGGTGGGCCACTTCAGTCCCAGGTCACTGGATTCAAAGGCTGAAGCATTGTGGTCAGATCCCTCCTCTACTACTTACTTGTGACTTGGGCATGTCACTAACTGTGGTAGCTCAGTTTCCCCATCTGCAAAATGGGAATAATGCTAACAGCCTCCCAGGGCTAATTTAAAAAGCAGATGAGATAATCTGTGTGAAATCCTTCATAAGATGCAAAGCCAAGTCAAGTGTAAGGTATTAAAACAGACTCCAATGCCAACCAACCTGCCCCCGACCCGGGTAGTTCTTATCTTTACTTGTGTCGGGTGAGAATCAAATGAAATCTGTGGGCCCTCCTAGAAAAATGCACATATATAACAGCTTTGCAAACACTTCCAGGAGGTTCCTGAGGACTTTGCCACAGGAAGGGAAGGTCACAGACCAAACTTAAGAGTGCTGGAAGGCCCCAAATATATGCCATCATCCAGATTCCTGGGCACCAAAGATCAAAGACAGGGCAAGGAAGGCCAGTCTTGAAGGAGAGAAATCCCAAGACTAAAAGATGAATTCCAGGGTCTTTCCTGGAACCAAAAGAAAGAAGAAGATATAGCATTTTCACTTTATGAAGTAAGAAAAGCATCATAGTACAGAAAAAGATTAAATGAGGCATCAAAATTTAGGAGTTCTTGTTCCGCACTGCCAAGAGCTCCCCATTATTGTGGGTGAGTCCCTTCACCTCTCTGGGCCTCAGGTCTTCACAAGGAGATCAGCTCATCGACAAGGCCCTTCCCAGCTCCGGGTGCCTAGATCTGAGGACGTGTCTGTTCTCAGCCTGTTCTGAACAACCACAGATCTGGCCTGGGTTTAATTCAGAAATAACAGGCAGATGTCGATAGTCAGCATGGTGGTAATTCAGGGAGGCTACCACCACCGAATTGTTCTAAATTAAATTGCATGCAGGATGAGGCAGCAGGGCAGAAGAGCAAAGCCTGAATGTGAGCGGCCGAGCTCAGGTGGCCAGTGAGTCAGCAGTGAGGCCCAGAGGTAGAGATCCCCCCAAAAGAGCATCACAAGGGGCGGCCACATTACCGGGTAAGCTATGCAAAAGTGCCATCACGTTTGGAGACTTCCCAAAAACTGCAATTTGCCAGTCTGTTTGTACCTCCTGTTCTCTCTCTGGGCTCAGGATTCTCTCCCCATCCTAACCACCACCTCCTGCTTCCGCCTTCATGATCTGAGCTGCAAACAACAGAACCTTAAAACAAGGGCAGTGGACCCCCAAAACTGAGATAAAATTGGAGGACAGGGTCACGGACCTCAGAAGTGAGTCTGGGAACGAATAGCTAAAAAGCAGACTCATATTAGAATATCTACACAGACCTGTAAGACAGAAACTACTAAACTCAGACAGAGCCTGAGTGAGACCTTGACCAAAGCCACATCCTATCACTGAAGATAGCCTATCACAGCCCGTCATGGGGCAGGAGCTGGGGCAGGACCATGGAGAAAAACCTGTCAGCTCCTCATGCTTAGCAGATGAACCTGGTTGACTTTAGGGTCATTTCTCACTAGCTGCCAAACTTCTATAGAAGGACATATTTTCAGGGCCCACCTGGGAGGTTCCAAATAGTCTGAAGTTCAGAGGAACAAGTGACATAAGGCTCTTCTTCCTCAGTTGCTTCTTTCTGCCTTTGCTCTAGCTTAGGGACTGGCACCATGAGTCCCTTGCAACCAACATACATGAAACTAAGTCCCAGGGTGAGTGCTCTAAAATATTTATGATTTATTCCCTCCTGTTGGCTCTGAATCATCTGTTTTATTGTACTGCAGCTTAGCTGTTTCTTTCTGTGTCCCAAACATAGTAGCAGATCTAGCCTAAGCTAGGTGCCCAGTAAACATTTGCTGGACTTAAAAATCTTATATTTACCTCCACAGCTAGAAGACGTTTTTGGCAAGCAGAGCTGGTAAATTAAATTTTCTTTGAACGCACTTCAAGATGCACAAACATGTATGTGCTCAGTACATACCTGTGAATGAGTAGTTGATTAGCTGGTCAAAACTAATCATCCTCCATGCTGTGTCTGAGAACCTTCATGTGCATGAACGCTGAGAAATACACACAAGTATGTAGGAGCTCTTTGTTCTTTTCCAGGCTTTCCCATCCCTGAAGATACAGGAGTGCTGTATGGTTTCTCAGGAGCTACACTTTAAATCCATGGTTTTGGAGCCAGTAACTAAAGAATAAATTTTGGTTTCAATAAGGACCCCCATGAACACACCCATGGGAACACAGGTATGTGTTGCAGAAACATGTATTTATCCACATGCATTTATGCAGGTATGATTCTGGTATATACTGGGTGCATTAAAGCTGACAATCATTCAAGAGCAAATTATCAGATGAGTGATAACAACGGCAATGCAGACTTCTGCTTTTTAATGCCTATTCTCATTAGGACTGGTAGCAAATCAAAAGGTGTTTTTGACAAAGAATAAATGCCACAATTTACCTTCCTTTCTCAGGTTCAGTACTTCCTGGGGTTCCAAGACCTACTCTTAAAAAAAAAAAAGTGGCCACTATTTAAATTAAAAGCCATAGACTGAACTCACAGAGAGGACACAGGGAAGTCACATCACTTTTGAGCCTCAGTGTGCTATTCTGTAAAATGGGGCTAATACCCCCCTACCTCACAGGACCCTCTTAAAAAATGCGCCGATACAAGATGGGGGTGGGGGGGGAGAACAGCCCTGTAAAGTCATACAAACACATTATTCTAGCAATCTGTGAATTACTAATGACACTGTACCGCAGAATGCGTTACAAAATTGCTGCCTCCCAGCGTACATTATCCAGGACAGACACCTGACGCAGCAGATGAGATGATCTGTGTGTAAATCGAATCCTGTTTCAAATACTCAAAAAGGGAGCTTCCTCAGGCAACCAGAGGGCATCCTGTGAGGGACCGGACATCTAACGTCTGCTCAGTGCGTTCTGTTCCAGTAAAATTGGGTTTTCTTGAAAGCCAGGCAGTTTCCGAGCATGCTCGGAGCCGGGATCCCTGAGGTTTTCGGCCCAGACCCCGCGCTGGACAGGAGGAACCGGGCCTGCGGCCCCTCCCCGCCCTCTGGGCGGATCCTTCCTCTCTCCAGCTCGGGCGGCAGCGGCGCTGGTGCTGTGTCACTTTCGCCCTCGGGAGCCTCCTGTCGCCACGGAGCCCGCAGCTCCAGCGGCTTCCTCCTTGTGCGAGCGGGCCCCTAGCCTGGGAGAGAACCCCCAGACCGCAGAGACCCAGCGCCGAGCGGAAAGAGCCGGCAAAGGCGTGCAGTAGGCTGAGCACCCGGCAGCGGCACAGGCGGCGGCGGCGGCGGCACAGGCGGCAGCGCCGGGCTGGGCCCGGGGCCGGGCAGGCCATGCAGCCTTTGGCCCTCACTACCTCCTGGAGGAAAAACGGGGGGAGTGGGGGGCACAGTGCGCGCTGATTCTTTATCTGCTTAGGCAGCGGCAGGCTGCCTGCGGCCAAGGGTCAACCGAGGTGGGGGGGGGGCGACACTCGCGCACCCACGGCTCCTCCAGGCCCAGTCAGACCAGCCCCCCGCGCCACCGAGTAGGCACTCAGCCCTCTGGGTCAGGGGGCGTCTGGGGCCAAAAGGAAAGGACTGCGGCGTGTCTCCGGACAGGGACTCCCTCACGTACCCCGCGCACACATAACCCTAGGGTCTCCCCGGGCCCCCAGCCGCACGATCCTCTCTCCAAGTAACCCCGGCGCGAGCGCGGACACACGCACGACTACGAGCCCTGGCGGGACCGATCCCCGCGGGAGATCGCGGCCCACGCTCGTCCTCACTACGCCGCGATCTGCGGTCCCCGCCCCCCCAACACACACACGCAAGAGCGGTGTGTACACACACAAACAGCTGGGCGGAGGAGACGACGCCTCTCTTCTCGGGGTGGGGATGCACACCGCGGCGCCGGCCACCCCTCCCCTTCACACGCCGCACCCCCTTCTCTGTTCACACCTGCCCCTCACCCCCAACTGTGAAAACTCCACAAAACCAAACAGCAAACGCCGAGCCCCTGAGGGGCTCAGACCCCCGACTGTCATTTAACGTCAATGGAGAGAGGTACCCAACTCAGACGCGCAGTCCCCGGGACGCCTCCTCCAGTTGCACTCAGGCTCCGGAACGCGGCCCTCAGGGGCACCAGACCTCCGCCGCAGACCAGCCACAGCCCCCTGCCCGTCGCCCCCCACCCCCACCCCTACCACAGCGTCCGGGACAGTCACCTCCTTGCTGAAGAACCCGAGCTGGAGCCCACTCCACTCCGGCTCGGGTCACCCGCCACCGCGAGCTGGCTTTTCCGAGCCTGTCAACTTAACCCCGGCTCCGCCGGACGGATCTATCCTCCAAGCCCAATTACACCGCGGCGACAGGAATAACAATTTTTAAAAAGCCAACAGAATCACCGCTGTGGGGAATGTCCAAAGCTGCGACCGCAATGGATCCACCGATCCGGTTTCCTCCTCTGTTCCCATCCCCCGCGCCCCCGCGGCCCGCGGGCTCACCGGGGACGGAGGGAGGGTGCAGACTGTCTAGACGACAGACATCCCCGCGCCCGTGGGGAAGGGCGCGCACACACACTCACTCACACGCGGCCGCTGCCACAGACACAATCAGTCACCAGAGGAGGGAGGGGCGGCGCGGAGACACTCTCCCCGGGCCCCTCCGGGAGCCGCGAGCGCAGCAGCCTCCGGCCCGTAGCTGCCACCCGGAGCCGCGCTCCCTACCTCTGCCCAAAGCTCGGTCAGAACAGCTGCAAGTTTGGCCGGTACTAAACCAACTGCTTGATGCAGCAAATGCGGGCTTCAAAACAAAAGGGAGAGGAATCACGCTCGCTCTCGTCCTCCCCCCAGGTCGGAATCCGGCACACGACAGCGGCCACACAGCGCGGCTCAGCGCGAGCCGGGCTCCAGCCGTAAGCCCCTCAAGAACCCCCCTCCTCACTGGAGCCCCAGGGCTACGGCTGCCCTACGCGCGGGGAACCTGGCAGGGAAGGGGCAAACCTGGGCAGGGGGGCGAGATCGGGCAGTGCGGTCCTGGACAGAGGCGGGGACGCTGAATGGGCGCGGACGCCTGGCTGCCCCGGGAGCAGGGAGGGCGGAAGGGGGCTAATTGTTGGGGGCGGTTTTCCCGGATTTATCTATAAACACGCGCACGTCACGCAGCCCTCCTCGCGGGTCCCCGAATCGATCCGCAAGCGGAGATGACTAAAATAGGGGGGCCGACGGGGGGATGCTCACCTCGGGGTTCCTCAGGCCGCCTCTCCGAGCCGGAGTCGGGGGGTGGGGGGAGGGGGCAGGGAAGGAGAAGGGAGGGAGGAGGCTCGGGAGAGCCGACTACTGCCGCGAGTTCCGCGCGTCCCGGCCGCCGAGGGGCTCCGGCGCCCCAGCGCAAAAACCCAGCCGAGAGGGGAGGGAGGGAGGGAAGGGAAAGAGGGAGGGAGGGGCGGGGGGGGGAAGGAGTAGAGGAAAGAAAAAAAAAATGATCCCTGCTCTGACACAGGGAAAGAGAATGTAGGAGAGTGACGTCCAGTCCCCGCCCTCCCCTCCGGCCACGTGCAAAGACTTGAAAGGAAAGAGGGCGGCGGGAGGCCTGCTGGGTAATGTAGTTCGTCTTTCTTTCCCGGGATGGCGGGCCCTGGAGATCTGGGCGCCGCCGGGACGCCGGGGACGCGGCCAGAGCAGGAGAGACAGCCCAGTCTAGCCACGCCAAAGCCTGCCGCCCAACGCCCGCTCCTCTCCCCGCACGCGCTGGCGCGGCCCTGGGTGGGGACCCCTGAGTGGGGAGAACTCGGGGCTTAGGCGCGGTCCAGGCTTGTAGGGAAACATTTGGTTTCAGGAACAGGACGGCTTTAAGAATGAGGACTTCCTTGCTCTAAGTGCTATGTCCGTCCTAAT
Organism: Camelus dromedarius; assembly: GCF_036321535.1. NCBI lineage: Eukaryota > Metazoa > Chordata > Mammalia > Artiodactyla > Camelidae > Camelus > Camelus dromedarius. Next base: position 7,850,909 of record NC_087463.1, on the reverse strand, counting down.
GGCAGATAAAAGGGAGCTTTGTGTACGCACTGGACGGCTCAAGTGTAGTTATTAACGCTGCATTAAATGCCGACGTCTGTTATTGAGATGCATATGTTATAATTAACATTTGAACATCTCTGTAGCAGGGGCGGGATGTTGTAATTAGATATGCACTTTGCAACCGATTAATTTTCCATTGGCCATGCTAAGGGCTAAGTCAGGGGACGCGGTGGCTGGGAGAATTCAATGCAATGGATAATTCAGTAATCACTTAACCAAATCACCACTGTTTTCTGAGTACCTACTAGGTGCCAGGCGCTGAGCTTGGCACAGAGAAGCCTTCTGGAGAAATATATGCTGTACACCCTCCAAGCAAAGGGTTTAGAAATTCATGGAAGGAACTATGTGACACGTTTATCTGCCGTAGAAATCCATTTATTAATTCATATAACATTTGGTGAGCAATCTCCACAGACGGGGCTTGTCTGGGAATGCCACGACAAGTGAGACTGTCAGTCCCTGCCCTCAAAGAGCTCAAAGTCTAATGTACAGACCACAGTCAATGAAAGCATAGGGGATGGGTCAACATTTAACACAGGGATAAGCATAAAGTTAAATGGAAACCTCCGGAGGCTCTTCTCAGGAGGAGCAGACTACCAGGATGGAGGGTAGATGGGGCTGGGAGATAGTTAGGGAAGGCTTCCTGGAGGAGGTAGTACTTTAGCTAAGAATCACTAAGATTTTTAACAAAGGGAAAGAAAGGGGTGGGCCTCTAACCAAGGCTCCAGATGAGAGATAAGAGAGCAAATTCGGAAAGTCCCAGCAATTCCACAGGGCAGAAGGAGGGCCACAAAAGTGGGGTCCGGGATAAAGGGTGGGTCTTGAGGGCAGAAGGAGCCTGGGATGGCTTTTCACCAAAGGTGGGGCTTGCAGTGGGCCTTGGAGGAGGGGTGGGTTTTTTTCTGAGAGTGTCCTGCTTTGAGACTCAGCGTTCGAGAAGCCATCAAAGGAAAGAAGCTGCATCCACAGTCACATCCAGTAAGGCAGCTCATTTGACTTGTACTAAAGGGCATGGAGGCGTGTCACCCCCTCCCTTCTAGAGGGAGGCGGCAGGCCCATGGTCATGTATTTGTAAGAGGCAGAGTGGGTACCAGAAGCCAGCTGTCTGGGTGCCAGGCCCAGTCCCTGCGCCAGAGGAACGTGTTTAAGCACACCTGACTCTTCCCACTGGTTTGTCCCTCAGCATTTATGCCTCATTGGCTCAGCAGTTATTTTTATGTTTTAACATCTGGATGATTTCCTGGGTTTACAAAATATGAAGTGATAGTGCGCGAGTCTCTCCACTCAGCAAATTCTCATTTATCTGCCTTTTGTTGTCAGTGCTGTTTTGCACATTGTGTGATCTGTGCGCTGTCTGCAAAGAAACAAGAATGCAATTGTCTGGGTCTTGGTTTTGAGTTTGTTTTAAATCACAGCCCCGGAGGTGAGAACAGGATCCACCCCCAGAGGTGAGGAGAGCTTGAGCAACATGCAGAATGCAAAACATCCGTGGAGAGCACACGCCTCTGTTTCTGGGCTGTGCCTGCAGTGAGGCCAGTGGTGGGGTCGCAGACTTAAGAGTCAGCCTGACCCCTCAGCTTGAATGCCAGGCATGACACTTCCTGGATCTGTGACCTTGGGCAGTTTACTTCACCTCCAGATTAGTGACCTTGGACAGCTTATTCAACGTTTATTGGCCTTGTGAGAGCCAATGGCGACAGTGCATTTCAACCGGCTCCTTTGCACAGCAATGCTCCATGATGGCTGATCCCTTTCCCTGTCCCGTGGTCTTTCTGGGCCAGGAGAATGATCCTTCAATTTTTTACTGCACTTAGGCCCGCAGAGCTGGTGCTGCAAGGAGCGTTCCTGGAGGTGACTCATCTTCATGTGTGAAGTAGGCTAGGTTTGTCTTCAAGGAAACTTCACCCAGTTTTAGTCCTTGGCTCCTGTAGGCTCAGCTCCCCTAACCCTCTCCAGCTGACGGTGGTTACACTCTCCCCTCCCCACCCTGACGCTCAAGTGTCCCATCAAGTGTCACACCACCCAAGGCCACTTCTCTGGACTTCCCACCCATCAACGCTTACCTCCTGCTTTGCACGTCCCCAGAGCCTGGCTCTCTGCTTTACTGCCAGTCTAATCAACCTTCATCAGTGGATGATAAGAGTCTTTTCATTCTCTCATCCGACTGACATTTTTGTCTTCTTATCGAAAGCTCTCTGAAATGGCCTCTGCTGATGGGACTCTCAGGCTGGAATGGGGGTCTCTGAGAGGAAGACTCTGTGGGTCACTCAGACTAGAAACTGTGGGCTTCCCAGTGCGGGAGGCCTGGGGCTTACTTGGTCCCTCTGTGGTGTCTTCCTCTGTTCTGCAGTCAGTCTTATGCCCAACTTGCAAGCTTAGGTCAGAGGCGCTGCTGGATGCAGAGTCAATGGACCGACACTGGATTTGGTTAATTATGGCAGATTTGAATTGCTGAGAGTTGCCTTTGTCTGGCTTGTCACCACATAGCCTAGAAATTAAAAGCCAGACTGTTTCTCTCTGATTTTAGCTGTTGCGTTTCCTAATCCATACTTTCCTCAGGTATTAGCCAAAGGGAATATTTCTCTTTTCTTCCCATTTCCTCTTCTTCCTCCTACCAGCCCTTCCTCCATCAGTCAGTACTTTTATTGAAGGCCTGGTGGGACCCCACCAGAGTGCAGGGGCCAAGAAATGGCCTGCTTTCTGGAGCTGCGGAGGCCAGGCTGGTACCCATGAGATAACAGAAGAACTGATGGAGTGCTGTCCTGCATGAGGGTGCTGTTACGTGAACAAAGCGTTCCTAGTAAGCTGGAATGTCAGAGAAGACTTCTGGGAGGAAAGTGAGACTGGATCCACTTATAACTTCCCATCAGGAGGAGGTCAGCAGCAACCTAAATCCCAGTTTTGTAACATTGGCCTGGGAGGGATTGCAGAAGTCGTGTCTTTATGTGAGAGCTAGAGAGTGGGTTTATCCTGCATCAGTTAGGTGGCCAGTGACCCCGCAGAAGGAAGGAAGTTGTCTTAGTGTCTCCGTTCTGGTACTGTGGTGTTGGCCTGGAGAGATAACGGCTTGATAGAACCAGGTTAAATTTCACCCTTGCCTCATCTCAGCTTCCACTACAGAACCCCAAAGACCAACACCTGAAAGGCAGATGGAACGTGATCCTCCAGGCTTGAAGCTGGTGGTGGAGAAAGAGCATCGACAGAAAATGATGAGCTTGAGAAAAGCGAAAGCTGAATAAGAAATAAACCAACAAAAGTTTGTTTGGCATACGCTACTCATAAGGCATTGCCAGGCACCAGGGGAACCAACTGTGTGAAACGAGTTTCCAGGCCCCACCTGCCCCTATCCTGCTGTATGACAGCCCCTCTCTCTGGGCCTCAGTTTCCACACCTGTAAAATGGGACGGTCTATGCTCTCTAAGATTATTTTCAAAACCTGAAGTTATCCTTTCGAAAAATTTTTAGTCCAGCTGCCAAAAGAAGCTAAAAGTTGAGTAGCCAAAAGCATGAATTTTAAGCTGTTTAATTCCAGCTGAGCAGGAAGGGTTTGTAATAGTCATTTAACAAAGCCCTGTAATCCGTGAGGGAACAGAAGACAAGCAGATCTTGTCTTGCAAGATTCAAGGGCAGTAAGTGAAATCCATGAATCGTCAAGCATTCCTCAATTTGTTTCACGGTCAGACCTCACAGGTCAGTGGCATGAGCCGCTCATCCATAGACGGACTTGCAGATGCCGAGGACTTGGGCAAAGATACACCCCCACGTGCCTGCAGGAGACAGGTTTCATCGTTTGTCAGGCTATACTGTAGAAGAACTGTGCTCCCTTCATCCTGGGAGGGGCGGCCAGGCTTATTGGACCAGGGGCATACACCTGATCTGAGGGATTCCAGGCCATTGGCTAGGCCTGGACTTAGGTGGCCCTGGCTCCAGCAGATGAACTGAGCCAATCAGATTCCCTTTTGCAAGAATCTGCAGGAAGAGGCTGAGAGACTACTGCTCAAGGTGCCTCTGCTCTCTTCGGGCAGGTGAGGGAAGGAGGGGCTTGCTGCCTTGATGGACCAGGTGCAAGAGGAGGATGTAGAGGAGGAGGGTAAAGGGAGGAAGAGGGAAGGAGAGAGGTGTATGGAGTAGCTGCAGTTCCTCTACTATACCTCTCTTGGATTCCTGATCTCTCTGTATCTTTATAGCAATTCCCTTTAATTTGCACTAGGTTGAAGAGGCTTCTGATTTCTGTAATCCAAAGATCCACATCTAGAAGAGCCTGAAAGAGAAAAAGTGCAGAGAGACGTGCAGCCCTTATGATCCCTGTAGCTTAGAGTTTCCGCCTCTAAGGATGTTCTTCCCTTTCCCATCCTAGATGTCTCCCTCTTCAGCTAGTTTGTAATCCCTGGCTCCTAAATCTTTATTCTGAAATGTCTGCAGAATAACTTGGCCTTGAACCTTCCACAGCCTCTAAATATCCTTTTCCAAGAAAAATAGCTAATGTATTAATTGAGCAATTACTATTTGCCAGACAACAAACAAAACCCTTTCTGTGCTTTGTTTTATGTAGTCAACATTGCAACTTTTACAGTAGAAGGAACTGAGGCTAGGAGGGGTGAGAAACCTGCCAGGGGTACACAGCCAGCAAGTACGTGGTGGTCCATTCAGGGCTGTGGACCCCAGAGCCAGGGAGCTTAACCATAACCCCTTATCTCCAAACATCAGGATCCACCTTCCCTAAGTTTCTGGGAAGCACCTTTCCTCCAGCTGCAGGAAACATCCTTCTTCCTTACTGGTGCATTTATAATGAGGTGCTTATTTTCCTTTTAAACCGAGACTTCGGAGATGAGTGTGTGCGTTTATTTGTATATATCTGAGGCCCCAAGTGAGTCTGTGCTGTAAAAGAATGATCATTGTTCCTTTACCTCATCGGTCAAAAACAATTTTTGATCTACATCGATGTTTGTCATTTATTTAGTTATTTATTGCTTTATTACATTTATCAAAATAGAGATTTTTTTTTCCAGTTTTATTGAGCTATAACCAACATAAAAGTAGATACTTTAAATGAGGGTCTAAAGATGAAATAAGTATTTTTAAATAATTTTAATTTTTTTTTACAAATTAATGATTCCTTTTGCTCTTAGGGAAGCTTATTTTTTGTGTAAATTTAACTTAAAGGTGAACATCAATAAATATCACAAGATTTTCTTCTGGAATGCAAGTGGCTTGTTTTAGAACACACACACAGAGACACCCCTGTGGGGCCTGCATGCCATACCCTGGATTTGGGATGTTTGTCATGTTCCCCAGTTTGTTAATAATACAAGAGTTTCAGGAAATAATGAAGATGCAGTCAGCTAGATCTGAGTGACAGTTCATTCCTTTTCTGACTTATTTATTACCCCAGCAGTTTTTATTTTTTGTGTTTTAAACCAGTGATTTATTATGTATAATTGTAACAGTTGAGATAGCATTACTTATGCATTATTCATCCAGCTTTTCAGTCACTTAATAAAATGAAAAACAGATTTCTATGTTATTAAAAAGTCTTTAGAGACACCATCTGAAAAATCACTTAAATGACCTCTTTTTTTTAACCTAATGTTTAAGTATATCCAATGTGTTTGCTCTAAGTTTGATATCATGAATGAGAAATACACACAAAATATGTATTCTTCTAGGCTTAGAGGACCTCACTGTTTAGGTCAGATGAAAAGACAGACACATTTTAAGCAAACATGGCAGCATAAGACAAAAATCTGAAACATGCCCGAGGTATGTTCAGGGAAAGAGGAGCCTGGAGAACTGAGTAGCAGGGAAAGTATTACAGGAAAAGTGGCCTGAGCCAGGCTCTGAGGTCTGAGTGTAGTTTGCATGGGAAGCGAATAGGAAGGTGCCTTCCTTGTGGGCGAACAGCAGGAGTTTATAAATGGGAATTAACGAAGGGGTAAGGGGGAGAAGGACAAAGGGAAAAAGGAAGCAGTAAGTCCAGAAAGGCAGTGATGGGGAGATGATTTGAGCCTGGACTCAGAACACACACAGACCAGAGTGTGAATCTCTCCATCACCTTTTATAACCAGGTGACAGCCTTGGGCAGGTTAAGCGCTCTGAGCTTCCGTGTCTTCTATAAATTGGAAAAATAATTGAGACTTCCCTGGTAAATTGTCATGAGGATGAAACAAGATCATGTGTATGGAGCACTCAGCGCGTTGTAAGGGCTCAGTGAAGGTTAGCTTTTATTTTTTGGTTCTTGTTTTTGTTGTTACACTGGAGACACGCTGGATGGGACCTCGAATGAAAATCTGAGCAATTTGGACTTCATCCTGTGGCCCAGGGAAGAGAGGTTAGATTCTGTTCCTGGGTGGTAATTCGAACACAGTGGAATGTGCCCCAGTCATCCATTGCAGCTTGAGCTGAGGTCCCGTCATCCTCATCCACACCTTCAGGGCAGCCTCTGCAGGGTGAGCAGAACCTGGGAATAAGGATAAGACCTCTGGGTGCTCCAAGGAGCCGAAATCCTCTCACCCACGTGCAGACATAAAAAGGCACATCCCACCTCTTTCTCCGTTTTGACAATATTGATTATCAAATTTGTTTATACTCCGTTCTTTCCAGAAAAGACTTGAGACAGCTTCTTAAATTCTAAAGTATACTTTGTATATGAAAATAGGAGTTTACACAAAAGACACTTTATGAGATGATTATGCCTTTTACAAAAGGAGTAAACATAGTTTCTTTAAATAGCAGCTCATCTGGTATATTCAGCATCAGATCTGATTGACAAAATTTTGCTCTGCTAGCAACTTTTCCAGAAAGTGTTGATGGTATTAGTGTGATTTATAGTGCTGACTGGTTCTGATCAAGTTTGGTACTTGAATAAAGGGTATAAGAAGCCCTTGAACTTGTTTTGTGCCACCTTAAACCAAAATAAGGGCTCTGCTATATTTTTTAATGAATTTCTGTAAAATCTGAGATGTGCAGAGCTAAGCCATTGAATTGACTCTGGTCTAGAGACCACTGAGCTGCCAGTTGGTCAGGGAAGCCTGCTTGGAGGAGGTGGCAAAGGAGGTTTTCAGAAAAACAAGGAAAAATGCCAGTTGGCTGACGTTGAATGCGAGACCATCCCAGGAGGAGGGAGAAGTGTGGGGAGCTGTTGGGGCTGCCCCTCTCCCTGCAGGGCAGCAGCAGAGGCGGCCTGCCAGCCTGGAACCTTGGATAAGCCACAGAAGAGACAGGCGCCGACTGGTGACAGTTCTCCTGTCCCCTATCCTAGAAAACAGTTTTGGTCTGACACAGAAATCAGGGGTGCAACACTCCCTTCCGGCTATGCTTGATTTCAGGCCTTATCAGGCGTACCCTTTCAGTGGGCATGTTGCCATGACAACCTTATAGTCACTGGAGGGCATCTATAATTGGTAGAAAATGGCATTAATTTAGTTAGAGTTTTTTTTTTTCCTGGGAGGAGTTTCAGTCCAGGGCTACTTTAAGTACGAGGATTCAGATGTAATCTTTTTGCCTGAGCAGACTAATAACCACCTTGTAATTTAATTACTAAGCCAGCACCAGTGAACTCTTCTGCTGTCGATTGAGTTGTAATTTTTGAATACCAGCTTCTTGGGCGGGGCCTAGCGCTGTGGTTACCCAGATGCAGGTCTTAACCTACGCTCTGCTTCATGAAGCCACTCGGCTGTGGAATTAGCTCCAGGGGTGCTTGTGAAATGTGAGCACGTCCTGAGTGGCCCACCTGTCAGCTAGGACAGGCGTTCATTTCCGCCAAAGAACAGATTGTCCCCACTGTCACTTCTCCTTTTTCTACAGGCTCCTGCCCTCTGGTATCTTCTCATTTCCTAGGCGTAGAAAACCTCCACTCTTGGAATCATAGGGTTTATTTTTTTTTCCCCAAATTTTTAAATCTTGGGGAGGTGGCTATAGCTTAGTTGTAAAATGCATGCTTAGCATCCGTAAGGTCCTAGGCTTAATCCCCAGTACCTCCATTAAAAAAAAGTTTTTTTAATCTTAAAAAATTATAGTGAAATAAATCTAACATAAAATGGACCATCCTAGCTTTGGCTAAGTGTTCAGTTCAGCAGCTCTAAGTACATTCACACTGCCATGCTACCATCTACTCACACACCTCTTCGGTTTGCAAACCTGAAGCTCTGGGCCCCTTACACAAGAACTCTCTGTTCTCCCCTCCCGCCAGACCCTGGTGACCACCATTCCACTTTTTGTCTCCATGAATTTAACTACTTTAGGGACCTCAGATAAGTGGAATCATACAGCACGTCCTTTTGCGACTGGCTTATTTCACTTAGCATGATGTCCTCACATTTCATCTATGTTATAGCATGTGTCAGAATTTCCTTCTTTTTTAAGGCTGAATAATATTCCCTCTTATGTGTGTATCACATTTTCTTCGTTCATCTGTCGGTGGACATTTGGGCTGTTTCCACCTCTTGGCTGTTGTGACTAATGCTTCAGTGACCATGGGTGTGCAAATATCTTAAGATCTTGCTTTCAGTTCTTTGGGGCATATACCCAGGAGTTGAACCACTGGATCAGATAATAGTACTATTTTTAATTTCTTGAGGAACCACCAGACTGTTCTCCATAGTAGCTGCAGCATTTTACTTTCCCACCAATAGTGCACAAGGGTTCCAACTTCTCTACTTCCTGGCCAACATTTTTGTTTTGTTTTGTTTTTCTACAGTGGCCATCCTAATAGGTACAAATGGTCATAATAATTTTTTTATTAAAGAGAGGGCCTGTCTAACCTGATCATTTATTAACACTTCTACTAATGGCAATTATGCTAGCTGATATTAATTGAGCACATAGCACATGGTAGTCACTTCTATTAGGGGTCTTCAAAGAAACAGAACCAACATGCTAGCCACATAGAGATGTAAGAGGAGGCTTTCTATAGGAATTGGCTCACACATTATGGAGGCCAATGTCTGCAAGCCAGACACCCAGGAAATCCAGTGGTGTAATTCAGTCCTCAGAAGGCTTGAATCAGGAGCACTGATGCCCCAGGGCAGGATAAAATGGGTCTCTCAGCTCAAGCAGAGAGATAGAATTTGCCCTTCCTCCACCTTTTTGTTCTAGCCAAGCCCTCGGCAGACTGAATGATGCCTGTCCACATTGGTGGGAAGGTGGGGGGCAATCTTCTTTACTTAGTCCACCAATTCAAATACTAATCTTTTCTGAAGACACCCTCACAGACACACCCAGGAATAATGCTTTATCACTATCTGGGCATCCCTTCACCCAGTCAAGTTGATGCAGAAAATTAACCATTACAACACTCTATGTTACTTATCCCATTTAATTTTCATATCAACTTTATCATTTCCATTTTATAGATGAAGAAACTGAAACCCAGAGAGTTTATAGAAGCCATGGTTTGCCCAACCAAAGTCATACAACCAAGTAATCATTGTATACCACCAAAGGAGGCTACAGGATCCCTCAACACAGAAAGAAACCCTCTCCGGAGAAACAAGACAACCTCTAGTAATGCAATTCTTTTCTTACGTTTCTAAAATTAAGTGTCTTTCCTGGTGATGACAACAAAAAATAATGAAGACAGTAACGATGTTAAAGAAGAAAAAAGGAATTGAATATAACCAAATGTTCAGCTATAATCTCCATAATGTGAAAAAAAACCCTCAATATTTGAGTATTTCATATTCACAGAGAACTAAATTAGAAGGTGATTACTCGTATAATGGAATTATTTGCTTTATAGAAGGATTCACTGAATTATCCTCTTCTGAGATGAGCTTTCCCCATTCATTTAAAACAGGAATTAATTTATAACAATGTGATGTACCTATAGATCCCCCAGAACACATCTATTGCACAGCATGAAGCCAAGTCAAGTTGCTAAAATGGTTTTGATTACTGGATAATGATAGTGGGGAATACTTGTTCACTTTAGCATTGGAGGATTCTAACTATAAAAGGATTTGCAGACCCAACTATCAAACCACTATCCTTAATCTTGGTGCAGTGACGAAGGACTAGAGAAATGCCAAAAGGTGAGTGGAGGAGGTGATTAAGCAAGTGATTTGCAAGCACCGACCAGAAGAAGGGATCCCTTGAAAACTCCTTACAAGACGTAAATAACAATCCAAGCCAAACTGAGATCTTTTCCGGTATGGCTAATGCTAATAGGGACCTAGAGGACGAGAGAGCCATGGCTTTGCTATGCATTTGGCAGCCTCTCCTGACCTTCTCATGGAAAAGCAGAAGAAATGTCCGTGGAAGACAACACGTGACCAGATGAGCACTTTCTTCTGGCTTTTTGGTTAAGATGTTATGTTGGTAGGTTTCTGTCCAGGCAATCAACACTCAGTAGGCAAATTCCCACCTTATCAATTAGGAATTTCAGCTTCAGAAACTCAAATTACATTGGCATAAAAAACAATAGGGATTTTCTCTCACATTAAAAAAAAAAAGTTGGTGCAACCACTTTGGAAGACAGTTCGGCAGTTTTTTACAGAACTAAACATAATCTTACCATGGGATCCAGCAATCACGTTTTTGATTATTTACCCAAAAGAATTAAAAATGGACGTCCACACAAAAACCTGCACATGGATGTTTATGGCAGATTTATTCATAATTTCCAAAACTTGGAAGCCACCAAGAAGTCCTCCAGTAGGTGAATGAGTAAACAAACTGTGGTACCTCCAGGCAATGGATTATTATTCAGCAGTAAAAAGAAATGAGCTCTCAAGTCATGAAAAGACCTGGAGGAAACTTAAATGTATATTGCTAAATGGAAGAAGCCAATCTGAAAATGCTGTGTGATTGCAACTGTGTGACCTTCTGGAAAAGACAAAACTGTGGTAACACAGTAAAGAGACTAGTGGTTGCTAAGGGTTCCGGGGATTTTTAAGGCAGTGAAAATACTTTGTATGATACTGTGATGGTGGATACAAGTCCTTATATATTTGTCCAAACCCATAGAATGTACACCACCAGGAGTGAACCCTAATGTAAACTGTGGAGTTCAGTTAATGATAATGAATCAGTGTTGGCTCATCAATTGTAACAAATAGACCACACTCAGGCAAGATTAATAATAGGGGCAACTGTGGGGGTCGGGAGGGGAGATACGGGAACTCTCTGTACTTTCTGCTCCATTTTTATGTAAATCCAAAACTGCTCAAAAAGTAAAATCTATTAATTAAAAAAAAGAAAAAAGCAAGGCTGAGAGACAAAAAAAGTCCAGAGTTCAGCAAGCTCATGTTGGAATGATGGCTCCGTGTTTATCAGAGCCCCAGCTGCTTCCGTCTTCCTACACGATCCTCCCCAGCACCCGGCTCCATCCTCTAAGAGGGCTGTGGTCACAAAACAGTGACTTGAACTCTGGCCACCTAAATGCCATATGACAGTAGGGACATGGAAGGAGAGGCAAAGGGACACTTGATTCTCTACCTATTAAGTCCCCTTTAAAATAGTTCCCAATCACTATGCTGCACACCAGAAACTAACTCAACATTGTAAGTCAACTAGATTTTAATTAAAAAAAAAAAGAGAGAGTTCTTATTTACAAAATAGAAACAGACTCACAGACGTAGAAAAAAGAAAACAAACTTACATTTACCAGGGAGGGTAGAGGGTGGGAATGGATAAATTGGGAGTTTGAGATTTGCAGATACTAACCAATATATATAAAATAGATAAACAACAAGTTTATACTGTATAGCCCAGGGAACCATATTCAATATCTTGTAGTAATTTATGGCGCAAAAGAATATGAAAACGAATATATGTATATTCCTATAAGACTGAAGTACTGTGCTGTACACCAGAGATTGACAGGACATTGTAAACTGACTATGCTTCAATAAATAAATAAATAAATAAATAAATAAATAAATAAATAAATACATACATATATATATATATGTATATAATAGGGGGAAAAAAAGAGTTCCTAATTAAGACCAGATTGGGAGTTAGATGATATTAAGGAAGTGTTCATTTTGTCAGGTATGATACTGGGACTGTGGTTGTGTTAAAAAAGAAATGACCCCCTTGGAGAGACACGCAACTCAAAGAGGTAGGCACTCATATTAATTCCATCTTACAGATGAGGAACTTGAGGCTTGAAAAGTACAGTATTTGCCGAAGTAACCCAGGTAGTAAGTGCTGGAGCTAGGACTCAAATTTGAGGCATTAGGCCTCAGTACTCTTAAATAATACAGAATACTCCTTCCTCCAAATTCTTGTGGAATTTAAGAATACAGGCTGTTCATGAGCTATATGTGCATTATCAAAACTTAAATGTTTCTGGTGGTGAAAAAGAAAGGGGGTGAAATCAAGCCCAGAGATTCAAACTTTGGAGACAAGGAAATACCTTCTCTCTCAATCTCTGCTCATCAATTCTGCAAATATTTATTGCATTGGATTTATTTGAGCTCAGAGCTGCGTTAATAGCCGTGGAAACAAAGCTAGAAGAATAGGTGGTATGTTTCCAGCCCTTGAGGACTTGCTAATGTGGCTGGAGAGACAATGACACAGCAGAGAAGAGCCTGAGGAGGAGTCTGATGCCAGGGCTGGCAGTCAAGGAGGCTGGGACTGGAGTGGGACTTGGGTAGGGGTGGGGGGTCAGGAAGAGGGTCACGAGCACAGAGCAGAATTGCGTGAGAGAAGGACCTCCGTGCTTGGACTTTTCTGTGGGTCTTGTCCAAAGTGACCCCAAGGATGGCCTGGAAGTCACCTCCCATGTGATGCCGAATTTCTGCACCACGCCCTCCAGCTTCATTTCTATAGCTAAGAATGGAAGTTGGGGTTTTGTGGTTGGGCCAGGACAGAAAGGGAGGCTGTTCTCCAATTCCCAAAGAGCCACTTCGTTTGCCCTGCGTCCCCGTGACCTTCTGCGGTGTTTCCAGGAAGGTGCTAGTGAGTGTCCCCGTAATGGAGCCTTGAGGGCTGCTGGCTTTTGAAAACCTTCACCTCTCCATTCTCTCCCTGGGAAAGCCAGGGGATAATTGGATATTATGTGCAGCCTCTAAGACACAGGGCCCTTTCAGCATGACTGTCCTGGGGGAGCGGCTGCCTTTGTGTTGATGGCAATTTTCCCCGGGCAGGTGAAATGAACAGGTCAGCCCTGGGGCTGCCTTTTTAGAGCTGGGAATCATACCTGGGTTTGGGGACTGTGGTAACATTCACAGTGATACAAAGCAGGTAACAGTGGAGGCTGTGACAATGACCATGGAGTGTAACTTTAGGACTGAACTACCTTCTTCTTCCTCTGGTGGGGGCTGTGCAAAGAGCTAAGATGGTTGCCCATCAGCACTGCCTTCTCCTTGGGTGAAGGGGGGTGAACTGGACTGGCTTCTCCCCCTGGCTCCCTCTCTCCTCCGCTCCTTCCTCCAGACATCCAGGACCCTTGGTCTTGTTCCCAGCCCTCCTCTCTCAGAGGTTGCACTCGGGAAGAGCAGCATTTATAGTTGTGGACAGAAGGAAGAGTTCTGAATGAGAATCTAGGGGCTGAGATTTTGGTGCGGATTTGGCTACTTCCTGGCTTTGTAACTTGGGGCAAGTCATGTCCTCCCTTCTCTGGCTCTGTTTCCTCATGGGGCAAGGGTGGGGACTAGATCAGGGGTTCTCAACTCTGGTTTTACAGTGGAACCATCTGGGGTTGCTTTTTAAAAATATCCATGTCTAGGATCCAGTGCCAAACATCAAAATCAGAATATTTGGACAGGGAGCTGCTGTTGATGTGAGAGTATGTGGTACACAACTTTCTGGGTGGGTTTCCAATAGAATGGGATCATTTTCCCATATGAAGAAGATGTTTGTTTGGGAGTGTGCCAGGAAGAAGTGTAGGGGCCACTGCTACGTAATACAAGCTTTTAGAGAAAACCTGGAGATTTGTCATAATAACCGAATTCATTGAGATGTCAAAAAACAGTTTCACAGAAGAAACAGGATTATGTCAGTTTGCTAGGGCTGCCATAGCAAAGCATCGCACACTGATTGGTTTAAACAACAAAAACTTACGTTCTCACAGTTCTGGAGGTTGGAAGTCCGAGATTAAGATGTCAACAGAAAAGGGAACCCTCCTGCACTGCTGGTGGGAATGTAATTTGGGGCAGCCATTATGGAAAACAGTATGGAGATTCCTCAAAAGACTGAAAATAGATTTACCATATGATCCAGCAATCCCACTCCTGGGCATATATCCAGAGGGAACCTTAATTCAAAAGGATACATGCACCCCAATTTTCATAGATACTAATTATAATAGCCAAGACATGGAAGCAACCAAAATATCCATCGACAGATGACTTGATAAAGAAGATGTGGTATATTTATACAATGGAATACTACTTGGCCATAAAAAATAATAAAATAATGCCATTTGCAGCAACATAGATGGACCTGGAGAATGTTATTCTAAGTGAAGCAAGCCAGAAAGAGAAAGAAAAATACCATATGATATCACTCATATGTGGAATCTAAAAAAAGAAAAATGGAGGACACTAATGAACTCATCTACAAAACAGAAACAGACTCGCAGACATGGTAAACAATCTTATAGCTACCGGGGAAAAGGGGTGGGAAGGGATAAATTTGGGAGTTTGAAATTTGCAAATGTTAGCCACTATAAATAAAAATAGTTTTAAAAGAACAAAATTTCTTCTGTGTAGCATAGGGAACTATATTCAATATCATGTAATAACCTTTAATGAAAAAGTATATGAAAATGGATATATGTATGTATATGCATGACTGGGACATTGTGCTGTTCACCAGAAATCGACACATTGTAACTGTACTTCAATTAAAAAAAAAAAGATGTCACCATGGTTAGTGTCATCTGAGGCCTCCCTCCTTGGCTTGTAGATGGTCATCTTCTTTCTATGTCTTCTCTTTGTGTGTGTCTGTGTCCTCCTATAAGGACACCAGTCACATTGGATGAGACCCACCCTAATGACCTTGCATTGCCTTACTTACCTCTGTAAAGGCCCTTTCTCCAAACGCAGTCACATTCAGATGTAACTGAACTGGGGGTTAGGACTTGGACAGGTGAGTTTCCGGGAGGGACACGATTCAGCCCATAAAAGAGTTTGAGGGGCCTGGACGGGAGAGCAGCGTCTGAGCAGGGCAAAGGGCAGAGCCTCCCTGTCCAGCATCCTCACTGTGGTGTATTCAAATGCCCTCGTGGAGATTAAACTTCTTTTTCTCTCTCCCTTGGTGAGAAAGATGCAGAGAATCACCCTGGTTGAGTTGACCTTAGGAGAATGAATCACCTCTGAGACAAGAAGGTGCCTCGTTGCCCCAGTTACATCTCTGGGTTGTGCTGGCCTGAACCCCCTTTGAGGCATTTAGTTGCCACTCCTCAAGGGAGGGGAAATCATACTTTTATGCATAAGAATCTAAAGGAGAAACTCCCACTTGAATATCACCACCCCCTGAAGATCCAGCTAGTACATTTTGGGAGACACATCCTGGGGAAGTCGTCCCAGCCTGACTTCACAACGCTGAACTGAGCTGTGGTCCTGGAGGAGGGAAGAAAGATGGGAGAAGGCCTCAGGACCAGGCCAGAAGTACCTAGAATAGGAGATCCAATCTGGCATTTACTACTCCGCCCTACTTCTCAGCATCACCCAGGACCCCCGGAGTGGGAGGCTAGGTCTTGAGATCAGTTCTCTGGGCATCAGTTGGGGTGTGCTGATACTCCTGGAGTGAAGGGAAGACAGCACCCTGGTTACAGCGCCATCATTCTTGCCCGTCCACACTTCCCCGCTTTCGTGTGAATGATCGCATCCTCATTGTGCTGTATCCCCTCTGCCCCTCCCGCCTCCTCCTCGCTCCCCCGGTCCCAGTCAACTTCCTGGTTTTAGCTAAAGCCTGATGTGTGGCAGGACAAACTTTCTGCAGTGGCTCCCAAGAAAAATGGGGTCATTTTCGTACATGACGGAGATGCCGTGCTTCTGCTAGAAAGTGGCACTGCCTTCCCATCAGACCCAGCTCTGACAGCCTTTTGTCTGCTGCTTACGGTTCTGCCAAGCTTTTGCCGTGTCCTGCTGGGCCTGATTAACAAATCTGGGCCCGCTTTTCTGTTTCTGACCAATAGAAAAGGAGCTGACTGCCAGCGAGGAGGGTGATGGTTCCTTGCCAATGGTGGGGGTGGCAGGGGCAGAGAATTCTCCAGCTGGGCAGTTTGGACGGGCACACAGCATCCCACTGGGCCAGCGGCAGGTGTTCCAGATGGCCAGCCCTGAGTCTGTTTGTCTCCGTTGCCAGCTTTTGTTTTTGTCCCAGCGTCATCACTCGCCCCATCAAACACACGGTGAGTGTCCTGGCACACCTGTGACTGCAGCAGGAGGCTTCTTGATGGAGGTGGCATTTTTAAGCTATGTTTCTCTTAAAAAGGAGGACAGACGAGAGAACTTTATTGTGGAAAACAGTGCAGGCCAAAGGGAATTGGACTACATGTCTGTTTGCAGCATCTGGGGATGTCAATTAGGAATCCAATTTTCTAGGAAGTAATGTTTTTATAACAGCCTATTTGGAATGAAGAGTAAGTAACCTAGAAAATCTAGATGGGATGGTTGTAATTCCTAGAAATCATTCGTTGGTTAAAATGTTGAGTGCCATGATTTCATTTACAGGAAATTCAACAACACACACAACTAATTGAGGTGAGAACAGTCAGAATGGCGGTCACCTAGGGAAGGAGTTAACTGGGAAGGGGTGGGGAGGAAATTCTGGGAGGCGGGCAGTGGTCTACATCTTGACCTGGGTGGTGGCTACGGAGGTGTATTCATGTGTGAAACTCATTGAAATAGGTATCCACTTAAGTTTAGTGCACTCACATATGTGTGATAAACCTCCGGACAAAAGTTCAAATTTTTTCCATTCCTACTGTGTGCCAGGTACTGCACTGGCCACTCAGATACCACACCTGATCTTAGCCAAAAGGCTGAGAAGTGATGCACTTGCCACTCAGGATACACATTCTTGTAGCAGAGACAGACAACCAGGAATTACCACGTGGCATGTTAAGTTGAGTGGGCAGGGACTACCAGTTGCCTGTCCACATCAATTTTCGCCCTCGGTAGTAATAGAATCCTGACTCTTAGCTGGGAACATTGCTACCCAAGGTAAAGATTGCATCTCTCGCTTCTTTCCCTGTGACTAGTAGTAGCCTCTGGACTAGCTCCTTGCCAGTGTGATGTGGGACATCCGGGAAGACTGCTTAAAGGGAGGGCCACCTGTGGCCCCTTCAGCCCCTCCTGGTGTCTGCAGTGTGGACCAGAAGGCTGCATTTCCAGCTGCCATTTTGGATCATCTGGTGACCTGGAGGATGGAAACCATGCAGTGGGGATGCTGGCGCAGAAGAAGTGGATGACTTCACGGAGCTGCCACACTGGCCTCAGACTGCCCACCTTCACATTTTTAAATGAGGGAGTAAACTGGTGTATGTTTGTCGCTCGGTTTCAGATCTGTTATCACTGGCTAACTGCAAGTTAAGATAAAGGCAAACGCAGGGTGACAGGGGAGACACAGGAACAGCATGGATGGCCGGCTGGCATTGGAGATGATTTCTTAGACAAGGTGCCACTGGAGCTGAGTCTTGAAGGATGAGTAATATTTGGCTAAGAGATATAATGCCTTTTAAAATGCTTTTGTGAGAGAGTCCCATCTGGGCAGGAAAATCTGTTAAGGGTTGTTCATCTCCAGTCAAAGAGACACTCTCTTACCTTCAAGGAGCTGATAACTGGACCTACCTCTTAGATAGGTAGCTAGAAATGCCTCATTTCATTATTTGAACTTTTGTTGATAAAAATGAACAAGTGAAGTTTCTTTATTTGATTTGGAATATACCCCTAACAGAAATAAAAGCTGTTTTATGCTCAGAGGTCATTTTTTTCTTTTTGTAAATTCAAAACTTTATGGTGAAATATATCCAAGACCTCTAGTCTAAAATTTACAAAGCATTGCTGAGATATATCAAAGGAGATCTAAATAAATGTTTTGAGCTGCTCATTATTGTTGAGCACCTCAAATTGAGACCTTTCTTCATCTTCTAAAATGATAACTTGATGCTGTAATTTCCCTTTAAGTGCTGCTTTAGCTACATTCCACAAATTGATATGCTTTGTTTTAATTTTCATTCCACCCAAAATATCTTCTAATTCCCATGTGACTTCTTTGACTCATGGGTTACTTGGAAGTATGGCACATAATTTATAGATATCTGCGGATTGTCCAGATATCTTTCTGTTATTTATTTCCAGTATAATTCCATTATGATCTGAGATCATCCTTTCCATGATTCCAAGTCTCTTAAATGAGTTGAAGTTTCTTTTATGGAATATCTTGGTGAGTGTTCCACGTGCACTTGTAAAGAATGTGTATTCTGATGTCATTGTTTGAAATGGTCTATAAATCCAATTAGGTCAGGGTGGCTGGAAGTGTTGTGCAGGCTGCTAGGTCTTCACTGGTTTTCTTTCCACTTGTTCCATTGATCTGCATCACCATGTGCTCAGGGAGGGGCTGGGATGCTAGAAGGATTTTTCTCAGTGCTCCTTCCCTCCCTTCCGCTTCCCTGAGTGGCTGCACCACAGAGGGAGTCTCCTCCCATCCCCGACCCTCCCCCAGGGATGCTGTTGCCTGTCCCCTGGTGCTTGTTGGCCTGGCAGTGGGTGTGGAGGAGGGGGAGTGAGATTCTCTGTTGTTCTGATTCAGCCCAACCTTGGGCAGGCACTGGTCTCTGTGTCTTGGAAGTTGGTTTTTCTCAGTGATCCTGACCTTCCTCCAGTAACCAGAGACCCAAAGGTGTGGCCCAGCCCCTCCTCTGGGAATAGAGACTTCTTCCTCTTTCCTTCCTCCAGCTGCAGTGTGTCTTCACCTGTGCTCTAGGGGCCATAGGGTGGCTTTCCTTTCCCCAGTGGCTTAATGCTGAATTTCACAGCGAGGGAAAGATAGGGGTGTGGTCTCATGGGTCTCGTGGGAAAGCCCACGGCTATGACCACTCCCCTCTTCCAGTCCTGAACCAAGGAGGAAAGCTTTCTCTGGTCTCCCTCCCTGTCCCCATCTTTTTCATGAGTGCCTGGTGGGGGCCATGGAGGAGAACTGCTGAGGGATGCGGGGCTCTCCCACATCTGCAACCCCCGAGGGTTTTATGGTCTCATGCGAGCCCACACTCGGCCTTTGTGTGTCCTCCGACATTTTGGCTGGGTGCTTCCTCTGACTTGTCTGGTGGCCCTGTCTTCCTTCTTTGCTCTGTTGCAGGTGAGCCAGGGCTCATGTCCTGTCGATCTTTGGAGGAGCCCATTCTTCCTTAAATTTGATGCTAATTGTGTTGCTCTGTGACATCAGTTTTTTGATGCGCTCAAGAAAAGTAATGATTTTTTTTTAGATTTTTTTTTTTTTGGCTTTTTCTTGTGGTTAATGCAGGAATGACACTCTTTTCAGCTTTCTACATCCTAGATGGAATCCAGAAGTCAAAATATACTTTTAGATGATTCACTTTTACCTGAATCACTTTGGGTTCTCTTCAAAAATCATATTTAATCTCTATGGATGAAAACTTACTGTCATAAAAGTGATTCTCAAGAAGAGGTACTTCCGTGTGTGTGTGTGGCAGGTGGTGGGGGAAGAAAAGGTTGAAGGGGGTCAAAAGGTACAAACTTCCAGTTATAAAATAAATAAGTCATGAGGATGTAATAATGTGTACAGCAAGGTGACTCTAGTTAATAATACTGTGCTGTATATTGAAAAGTTGCTAAGAGAGTAGATCTTAAGTTTTCATCACAAGAAAAAAAATGTAACTATGTATGGTGATGGAAGTTACCTAGACCTGCTGTGATTATTTCACAATGTATACAAACACCGAATGGTTACGTTGTACACCTGAAAGTAATCTAATGTTATATGGCAATTATATCACAATACAAATAGATAAAAATTTTTAGAAATATATGCACCTCAAAGTCAGTGGGACATTCCAGAAGCACAATTCCAAATGTGTACAGTGACGAACACCATTGAAAGCTGTATAGTTTCTCGAGATATGTGCTCCCAGCAAGGAGACTCACGTAGATGGTCAAGTTCTAATGGTTCTTTACCATCCAATTACTGTGTAGTTGTAGGAAAACTGAAACCTATTGTCCCCTAGACTTGGGTAAGTTAATTGATTTCTCCAAGCCTCAGTTTTCTCATCTGTAAAGTGGGGGATAATAATAGTTCCCACACCATAAGATTATAGAGAGAATAGAAAGAACTGAAGACAACTTAACAAGTGCTGAACAGATACTATATAGCACTAGGAATGTAAGTATTTATCATTTTTCTTATGAGAGGAATGCCCAACTAACTATTATATGTGAAACAGATCAACAAGACCCTACTGTGTAGCACAGGGAACTCTATTCAATATCTTGTAGTAACCTATAATAGAAAGTAAAACGAAAAATAATATATATAATGTGTGTGTGTATGACTGCATCGCTCTGCTGCACACCAGAGACTAATACAACACTGTAAATCGTTGTACTTCATTAAAATGAGTTTTTAAAAAAGAGAGGGATGCCCATACATTATACTGCCCTTGTGAAATCATTAACAACATCCCCTTTCATTTTGTTTATTACTATTATTATTTTATCGAATTACAGTTGCTGTGCAATATTATATATGTTACAGGTGTACAATATAGTGATTCACAATTTTTAAAGGTTATACTCCATTTGTAGTTAAAAGTATTCAGCTCTGTTCCCTTGGTGTACAATACATCCTTGTAGCTTATTTTATACGCATTAGTTTGTGTATTTACGCCCCTGCCCCATCCTGCCCCTCGCCCCACCGGTGACTAGTTTGTTCTCTGCGTCTGTGAGTGTGCCTCTTTTTTGTTATATTCCCTAGTTGGTTTTCCCCTTTCGCTTTCTAAAGTGTCCCAGTTTGGACAATAAATGACATGTCCCCCTGTCAAGATCATGCAGCTAGTAAGTTGGGGGAGTCGGGACTTGGGCACAGGTCTCTCTGAGTTAGAACCAAGGGAATCACAAGGTTAAAAAAGTAAGGAGAATTTCTGGTGCGGAAGCCAGGAGCTCTCCTTTGTCTCTAGCTTTTGCACAGGCTTTGTTCCAGGCTGCTCCACAGACCAGGAATAAAGCCACCAGTATACTCTGCATACAGAAGGCCTCCCTCTCTTCTTATCAACCTCCTGTCCCATCCCGTTTGGTTTGGTTTCTCATTCTTTACACTTTCTAACCTGAATAGTTCTCATTTTTATCCTTCTATAATAGTCTCATTTAGGATTTCGTAATTAGGATTTCAAGGCAATTCTACTTCAGCTCAGAGAAGTTCCCTTGAACTTTATGACTTGTAACTAGTATTTCAGATCTGGTTAGTGTATTTTAACCTAGAAGCATCAGATCAGTGTAGGGACACCAGGGAAACAGGGAGGGCATCCTCTGGGGGCATGAGAAAGGCAGGCTATTGACATTTACTAAGGGCTGTCCCGGTGCCCTCTCCCCCTTCTCCTGGGAAGGGCACTGTCATCTTCCTCTTGGGAGGCACATCTCTTCTCTGTCAGGAATGGAGCTGAGACTCAGACTTGGCCAATCGTTGACCGCAAGGACCTATGGGATGCACCTGGGACACCACCTGAGCTGCTGGGGGTCATTCTGGGGCTTTGCATAAGGTGCTGGGATAGAGACAGTCTCTTTCAGTCAGGGGGTGAGTGGCGGAGAGTGGGAACAACCTGGGGCTGCTGGTGGTCCCCTCTGCCACCTCATGGGGATGTGGGAGAAGGATGTCACCCCAGAGGAAGGAAGAGCCAAAGGCGGAGAAAGATTTCTGATGAGTTGTGTTTCCGCCCTTCTTGTAGCTGCTAGAGCCCAGATCACTGCAAGGAGTTCTCTAGGGAACTTAGCGGCTGTAGGGTAGTTACCGGAGTTTGTCTAGTGGATATTGTCCAAAATTATCTAGTAGTAACACTGCCCACTGTTTATTGAATGCCTAGCATGATTGATCGATTGCTCTGTTAATGACTTCTCCTATCTCACCCTCTGAAAGTGTCTTTGCAGAGCCTCCTAGCAAGAGTTGGAACCCACTTCCCCACTTCTTGAACCTGGGCTGGCTTGTGACTTACTTTGAACAGAAGAGTGAGGCAGAAGGGACAGAATGCCAGTTCCAAGTCTAGGTCACTGCCATGGGAGAAGGCCCAGGCTGGCCTTCTGGGGGCTGAGAGACCGCGTGGAGGAGAGCCACAGAGCCCCAAGCCACAGCCAGTCAACACGGGTGAGCAGAGCCACCTCCCCACCCTGCCCCTGAACACAGAGGCATGAGGGCGCCCAGCAAAGACCAGAAGAACCACTCAGGGGAGCACAGCCTAAGTTACTGGCCTGCAGAATTGTGGGCTGAATAAAAGCTGGTTGTCTCAGCCCACTAAGTTTTGGGGTGATCTGGTTCCTAGCATAGTGAACTGATACTCTTACTATGACTGAGGCACTTTATAAACATTCATTAAGCACATGAGCTTTGGAGACAGACAAATCTGATTTTCAGTCCTGGCTTTAGCTGTGTGACCCTGGGCAGGCTTTTTAAAACCTGTCTCTGTTCAGATTTCTCATCTGTAAAACAAGATAGTAATAGTAGCTATGTAGTTGTGTTAGTATAAATGAGACTATGCGTGTGAAGCACTTAGCACAGTGCCTGGGGCATGCACTAAATCCTTATGCCTAGGGTCCATCTTGCGAGGTAGCAGCTGTTAAGCCCATTTTACAGATGAGGAGACTGAAGCCCAGAAGGCTAACTTGATGATAACAGCTACCAAATATGGAGGATCCACTATGTCCTAAACTTTTCTTAAGCTCCATCTTCTAGAGTTGGAGCCATAGAGTTTGTGGGTGCAGCATGAGCCAGGGGAGCCCAGGTGAGGCCAGATTAGGGCCAAGGGAGGGAGAAGAGTCTGCCCCCTCACCTCCTGGAGAGAGCGTGACTTCTGGACCTGGAGCATTTCCAGGCCAAAGTTTTGTCAGGGAGGAGCTGAGCCTGGGACCAGGGGAACGAGGGAGGCCTGTAAGATTCCAGGGAGGTGTCACCTCATCCTCATTTCAGCTTTTACCAAGTGCTGAGAGGGCGGGGGTCCTGACAGCTGCAATTCCTTGATCGCTGTCTCATTCTGCTTCCCACAGCTGGGTCATCTGCCACTGAGCCCTACAGGGCACCTTGTCTAGATTCTCGCCCTGCTCCGGTCCAGACACAGCCAGAACCATGAATCATAGAATAAGTAGGTCTTGGACTCTCTGTTCCTCCCCAAATCAGAACAATTCTACCTCAATTAGTGGAAAGCTAAGATTAGTTCCATCTTCTCCTGAAGTGGGACTAGAGAGCCGAGCATCTAGATGGAAAGTGAAGGCGAAAACAAGAGCAGCTGACAAATGCATCACCATTTTGATTTTATTTTTCTCCTGACTCCTCTCTTCTTGCAGGCAAACCCCAGTCCCCCAACTAACTTGCTCATGCACCAAAGGTAGGCTTAAACAGCTTTTTTTTGGCACAAGACCCAGGAAGAGATCTTCTGCTGTCTCTTCCATCTTCTGATAAACTCAGGATGATGGCAGCACGAGATTTCTGTTTCATTTTCATATTTGAAAAACTTTGAATGAAGTGTCTTGACTGGAGCTATTTTTAGAAACACTAAGGAGAATGTTCCTTCCTCCTTTCTCACACTTTGCGGTTAAGCCAGCCTCCCTCTCTCTTCTGGGAAAGTGTTTGTTTCAATCTGCACCTCAGTATTTTGGGGGAGCTTCATCAGGATACAGCGAGTGGAGTTCAGAGCCTTCAGTTGACTCCAGCTTCTGTCAACTAGACATGAGCCTGAGAACTTGCAAAAGAGAACACATGGACCGGGTTACTGTGTTCCCCATGGTGGACAGCACGCTAGCGCTTGTGGGTAATTCAGGAATTGAGAGAGGGGAGATTTTCCTATTGCCTTTCGTGACCTATTTTCTCTATCTCTATGATCCAGGTCTTAATTGTCTACGTGGAGAGCTGTGGGGTTTATCACAATTCTTGTATTATTTCAATTCAATTCAATTCAATTCAATTCAATTCAATTCAATTCAATTCCTGTTTATTGAGCAAAATGTATAGAAGCAAGGCCAAGGAGCAAGTTAATCAGAGCAGTTAAATAACAAAACAATATCGTAAATACCCCTCTTGTTCTCAGAAATAATTCCCAATGCTTAAGATATTGCCTGAGACATGTTAGGGACTTGGTAAATACTTCTTGAATGAATGAATGAATGAATGAGTATGCTAAATGCCAGAAGGGATAATGCCTCTCCAGGCCTTCTTAATGTCTCCCTGGATGACCACAATTTTTTCCGAAGGTCTCTCCCCGCCAATCCATTCTCCACCTGACTGCCACTGGGGTCTTACTTTAACAGTCTTTCGTGGCACTCTGGTGCCCCCAGGCAGGACCCAGTTTATTACATCATTCATTTACTTACTGAACCGAGGACCTCATGAGGCTGCGTTCTGAGCTGTGCTTGAACAACTCTAGTGACAGGCATCCCACTATGCACTCATCACACATTTAAGCAACTCCGGTTATTAAAAGGTGAATGAAAGAACCAGGACTGGACACTTGAACTTCTGTGTATTAGTCAGGGTTCTCCACAGGGTGGAACCAATAGGGTCTGTCTGTCTATCTAATCTATCTATCTATCTATCTATCTATCTATCTATCTATCTATCTATCTATCTATCTATCTATCCATCCATCCATCCATCCATCCATCCATCCATCTGTCTATCCATCTACCTACTTATGTATTTATCTGTCTATCTGTGAGACAATTTACCATAAGAACTGGCTCATGTGGTCACAGAGGCCAAGGAGGCCTGTGATCTGCTGTCTGCAAGCTGGAGAACCCGGCAAGCTGGTGGTGTAAGTCAGCCTGGGTCTGAAGGCCTGAGAGCTGGGGGACTGGTGGTGTAAGTCCTGATCTGAGTCAACAAGCCCCAGAAGCAGGAGCACCGGTGTCTGAGGGTAGGAGAAGATGGATGTCTCAGCTCAAGCAGAAAGAACCAGTCCACCCTTCCTCCACCTTTTTGTTCAATGCAAGCCATTGGATGACGCCCACTTGCACTGAGGAGGGCCCTCTGCTCAGCTGGGTCACTCTTACATAGACCATTGACATTCAAAGTGATTATTGATAGCGGTAGACATTTGCCATATTTGTCACTACTTCTATTTGTTGTTCTTGTTCTTTATTTCTATTTTTCTCTTCCAGTCTTTTTCCATCTTTTGTGGTTTTCATCAAACATTTTATATGATTCCATTTTCTCTCCTGTCTTAGCCTGTCGATTATAGTTTTTCTTTTTCTTTTTCAATTTTTTTTTAATGGTTGCCCTGGAGTTTGAAATATACATTTACAACTACTCCAATTCTACTTTCAAATAATAACACTACGACATTTCGTGGGTAGCGTGAGTACCTTATACTAACAGAATAATCCTAATTCTTCTAATAATCCTAATAATGATGCAGATACTAAGCAGACATAATTAAACACGTTACTAAGATGCTTCCACTAGGAAGCCCGCCCCTATGCAAGGAAATGTCCAAGTCCCAGATGGAGGCCACATGTAGGCTCTCCCGTCAACAGCGCCATCTGAGCTCCCAGCCAACAGTATCAGCTGCCAGCCACACAACGGAGATATCTTGGACGGCAGCTCATTCACCTTCAGACAACTCTAGGCCCACCTGCCATTGGACCTCAAATTCATAAGAGACTCTAAGTAAGAGGATTTTTAGGGCAGTGAAAAGACTCTGTATGATACTATAATGGTGGGTACATGTAATACTTTTGTCAAACCCTGTAGAATGTACAACCTGATGCACACTATGGACCTTGGGTAACAATGCTGTGTCAGTGTAGATTCAGCGTGGTAACCAAGGTACCACTCTGGTGGGAGATGCTGATAAGGGGGTGGATTCTGCACGTGTAGGGGGAGGGGACGTATGGAAACTCTCTGTACCTCCCTCTTAATTTTGCTGTGCACCTCAAACTGCTGTAAAAAATTTTGTCAAGGGTGGGGGAGTTAAATAAATTTAAAAAACGAAACCACGTCTTTTTAGGTCATTTCTTCTCTTTTCTTTCTCTGTGGGCACCTTGTCAAAAGCAGCTAAAAGAAACATGTTGGCCCTTAGAACCCTCAGCTGGGAAATCTCTTTAGTCAAATATACCAGTTCACTAGGTATATTTTCTATGTGATGTCACTGAAGTTACCAGTGTTGTGACTTCCCCACTGCGTGAGGGTGGAATCACCTTCTTCTCTATGCTCTGCCTTCCTGTCCATCAAGCTCTCACCACCTGTCTCCTCTGAGTCTTTCTAGCTTCTGTCTGTTCGCTGCTCTCAAAGCCAAAGCCACCAATCTTAGATTAAAAACAAAAAACAAAAAACAAAAAACAACTACCCCAGCAGAAGGAAGGTAGAGCTCAGTGGTGAAGTGTGTGCTTAGCATGCATGAGGTCCTGTGTTCAATCCCCTGTACCTCCATTAAAAACAAACAAACCAATAGCACCCTGCTTCCAGGAACCAATATCTATTTATTTTATTTATTGCAGCTTAACAAACCACCCCAAATCGTAGTGCCTGAAACAACAATTTTGTTACTGCATTGCCTTCCTTGGTTGACCGGCTCAGCAGGGTAGGTCTCACCTGGGATTTCTCATGTGCTTATATTCAATGGTGCCTGGGATTGAAGGCTCCACAGGGTTCGACGTTCAAGATGATTTACTCACACGGCTGCCAGTTGGCTTGGAACGCAGCAGGGGGTGGGTGACAGGGCACATACGCATGGCCTCTTCTGGTTTGAGCGTCTCCAGCAAGACAGCTGCTTTCTGAGAGGGATGGTCCCAAGAGTGAGGGTTCCAAGAGACCCAGGCTTCTTAGGACCTAGCCTGGGCCATCCCAGAATATCATTTGGAAATTCGGTTGGCCAAGCAAGTTACTAAAATCGGCCCAGATTCAAGGTCAGGAAAATGAGACTCCATGTGAGGAACCACATGTGTACACCAGAGGAGTGGAAATGTTTGGGACCATCTTTGGAGATTAACTAACTATTAACTCCATCTTTGGAGATTTTTTTCCTTCTCATTTTTCCCCAGGAAAGCTCCAGGTTTTTCAAAGTCCTGGCCCTGTGTAAACTCACACTAAGTTGTTAAGGGCTGACTCTGGATGAATGCGCCCTGCTGGTGTATCAGTCAGGATGGAGCAGTTATACCATCATTACACATAACACCAAAATCTTGGGGCTGTTACCACAGAGCTGTTTCTCACTCATACTGTGTGCCCATGGAGGTTGACATCTTTACCCTGGGACCCAGGCTGCTAGACCCAACACTGCCTGGAGCACTGCTGGTCACTGTGGTGGAGGGACGGAGAGGTCACAGAATTGAGCATGGGGGTTGAAAAGCTTCCAGCGGAGGTGTCTGGCACCACGCCTACTCACATTTCATTATCCACAGTGAGTAACGTGACCACTCTCAACTCCACGGGGACAGGGTGTGCCATCCTACCATGGGCTTGGATGGACAGCAGCTAGCAGTGTTTGGTGAATGACACTAAGACCACCATGGGTAGTATTTGTATTTTAGCAGAGGCCAATGGATGCTTTAAGTCAAATAAATACATCTCTAAAGGTAAGGGCAGGGGAGGTTCCAAGCAGCAGTTAAAAGTTGGGTTAAGGAGCAATTTTGAGGCTTTCTGTAGATCCTCTCAGAACCCACCTTACAGCACCTCTGCTGGCCCTGACCATGAACTTGCCACCCGCACCCCCAAGGCAATGCTCCCGCATCCTCCCGAGTCGGGGCAGACACCTGCTCCTCTCTGTCCACACCCAGGTAGGGGTGGAAGGCTGGGAGGGGGTGGTTTGCATGCAAGATGACAGACCTTGTCCTCTTCTGATTCTTTTAAAGCAATTCTTGAAATAGTTCAGAACAGCTCAGCCCTGTCTACAGTAAAGGGCGGGCTGCCCAGTCCTTTATGGTGTCCCTAAGCCTTCATAAGTGACCCACGTGGGCCTAAGGACATCAGACCCTCCCTGTGAACTAGTCTTTTTCTCCCTCGCAGGGAAGATAGTTTGTCTTCTATTTTGTCCTGAGTCAAATAGACCTAGGTTTGAATTCTGCTTCTTTGAATTCTAGGTGTGTGACTTCGGCCTCTTAATTTTTCTGAGCCTGGATTCCTTATCTGCAAGATAGGAAGGATGACACCTACCTTACAGGTTGTCTTGAGGATGAAATGGCCCAAATGACCATACTACTTACTAGCTGTGTGACCTTAGGCAAGTTACTTAACCTCTCTGTATTTCTCTACTTATCTCCTGGATTGTTGCCAGGCTTAAGTGTGTCAGTATTTGTAAAGAGCATACAGCAGTGCCCCGTACACACCAAGTATTACTTAGTGTTGACTGTTATTAATCCGAAGGTATTTCGTGAACTGGCTGACACGCAGAAGGTCTCCAATAAATGTGAGCTCTCTTTCCTCCCCCTCGTGCCCACAGCTTTGGCTGCGGGAGCTCGGTTTCTCTGAAGACCACAGGATTCCAGGCAGCCCACTTAATCTGGCTTTGAATAGTTTTTTTCAAAGTGGCATTTGTTTGTCTTCAGTCTTCAGAAAAATAAAGTAACAGAGCCCCCTAGCGGGACCTGGGAGCAAATGCTCCGGGTGGCCTGGGTGCCTGTGACAGATGCAGGGTGGGGACCTGGTGGGCAGTACAGCTGTGGTCCTCACTTCCCAGCAGAGTCTGGTCACTGCACCGGCCCACAAGAAATGGTATCTCTCTCCAGTCAGTTATGTCCTCTTTAAAAATATTAGAGCATTTTTATAGTTTACTCCCTAAAATTCTTTCATATATTTTGCTAGATTTGTTCAGGTACCTTTTTAAAATCTTTTTCTTATGCTTCATTTTAAAAACTCTTTGTTACTAGTGTGTAAGAAAGCAATTGTTTTTGTATATTGGTCTCATATCTACAACATTTGTGAACTTTCATCAATTCAATAATCTGTATATTCCGTTGTGTTTTTTACCTCATCTGCAAATAATTATAATTTTTATTTATTTGCTTCTTCTTCTTCTTATTATTATTATTATTATTATTTGATGGGGAGTATCCTGTCTGGTCGGCTTATGTGTCAAGAGTAAAAAACTAAACTGCCACTGTGACTACAACACCCTTGAGTTATATTCTTAGTTAATTTTTTTCTAATTTTCTAATATATAGATTTAAAGTTACAAATTTTCTAAATTCCATTTTTGCTGAAACTCACAGATTTGGTATGTAAGGCTCTTGCATCATTTATTTTTTAAGGATTGGGTAATTTCAGTTTTGGTTTCTTTTTTTTAACCCATGATACCTGTTTTCTCCTCTGATAGCTGTGTAGATTGCAGCTCTCTGGTATGCCACTGAGGACCAGGTATGGAGTTTCTGCAAAGCTTCCAATGCATTCTTGTAGGTTCACGGGCAACCGGGTAGCAAGAAAGGGGCTACTTGATAACACTAGAGACTGAGTGGGGAGATAGGAAAAAAAGAGAGAAGAGGCTGGTGCAGTGACCCTGAGCAGCAATTTCAACCACAGGGCCCTCTGCCCTGGGTCTGGTTCCCTTGGTCAATCTAGACTCGCCCCTGTAGCTCCCAAAGTGCATCCCTTAACAGTTTCCAGTATAGTCACATCTATTCCCTCTCTCATTATTCCCAATAGCCGAATGATCTGGTCCAAAAGCTTCCCCCGCAGTCTCGTGACTTGGCCATCCCCACAGCTAGCATCCACCCACACTGGTCAAGCTTGTAATTCCAGGCAGCTCTACTTGAATCCTAGTTCACACACTTGTATACATGCGTGGAATTGTCCTTAGAGATCAAATATGCTAGAGGTTTCCAACCAATTTTAGCAAATAAACTCTTTTCAACAAATGAAATCGTTGGTGAATCTTCAATATAAAACAGGTAAAAAGAGAGTAAAGGATCCCCCTGGGAGTTCACATTTTTTTAATTTATGGAAATTTTATGACTGTTGTGGAACGAATGATGTACCTCTGTAAAGCCCCAGGTTTCACTGGAACAGTTTGAAAACCACAGGTTTCTGCAAACTCTTTACAGATGAGGAAATGGAACCCGAAGAAATGAAGGGAACTAACCAAAAGCACACACAGAATGGCAGATGTAGGGGTGGGGGAACTCCAGCATCTCGGCACCTAGAATAGTACTTTTTCTATCACAAGCAGCTGCCCTCTGGTGACGAGGACCTTAATAGGAACAAGCTGACTAGTTGTTTAAGGAATTGCTTCTCAAGTGGGTTCTGGAGAAATTCTTTCAACGTTTGAATAGCAGGTTACCATGTTCTAATAAATTGTGGAAATGCTATCCTATAATTCCCAGTAGCTGACTCTCAGAGCACATTAATATGCTTAAGGCTCAGAGAAGTCCTGCAGTATAGAAAGCTATTTATCTTTGCTTAATCCAGTTTTTCCAAAAAAATCTTTTTTTTTTTTTCGGGGGAAAAATGTGCTCTCTTTTTTCTAGATCGACTTGCATTCTGCTCTGAAGCCCAGAGAAGGCTTTCTCTCAAGGAATGAATTTCTAGGGGCTAGTGGGGGTGGGTTGGAGAGAGGGCTCAGGCATCACTCCAATAGGTACAAGATTTTGGGTATTGTCACCTGTACCATTTCCTTTGCCTATGAGTTAGTTGGCCAGCCTCTCTGGCCAGTGCAGGGATGAGGCATAAAGGAGACAGATGAGGGGAAAGCCTGAGAGAAGGGGATGGTGCTGACTTCAGATTGCCCGATGGAGCTTTGTACACTCTGTAACTTCTGGGGGAGGAGTAGTAGGTAGTAACCTGGCTCTGGCCAGTGTCCTGGAACCAGGAGCAATCTCCTAGCCTAACCTTTCATAGTTTTCCCTTCTTCCTCTCATCTGAGTCCTCTTCCAAACCCTGTGGTTTCCCGTGTTGAAATACTTGCTCCTCTCCCGCTGACCCCTCCTGTCACCTCCCTCATCTACCTCCAGGCAGAGTCCCCTGCCGTCGAGTCTCTGCCATCAGGCTCTTCTTGATCCAGCCTGGTCTTCCCCAGAGCTGCGTGTGTGAGTGTGAGTACCTGGATCTTGAAGAAGGGTGAGGTTCCAATGCTCCAGCACCGACATTTCCATCTCACCTGCGAAGTCAGGAACAGACAGACCTGATTAAATTCATAACCACCAGAGGGCGCAGCAATTAAGGAAGTTGAAAGGAGACGACGAAAACTTCCGAAGGAAGCCAGTTCACACGGTCTTGCAGAATTTCAATCTAAGCAGTGCAGAGTGGAAGGCTGTACCGTTGGTCACCACTTGCGACGTCTTCATCACCTTTGTTCCAAACGCAGTAGAATTTTGATATAACACAACTCGTGGTCGCACCATTTCAGTTATGCCTGGGCCTGATTCCAGCCCTTCAAATACGTGCAGGCAAAGAGTGTTTTCAAAGACATGAATTCCAATGGAGGGGGAGAAGTCCCTTTACAATAAAAAGGTGGCCATTTGGCCGCAGTTCAAAGCAAGGCTGGTGAAACTGGGCATGCAGTGAGACTGTTCTGGGCTAGCTGTCAGAAAACGGGGTGCTGACCCCGGCTCTGATGTTACTTACCAAGGATGCACCCATGCACTTGGTGCCCACTTCTACGGGTCCATCTACACATCTCTGCCCTGGATTTCCTCATCTCTGATCTTTCAGCCTTTTCCTTCCAGGACCTTGACCAATTGGCCAAGCTACCTAATGCTGCCAAGAAAGCAGTGTGCACATCTATGTCTCGGGCCACTACTCTCTCTACACCAAGTGGATGGCCAGGCGAACTGGTCCAGATTGTTTCACTGGAAGAATTACCTTCAGCCTCATCTTTAAGGGCCACCCTTGATTGAGGTGACAGTGCAGAGCAATCCTGTTATGTAAACCAAGACTGAGTTCAGAAGGGCATATGCTAGGAGGCTGCAAGTATGGAATACAGGAGACTTAAACAGTGCAGCAGAGATGAGTGAAATGGGAGTCCTGAACACCTATTTATGTAACTTGCTTAAACTCTCTGGATCTGCTAAAGACTAGATTCAAACCTACCACATCCATTGCATAATAGATCGCTGACATGTACGTCCGAGCTCGTAACCTGCAGGTTAGAGAACATGCCACTCACAATGGGGACTCAGACTGCGCAGTAACGAGGTGTCCCATGGTCAGCTCCCAAGTCTCTATCAGGGCCAATACGGTGCCAGAAGTTACTTTCCAAACAGCACAGCTCTCTGCCATAGTGCATGGCCTTGCTCCAGAGTCTGAGGGCTCTGTTCTGACCCTTCTACTGGGGACTGCCACACCCTTATCCACCACAGATACCTCTAGCTCCTTTGGATCTGTCGGTCACATGGTCCAAGAAACAGAGGAACTGTAACCACAACTTGGACTTGCTGCCCACTCAAAACGGGTGGCCACTTGAGTTCAGAGAAATGGAACAGAAGGCTAGACTATGTTGGCTTCAACATCTAAAGAAACCCCAAACATTATGCCTCTTTCTTAGTATTAGAAGATGCAAGGGGCAGCAACTTGCCCTTTACCTTAGAGGGATGTCTCAACATATCCCAAACAAACGGAACTTGAAAAAATTCACCAATGTGGCATGCTTCTCAATCTTTGTGGTGTTTACCTCCCACTTTCTGGCATGTATGTGTCTAGTTAGTGCATTTAGGATACTTGCTAGTTCTGCTCACCAGTTCCACTTAGCACAATGCCAATCAATCTTGTGGACCAGCAGATGCTCTGCTGTATTAGGACAGAGCACAGGAAAGTTAGCATGGCCCTGGGGCAAGACAGTGACTGTGTACTGACTCTGTCCCCAGACACTGTGTGGACCTGCCCCAGTAAAGATCCATTTTCAGACCAGCAGCCGGAAACGGGTTCAATCTTGCTGTGGTCCAATGTCACGAGTGAATTTAATCAAAATGCAATAGGGACCACTTCCTTCATCTTTCACATCTTTGATGATGGTGCTAACTCTGAAATTTCTCCAGAAAGGTGACATTGCTTCTGATTTGTCTTGGAGGTTGGTGTCAGGGATGGGGAAATTTCCAGGGCTTCCACCTCACTGGTCCTCTTGTAGTGACCCTTTACTCCACAAATCAGGCCAGTACTGTGAGGAATATGTCAGCTGCTAAGTACATGCCAAGTATATCCACCCTAACTATATATTTGGGAACTGGGAGAGTAACCGCAGGGTGGGTTTGCAGATGCACTGGGTCTTTTGGAGGCTGACTTTGGCTGGGACTTAGAGTCCTGGAATAGTTCTTCACCATGCGCTCTGGGTCTATGAACTGGCTTAGAGGTGAGGGCTGTGGCTTTCCTTTGCAGTGGTTAATGTCAGCCTACTGTTTTTCAGATCTAGATATTTTTCTGAGTATATAAATATGACAGCATTTTGATTGGTTGTCCATTTATCTACTCCCAGGACACCAAAAGCTATTTAAAACTGCTGTAGACCCCTATGGATCAAGGCATCTGAATCTGCCACTCCAACTTTCTTCTTGTTAGGTAATTACATTCATTGTGCCTCCGAAAGCCAATACTGAGATTTTCTCAGATGCCAACACCTTCCTCACCAATGGATTTTTTTTTTTACTGCCTTAGTGAAGAGTGTGTTCTCTGAGTGGTAGGTTTTTGAACCATACAGGATCTAAATCTCTGTTTAATAATCCCACTTCCCTAAGCCTTCTGACTTCTCCTTTAATACTATACCAAGCTGGGTTATCCACTTGGTTTACTGTCATTCCTTGTGGAGTCCAGGCTTCCAGTAGCCAGCCCAGCAAACTACCCAGGTGTTCTTGGCACAAATTAAATGAGTCATAAATGAGTTACCACATGTCAATGAATTCCCCGCTCTCCAGCCCCATCTCTGCCACCCTTGGGCTAACACCCTCAATATTTGTTTGCATTTATGTTCTTCAGTTCCTGCTAGGTTTGTAATTTCTTTCCAATCTGGATAATTTCTTCCTGAAACAGAGATTTTGCTTCTGCATCTGAGCTTGCTGAGATCTGACTTTGGCTATCAGTCTGGAGACAAGGAGGGTGGCTGGAAGTTAATTTGTCTTGAGGACGACAAGCATCATCTTGAGAAGAAACTGCTTCAGGTGAGATCACCGAACACTCTCCAGGCAAGTAGAGTCTAGTCTCCTCTGGCGAAAGTGAAGGTGCTGCTTCTTTGGGAAGGAGGCTTAAGGGAGGTTGGAGTTTCAAGATGCTTGTTTCATTCACCTAAATGCCTCCATCCCAGAGCTTAGAGTCCTGTGCATTCCCTATCAGGGCTCTGATGGGACATGGAATATTCTCCAAACCTCTGCATTTTATCTTAAAGGCAGTTCTGGAAAATTTAGCACCAGATTCTTGCTCTGATTTTCAGCCCAGTCTTCCCCGAGGCTGCAGGAAATAAAGATGTGGTTTAGCATTGCCATAGAGGTCATCCGGATTTTAGATCATGCCTTAAATTGACTTCCCTGAGCCTGTTGCTTATTTAAACATATTTAATGCTGTCATCAGTATTCACCCTAATTCACAACCCTTGTCATTAATGTTGTTTCTATGTGAGTTGGGTGCCACGACCACTTGATTCTCCCTGGGCATCACCTTGGCCTCCCTCCACCTGCACTTTATCCCTGTTGGCTACAGTGAAAGTTGAGGAATTCATGAATCTACAAAATACAGAGGGATTGCTCCCATTCCATGTACCGCCAGCAATGAAGTACCTATTACTTTCAGACAGGTGGACCATTCAATTCCCTAATTCCTTCCTAAGGGTTGTTTTCTAGAATCACTCTTGGACAATTGTTTTAGTCTGTGTTTTCTAGAAAGCAGAGCTTGAAGCAAGGACCAAAATGCTAATGTTATGTTTGTTTTTTGTTTTGTCACTTGCTTTTATTTATTATTTATCTATCTATCCATCGATTTTATTGAAGCATAGTTGATTTATAATGTTGTGTTAGTCTCTGTTGTACAGTGTGGTGATTCAGTTATACACACACAAATATATTATTTTTCATATTCTTTTTCACTATAGGTTACTACAAGATACTGACTATAGTTCCCTATGCTATACAGTAGGACCTTGTTTTAATGTTATATTTGTGAAATGTAAGACTGGAGGTTATGAGAGTGACGAAAAAGGACTGTCAGATACACTTTGCTTCAGGATAACAGGAACAAATTAGGTTCATGTTACTCTTTCCTTAGAGACTATTTAGCCAGATGCAAGTTTGTTACCTTCAAGGGCTCTACACATTATAAATTAAGGCTTAAGTGTGCTAACACTGTCCATGAAAGCACCCAAGTGT
This sequence comes from Camelus dromedarius, assembly GCF_036321535.1. Classification (NCBI taxonomy): domain Eukaryota; kingdom Metazoa; phylum Chordata; class Mammalia; order Artiodactyla; family Camelidae; genus Camelus; species Camelus dromedarius. The sequence continues at coordinate 7,815,489 of NC_087463.1, read as the reverse complement.
ACCTAGTTTTATGCAATAGCTCTGCTCCCGAAAAGCATGAGAGAGCCCCAAGTTTCAAGGATCCTGGTGCATGACCCTTTCTGTCAAGTGTGGATTCGTTTGCTGATATGAACAATCATGCTCTAATTTAGCAGTGGGAAGAGTTTAGTTTCAGCATCATAATGGGTTTTCTTAAAGGTCCACATAATCCAATGTATCCTGATCTCAGAAATCTAATTTGTTGTTTTCCCAAGTCAGATTGAATTTCTATTCACTGGGGATAAATCCAATGGCTTCCAGGTAGCATACATTGGCAAGTGCATTTGAAGGGCATGCAGTTCTGGACTGGGTTCTGTGGAGCTCCCTAGGCTAGGATGGTCACAGGTGCTGATGAAGGAAGGCCGGAGGGAAGCCTTCACTATCTTTTGACGGCAGGACATGCCAGTGACAAGATAAAGAATGAATTAAGCTAATTGAGCTCAACAGCGTTGACTTTTTAGGGTTTAATGGAGGAGATAATCACTGCAGTGACAGGTTCACATTTCCTCAGTAGGAAAACAATACTTTTCACTGTGAAAATACTGAGAGGCTTTCTCTTTCTTCCACAGATTTATTTCTTCATAGAGAGACTTGTACCATGATATTTGTTTGAGAACCATGGGTGAACAATATAATGTTAGCATTAAAATGCTTTCAAAGCCATATTACTTTAATAAAAATCATGTACAACTCTCTTAAAACCCACCAGCAATGAGGTCTATTTTCAACTCAAGGCCCAAGTCTGCCTCTATATTGAAGGGATAGAAGAAATTCTGTTTTCTGCCCTGGATAAGCCTCATAAAACACATTTTCTCTCTTCCTTGTGCTCTTTGTCTGGATCAATGTGGCTCCCTGGCCCTGGAAAACTGTCCCAAACTCAACTGTGCATCAAAAAACCCCAGAAGCTTTAAAAATACAGATACCTATGGTTATATCCTCACTGACTCAGAATCTCTAGGGTTGTAGCCTGAGCATGATCTGTAATTTTGAAAATTCCTTATGTAATTCTAATACAGGTCCCACAATTCTTGGATATTCTCTTCTTCTTATTCTTCTTTTTTAAATTAGGGAATGGTTAGTAATAGCCTATTTTTATCTGTGCTGATACTTTTGAGCTACTTTTTGGATTCAATTTTTGAGGCTACCTCTAGGTACCTCCTTGGTAAGTGTGGGCTTCTCCTGAGTTTAATAAAGGATCATTTACCCATATGTTCAACTGTGTATGTATGTATGCATCCATCCTTCCATCTAGTGAACATATGTTTATTTATTTTTCTTCCATTTTTCCTAGGATATAATTGACAAAAATATTTACATCTTGTTGCTTACTACAGGGATAACTGCAAGTAGAAACCCACAGGGTGACTTGAGCTTACCTGAGTGGGGTCTACATCTTTTACTGAGTCTGTGCTGGTCTGTGATTTCCCTGGAGGTAAAGACCACATCTCACTACATGGTTGTGTCTTTAGTAATTCTTTAGTGTCATAACTGTGGAAAATGCTAGACATTTTCAATTATTGAAATGGAATGAAATTGAGTCACAAACTCCTGTTCTCTATCTGTTCCACCATACAAACAATACAGAAGTGCTGGGGGTTTTCCAAAGACCCATTACTTATTGGTATGAGCATTCAATAAGCCTTAATCTATATACTTGAAGTCTGAAAGTCAGGGTAGGTCCCAAGGGGTTCTTGGGAGGCTGAAAGCATTTCCTCTAAGATGAGAAATAAGACACAGATGCCCTTTTTATTCAACATTGGAAGTCCTAGCCACAGCAATCAGACAAAGTAAAATGGAATACAAATTGGAAAGGAAGAAGTAAAACTGTTACTGTTTGCAGATGGCATGATATCATACATAGAAAATCCTAAAGATGCCACCAGAAAACTAGTAGAGCTCATCAATGAATTTGGTAAAGTTACAGGATACAAAAATTAATATACAGAAATCTATTGCCTTTCTATCCACTAACAATGAACTATCAGAAAGAGAAATTAGGGAAACAATCCAATTTACAATCATATAAAAAAAATACAATACCTAGGAATGAACTTACCTAAAGAGGTAAAAGACCTGTACTTGGAAAACTATGATACTGATGAAAGAAATCGAAGATGACACAAACAGATGGAAGGATATACCATGTTCATGGATTGGAAGAATTGATATTATTAAGATGACCATACTACCTAAGGCAATCTACAGATTCAATGCAATCCTTATCAAAATGTCAACGATATTTTTCACATACCTAGAACAAAATTTTTTAATATTTGTATAGAAACACAAAAGACCCCAAGTAGCCAAAGTAATCTGGAGGAATGGTGCACTCTGATTTAGACTGCAGTACAAAGCTACAGTAATGAAAACAGTATGGTACTAGCACAAAAGCAGACACATAGATCAATTGAACAGAATAGAGAGCCCAGAAATAAATGCACTTATGATCAATTAATCTGTGACAAAGGAGGCAAGAATATGCAATGGAGAAAGACAGTCTCTTTAGGAAGTGGTGCTAGGAAAACTGGACAGCTACATGTAAAAGAATGAAATATTTTCTAATACCATATACAAAAATAAACTCAAAGTGAATTAAAAACTTAAATGTAAGACTGGAAACTATAAAACTCTTAGAAAACATAGGCAGAACACTCTTTGAAGTAAACAGATGAGACCAAATTAAACTTAAAAACTTTTGCACAGCAAAGGAAATCATTGACAAAACCAAAAGACAACTCACTGAATGGGAGAAAATATTTGCAACTATGTGACCAATAAAGGGTTAATATCCAAATATATAAATAGCTCATACAACCCAACATAAAAAATAAAACCAAACAACTCAGTTACAAAATGGGCAGAAGACCTGAGTAGACATTTTTCCAAAAAAGACTTACAGATGGCCTACAGGCACATGAAAAGATGCTCAACCTAACTAATCGTCAGGGAAATGCAAATCAAAACCACAATGAGATATCACTTCAAACCTGTCAGAATGGCTGTTATCAAAAAGACAAGAAATAACAAGTGTAGAAGAGGATGTGGAGAAAAGGGAACACTTATGCACTCTTGGTGGGAATGTAAATTGGTGTAGCCACTATGGAAAACAGTATGGAGTTTCCTCCAAAAATTAAAAATAGAATTACCATGTGATTCAGCAATTCCTCTCCTGGGTATTTATCTAAAGAAAATGAAAACACTAATTAGAAAAGATATATGCACCCCTATGTTCATTGCAGCACTATTTACAATAGCCAAGAAGTGGAAACAACTCAAATGCCTATCAATAGATGAATGGATAATGAAGATTTAGTACACACACACACACGCACAAACACACACAATGGAATATTACTCAGAAATAAAAAAGAATAAAATCTTGCCATTTGTGACAACACATATGGACCTAGAGGGTATTATGCTGAGTGACTGAAATCAGAGAAAGAAAAATACTGTATGATTTCAATTATATGTGGAATCTCAGAAACAAAACATATGAATAAACATAAAACAGAAACAGAGTAATGGGTACAGTGGACAAGTAGGTGGTTTCTAGAGGGGAGAGGAGTGAGAGGAGTGAAATAGGTGAGGGAGATTAATAGGAACAAATTTCCAGTTGCAAAATAAATGAGTTATATGTATGAAATATACAGTATTGGGAATATAGTCAAGGGCTGTGTAATATGCAATAGTGACAGATCATAATTTTGCATAGTGACAAATCATAACTTTGCATAGTGACAGATCATAACTAGATTTATCAAGGTGATCATTATGAAATGTATACAAATATTGAATCACTATATTGTGTGACAGGAACTAACATAGTGTTGTAGGTCAATTACACTTTAGAAACAAGCAAACATAAACAAATATATAGATTAAAAATAAGGAATTGAGAAAGATATACCATGCTAACACTCATCAAAAGAGAGCAGGGGTAGCTATATTAATTTCAGACAGAGCAGATTTCAGAATTTTAAAGAATTACCAGGGCTTAAGAGGAGCATTACATAATGATACAAACATCAGTTCTCCAAGATGACATAGCAATCCTTAGTATGTATGAGTCCAACAGCAGAGAATCAAAACACATGAAACAAAAATTGATAGAACAGCAAAGTTTGAGACCTCAACACCTCTCTATCAGAATTGAACAGATCCAGCAGGCAGAAAATAAGTAGGGACATTGTTTAAAAAAATAGTACCACCAATCAACTGGGCATAATTGCTGTCTATTGACTACTTCATTGAACAACAGCAGAATACATATTATTTTTAAGCTCATGTGGAACATTCACCAAGATAGACCACATTCTGGGCCCCAAAACACACCTTAACAAATTTTAAAGAGTAGAAATTATATAATGTCTGCTCTCAGACCACAATGGAATTAAACTAGAAATCAACCATGAAAAGATAACCGGAAAATCCCCAAACACATAAAGATTAAAAAAAAAAAAACAAAACTTCTAAATGACACATGGATCAAAGACTAAATCTCAAGAGGAATTAAAAAATATTTTGAACTAAATGAAAATGAAAATAGGACTTACCAAAGTTTGTGAGAAGCAGTAAAAGCAGTGCTTACAGGGAAATTTATAGGACTGAATGCAGATTTAGGAAAGAAGATTCAAATTCAATGCCCTAAGCTTCCAGCTTAGGTAACTGGAAAAAGAAGACTAAATTCAATCCAAATAAAATTGACAAGACTCTAGCTAGGCTACATGAGGTAAAAAGAGAGAAGGCACAAAAACCAATTTCAGAGATGATAGATAGGAAATCACTGCAGATCCCATGGACAATGAAAGGATAACAAAGGAATACTATGAAGAATTCTGTGTCCACAATTTTTAATCTAGATGAAATGGACTAATTCCTTGAAAGACACAATCTGCCAAAACTCACAAAAAGAAACAGGACATTTGAACAGGCTTATATCTATGAAATTAATTGAACCAATTCTTTAGAAGCTTCCACAACAGAAAACACAAAGCCCACGTGGATTTGCTGGTGAATTCTACCGAAGACTTAAGGAAGAAATTATACTTTTTAACACAATTTTCTATAATTTCTTCCAGAAAATAGAAACAGAGGCAGTACTTCCCAGCTCATTCTGTGAGGTCAACATTGCTATAATATCAAAACCTGATAAAGAAATTATAAGAAAATAAAACTACAGGCCAGTATTTCTCATGAAAAAAGATGCAAAAGTCCTAAAAAAAAATTGGCAAATCAAATCCAACAACATACAAAAAGAATTATATACTATTACCCAGTGGGACTTATCCAGGCATGTTTCACAATCTATGAAGCAACTGATAAGCTGGACTTCCTTAACGTTAAAAACTTCTGTCTATGAAAGATGCTGTCAAGAGAATGAGAAGAAAGCCCCAGACCACGAGGAAATATTTGCAAAAGTCATATCATCTCTGATATAGGACTGCTATCCAAAATATACCAAGAAACTTAAAACTCAACAATAAGAAACCCAGATTAATTAACCCAAGCCCAATTAAGAAATAGGCCAAACACCTCACCAAAGAAGATATACAGATGGCAAATAAGCATATGAAAAGATGTTCCACATCGTAAGACATTAGAGAAATGCAGACTAAAACTACAATGAGATACCACTGCATGCCTATTAGAGTGGCCAAAATCCAGAACACTGATGACACCACATGCTGGTTGAGATGTGTAGCAACAGAAGTTGCTCTTTCTTTGCTGGTGGGAATGCAAGCTGGTCTAGCCAGCTAGAAGACACTTTGGTAGCTTCTCACAAAACTAAACATGCTCTTACCATATAATCCCAGCAATAACACTTCTTGGTATTTACCCAAAGGAGCTGAAAACTTATGTCCACACAAAGACCTAAATGTGAATTTTTAAGGCAGCTTTATTCACAGTGGCCAAAACTTGGAAGCAACCAAGATGTCCTTCAGTGGCTACCTGGGGAAATTAACTGTGGTACATCCACATAATGGAGCATTATTCACTGCCAGAAAGAAATGGGCTGTCAAGCCGTGAAAAGACATGCAGGAAACTTAAATGTATATTGGTAAGTGAAAGAAGTTAATCTGAAATGGCTACACACTGTATGATTCCAATTATATGACATTTTGGAAGATATAAAACAATGGGAATGGTAAAAAGATCAGTGGTTGCCAGGGGTTGTGGGGAGAGAGGGATGAACAGGCAGAGCACAGGAGATTCTTAGGGCAATGAAACTAGAATGATGGACACGTGTCATTATACATTTGTCAAAACTCATAGGCTGCATAACGCCAAGAGTGAACCCTGAGGAAAACTATGGACCCTGGGTGATAAGGACGTGCTCATGTAGGTTCATGTAACCAGTGCACCACTGTGGTGGGGGATGCTGACCGTGGGGGGAATTGTGGGGGGCAGCAGACATATGGGAACCCTTTGTATTTACTGGTTAGTTTTACTATGAACCTAAAAGTGCTCTAAAAAGTGAAATTTTTAATAGGAAAAGAAAATGATCTGGAATTTCCACACAAAATCTCAGCATTTCCACCCATTCTTCAGCAACTGTTTAAAAAAAAAAAAGGCTCATGCTTCGTGCTGGTGCCAGGTCTTGGTGATGCCCAGTTGAATGGTGCCGTCATTGCATGGAAACTGCCAATTTGTTGCATTGATTTGTATACATTTTAAAGTCCTTGGAGCAGATTGTATCTGGGAATGGGTAGCTCTTCTCTGAAAATTCTAGCCCTGAGGCATCAAAGTATAAAGCTTCTTTTGTTTGCTATTCTCCTTCGATTTTCTTACTGCTCTTTATTTATTAAACTTGACACACATAGTAGGAGAAATAAAGAAGAAAAAAAGAAGGAAGGAAGGAAAGAAAGAAATCAAATTGCATCAGTCACAGAGCAAAGCATTAGAGGGTGGCACCATCTTTGGTTAAGATTTACCTCCCTAAACCCTCTCTGACCAGGATTACAGTACACATCTCCTTGGTGGTGGCAGGGCTGATGAGTGGGTGATTTGGCAATGATACTATTTCAGTATGATTTTGAGGGTGTTTCTGAACTCAGACTTTCCTCATCCACTTTTTAAAATTCATTCTTTCATTGATTCACCGCAGTTTTTAGGCTACTGGATGCCAGATAGTCCCTGGACGCCTCCAGTCTTTTCCAGTGTGTGAATCTGCGCCTGGTCACTTACTACGCTGGGTGACCTTGAGAAAGCGCCTTTACCTCCATGAGTCTCAGGTGGCTCTTTCTTAGTTCGTAGAATAAAGAAGAAAATATGTGTGAAGTACTAATCAAAATGCCAGGTACATGTTATTATTCAAAACCACTCCCCCGGCATCAGTTTCTCCCTCAGTGAACTCAGCTGCAGGTCTAGGTGGTAACAGCCACCAGACTGTGAATCAGCTCTACTCCAGGCACTGCGTTCTGAGCTCTATGAACGGAGCCTCTTTTAACCCTCACAGTAACCACTCGGCGAGTTTTTTTTTCAAGTATTTTTTTTTTATGCCATTGTATTCTTTATTTCTTTTTCAGATCGTTTGTTGTTAGTGTATAGAAATACAACTGATTTTTTTTTAATGGAGGTACTGGGGATTGAATCCAGGACCTCAAGCATGCAAAGTGCTTACTTTACCACTGAGCTACACCCTCCCCAACACTGGCAAGTATTTTTATACATGTTTCAGATGGGCTTCAAATCACTGGCTTTTGGGACTCCAAACTGCTTTTTCCACCAACTGCACTGCTTCGTGGGATCTTAGATGATCTCCAAGGTCCTTGTTGGCTTTAATCAGCTCTGTGATCTGCTAAGAGGAAAGGCTTGAGGCTGCTGGGATGAGGTGGGGGTGAGGGGCGCAGAGCAGGGACTGCAGCTCCTGGTCTGGCTGAAGGGAACTCCAATAGATCCGTGTTGGTGTTCAGCGGTGTAGCCTCCATTCTGGATCTGGTAGGGAGCTACCCTGATTGGGCTTGTGGTCGCACTGGAATTATTCTTACATAACCATTTTCAAGAGTTTTCTAGCCACAACAGTGAAAGCCAGTAGGGTTTCCAATATCTAGAAAATACCAGAAAATTCCAGCCCCTGGACACTATAAACATAGTAGAGGTTTAGTTCAAAGGCTGCTTTGCATGGTAAGGGGTCTAACTTATTCTGCACCCTTGCTGGAGCCCAATCCTTACCTCTCATAAGGAAGAGGGGCCAGGGGGGCCTCATATCTGCCTTTCTCAGGGACTCCTAGCTTCCCTGGGGAGTGAACCTCATCTCCTGCATTTGTTTGTGTTAATTGGGGGAGGCGGCTGAAGGAAGAGGATGGGTTGCAGGGGTCTGTGCCTTGGGAACCTCATTTTTGGCATCATCCCAGGCATTCTCATCTTCCCACAGTGAGCCAGTAAATCATTAGTAACATACCTGCCAGAGCTCATTGCCTGGACTCGCAATCCAGCAAGTCACTCAATCTCTCTGTACCTCAGTTTTCCCATCTGTAAAATGGTAATAGTCATAGGATCTATTTCATAGACTTGAAAGGATTAATGAGTTAATAGAGAGCATTTAGAGGAGCATCCAGTAAGCGTAAGTGTCATGTAAACTTGATGTTGCTGAGCCCAAGAAGTAGGAAGAAAGGCCACATCCTTAAAAGGTATCTAGAATCTTAGAAAGTTGGAGCTGTAGGTGGCCTGGTCTAAGCTCCGTGTCAGCGTTAGTGACTGCACAGAATGCAAACCCATGTCTTCATCTCAGGTCTGTCTCCATAGAGACCTTATTTTCTGAGCCCCAAGCCCAGATCTCATAGGGAATCATATGCTCTTTGAAACTTCTCTTGTACAGCATTGCATCTGGCAGTTGCTGTCTCTGAGGACGAAGAGCCCCTGTGTGAGTCAGGCTGTGACAGCTTCTTGGGTAGACCAGGAGCCTGTGCCAGGGCGGGGCTCCCCAGGTGAGTGGAGAAGCCCGCCCTCCTGCTGCCTGCCTCTCCTTGGGCAGGGCTCCCTCAATAGACTCTTTGTTCTCAGGACTTTCCCCAGCCCCACCCAGTCTTTAGCGTCCCACAATCTGGGCTCTGAGCTTTACTTAAACCACCAAGCTCTTGCATCAAACCACAAGAAGAAAACCACATGTCCTTTGAATTGGGCTGTTTTCTCTTGTTTTGTTTTTTCCTTTCTCTCGTCTTCCCTCCCTCTTCCTTGCTTCCCCACCCCGATACACACACACACACACACACACACACACACACACACACACACACAGAGCCTTTTTCTCCCCAGCAATTTTCCCATCAGGAAGCTGCTTCGTGATTTCATGAAACAAGGCTGCCCAGGATTTGGTCCTGGAACATGTAAACAGCAGACTACCCACAGCCCTTAGGACGACACCCAGGAGACAAGCTAGCCCCTCTCTCGGAACCAGAGGTCTCCCCTCAGCTGCCTTTGGCACTGCCTCAAAGCACGGCAGATCTGGGGTGCAAGCTGCCTTGGGTCTGCACCTCCTTGGGCAGTGACCCAGCCTTGCACCCAGAGACTTGGCCAGTGTCAGGCCTGTGGATTACTGGGTCTGGCGAAGACTGTGGAGTTAGTGCTGAGAGCCCGGCTCCCCTTTGCACTGCCCACGCACAGCGGACTTCTGGCCTTGGGCACACAGCCTGCCTGTCTAGGACTGTGGAGTCCTTTTGCGGGGCCAGTGGGGAGAGTCAAGGTGGGTGGAGGCGGGGAAGGGTTAGAGTCTCATCGTTTTGTCTGGCAACGTGGTCCAAATTCTCACTGTTGGTGAACAGCCCCAGAGTTCCTCCTGAGGGAAAAAAGGTGAAGTGCCTTCAAAACAGGAGAGTCCCAGGACACAGCCACGAAGTCATGGTGGAGGCTGACATGGGCTGTACCAGGGGTCATGGATTCAAATGCTTTCTGGGCCCAAGCAGGTAATTAATATGCACAGGGCTAGAATGTAATAAGATATAGGGCAGTCTAGACATTTAATCTGAATTCAAAAATTATATTTTTGAAATATTCTTTTAGCCAAATAAAATGTATTTCCTGACCAGATACACCCCCCCCTTCCCCCAGGCTGTGAGTTCCCAACTCTCTTGTATACAATCCACAGTTCTGCTGTTCTGACATAGAAGAGGTTGTAAAGAGAGCCATCAGAATCTCTCACACATAGCACTGGGTTGGATGTGGGTAGAACTGGGGCTAAAAACACAGGTTTTGGTGTCTAGCTGGGATGGACATTTCTAATTTGCTTCCTTTTAGCTGTATGATCACTGGACAGATTACTCAATCTTGCCAAGTCTGCTTCCTCCTCTGCAAAGCAGGGATGATGAAATAATCTATCTCATAACACGATGAGCCCCTTCACATGGCAAGCATAGCTCAATGAACAATTACTAGGCTATTCTGCCCCCACCCCCAACAAACCCACATAAGACTGAATGCCTTTTGCCAAAAAGCAATAGTTAGGTGAACTGAGGGTTAATGTTTTCCGTGGTTCTGGTCTGAAGCAAGCGGGGTGTGGTGCGGTGAGAGTCAGAGCCAAGGTCAGCGCTGCACAGGCCATTTCCCTGTGAACATAGAACAAAAAGTCTCTTTGCAGCTGGGCTGTTAATTTTAAATTCAGTAGAGGAAGGCTGGTTGGGGAAGTTTTGCCCTCAGGTCTTGGAATTTCTCACCAGACCTTCAGTGCTCACCTCTAGCTGGGGGTGGGGGTGGCTGGCCCACCTCGGTAGGCCCTTGATCTTAGCGGAAGAAGCTGGTCCGCCCAGCACCAAGGGGCCTGGTGGGTAGGGGCAGCTGCCCAGTTCCCTGGAGATACTTGAGAGAGGGGCTGGGCTAGGCTTCCTGAAATCCACCTTCCACCCCTCCAGGACCTGTGCCCTTGAACTTGCTACTTGCAGACGCCTTGAGGGTGGAGACTACCTGATCTCTCCGGATTGCCACGACCCCAGCACAGCATCCTGGAAAAAAAAAAGCCTGCTTAATCCACACTGAAAAACTATACGAAACTCAGACTTGAAAGCAGGAAACGAGGAGAGATTCTTCACATTTTTAAAAGGAATTTTCATTTTACAAAACATTTTCCTGCTAGAGTTCTTTAAATGGAAACTTGCTTGGTTATTTAAGATGAGATTTTAATTCAAGGGGCTGAAACGTAAACTGCTGGGCTAAGTTGATCTACACCGTCCTCCTGCGCCTCCCCTTTCCCCACCATCTCTGTAAGTTCAAATCCCATCGTCCTTAATAGCAGCGAGTGGTGACTGGGACTGATTTCCAGCAGACCACCTCCTCAGCGCCGTGTATGCGATCAGTCTGCACCATCACAGCCACTTCATGGCCAGCAACATTCTTTTTCCCATTTTACTGCTGAAACAATGCATGCTCAGAGAGCTCAGAACTACACGCTTGTGGGATGGCCGAGTCAAGACTCACATCCAGCCCAACGGCTGAACCACTGCTCAGTGCCGACTCTCACGGCACGCCAGCTCCTCCACGAAGGGCTTCCTGTCCTGAAACAGTCGGGAAAGTCTCATTTCTCTGGTTCCTAGCACTTCTCTTAGTCTTCTCGACCCCGCATTCTACCCTGGGTGGCGGCCACTAAGGTGTTTGCTGCTTCACTGCTTCCAGTCACTCCTCTCCCCCAGTGTCCACACAGGACTGGGGAGGCCTGAAGGGGGGATGCCCGCCCCACCCCCCTTTGGGTTCCCAGTGGTGCCAGGCTCCATTACAGCCCCCAAGGGGCTTCACTGAGTATTTGGGTTCAGTTTGTCTCCTGTCCCTGAAGAGGGTGCTGATGTTCTCCAAAAAGGAGTCTAGCAGAGGCGACAGGCTGCTGAGGATGGGCAGGGGGTGGTTCCTGGGGGCTCATGCTGTCCTGGTTTAGCCGGGAGCACTCTCAGGTGCCCCCTAGGGCTGTTCCATCCCAAGGAGATCTGGGAACAAGCCACGAGGCTCCAGATGGCCTCGTGATCCTACAATCTTCAGCTCTGCCCACCTGCCTGGGACCCTGAGAGGCCCCAGCTAGCCCTGTGGCACAGCCCTGAGTTCAGGCCGGCCCCCTGTCCTCGCTGGTTGCACCAACTCTCTGTGCTGTGGACCCAGGCCTGCTTCCGGCAGCCTTGCTTGCTGACTTGCTGAAACAGGCCCCAGCTGGGCCCCTACCTGATCACTGTAGGTCCATCTGATCATGTGGTGCCCTTCCCCGATCCTTTGTCAGTGGAGCAGAGGTAATAATAATAATAATAATAATAATAATAATAATAATAATAATTAACCTAGAGCTCTGGGTGGTTCATCCTGGACCTCACTCCCAGTGTCTCCTGGATCCTGCTGGCAGCCCCCGGGGAGTGAGAAGAGGTCATCAATGGAACTAAGGCTCAAACTCATTAAGGAAAGATGCAGAGAGGGGCCTTGTAGGCTGGGGAGAGCTTGCCTGAGCTGAGAGTCAGCTGTGTCTTGCCTTGGGGCCAGCAGGGGTGGAGCTTTGCGGCAAATCCTGGAAGCCACAGGAGTGCTCCTGGAAGGCCCAAAGTCATAGAAGTGGGATGAAGGTGGCCCTGCCTGATTGCCCACCCCGAGTCCTGCCCAGGGACCCCACACTTACATGGGGGCACAGGAGGTAAATGGTTCACCCGGCCCTGCCCTGGGCCAGCTCACAGCTGCTGGCCAGGCTGGATGAATTTGGCAGCCAGTTCCCAGAAGGGGGCTCTTGCCAGCAGCACCTACATGGTGTGGTGAACCCAAGGGAACTTTCCTACAGTGCAGACTGGAGGATGGGGAGGCAAAAATCTAACCACTGTCTTCTCTCTCTTCCCTCTCCCCTCCTCTGCTCCCTTCTCTCCTCCCTCCTCCTCCTGCCACAATCTCTCTTCTGATTTTACAAGGGGAAGAGGTCTGGACGGGGGTGGTGGGGTGATGGGGTGGTGAAGTTGTGGTGGTGGTAATATTATGTCGTCCTTTGCACTCACTGCCCTGCATTTTGGAATATTCCAACTCAAACTACCCATGGATGAGATTCTCTGGGAGAAATGAGATTTTACAAAACTGGGAACCAGGGCGACCCACTGCTCACCAAGATGGAACGAGCCTTGTGAGGCCTCCAGACACCTCCTCCCATGCTCTGAGTTATGCTTCCCGTCCTTAGGACCCTGTCTACCACCAGACGCCACTCTCCCCATCCATCCTCACTTGGCTCATGTGTCTGCCCTGAGGGGCTGGGCTGGGCTGGACTCCTTGCCGCTCAGCACACGGGGGCAGCTCTCGCGTCTAGGTCTGGTGTACAACAGACAGACTTCAGAACAAATGTTAATAGCTTGCACTCAACAAGGCTTGGGGCCCATCTCTGACTTAGAATCCTTTTATTCTGCAGAAACTTAGCTAGTGCAACAGATTTTTGCTCCACCTCTGCACACATTTTCCTTAAACCCAGAGACTTGTGGGCTGCAGGAAACTTAATAATGCGTTGGAGATACTTGATTTCATTCAACACATACTTAGGAGGGTCCTGCCCTGTGCTGGCCTATGAGGATATAAAGATGACCCCTGGTGTGTCTACGGCTGGCCCTAGACCCAGAGTTGAGGCGCCGGCATGCCTTCTCTATTAGGCTTCTGTGTGGATTCTCCCACTGTTAGCCGGGTCTAATTTGAAAGACCCCATCAGTAAAAGGCTGATGGGATCTTAACCACATCACTCTTCCCGGACTTTCTGGATTGCCTCGTCCTTGAAGGCCCAGTTCAAGTCCCAACTCTGCTGTGAAATCTTCCTTTCATTCATTTAGCCAGCAAACCGTTAGAATGCTAACACTGTGATAAGTATACACAAGATTGCAAAGAGTATAAAGCATGGTCCCGGTTGAATTCGAGTAGAGGAGATTCCTCTGTCCAGCAAATGCTGATTGAGGGCTCATCATGGTTTAGGCACTGCACTAGGCTTGGGGCACATGGCAATGAACTAGACCAGCATGGGTCCTCCCTGCCCAGGGCGCTAAGCCCGCTGAGAGGCAGACGTGGAAGCAGCCCGTCCCGCTGCGCTGTGCTCCGTGGCACAGTGGAGGGAATTTCAGAGCCACGGAGCCCACAGACTGGTTTCCCTGGAGGGGGCGGGGGCGGGGGTGGGGTCCACCTAGTCCCTAAACAATCACAGAAGGAGGCGGTGACCCTCACTACCACACCCGAGGTGCAGATTAGGATTGGCGCCGCAGGACATGCAGCGGGGAGGGCCCCTCCAAGCCTGGAGAAGACTTCCTAGGAGGAGTGAGCTTTGAATTGGGCCTTAAAGCTTCCAGAATGACTCCCGCCCATGGTCTTTCTCTAGAAGCACCCCGAAACTATTTCACAAAATTAACTCAATTGTTTATGATATGACTACATAATTTTTCTCCATCTTGATTTGTTCTGTTTTGTGTGTGTCCCCTGCCCATCCCTTATGTCATAACCCCTTGGAAGACTCTGGGCACCGTAGCTTCTCTTGGGTCCCCCCATACCAGCTTGGTGCTGCGACTGGACAAAGGGCACCAGTCTGGGAGCCCAGGTGCGTGGGCAGGTGCTCCTCGCTGCCCTCCCTGCCCTCCCTGCCCTCTCCAGGACACGTGATGCCCGAGGGAAGTCAGTGCGGTGCTGTGTGGTGGGAACTTTCCAGCAGGTTCAAGGGAAGCCAAGCCTAGGTTCTGCCCAGGAAACGTCTTTTAATAGAGCAGAGGAACATTGTCATCGCAGCCTGCCAGAGAATTTGCTTACACTTTCCATTATTCATTTACATTGGGAACATTAACTGAATTAAGCTTTGAATGAAAAACGCTTCATTTTCAGAACAGTCAGGAGGGCATTACAGGGCAGCAGTTCCCTCCAGAAGCCTGCCGTCTGACAATGTGACTGCAATTTGGAAACCAACAGGTGTTTACGTAACGCAGTACCGAAGTGAGACAGAGAAAGAAGGGAGGGACAGCCCAGGCGGACACCACCTCTGGTGGCTTCCCAGGTGGGTGGGGCAGGCGTGTGAGCCTGGAGTGCCGTCTCCTTTGTTGAAGGCTTTCAGACAAAACAAACCATTAGCCTAAACTCAGGATTTAGTCCTCCGGTGAGATGGGGCTGAGCTAAATGCCTTCCTAAGGCTTCTTGTTCTGCGCGCTCACAGGTGGTAGGTCATTCCCCAGCGTCCTGGTCTGAGGACCTCAGCAACGCATGTTCCCATCGCTCCTATATCCTCCCCATCCATCTGTGTCCATGCCTGACACCTGCAAAAAAGGTTAATTCTTTTGGGTTGAGATGGCTCTTTCCCAGGAGTTCCTTGCGATTTCACAACTTCCTCTAGTAGGCAGGCCAGCATCCTTCATCCTTCAACACAGTTTCTGGACACCTGGTATGTTCCAGCATGGTACACAGAGCTGGGGACACAGCAAAGAGCCAAACAAAATCCCTGCTCTCTTGAAGATTACGTTGCGGAAGCGGACGGACTGTAAACAAACATATAATCGATTAGGGCTGGTGGGGCTGTGGAGGAACATAAAACAGGATGATGGGGCAGCATGCTATTGTATGCGGGGTGGTATGGAAGGCCTTGCTCATAGCTCAGAGCTTCCAGAAGGACTGCAACCCACCCTGACCTTTCTCTCTCCAGAGCTGTACATGAACTCCCAGGCTGTCTTGTAAAGTTAACTCAGTTTTTTTCTGCTATGATATATACACATTCTCCATCTTGCTTAGTTCTGTTTCATGTGTCTGTCCCTTGCCCACCCCTTACACCATAAGCCCCTCGGCTTTATTATGGCGTGTTTATTACAGTGTCTCGGGAAGCTTGAGCAGAGACCTCAAGATGGTGAGCCTGAGTCAGGAGGCTCCGAGGGAAGGTTCCAGGCAGAGGAAAGAGGAAGTGTGACAGCCCCAAGGCAGGAGAGACTGATGTCTTGGGAACAACCAAGAAGCCAGAGAACTGGGTGCAGGGGTGGAGAGGGAGAGCGGTGGGAGCTGAGATCAGATCGTGGGGCCAGGCAGGCTGTGCAAAGGGCCTTGGGTTTTACTCTGAGCGGCACAAGAGGCCACAGGGGGCCTCTGAGTGGAGGATGTGATATGATGATGCTTTCCAAGACCACTCACCAGCCATGACCTTTGTGGGTGTTCCACAAATTGAGACCAGAGGGAGGGGGAGGGCATAGCCCAGTGGTAGAGTGTGTGCTTAGCACGCACAAGGTCCTGGGTTTAATCCTCAGTTCTTCTGGTAAAAAAATAAATTAACTTAACACCCCACCTCCCCACCAAAAAAACAAACAAACAAACAAACAAACAAACAAACAAACAAAAAACTCTGAACAGAGCTTATTAAAAAAGAAAAAATAATAAATGTGAGGCCAGAGGGAAGGGCAGGGGTTGGAGACACCAAGGGCGTTACAGGCCAAGTGACAGGACTGGGACTTTATTATGAGGTCAGTGGGGATCCTTGGAGGATTTTAGAGTAAGAGGAGCTCTACCCCTCATTTTGGAACAGAGGGCACTAGCACAGAGAAGTGAGGCGACCCATCCCAGAACGCACAGCTGATAAAGGTGGAGCTGGGACGGAAAGCCAGGTCTTCAGACTCCTGTTTCAGTACAGTGTGAGGTTTCTCCTGAATAAGAAGAGGGGACGTTATTGAGCACATCCTAAGTGCCAGGCACGGCTCTGCTACCATCTCATCTAATTTTCAAAACCACCCTACACTAGGATTATTCCCATTTTACAGAGAAGGGCACAGGGCGTAAAGGGGTTAAGCAACTCATCTGAGGTTACATGGCTAGTAAGTAGTGGATCTGGGGTTTGAACCCAGGCAGCCTTGAGCAGGAGTCCATGCAGGTAACCGATGTGCAACAGGGACTTGCTAAGTCTTCTGGACATGGATAGGGGTGGGTGGAGGGGACCAGGCACTGGGATCCACTGACTTGGAGTTTCCAGGGCTGAGCCAGCTCCAGACTTGTCTGGACTCAGGCCCCTGCACTTTTCCTGTATCCCCATCATGGACCCATTGCTAAACAGGACGTGGGCTGCAGCTCAGTTACCCCAGATCTGATGGAGCCATACCACCATTCGGGAAGCTGGAGAGGGCTCTGCTTAGAGTTTTTATAAAAAGACTGTGTTCCTTAATTACTTCAACCCTTGCTGTCCTGTGCTTTTCTCTTAGCTCCAGATGGCCTTCCACATGTATTTCCTGATGAATCCAGGGCTGGCTTCACATGTAGGCAAACAGTAGGGGACAGTGCCAGGACCCTCGGAGCCTTCCCCTTCCCCACCCACCTAAACCTCGGACCCTTCTGCTGCCTGGAGGACTCTTGAACAACCCCACTTGACTACACGTGTGAAGCCTCTAGAGAGTTTATAAAAACTCCTGGTGGCTGGCTGGGTCCCGCCCCCACACCAGATGAGTCTGACTTTCCGGGGTTGGCCCCAGACAACAAAGGATACTTTTAAAAAGCTTCCTGGGTGATTCTGACATGCAGCCAAGTTGAGATTCACTGGCCGGGACTAAGTCCCTTGTTATACATAGAGAAAGTGGCTTGTCCAGGGTCACATGGGTCACATGGCCATCAGTGGCAGGATTGGAATGAAAATCCAGGTCTTTTGACTCCTAGAAAAATGTCCTTTTCGGAAAGAAACACAGGTTGGAAAAGGCAAGTCTACCTGGGCAGAGGCACTTGAAATCAGTGCATAGAGATGTTTGAATAACAGAAGGTACATTATGAGAATGGGCCCCAGGGATGGGGGACAGCAAGGAATGGGCCTTGAAAAAAGCCCGGGGAGCCTGGAACAAAAGCTGAGTTCTACCAGGGTTACTGCTCAGCCATGGATGGGCACCACCAGGGTTGCAGACATCAGCATGGTGGTGAAGGTATGGGCCACGGACCCTGCCGTGGGCTGAGAAAGCAAACATGTGGATGACCTTTGCTGGGGGTGAGGAGCGTGCAGCCTTCAGCCAGAGCAACTAGTCCATCCAAAAGAGCCCGCTCACCAGAAAAACGCTCTCCTTAGTTCACTGAACACCTAGAAGGAAGCTGTCCGCTCCCACTGAGGCCTCAGCTGTGGGAGACACTGAAGGAACAGGAACAGGGGGAGGGTAGCTCCTCAGCATCGGGGGGTAGATGCCAAGGAGAGATGGCTCCTCGCAAGGAAAATTCACAGCTGCCTTTTTAACCATTGGGCCTCAGTGCATCTGAAGATTTTGGGTGACTTCTCTGCCCAAAACAGTCCAGAATGCCAAGTCTCTGGGGGCGGTTTGATGGTATGAATCACCCAAGTGGAAAGATGAAAGGTATCAGGTTAGGAACGAAAACGATTCCTTCTGTCACTCTGGATGCACACCAAAGTCCCCAGGAGGGAGGCTGGGCTTGTGTCGGGAAGGAGGGGCCTGGTGGAAATGTCTGCAGTGGATTCTCAGGCTTTCTCTCCCAGCCTGCCTGCCTGTTTCTTTGCTTAACAGGCACCAGAGCGTTCCAGCCTACCAACCACCAGGGGGCACCCACAGACAGGGCCTGGGAGGGCACCCGGGAGACTTCCCATGGTTGATGTCAGGGCACAGCAGAGGGAAACGCATACACACTCACCAAAATACACTGACAGACCCAGGAAAGGGGAATGTGGCACCCATTGCCACATACAGTGGCCCCTGGGCTTTTCCACACTATGTCCCTGGCCACCCTCCCTTCCCGGCAGGTACCCCTGTGGCTGATGCACCAAAACAGTCCCTGAAGGATCTGGCTCAGTGACAAACTGGGATTATGTTTGTCCTTGTTTCCAAGATTAATTTGAAAGAATCAAGTTCTCTGCAGATGTGCAAAGACCGTGACTGGAAGGGACTAGTGACGCCACTTCATTAGCCCACCATGAAGGCCAGCTGACCCAGCCTCCAAACGAATGATCTGAATCCGGGTGACAATGACGGTGATGGTTTTAGCCCAAACCTACGTCTATGTAACTACATTCCTCCTGCACTTATCACATGGAATGAGAATTATCTGCTTATTTACTTGTCTCCAGAACTCAGCTGGGTTCTTTGAGAGCAGGAAACATATTCTGCGAGTCTCTGGTCCCAGTAGAACTGAAATCAATGTGATATATATAAACCGTGTGGTTTCGTTTCTCCAGTGAGACCTGGGGGACAACAGGATGCTTGATTGGATCCCAAAGAGAGAAAACCTTTCTGTTCCACGTCCTGGAATTATTTTCGAGTAGGCTGGTCCATGACTCTAGGCCAGACGTCAGCAAATTACAGTCCCCGGGCCAAATCTGGACCACCGCCTGTTTTGTAAATAAAGTTTTATTTGAACACAGTCGGGGCCATTCATTTATGTATTTACGTGGCTGCTTTTGTGCTACTGCCGCAGGGCTAAGTATTTGCCGAAGAGACCATATTGCTTGCAAAACCTAAAATATTTACAGAAAAAAAATCTGCAGACCCTGGTTTCAGGAGAACAAATGGCCCACTAGGGTCTGGCTGGTGGCAGGTCGTCTCCCTCTGTGCTCTGGGACATAGTGGGGAAGATGATGTCACCGAAGCCTCCCAGGGCTGAGAACCATGCTCCGGACAGGCCCAGTCTGCTCTGTGGGGACAGACAGCCTTGCTGAGGGCCAAGGGTCTCACGTGGGTCCCTTCAGTTCCTGGTTTGGGGCTGCGGTGCAGGAGTGTCCCAGCAGAGCCTGGGAGGGGCTGGCCGTCTGACAACAACTCTATTGTCTCTCTCTGAAAAAGACTGTGATATAATTCACATACACCCCTTTGAAGTCTACAATTCAATCGAACATTGTCTTTTAACCTCTTCGTCTTGTGACTTTTTTTCTCCCCACTTCCTGAAGCTACACCTGAATGAACTTGTTTTCTGTATAGATTTCAGTGACTTAATTCACACTCAGGTGTGAGTGATAACAGAAAAACCTCGAATTTCCGGGTGACCCACCCATGCTGTATCCTTTTGTCTCAAGTAGGGTTTTCCAGAAGTAGAGGCTGAGGTGGAGTTTGAGGGGCAGAGGAAGACGCAAACCCAACACAGCCTGGGCTAACCTACTCCGGAGTGAGTAGCGCCTGTCAGGGTATTCTGCAGCCAGCCTGGAGGTCCAGCCTTTGTGCCCCTGCTGCTCCCTGTCACCACGTGCGAGCCCCAGGAGGGGGCTCCCTGCAGCTGAGGCCGACCCTGAAGAGCTGACACTGGAGGCTTTCTGCCAACCACACTCCACACAGCTGGGCAGCAGTCTTTCCTGGAAGGGGATCTAGGGGCCGCATCTCCGCATGCACCCACTCTTTTCACAGAATCCCATCACCTGGTGGCCAGCTAGCTCCTGCCTCCACTCTCCCAGGGCAGGGATGCTCACTCCCTGCTGAAGCAGCCCACCTGCATTTCACAAGGCTCCAGGCTTCCCTTTGCTAAGCCCAAGTATAAAACTAGGTGAGCACCGGTCTGGATTCTGCCCTCTGAGGCATACAAATCAATCCGCGTGACAGAAGGGAGCTCCCCCCAAGTCCACCCACCACTCTGGTCTCCATTCTACATGAGATGCTCGTCTGTCCGCGATCTGTGTCTAGGCTGTGGCTGATTAGCCCAAGTCCCCCTTGCAGCTCTGCATGCAGCACTCCAGGAGGACCTGCCCAGAGCTCAGCCATGCAGCACCGTGTCCTTCCTGCTCTGGAGGACAGTGTCGAATCACAGTGTTGACTTGACTGAAGTTTATCAAAATCCTCAGCTGTTCTCACCAGCTACTGCTAATCCAGCCAGCCCCAGACTGTCCTGCTGTCACTGGCTTCCCAGGTCCCTGTATAGAACCTTAGCCTGGTCTTCGTTTGGTCCAATTTTTAGACCATTCCCAAGGGAATTTGCATTTTTACAGAAAAGGACAAATATCTGATGAGGGATTTCCAGCCCTGGAAAATGAATTTTTAGCCCTGGAAGCTCTGGTACCCCTGAAAACACCTGTGGATTGGTGCTTCAGCTCAAACAACTTTAACATGAAATCCTTTTCTGGAGGGGGTCATTTTATACTAAGATACGGGGATGAGAGTTTCTAGTTTAAATAACTTAGTAACAATGTAGAGAAGAAAGCAAATTTTACATGAATTTCTAAGGGAGATTAGAGCTTCAAAGTCATTCCACATCTCCTTTGGGCAGTCGTAGGCCTGCCCAGGCCTCCCTGAAGCAGGGCACATGGTCACTTTGCATGTAGGGGGCATTTGATGTAGATAATTGTGTTGTCCACCCAGGACAGATGGCCATGCAGGCCAAGACACAGAGAAGAAAACCAATCAAACAGAACCAAAGTGACACGTCACCTGCCATTCTAGTCCACTCGATTTTTAGAGCATGAGTGTCCTTCAGAGATGAACTAGCTGATTCTTTTGTTTGACAGATACAAAGACTGAGACCCAGGAAGGGAAATCACTTGCTCAAGATCAGAGATGGAACCAGATTCACGGTGCTCTGATGCTGAGTCTCACTAATGGCATTTAATACGGGTGGTGCCAGGGAGGTACTACTTGAGCAGGCGGACTGTGAGGTCTGAACGTGAAGGTGGGGACTTACTTCTCAGGTTCTGTTCCTGGTGATCACGGGGCAATGGGCCTGGGCACAGAAGGGGAGCTACTGGAAAACCCTCCTGCTTGATGTGCAGAAAGGTAGACGCTCCCTGAACAATCTGTCAGTGGCCATGGAGAAGTGAACTGGGTAGGGAAGCCACTGATGCAATCTTGCAGCCGATTGGCAGGCACTACCAAGGGCCATATATTTAATCTCCCCACATATAAAATGGTCCTTTCTCATTTATCCAGCTTGGGTTATGGGCTCTCCTTTTGGTTGGATGCTCCTGTTTATCAGTCCGTGTTAGAGTGTCAGTTATGTGTCTGAGACTGCATTATGGTGTCCAAAAGAATTTTAAAGGATCTCTGCACACCGGGAGCTTGCAGGCTGGTGGGGACATGACATACACACATGATACACACCTGAACACTAACAACGTGGTGCAGGGAAAAAAATCTCCCTGTGGGTAGCCTCAGCCTTGGTCAGCTGACCAGGCATTCATCCCAGATCCACTCTCTGTATGTGAAGCTACCCACAGAGCCACCGACCACGACCTGAGGAAGAAGCCACATTTCTTTACCAACAGTCATTTCAGACGGTTGATTTTTCCCTCCCTGATCAGTTCTTATAAAAAACAAGACAGCTTTCCCTCAAGTCCCGAAAGACTGCTTTCCTCTATCCTGTCACAGGGGCTGTGCTCATGACCCTGACATTTGACATTTGGAAACCAAGCGGGATGGGGTTTCCAAGATCTGGGGCATGGTCCTTGCCCTTGAGAAGCAGCTAGTAATCTAGCTGGGAGAACACTAACACAAAGCTGAGAACAGTAAGATGAGGGTGTGGTTCCGACTGAGACTGGGAGGACAGCTCTTAGATGAGAAGGATGTTGGGGACTGAGCAGTTCGAGTAACCTTCTAGGGTGGGGTCACTAGTGTAGGTCTTGAGGTACCAGTACAAGAGCATCAGACTTGGAGTTTGGGGTACAGGCTTAAATTTGGGGTCACTCAAATTAATTTTGCAAAGGGACCCATCTCCAGTTTCTCTGCCCTTCAAATCCCCCACCTGTGGTGTCCTTAGCGCCTAATAGTTGCATAACTCCCCAAGGTCAGGAAGTCTAGGGACCCAGCAGTGCACATTTTCTCAGGCTGGCCCTGCTGCGCTGACTTTAGTGGCTCTTTTCCCACAGTCGTGAGTCTCTGCAGTTTCCTTTAGCCTCAGTTTCCCCACTTACAGAATAGACAGGAGGCCTATTTCCCTGCTCCTTTCTAAGAAGGTTGGGAAGATGCGTGGCAACCTAAGCCAGACCTATTTGGCACCAGCCCAGCGAAATACTATGCAGGAAAACTTCATTTAAACTGTCCTCAGTCTGTGAAGCATTGACATAAGGACTGCTGGTAGAGGGAATTTAGACAATGGTGGCAGTTCACAAAATAACCATTTGTGAGTTCAAAGAATGGAGGAAGGACAGTCATCCAGAAAGTACATAAGTGGGTCTCCTTGTCACCTCTCCTGGGTGTCTTTGGGCTGAAGCAGCTGGGGTTGGACGTGGCACTCGGAGATGTGGCACTTGGAGCTGGCTCAGCGGCTAGGGCAGACCACAACCAAACCAGTAAATACTTTTCCAGACGCTGCAAACCAGCCTTTCCGGGCTGGAGAGTGTGAGGCGAGCTGGAGGAGGCCCTGCAGTGCAGCTTCCAGTGCTCTGACCCGACCCATGTCAGGAGTCAGCCGAAGACTGATGTCCCCTTTTCCAAAGAGGAGGCCAGGACACTTCCGGGACGAGAGCCTGGGAGGAGCCCAGCTTTGGAGACCTTGGCACGAGATCTGCCTTCTGCCCCCGAGGCCTGGATCTGAGCGTGGTCCCAGAGTCTTGGCAGGAGGCCATGTTTTGTTTGGCATCTTCTGCGGCGGTGGAGGAAGCCGACCATGGCCAGACATCCTGTGCCAGTTTGGAGGGGCTGGGCGCGCCTTCCAGAGGAGTCCCGAACCCCGAGCACACACAACCCCACTGCCTTCACTCAGCACAAAAGTCTTGGTTCTAAATTCAGCGCCAGAGGTGACTTTAAAACTGCACAAAAGGAACATTGGGTTTCAGGCAAACAGAATCTCGCACGGCATTTGACTGTGATGAAGTGATCATCACAGACTCCCTCCGCAAGTTTGAATTCCTTTAAGCCACCTTCCTGGTAGAGGGGTCCTGCCACAGAGAAATCAGCCACTGGGTCTGAGCACTTCCTCCTCGAGTTGGATTTGGAGGACTGCTGGGGCTGAGTGCTCAGCACCATTGTGCAGTGACTGGCTCCTGTTTCCTTGGGACTAGAGATGGGGGAACAGGGTACAGTGGTGGCAAGATCCCTGGGAGTCGGGGCTTCTGGAGTGGAGTCCTTTCTAGGCCATTAAACAGCATATGGCTGCAGGCACTCAACTCCTTCCCTGGGTGGTAGACTCAGCTTCCCTCTGGCTCCGGAATTCTAAGCAGGACAGTTCCAAGTGCAAGCGAAGATTATCTTTTCAATATGAGTAGGGGGTTGTTGACCGTCTCCAGTGAAGGTAAAGATTTTCATGAGTCCACAGACATTTGCTTTCCCTTAAAATTGCCATCTGTATGATCGATGTATAGTTTATATACATCTATATGGTTATAATAGCTTAAAGACATTTCTGGTTGGATCTGGGTAGGTAGAAAGGACAGAAATCCACTCAAACTAGCGCAAGGGAAAAAAGAGGTTTACTGGATCTCATAAAACCCAAGGTCAGGGCAGGTCTTACACGGGCTGGAGCTGGGAACTGGAAAGTTACTGGGAACGGAGACTGGGTTCATTTATTCTCTTTCTCCCTCTACTGTTAGCTTCCTCTGCTTATCCAGGGGCCCTGCTCACTCACAAATATCACTTGGCTTCAGCTTGCTATGCTGCTCACTTCACCTCCCTCTGCTTTACCTTGAAACTTCACCACTGGCGGATGGATACAGTCGTGGGTCAAGTCCCTCTTTGTTCTAATCAGCCTCGAGGGGAAGGAGAGTGATGTGGTGCCTGGACGGCAGACTGGAACGTTTCTCTAGAAAGAGCTGGGATGGGGCAGGTGGGAAACCTATGCAGGACACGAGCACCGTGGCTGCTTGCCCCAACCCCCGCCCTCCCCGCATTGCTCCATTGCAGACATCCTCTCTCCTTTTGGCTCCTGGGAATACACATGCTGTGGTTCTTCTTTTTCATTGGTGGTTACTTTTCTCCTTTGACCTTCGTCTTCTCTTGCTGCTGGTCTGGTCGGTTTTGATACTCCCCAAGGTTCTGCCCATCATCTTTCGCTAGGTCCTCAATAAAGGACCTAGTATGTACCAGATACTGGGGATACAGCAGAGAACAGGGCACAGCCTCCATCTTCCCAGGATTTATAGCCTAGTGAGGAGACAACAGGGAGTTATGACTGATTATGACAAGCTCTGCGATGGGAAGGGAGCAAGGGTGATGGTAGCCTGTAACAGGGACTTAATTCCATCCAGTTCCAGTTCTCTCTTGGACTGCAGACCTTCTACCACTGCTTACTAGGCACCTCCACCAACAATTCTGTAGCAGCTTTAGATTTAAACATATCCACAATGGAAATGATTCTATCCTACCTGGAGCTGTTGTAAATCCAGGATGAGGAATAAGCTGGGTACTTAGGAATCCATTGACTCTTCCTTTCTTTGATTACCAAAATCCAATCAGTTTCTAGGTCTTAATCAAGTCTCCCTTAGGAATGTCTGCTGGATGAGCCAAAGCCATATGTGTGACATGGGATGGATGTCTCTGTCCCTACTGCTACCATTTTTGTTCAAATACATATCGTCTCTTTCCCTCCCTCTTGCAGTGGCCTCTAATTTCTCCTTGGCTGGTTCCTCCCTCCCCTTGACAGCCCCTCCCTGCCCAGCATCTATTAACCACATAGTGTCTGGAATGAAGTTTTCTTTGCTTTTATGTTTTCACCTAGCTCTGCTAGTTTTTCCATTGAGATAAGCAATTATCCAAGCCCATTTTTTCAGAGTGTGTGTCTCCCCAATGTTGGTCATATTTGAGGGTTCCTTCTGTGTATTAGTAAATCTCTGGTCCCTCTATTTGGTTCTCTTGGTGTATTCTTTCTTCTGTGCCAGTACCACTGCTAATTTATACAATTTTCTGCAAAATTCTATTATCTGTAAAGCAAGTCCCCTGCTGGTTTGTTGTTCAGTTGCCTTGGCTATTCTTAGATCTTCCCACGTGTGTATGTACGTGTGTGTGTGCGTGTGTGTGTGCGTGTGTGTGTGTGTAGCACGAATGTTTCCTGGATTTTGGAAAGAGTTATGCTAAATAAGCACAAACAATTTGGAAGATTGAGCATATATGACGGAGCTGTGACATTTCAAAAATATCAGCCAGATTATAAATACTGACCCTCACAATTGTTCCTGTGCCTCGTTAGCTGTGAAATATCTTTTACTTGTATGGCATTTTGCAATTTTTCAAACCTGGTGGAATGGTAAGTGTCGGTATTATTTCTACCATTTTACTTCAAAAAATTTTATTTTTAAAATTTGTACTTTTATTAAAGTTATACATAAGCACAGTCAAATTGTTTTACAAGCTTTGTTGTGAAAAATAGCAGCTCCTCACCCTACTCCTCCCCATTTCCCTCCCTAGGAGCAATCGTTTTCAACTCTGATTATTTTGGTATTTATTTCCATGTCTCCAAATAATATTTCTTAACTTGTATTGCTACCTCGTAATTTTTTCAGTTTTAATCATTAAGTTTTAAACTTTAGTCTACTGAGGATTTCTCTGCTCTCTTCTGTTCCCCAGCCCCTCAGTGAGGTTAAGTCATAATTCTGGTTAGATTAATTTGGGGGGTTCACATTAATCTGACTGTAAAACCATGTAGTAAACCACGCCGACTTTCCTTCGCCACACAATTTTTTGTGTCTCCTGGAAGTAATAATTATCTTGCTTTTTTGTTTGCTTGGCTTTCTGTTTATGCATATCTAATTCAACCACAAAGGCTTCAACAATTGTCTAATTCTCCTCTCCACAATCATTTGCTGTTAAGTCAGTTAAATGTGAGGAGTCTTCCCTGGAAATTGCTGATGTGTTCTCAGGTGGACCAGAAGCCTCTATGTCTGATGAACATCTGTCATTTTGGGTCTTTCTTTCACCACCAATCTCTCTTTCCTGTTGGATCTCCTGGGTCCCATTTCTTCCTTGTTACTGGTTTTTTTATTTCTTGGTTCTGGGGGCACGTGTCCATTCCTGGGAAGCAGTGGATGGGAGATAAATATTGTGAGATGTCTGGAAATATATTTATTCCCTCTTCCCAATTGATTGGCTCTTTGGATGGTTGTGGGATATTCTAGATTGGAAGTACTTTAGCTTTAGAATTTTGAAGGCATTCACCATTATCTTCAAGCTTCCAGTAGTGCTGCCAAAAAGTCTAAAGCCTTTCTGATCTTTGTAAACTTGTAGAGTTGTTTTTTTTTCCTTTGTAGGCAGTGTTCTAGAATTTAATAATGTTTCATCTGTTGTGCTGGGTGCTTGGTAGGTCCTTTAAATCTGTAAATGTGACAATGAATATATATATATGTTCATGTATAACTGAAAAATTGTGCTCTACACTGGTATTTGACACAACATTGTAAAATGATTATAAATCAATAAAAAATGTTAAAAAAATCTGTAAACTCACGTCCTTCAGTTCTGAGAGGCTTCCTTCTTTATTCTCTTCTCAGATTTTCTTCCCTCCCTCCCTCCATCCTCCCTCCCTCCCTATGACTCCTCTCTTCCACATTTTCTGTTGTTTTTGCTGGAGCTCCTATTGTTTATATAGCAAATCTCCTGGATTAGTCCTCTAATTTTCTTCTCTTTCTTATTTTCCATTCCTTTTTCCTTGTCCTCTTTCTTCAACTTTGTCTTCTATTCCTCTGTTGAAATTTTCATTTCTGCTGTGATGTTTTTAATTCTCAGGAGCACTGGTTTATGTTCTCTGAGTGTTCCTTTTCCAAAAAACCTCTCCTTGTTCCATGAGGATATTAGTTGTAACATTTTTTGAGTTTTCTTCCTCGTGAATCAACTTTGCTTTTTCTAAGTTGTTTTTTTTCCACTTGTTCATCAGGGTCTTTGTCCTTCATGCTGGTGGCTTCCCTCACATGTCTGGAGATCTTTATTTATGTTCTTATGGGGACAAAAAGCTGCTTGGAAGCTCTGGATATGTGAGTTAGATTATCCTGAGATGATCAGTTTAGATCATCTCTTAGAGATTTTCTTTCTTTCGGTGTGGGGGCGGATAATTTGGTTTATGTATTTATTTATTTATTTAATGGAGGTGCTGGGGATTGAACCCAGGACCTCGTGCATGCTAAGTATGTGCTCTGCCCCTGAGCTATACTCTCCCACCCGACCTTGGAGATTTTCAATATCAGTTAGGTTTTTCTTCTTTACTGATCAAATTGTTTCTTGTCTTGAGGGCGAATGCCTGGCCTCCAGGGTTCTTGGAGGAGAGGCACGAGAGAGAGCTGTGAATCTCAGCCTCCAGTGCACACATACTCGCTAATATTCTAGCTCTTAGTAGGAGACTCTTGCCCTCAACTCTGCCCAGTTGGGGAACCTCCTCCAGTTTGATCCTCTCTGTAGAATAAACTTGCAGTCTTCTTCCATGATGGGGTGGTAGTGTCTGGCTGTGCAGAGCTGGGAGAGGGTGTAGGAATCCAGGTCTTGTGCAGAATTTCAGCTATTTCTTTTTGCTCCATTTTTACCTTTATTTTCAGAGATAACTGTTTCCACCCTTTCCTGAGCCTTCAGAGAGTTCTAGCATCCAGTCATATTGCTTCTTACTTTTCCCCACTGTTAGCATAGAACTCGGTTTACTCAGATGCACTGAGTTGGGCTAAGTATTAGTGCGGCCAGTTGCTTACAAGGCCGGGGTCACTGTATGTGTTCACACTCTAGGATCCACAACCCTTTGCAGGGCGATTTTGCCAGTCCTCCCTGCCTTGAATCCAGGCTGCCCTTAAGCCTTGCTTTCATCAGGGAAATACAGTGCAAAAGCTGTTGCTTGTCTTCAGTGCCTGGACCTCACTCAAGATGACTTGCAGGTTCTGCTTTTACCTTCCTGGAACTCTTCCACTGCCACGTGGCTGAAGAATGGTGGCCTAGCCAGCACCAGTTCCAACCGCCAGATGCTTGAGTGAGAGCATCTTATAACATGCAGCCACTGAGACTCCAGCTGACTGCAGCTGCGTGAGTGACCCCAGGTGGGACCAGCAAAGGAACCACCCCAGCTAAGCCCAAACCAGGTCTCGGACCTCTAGAACCAAGAGCAAATAGAATGTTGTTCTAGGCTGCTAAATTTTAGGGTGGCTTATTCCACAGCGATACTTTTTGAAAAAATTTGAGGTAAAGTCAGTTTACAATGCTGTGTCGATTTCTTGTGTACAGCATGATGTAACTATATATAGATACATTCCTTTTCATATTTTTAATGTGTTATTATAGGTTACAACAAGATATTGAATATAGTGCTATACTTGTTGTTTATCTATTTTATATGTAGTAGTATCTATTTTCCATGGTGGCTGCACCAATTTACATGCCCACCAACCGTGTAGGAGGGTTCTCTTTTCTTTATACACTGATATAGTCAATTTGTTAATTAGTTAATTTAGGACAATTGTATCCAAGTTCACACATGAACCTGATCTTTACTTTTTATTCCCTGTGCCATCTCTGCATTTGTAGCAGGGGTCGTAGTAACCCTCATAAGATGGGATGGTTGGTTTTCTTTTTCTATGCTCTGAAAGAGTTTGTAAACAAAAGGAATTGTCTGTTCTTCTAAGTTTTGATAGAATATATGTAAAACTATCTGGGTTTTTCACTGTCTTCTCTTCTCCCCCCTCCTCCTTTTAAATTTGGAAATCATTTTAGGCTAATGGAAAAATTGTCAATCAGAACAGAGAGTTCCGATAGGATTTTCACCCAAGCTGACCCAGACTGGTTTGTTTTTTTCATGGAACACGAACCCCATGACACGGCCTGAAGGAGTAAGGGTCCAGCTGGTTCCTTCAAGGAGCTCATTCCCTCCATCCTCAGGGTCTAGATTTTCCTGACCACATCAACCCTCATGGAGACTTTGACTCTGTGGCTGTCCGTACATAAAGTGTAGGTAACTGGTAAAAAATCCCAGCACGTTACTGAGTATTCATGGAGCCCCTGCCATGGTCCTGACACTGTGGAGCTCTGAATGGACCACAAAGATAATCAGACATGATCCCCAGCTTCATGGAAACTGCCTTCTCACTGGGAGGCAGATCTGAGCTCAGATCATGATAATACAAGGTGGAGTTCAAACCTGGGAGGAGCTAATTAGCCTTAATATAAGAGGGGATGACAAGGGTTGGACAGTTGGATCATGGAGCAGAGGGATGTTGGTAGGAGATGGGGGGTCATGGGGCAGGGAAGTAGGGAAAGGCTCAGGTCAGGGCTTCCCTGTAGGGCAGGCAGCTGGGCTTCCAGATGGAGAGTAGGACATGTCAGAGGACAGAGCCAGGGCAGGATGTGTGTGTGTGTGTGTGTGTGTGTCTTTGTGTGTGTGTGTGTGTATTTGGGGTCAGGGAGGATGGAGAAGATGATGAAACGGAGGGAGTGACAACAGTAAAAACACACTTTCCTCCTGCACAGTTTTGCCCGGGGCCAGCCCCAGGCCTGCGAGCCATCTGGCAGGACCTGCAATTTCACTCACATGAAATTGTCGACTTTCCCTTCCCCTCCCCTGCTCCCTCTCTGCCGCCCATGGGTGTGTGCATGATGGCACCGTGCAATTGACAAAATTAGTACATTGCCACTGACCCCACCCTGCACCGCCTTCCTGGTGGCCCTGTGATTTCACGGGTGACGTGTTTGGCAGACTCCTTGTAGCCCACACACTGCTGAGGGATGTCAGGCCCTCAGGCCTGGAAACCCGCAAGGGTTATGGGTACCTCCCACTCCCTCCCCAACTCAAGTCATCCCAGCAAGCATTTGATTGAGCACCGAGTGTGTGAGAGGTACCAGCCAGGTGCTGGCAGGCGACAGTGGGAAAGAAGGGTTGGACAGAAGGATGACCAAGATCTGATCCCCGTCCTCAAAATTTTCTTGACCTTTCTTCTCTTCCAAGAGTGTTTGTGTGTGGCGGGCACTTTCCAGTTTGCAAATCATTTCCCTTTGTAACCTCCCAATGTCCCCTACGGGAGGCAGGGAAGATTGTATAGATCGCTCGGTGAGGAAACCAAGCCATATACTCGACATTACGTCATTGGTGAACAAGAGGCTCAGGAAAGAACCCTGGATCTTCGGGTCCAAAATGGAGGGTAACTATGTCTCAGAAAGGAGGAAATTCAGACCCCAGCCTGAAAGACATCAACGACCCACCATGCCAATCCTGTAGAACACTGTGGGAACTTCCTTCATCTCACACTTGGCTTTGAGTATTTCTTAAAGAAAGGTGAAAAGGCTAAGAAAACGAGAGACAGTAAGTAAGGGGTTGGGAGCACTAGGAGAATAGCCGTGTGCTTGCCTCTCAAAGATCTCCCACATGCAGTATGTCACGTGAGTCCTACATGTGCGGTAACAGCCAACAGGTATTGAGCTCTTATTCTGCGGTGGGCACTGCTCTCCACACCTCACTCACCTTAATTCAGTTCACCCTCATCAACCTTATGAAGTAGGTATACCCCCATATTACATATTATTATCCTCATATTACAGTTGAGGGAACAGAGATGTTGAGCCTCTTGCCCAAGGTCACACAGCTTATAAGTCAGGGAGTCAGAATTTGAAACCTAAGTGGTCTGCCTGCAGGGCCAATTCCTGCAACTCCACTGATGACTGGCAAGAGAGGGAGCACCTGAGCATGGAAAGGTGCAGGGACTTGCTCAAGTCCCCAGAGTCAGTTAGCTTCACCCAGTCTTTGTGTGCAGCCTCCTTCCTGACACACCACAGCCAGGAGGAGAGAGGGTAGTGTACCTGCAGCAGACAGGCTCTGGTTCCAGCTTCATGGAATGGGGTGAGGGGTGGCAGGGAAGCACTGCGGGGGCCAGTGCACAGGTGAGTGTGGGAAAAGAGAGGGAGAGTAAATTGGGCAAGTGGGATAGGGCTGCTGCTGGTATAGAAGATTCTGGACCCTGCTAACACAGGTGGATGGGAATGGAAACTTCCAGGGGGCCAGCGGACTCAGAGAACCAGCATTCCACCTGCTTTTATCATTGGTTATTGTGTTATTGCTGGTAAGGGTTTCTGCCTGGAGGACTTATGCTTCAGTTTCCTGCAAACCCCAGGACTGAGGAAATTAACCAACATACCTATGCAAGAGGAGGAAGATTCCTTCCCGAGTATATTCTAAATGTATAGAAAATCCTTCCAAAAAAGACCTCCTACTACTTTTGAATTACTTAGTTCTATTCAAAAGATGGAGAGATGGGAGGAAGAGAGGGAGGAAGCAAGATGGCCAGGGTCATGCAGTAATTAGACTCCAGGCCCCCTGATCCAGGAACTGTCAGACAGGATGTGACTTGTTTCATGTAGGGAAGACCTCTGCTTTTTTCCAGATGAGGCTAAGCATGAGTTCAGCTTATTCATTAGAGTTGATCGTAGCGACTCATGAGACCAGGGCAAAAAAAAATGCATGAACTATCAGAGCATTTTCATTGGTACAAGAAAACCTGGCTTTTGGCCATAGAGATGGTCCTGAAAAGCTGTGAACAAACCCAATTTTAGGAAAGGAAATGTGATTTTAAATGTATGAAGGGCTCTCTGTTTCTAAAGGGAGCTTGCCTGGAATGACTGAGGGGGGATTTTCTTTATGAAGAATCCTTTGTAAAGCAAATTTTTTTCTCCCATTCATCGCGTGTGTGTGTTTCTTCAACTGGGGCATCTGTATTCCAAATCAGTCCTCAGAATAACTGCAAGGTGGAAAAATTTGTCTTCAGGGCTTCTTCTCTCATTGGGTGCCCTGCGTCTTTCTCTATGCTTAGAGTTCCTCCCTCCCATCACCTCCCACTTCTCTTTGGGAAGACTGGTTAGAATGGATGCAGCTAGGGGGTGAACAGGTCATTAGATGATAACAACATAAGCATAACCCTGGCCAGGAGCACCTCGATTTTTATGGTGTCTTTTTACAAAACGGAAAAATGTTGTAGATCCTACTGAAGGGATCGCTATAGATGATTTTGGTTAATTTCTGCCAGACATTGCTTGTCCTGCTTTGATTTGGGAGATGTCCTGCCTATCGCCCAAGGTGATTCTTTGGAGAATTTAGCTCCTTCATTGTGTGCTGATTTCACAGGTTTAACACTTAGTGAGTAACTGACTCCAACTTCTTGGGTCCTGTGGTAGGTTGAATGGTAGCTCCCAAAAGTTAAGTCCACTCCGCAGCTGCAAATGTGATCCTATCTGTGAAAGGGTATTTGCAGGTGTAATTAAGGTAAGGCTCTCAAGATGAGATCATCCTGGACTAGCGTGGGCTCTAAATCCAATGACAAGTGTCCTTATAAGTGGAGAGAAGGGGAGAAGGCACGAAAGAAAGCAGGCAATGTGAGGACAGAGTCAGAGATCAGAGTGATGCGTCAAAGATTGCCAGGGGCTGCCAGAAGCTAGGAGAGAGTCATGGAAGGATTCTCAGTCAGTGCTTCCAGACAAAACCAGCACTGCCGACACCTTGATTGCAGACTTCTGGCCCCAGAACTTTGAGAGAATAAATTTCTTTTTCTTTTAATTGAAGTATAGTCGGTTTACAATGGTATGTTAATTTCTGGTGTACATCATAGTGATTCAGTTACACACACATATAGTATATCCTTTTCATATTCTTTTTCATTATAGGCTATTACAAAGTATTGAATACAGTTCCCTGTGCTATACAGTAGGACCTTGTTGTTTGTCTGTTTTATATACAGTAGTTAGTATCTGCAAATCCCAAACTCCCAGTTTATCCCTCTACTCTCTTCTCCCTCTGGTAACCATAAGTTTGTTTTCTCTGTCTGTGAGTCTCTCTCTGTTTTGTAAATAATTCATTTGTGCCATTATTTTTATATTCCACATATAAGTGATAACATATGATACTGTTCTTTCTCTTTCTGACTTACTTCATTTAGTATGATAATCTCCAGATTCATCATGTTGCTGCAAATGGCATTATTTCATTCTTTTTCATGGCTGAGTAGTATTCCATTGTATATATACCACAGCTTCTTTATCCAATCATCTGTTGATTAACAGTTAGGTTGCTCCCCTGTCTTGGCCATTGTAAGTAGTGCTGCTGTGAACATTGGGGTGGATGTATCTTTTCAAATTAGAGTTTCCCCCAGATAGATGCTGGATCATATGGTAAGTCTATTTTTGGTTTTTAAAGGAATCTCCATACTATTTTCCATAATGCTGCACCAAGCTACTTTCCCACCAACCGTGTAGGAGAGTTCCCTTTTCTCCACATCCCAAGAGGATAAATTTCTGCTTGTGGAAATTTGCTATAGCATCCCCAGGAAACTAATACAGGTCCCCTTATTGTAGCCTTGTTATAACACGGGAACAGTAAGAACCCAGCTGCCCGCGTGGTGTCATATTATGAGTGCCCAGAGGGACTTCCCTGCTTAAAAAACTCTTTTCACCCACTTATCATCACAAGTGCCCCTGAACCCACAGTAAGTCTATTCTGATGTACAGAGTCAACAGAACTATATGATGCAGCAGAAATGAATGAACTGTGGCCAGGTGCAGCAGCACAAATGACTCACACGTATGATGTCGAGTGGAAGAAGTCAGACCCAGAAGAATATATATTAAATAAGTATGTTTATATAAAGTTCAAGAGCCGGTAAAGTTATCTATGGTGTTAAAAGCCAGGATGATGGCTAGGGAAGGGGGTTGTGTGAAGAGGAGAATCAGCAAGAGAGGGGCTTCTGGAGCACTGGCAATGTTTTATTTCTCGATCTGGATGATGGATACGTAAGTACTCATTTTGTGATAATTTATTGCCCTTTAAGAGGAGTGGTCAGATCAGGCTTCAGTGAGACTTCACCTCCCAATTCAACTGCTTGCAGTGGATCCTTGTCTGATGGAAGGTGTAATTCTGCAGGAAACTAAGCTAAACACATCTAGTACAGTTCTGCTCACAGAAAATGAACCCACAGAGAGGCTTTGAGGGACCACGAGCTGGGTTTTGGGCTGTTGTGGACTGCTTAAGGGCCTCCCAGTGTAATGTCTGGGAGGCGACTGGACATCTGGGTCCTTGGCAACAGAAAGCATCTGGGGCTGGAGAGGCAGATTGGGGAGGTCGAGGCACTTGTCCCTCTGGTCTAGTCTCCCTGGGGAGCATGTGGTGTAAGAAAGCTGGGGAGGGGCGGTGTACAAACAGAGAAACACGAACACATCCAGCTCAGGCAGATGGAGGTGGGGGCTGGGAACAGCCCGAGAGGGAGGGACCAGAGAGGTGGGAGGAGCCGGTGGAGTCCTGGGACTCCAAGGAGAGAGGCTCAAGGAGGAGGGAGAGGTCAGATCACCCAACCTATTATGGAGGAGCAGGATGGGGAGCATGGATCCCTGGGGTGGGACTTAGAGGTCCCTGGTGCCATCAGTGGGAACTGGTTCCTTGGAGCTGCGAGGCTCCAGATGACTGCGGGCTGAGAAGTGACTGGGAGATTGGGAAATGGAGAGGAGCCCTTTGGGAATCTTGGCTGTGACCTTGGGGTGGGCTGCAGAGGGAAGAATGACAGCTAAGAGTTTCCTCTAATGTTCATATCCTGAAAAATCCACGGTGGGTAAGGAAGTGCAGAATATTAAAAAAAAAATGAGAGTGAATGATGGTAGGGAAATATATTTAAGGAGGAAGGTGTAGAAATCATGTGGATGGAGGCAGGGAGGCAGGAGGAGACGCATCAGCAGGCTTTTGACTTTTCAGAGCCGTTCGCACCCAGTCAGGACCGTCACTGGCCCCTAGAGCCATGCTGTGAGGTAGACAGAATCTGGCTCTCCGTCTTCCAGGTGGGGAACTAGAGCACAGAGAAGTTCGTGCCTGGCCCGCGGCCCCACAGGGGGACAAAGAATCTCTGATTCCTCATCCTGGGCACCGCCACTGGATCCCCCACCTTCTGAATTCCCTCATGAACTTTCCAAATGCACCTGGGACAGTGCAGATGCTGACCAGTCTCCAAGTTGCTTTGAAAATGAACACTAGAGGCAGCAAGTGACTTGAGGAGGCAGGACCCGTATTTATCCAGGTCAAAGAAAGCCTGATAACCTGAGGGATAAGCAGGTGAGAGGAGGAAACCTGATTTCTGCAGTTTGTGACAGCAAGAAGGCTTCCTAAGAGCCAGCACACCTCGCCAGGGGTCATTCGACAAGAGTGGAATGTTTCCTGTGTCCCTGGTGCTGCACCTGGATGAACTGGAGGGAGGAGGGGACTTGTGGGTGCTAGAGAGGCTGGAGGCCTATAAACAGGGTGCAGCAGGAGGCTGGAGGTGGTAGCGTTGGATGGATGCTGATTTACAGCCAAACAAGACAGAAGTGAGTGAGACGTCTTTGCCAGCCAGGAAGGGTGAACTGAGGAGCTAAGGATGTCTGGGGTGTCCAGGAACCTGGGCTTCAGTCCTGGCACTGCTAGTGACCGCTTGGACAAGTCTGCAGGCCTCAGCCAGGTTAAGATGTTTCTGAAGCCCTCCACCCTCATCACAAGATCCTATGTGAGCAGCAGACAGGTTGGTCCTGACCCTCTGCAGGGGATGGGGTGGGGGGATGGGTGCAGGGGATGTCAATGTAGAGCGCTCTAGGGTGGCAGAGAGGGAGGGGTGGCTGCAGTGACAGACCAAAGAAAAGTGCTATTTACACCAAGTTTCCATCCCAAACAGGTGGCAACGCCCACAGGTGCAATTTTCAAAGGCCTGTTAGCGCTCCCTGGATGAGAGCTCCAGGCCTCCAGGTGGCTCTGGACTCCCTCGCACCTCTGAGGGGCTCTGATCTCCAGGCCAGAATTTCCATGGAGACCTGAGCCAGGTTTAATATTTCATCCTGTTGCTTTAGATAGTCATACTTTGTAGGCATCTGATTAAACTTTTTAAAACATAAGACTTGCTCTTTAGAAGCATATTAAAAATCAAGAAAAAAAAAGCTACACCAACATAAAATGTTTTATTGTAAACTCTTTTACACCAAACTCTTTTCACAAGTGACCCTTGGGGATCTGCATGAACTTGGCTTGAACCTGCCTCTGTGGTCTCCCCATGATTTCTAAGTGGTCAACATTGCCCCTTCTCTGCTTCCTACAAAAACCCCACTCACACTGGGGATTTTGTGGTTTTCATGGGTGTTTACTGAAGATCTGGCAGGTTAAGGGGAGGACTGTCCCAGCACATTGTCTACCTCCGAACTCCGGCTGCCCTCTCTGTTTCTCTCCTCACAGCTCCTCCCCCCACACACCCAACATATTCTGTCTCCTTTAGCAGAGCAGCCATGTTCCCCATTAGCCAACTCACCACCTCAGTGTCTACCCCAAGGGCAATTCTTACTAAATACAATGTTCTACCTAAAGAAATCTGGAGAATACAATTTTCTACACCAGGTTTCCCACAAAAGCATCTCATTGGAAAGTTTCAACTCTCAATGTGCCTTACAGTTGAATCTGGGCAAATCAGTGCGTCTGGGCTTGGCAGTCAGGAACCTACACTTGAAATGGACCACTGTCATCCTCATTTCCCTCTCGCCCATGTCTCAGTCCCTTGCAAGCTTGCTTCTGTTCCTGCCACTTCCCAGAATCTACTATAAGGCAAGTGCTGTCCAACAGAACATTCTGTGAGAATGGTAATATTTTATTCTGAGTGGTCTAGTATGGTAACCACTAGCCATATGTGGCTACTGAGAATATACAACGTGGCTCATGGAACTGAATTTTAAATTTTATTTAATTTTAACTTGAATTTTAATTGCTGCATGTGGCTAGTGGCGATCGTATTGGACAGTGAAGCTCTAAGGTACTTGGTGACCTTCTAGTGACCAAATTCAATGCTCATGTTTCTGTCTAACCTCACTTTCTGTCCCTGAAGCATCCTTGTCCCTCTTGCAACCATCGCAACTTGTTGTGGCCCTTCTCCTTTGCTCCCATAACTTTGAACACCTTCCATACACCTATAACTCAAACAAATCCATTTCTTTTTGATCAGACTTCTTTCTTGGGCTCCTGGCCTAATTTCCAATTGCTTTCTGGATGTCTCCATAATAATCTCAAAATAAATATGTCCTAAAGTAGCTATTATTTCTCCCTACTTTTCCATATCCCCTTCAAACAAACTGATTTTCTCCAGGCTAAAAGTTGGGCGGAAGTGTCTTAAAATCCTCCCTCTCCCTCCATATGTAATCAGTCACTAAAACCTATGGAATCCACGCCAAACTATTTCCCGAAAGTGTCCCCTTGCCTATACGTCCACCACTGACACTACTATATGTTCAGAGCTGGCTCTGTAATTTGTGGGTCCAGTGTAGCATGCAGGGCCCTGGCTGGGGGTGGGCAATCAAGGTCCCTTCCTATGGGCCTCCACCCAACTCACAGGTGGATGGGAAGACCCTAAGGGATTGCAACCAAAGAGAAGCTGGGACCCTCTTTGGGGTTGGGCAAGGGGTCCCTGCCTGGTCACCCTGCAACGTGCCAAAGCACAGCCAGCCCGGGGCAGTGATGACCACTGCTTTACCCTATCCAGATACACCAAGGGGCCTGCACTCAAGCTTAGCCCTCTCTGAGCTTGACTTGACCTCTGCTGGGGGTGGAGGGCAATACAGAACGTGACTCCCCTCTCCAGCCACCAGTGTGATGGGGTCAAGTGATGAGGGTGGGGAGGGGAAACTGGGTGGAGCCTGATGTGCGGAGGGCATGGAGTGGGTGGTGGAGAACCCATCCTGGGGAGACGGCAAGAGGTGGGACTGCACAAGAGCAGAAGCTTCAAGCCCTCAGCACATTCTCCGTTGTTCATGGACTCTATAGTCCCAAAACACAAATTCAAGGGTAAAAGGATCAAGAATCTCAACACTGTACTCTCAGAGCGTTAAGCAGGGCCCTTTTAAATGGGGGACCCTGGGCAACTGCTCCAATGGTGTGTCAGTGAACCCCCCTGCACATGTGCCCTGGAAATAGACCAACCAGAAGCTAGGTAGGGATGGTACCCACTCTCCCGGTGGCATTTGGAAATGTGTCAGGTGCATGATATTTTCACAGTGACTGGGGAGTCCTTATGGACTTCAGCGGGCAAAGATCAGAGATGCTAAACGTCCCGCTGTGCATGAACAGTCCTGAGTCAAATGACAATAGAGCCCCCTACAGAAACATGGCCAGGGATGCTGCTGTATCCTGCGGCACATCCTGTTACTTCTGCCCAGGATGCCTGCCTTGGGCTCCTTACCTTATATAACTCCTTAGCTATTCATCCCCAATTCTCTGGTCTAACCCTGGAAAGCATGGCTCCTCTGTGTCTACTTTCCTTAGAGTCCCTATTTCATTCTGCTGTCATCACTGACTCACATGTCATTTCCCTCATGGCTGCATGGGTGCAATCACATGGAGAGCTTCATTCGAGAGGGAACAGCCCTGGGTTGGGAGCCAGCCCGTCCATCCATGCCTCTAGTGCTGTCCTTGTCAACCACGAGCTGGGAGGACCAGTTAAGTCACTCCTCCTGCCTGAACCCGCAACTCTACTCTGCCATCATCAGAAAGCCCTCAAGTGCTTCTCTGAAAACAATTCTTCAGCTGATATCATAACCTTGATGAATGACGCCACATCCTCTCCTTCATTTCCTCTGTCTTTTTTCCTGTCCAGCCTTGAACTGAAGGTGTAAATCATCTTTCCTTTTTTCCAGGACACACATATCTCTAGGTGGAGAAAGGAGAAGATAAAGAGACAGGGGCAGAGATTAGCATCCCTACTTTTTCTTTTAAAAAAAAAATTGTGGTAAAGTATACATAACATAAATTTTACCATTTTAGCCATTTTAAGTGTACAATTCAGGGGCATGAAGTACATTCACAATATTGTACAACTACCGCCAGTATGCATACCCAGAAGCAAACAATTTTCCATACTGAGAAGCAG
The DNA here is from genome assembly GCF_036321535.1 of Camelus dromedarius. Classification (NCBI taxonomy): domain Eukaryota; kingdom Metazoa; phylum Chordata; class Mammalia; order Artiodactyla; family Camelidae; genus Camelus; species Camelus dromedarius. The sequence continues at coordinate 7,775,870 of NC_087463.1, read as the reverse complement.
ATCCTCATTTCTCCCTCCCCACGGTCCCTGGCAACCTCCATTCTACTTTCTGTTAGTATGAATTTGCCTACTCTGGGAACCTTATGTAAGTGGAATCATACAGGATTTGTTCTTTTGCGTCTGATCTATTTCACTTTGAATAAGGTCTCCAAGGTTTATCCAGCTTGTAGCATGTGTCAGAATTTCCTTCCATTTAAAGGCTGAGTAACATTCCCTTGTAGGTCTAGACTACATTTTGTTTATCCATTCATCAGTTGATGGACATTTGGGTTGCCCATCTGTTCTTTTTAAAGAAAAGTGTTTCTGGATAACCCATTTGGAATCCAGGGGAGTTCAGAGAAGGATAAGTGAGGGCTCCAAGTGGATAGGATCTCTCAGGAGTGACTGAAGCCCAGGGATGCAGAGAGGCAGAGGAAGTGGTCCATGAGTCTCCAGAGCAAAGCGGCACGGCTTCAGGATGTGAGGGGAGAAGAGGGTGGGTGCAGATAGGGTAACTGGGATGTGCACAGAGCCCAAGGACCCGGTGGGCTGGTCTCTGTGAAGGAAGGAAGTGAAATATGTTAAGGAAGGTAAATGGAGAGATGTTGTAATGACTGTCTTGCTCTTGGTTAAGAAAAGGAAGGGCATAGGGAGGGAGAATGAGAAAGAAAGAGAAATAAGAGGGAAAAGGAGAGAACACTTTTCTCAAGTGGTGAATGTGGACTCAGAGGAAGGAACCAGGCATGGGGACTGAGCTGTTGATGGGAGAGTGAGGGCAGGACCAGCTCTGCTCTATAATTTGCAAGGCCCAGTGCAAAATGAAAATGCAGTTAAAGGTACTAAAATACAAGGCATTTCCCTTTCTTCTGTGATCTCTCTCAACCTACTTTTTAAAAAATTTGTCATTTAATGTCATTATAAATAAAGCAACATTAAACATTTAAATGATTAACATGAATTTTGCTGTTCATCTTTATATTGTGTCAATTATTCATTCATGCATTCATTATCTTTTAATTGTGGTAAATATGCATAACATAAAACATCATTTTAATCATTTAAATCACATTAACATTGTTGTACAACCATCACCACCATCCACTATGAACTTTTTCCCTCTTGCAAAACTGAAACCCTGTACCACTGAACACCAACTCCCACTCTGCTCCCCTCCCAGGCCCTTCTCTACTTTTTGTCTCTATGAGTTTAACAACTTTGGGTGCCACATTCATCCACCGATGGACACCTGGGCTATTTCCACCCTTTGGCTACTGTGAATACTACAAAGCCAGTTTTAAACACAAATATAAAAGCATTTCACTTGTATGCCGAATCACCAAAATTGCATACTTCATATTTCAAAGCTTGCAAATTCATGTGTATTCTATTTTTACCTCTGCCGAGGAAACACTGGATAAAACTAGCTCAACTATCTCCATTTCACTTTTTGATATACACACCCACCTCCACCTTTGGTTTACTGGTAGGTAAGAAAGGACTTAAAGAAATTTGGGCTGCCCTTTCTTTTCCTTTCTTTTTATGTCATCATTTTCAGCATAGTTGCTTGGCTAATACAGAGAAGTAACAAGAGAGAAAAGGATATGATCGGTTCTTTGGCCATTCGTATTTCCTAGAAGTGCCACGGTTGTCCTTCTGTATTTGAAGCAAGCTCTGGTTTGAGTGGGAAGAGTGGTCTCTTGGGGCTGTCAGTGTGCCGATCACTCAGCTGCAGCCTTGTGGACACGGTGCTTGAGCACGGAACTCCTGCGGGCCCACAATACGTGGGAGTTCAGCCAGACACCAAGAGAGGACAGGCTGAGGGAGAACAGGTCTCCTTTTGCTCTGTGCACTGTTGCTGGCTTATTTGCAGCGTAGAGAGAAGGTAAGGAATGACCCCTGGGAAACATGACTTCCTTTTTGGTAGGGGTGGATCCTATTCAAGGTCCCTTGGATCGGAGTCCTAATGGGAGTAACAGATCCCTGGGGGGATGGAGCCTTGAAGTGGTATGTAGCTGAGCCAGCCTGTTAGAGAAAGTCCAGGTCACTGGCCCAGTCACTGGGTTTTCTTTGGCAGAAGAATGTCCATCCTCTTCATGTAGCGGGTGCCAAGCAGGCCAGGCGTAGTGAGCTCATGGTGTTTCATGAGTCCTGGAGCTGGAGACTGAGGGTGGAGGGAAGCAGAGGGCTGGAGATAGCTCTAATGGCTCCAGGTTTGCAGCAGGCAGGGCTCCGGGCCAATGGAGACAGGAAATCATCTGGGTTTTCAGACATTGTGTCATATGATTGTTTATTTGGGAAGAGGAAGCCATCCAGGGAGTGCTGGTGCCCATCATCAGCTCCTGAGAGAGAAACTCAGCTGGTACATGTGTTATCCTCCCCACCCACATGCCCGTGGAGCACGTGTACGCACAGGAGCACGTCCCCTCATCACCTGCCCACCGCCGCCCACCCCATGCACACAGGTGGGGTGGGTTCGTCATGTTCAACATGAAACTTTCAAATAACAGACCTCCAGATCCCCGCTGTCCTCAGTTTTTACCCAGATCGTGCCGCAAGGGACGCATCACTTCTGTCTCTCTGGGGCAAGTCGTGTCTTGCCGAACCTCTGTTTCCCCATCTGTACAATGAAGAAAGGAAAACTTCTTCAACCTACCACCTGTGAAAACAGAGGGTGAAGAACTGTGTAGCCCAGAACAGCTCCATCCAGCCCAGGAGCCATCTTTGTCCTCTTGACGGCCACCCAGACCTGAGTTTTGGAGTCACAGCAGACTCCTTTCTTGCCCTCAAGTCCTGTTGACTCTTCCAGGTACCTAGCAATCATCACCTCCTCTCTATCCCCACTGCCTCAGTCCTAATTTAGACCCCAGTTACATGCACCCGAGCCACTGCAATAGCCTTCTCACCATCTCCCTGCCTCTGTGCACCTACGCCCGTCTGTCCTCACACTGTCCTAGGGGTGGCTCTGGTTGGATGCTCCCTGTCCCCAAACCCCTCAGACGTCCTCCTGGCCTCCTTGCCTTTAATTTCAAATTCCTCCCTGTTCTTAATTCATCTGCTCTTCCAGTGATATCTTCTGTTTTTCCCACATGAGTCTCCTATGCCATAGCCACACTAAGCTGCTGTGTCTTGAGCTAATCTTTGCAAATTCTTAACTTTCTACATTTGCCTTTATTCTGGGATGTGCTTTTTTTTTCTGAAGTATTCTTCAGATCTATCTGTTTGGAAAAATGGCAAAGTAAGTTCCTTACCTCAAGTGACAGTCTACATAAGTTTCAGATTATCTAAAGACATATATGTGAAAAAAAAAATGAAAGCATAAACACATTGGGAGAAAATACGAGTGAATATTTATATATATTTTGGAGTCAGAAAGGTGTTTCTAATAGGACACCAGTCATACAGTGGATGACATCTAAATCAAACTTCAGGAGGTAAATCATTTAATAAAGTAAATTTGAAACTTTTACACATCAAAACAAATCTTAACAAATATGCATAAGAAAGAGTTTGGAAAGTCATCAACAAATTGTTAGAGGTGGTTGTCTCTGGGGGGAAGAGTAAAATCCTTGTGTTTTGTGGTTGTGATGGTGAATGTAATGTTTTAACCTAATATATTTATGTATTAATAGAAGTGTATAGAGAGGATCTATTTCTTTGTAATTTAGAATATTAAAGACATCAATAGAAAACATTTAAGAGCTAATGGCAAAGTAATAAAAATATTTGCAATATATGTGGCAGTCAGGGGATTAATATCCTCACTACATGAAGCCCTTTTACAAAAGTAAGGAAAAAAAGGAACAACCCATTAGGAAATGAGCCAAGGGCACAAATAAGCAATTAACAGAAGAAAAGATATTAATGGCCAAAGTGCTTATGGAAAAATATCAACCTCATTAATAATTTAAAAATGTAGATTGAAACAAGAAGTTTGGCAAAGATATGCAGGCAGATTGATTGATAGGTAAATTAAAAGATAGTTAATCTATCTTTGCCAAACTTCCTGTTTTAATCTACATTTTGAAATTACTAATGAAGCTTTTATTTTCCATTTCTTTACCACACATGTGGCGAACTCTTATCTTAGGTACTCTTAGGTACTGCCAGCAGGAAAGCACGGTGGTCACATCGGTACCTTATTTTGGCAGGCAATTTGACAGTAGCTATTTAATCTTACAAATGTGTATATATTTTGACCCAGCAATTTCTTTCCCACATGTATGCTTAAAAAATTTTTTTTAAATTGAAGTATAATTGATGTACAATGTTTCAGGTGTACAGCAAAATGATTCAGTTATATGTGTATATATATTCTTTTCAATTATAGATTATTACAAGATATTGAATATAGTTCCTTGTGCTACTCTGTAGGTCTTTGTTGTTTATCTGTTTTCTATGTAATAGTGTGTATCTGTTAATCCCAAATTCCTAATTTATCCCTCCCCACTTCCCCTCTAGGAGCCATAAGTTTGTTTTCTATGTCTGCGAATCTATTTCTGTTTAGTAAATTAGTTCATTTGCATCATTTTTAAAAGATTTCACATATAAGTGATGTCAGATGATAGCTGTCTTTCTCTGTCTGACTTATTTCACTTAGTATGGTAAGTGTCCATCGTAGAAGATCATAAAAGATTACTACAAACAGCTATATGTGAATAAAATGGACAAAGAAGAAATGGACAAATTCCTAGAATTGTACAATCTCCAAAGATTGAACCAGGAAGAAACAGAAAATGTGACCAGACCAATTACCAGTAACAAAATTGAATCAGCAATTTAAAAAAAACCCCAAAAAACTCCCAACAAACAAAAGTTCAGGACCAGATGGCTTCACAGGTGAATTCTTCCAAATGCTTAGAGAAGAGTTAACACCTACCTTTCTCAATCTATTTCAAAAAATTTCAGAGGAAGGAACACTTCCAAACTCATTTTATGAGCCCAGCATCACCCTAACCAGCATCATCAAACCCAGGCAAAGATATCACAAGAAAAGAAAATTACAGTCCGATAAAACTGATGAACATAGACTCAAAAATCCTCAACAGAATACTAGCAAACCAAATCCAACAATACAATACATATACCACAATCAAGTAGGATTTATCTCAGGGATGCAATGATTTTTCAATATCTGCAAATCAATGTGATACACAGTGTAATACATTAACAAATTGAAGAATAAAAATCATATGATCATCTCAATAGTTGCAGAAAAAACTTTTGACAAAACTCAACATACATTTATGGTAAAAACTCTCCAGAAAGTGGGTATAGAGGGAACGCGCCTCAACATAATAAAGCCCTGGTGTTATGAGTAACAATGTTGTCGCTACCTTTTCTCAAGGCGGGAGGAATGAAATTAACTAAGAATGGTGCATTTGACAATAGTGAACAGGAAAGAAAATGAAAAGGTGGTTTTTAAACTTGAACAGGAAGAAGTGGTGCCTGGACATGATGAAGAATGGTTACATGGACTGAAAAAACTGTAAATATGTATCTCTTCTCTAGCTGTTATTCTAAACCTTCATCATTAAATCACTGTACTTCACATGGGTCATGGGCTTTGTAATGCATTTTAAAAATCAAATTGTTTATGAAGACAGGCACTCTGCAAAAAATATTTGTCTGGTGCCTTGCACATCCTACTGAAAGCAGCCCTCTCCTTCTATACAGTCTCTGAGTAGGGAGAGGGCTCTCCATTTAATCACATCCTCAGAGTAATTGTACAGCTCTGACCTGGTGCTTGGCTAACCAAGGGAACTGCCAGTGGGGACCCTGGCTCAGTGACAGGTCACTTCTGGATTCTCATGGGGAATTGGGTAACTATTTATATCTTTATGTCTATCTCTATATCTCAGGGAGACAGGGTTGAAGGAAAGAAAGTAGTACTATGGCATTTCACAAAATTTAAGGTAACTAGAAAAAATTTTCTCTGATCCTTATAGATTTAGACTGAATCATCTCTGAGAATTGTCCTTAGACGCTGTGTGGGGAAAGTGTGCATTTTAAAGGACTGAGTCAATTGCTACCCTTTCCAGGAAGTCCCTCTCAACCAAGATTGCACCCTGCCCCACCTGCCTTGTGGTAACAGGGACCACTGTTTTCAAGCAATTCTCTTCAACCTTGATGTCCTTAAAGGCTCTTCCCTTTTTCCTCTACAGGCAGCATCTCAGGATGGGTGGCTGTTGCATTCCTAAACTCACAAACCTGGGTCCCAAAGTTGCTTCTACCACTTCCCAGCTTTGGGACCTTGGTCAGTACCATCACTATTGATACCAGACTTTTCATCTATAAATGGTCATAACAAAATGCATTGCACACAATCGTCCTAAGGAACATAAAACCATGAATGCCATGATTGATTCTAGAAGGAGCTCTATAAATGTTAATTCCCTCCTTTTCCTTTCTCCTGAATCAGCCTCTCACTACCATTGGGACACAGGTGAATGTTTGAACCCAGTACTCTGGTAATTTCTGTAAAATTTATTCCAATAACCAATATTGACAATTTACAATGTACTCCACAGTGCCTAATACAAAACAGCTCCTTAATGCACATTCACGAGGTAACACTTGCCCATGCCTTTTCTCATCTGGTCATCCTATTATTCCTAAGGAGTAGAAACATTCTAATTCTTATCTCCTCTTGACAGATTTGGCAGTGGAGGCACTGAGGAGCTGAATGACACGTTTTCCTAGCTTACATGACTGATGAGTGTAGAGACTGGTATGAGCCAGTAAATCCTATTATTTATGGAAACACTTACAGCTGCACTTACCTACAAAGAAGTAAATTGTAAACGAGTCTTATGAAGTTCACTGGATTTTTGTCCTTGTGTGTTACCATGCTGACTCCACCATTCTAAAATAACTTTCCGTTCATTTGGTTTATCAGTCTTTTAATGAGCACCTATCAGGCACTGAGTGTGTGTTAAGTACTGAGTGTACAAAGATGGGTAAGGAGTTCAAAGTCTTGTTGAAAAAAGACACTGAATAAAAATTGTGACACAGTGTAAAAGCTGCTCTCTTTAAAAATATTCCAGGGTGTAGGGCAGAGTATAGCTCAGTGGTAGAATGTGTGCTTAGCATGCACGAGGTCCTGGGTTCAATCCCCAGTACCTCCACTGAATAAAATATTCCATAATATCACTTATGCAGAGTATTCGCATCTTGTTTGTCCTTAAATTTATACAACTTTTACCTGTGGTGATTAGTGACCCAAAGCTTTGAAACATCTGCTGTGACCCATCTGTACCCAGAGAAGGAAGGAGAAACTTTCCGATTTAGAGGCACTTCTAACTTAGTACCCATATCCTTCTTTTCTTAAACAAAACACTCTTTTCATGGTCATAGTTGCCCTCGCTCCCAGGACGCACTCCTGTCATCTGCACGTGTCTTGCCATTCCAGGGCTCACATTGGCCAGGTACTCCCTAAATGCACCCCCATGCTTCTGGCTTCGATGTTTGGCCGCATCAGCTGGGTCAGTAGTCTCCAAATGGCTGAAGATACTTTAATGAAAAGAAGTGAGGCAGACAACCTAATTTAGATGGAAGACAGACAACCTAATTTGGGAGGGCAAAGTCTCCCAGTGCTGCTTAAAGCAAGTATATTATTTTGCCACTGGAAGCGTTAGCTACTTGGAAGTCTGACATCCTGAATCTGGAAATCTTAGTTTCCACGAGAGACTTCCATAGACTTCTACTGTCTTTGAAAGTTTGGGTAAGGTGGTTGTTCAAACTGTCAAATGAATGACGTTTTCTTACTAGGAAAAGCCAGGCCTCTCTGGCCAGTGAAACATGAAGTACACAACCCTATGTTTCAGCTCTCCCTTTTGTGTTTGTGCCTAGCTTTCCAGGGTCACATCCTGTTCCAGAGCCTTTCCCCTTGTTTTCATTTCACCAGCGTGGTGCCATGCAATGTGCATTTGTTACACAAATGGATGAAACGATAGGAATTCCCAGTGAGCAGCACTGGCAAGAATCACCAAGCAAAAGGTCTACAGATTTATTTTTGTGAATTCTGTAAAGGACGCCATCGAGTATCTTCAACATTCAAAGACACTACGCAGACAGCGGCAGCCCCACTGCCCGTTCATTAGTCGTTGGCCAGAATGAGGACAGGAGGGAGAAATTCGCTTTCTCGCCTGTCCCGGTCGTCCCGCGCGGCTCAGATAAGCGCAGTCCCTGTAAGACTTTGAGGACCAAAAACTTTCCCGCGTCGGAAGGAGGAGCCCCGGAGGGTACCCGCTGACATTAGAGGGTGTAGTCGCAGATGTCGCGCTACTGTTGCAGGCAAAGGTTTCCATGTCTGCGGGGAGTGCGGAAGGCAGGGGTTGTAAAAAGGTGGAACTCCAGTGCTCCCGGCCTGCTAATGGCCAGAACGTCTGCCCAAGATTCCCCTCGCCCGCGACCGTTCACGCCAACGCTCCTGGACCAAGACCCTCTCCTCTTCCCTCGGATGAGCCATTTGCTGTGTGGGTCACCGCTCCGCGCTCACTGTGTCTGGAGGATTCTCTCCAGCGGGTACCGTATCCGCGGAGGAGGAGCTTGGAGAGGCAGGGCGGAGCCAAGTCCTCCCAGGACCCGCCCCTTGGCTGCGTAGCTGGGTGATTGGATGCATCGGAATGCCGCCTTCTAGGCTGTCCCGGGAAGTGACCCGTGTGGCCGGAGGCGGGTCCCTGGCGCGTGCGGTGTAGAGTGCGGGGTACCTGGCCGGCGAAGGGTGGGGGATCCCGCGCCCAAGCAACCTCTAGGGCTGGGCTGCCCGCAGGGATTTGGGAGCTCTGGAGTGCTGCACGCCTGTGGTTTCTCGTGTCGGAGAGGTGTCTTTCTGAGCTCTCAGGAATTCCGAGAGCATTTGGGAAACTTCTCGCCCCCACTCCTTGCTCCCTACTTTCTGTTGGGAAAGCAGTTGCTGAGTTGTTTTATTTCCTCCCCCAATCAGACTCTGTAAAAATAGCCGTGCGCCGGGGCGACCGAGCCAAGCTCTGCCGCCCCGCTGTCCCGGGCCGGGTGTGGACCTAAAAATACCCGGCGGTCTGGAGCCTGTGCTCCGGGTGCGGGCGGGTCCGGCCGGGCCGCAGAGGGCGTCTGGAGACCGGAGAAACGGCGGCCGCCTGGCCCCTCGCCTCGGCCGGGGCTGTCCCTTTAAATCCTGGAGGAGGCAAAGAGAAAAAGGGAAAGAAAGAAAAAAGACGTGGAGCCCCGAGAGGAGGGTGGCTCTGCCCGGCCCCCAACTCTGCCCCTGCGCCGCGTCTTGACTGCCGCCCGCCGCCTCTGCGGGTCCTGGGTGGCCCCCGCAGCGCCGCCCACCGCCACAGTTACTGACAAAATAGAAATTAATTGGAACCAAGGAGGAGGTTTAGACGCAGCAAGTGCATGTGTGGCAGGGCGGGGAGGGAGCGCAGCGGAGGGGGCGGGCGCGAGCGAGAGGCGACCGCAGACATCCGGGCCCTTTAGCCCACTGCGCCCCCCGAGCCGGTGGCGCGGGCAGCGCGGGCGCCGGGCGCGGGGCGCGGGGCTGACAGCCGCTGCGAGGGAGGCGGGGCGCGAGGAGGGCGGAGGCGCAGCGCGGGGAGGGAGGAGCTGCCGCGCACCCGCCGCTGCCGCTCGGTTCCACACCGCGGGCGCAGCCCCGCCACGAGACTCTGACAGCCGCGCGGCCCGCGCTGCTCCGGCGCACAGGGACGGACGGACCGCGGCGGCCAGCGGCGGCGAAGGAGGACGCGAGGACCGCGGCCTGGCGCCAAGTGCGGGAGGCGCGCGGGTCCGGCGGCGCGCAGAGGTGAGTGGCTTCGCGCGCCAAGCCGGGGCACCGGCTGCGAGCGTCGCTGTCTCCTCCGCACCTCGGCTGCCGAGGCAGGTCGGGGGTCGCGGGGCTCCCGGAAGGTGGCTCTGCATCGCTGGTGCGGGAGAGTGATCTCCCGGACTGTTGCTAGGCGGCTGGCGGTCCGCGCGCCCCGGGGCGCGGGCGAGGGCAGAGGCGCTCTCAGCGCGGCGGGCAGGAGGCGGGGGGCTGCGGTGGCTATTCAGGGGCTCCGAGCGGCAGCCATGCAGCGAGAGGAGGCGGGAGGAGGGAAGGAGGGAGGAGGGGAGAGCCAGCGGAGAGCGAGCCAGCGAGCGGGCGCCGCGCCTCCTGGCTGGCACCGTGGCCCGGAGCGAAGTGGCGCGCGGGGCTGGAAGGGAACTTTTGCGGGCGCGTGCGGCCCTAGGCTCGGCGGCGCCTTCGGGCCCGGGCGGGACGGGCCTGTCGGCAGCCACAGGTGGTTTCTGCCAAAAGTTTTACCACACTTCTGCCAGGAAGGCGCGGGAGCAGTTTGGAGAGTGGCGGTTTCCTGAGACTTTGGCACCCACACCTCATACCATCTTATCTTGAAGATTAGGACAGGGGTTGGAAAGTCTGGGATCCTGCATCTCGCGACGCGCCTCGAGGTCTTCGTGCTGGTCCCTGACCGAGGTGGCGTCTTTGCAGCACCTTGAGACCCATGCTGCTGTTCGTTGGGAAGTTGTAGGAAATGGGTGCACGCAACGGTTCCTCTGTGCCTCAGGAAAGCTAAGCCAGGGCCAGCCGGGTACCTGTCGCCCGCTCAGGGCAGCGCGGTGTCTCTTCCAAGCGACACGCACAGGAACCGGGCGCGTCTTCCCTCATGGTGTGTGCGTCTCTTGCGTCTTTGAAAGCGAGTCCTCTTTGGCTTTTGTGTTGTTTTGTTACGCGGGCTGCTTCTTTGATTTCTTTAGGAAGAGGGCGGAAGAGGAACCAAAGAAAAGCGGAGCGGCAACCACTCTCGTTTCCTTTGAATCCAGCGGCGGAGGCTAGTATCCTAGGCGTCGAGGGTCCAGGACCAGGGGAGCCAAGAGTTGGTGGAGTGTGCTGCCTGCCTAGGAAGCCTCGCAGGACCATTCGCTAGGCTAGGACTGGGTTTCTGAGGTCTCTGGAACAGAAAGAGGGATGAGAGTGGGAAGGGAGGACCCTCAGAATAGGAAGATGTGCGGTGGTCAGCTCTGGGGAGAGAGGCTCCGAGAAGTCCAGCGGTTTGGCCCCGTTCCTCACTGGCCAGGTTGATGAATCTAGGGCAGCGAGGTTAGCACCACCCGGGTAGGTCCGTCCTGGGATGAAAGAAATCATTATCCCGGGAGTGGGTCTGATACCCGGGTGTTGCAAGTCCATACAGAACGGCATGAGAGTTGGAAACACTCAGTCCTTCATTCTGGCTGGTCCTGCTCCCACTCCCTGTTCCCCCAACCCCAATAAGTATCTGAGGAGAAAGCATGCCTTTTGCTTTAAAGGAAGTCACAGAATTTTAGAGCTGAAAGAGACCCTAGAAATATTAGGAGCGCTCATTTTACAGATGAGCAGACTTGGGCCCAGGGAAGGAGAGAGACCTGCCACAGTGGTTAGAGGTCCAGGGGGACTAGAAATGACATCATCCTCGCAGGCCAGGGTGGAGAGAGTTCCCTCAGCAAAGCCTTGGAGGGCCTGAGATCAGAAATGCCACCCCCACACTCCAAGCCCATCATGGGCTCATTATCTGGTGCTTTCTACATCCATGCTTGCCAGCTAATTTCCTGTCCTCTGCCCTTGGCTTGAACAGAATCAGAACTGTCACTGCAGAGTTCCAGTCTGACGCGATCCTAACTTTTCCTGCTCCCTCCTCACCCCGAATCCCTCAAACTCCTTTTGTAACATAATGTGGCTTGATTAGCCAAGATGAGTTTGCAGCTTGTCTCACTGTGAAGCACCCACTTTCCGTAGGATGCCAGAGCTCTGTTTTCTTGGTAATTAGGTTTTACAGATATTTTTGAAAGAGAGCCCAATTCTGGATCAATTACACTTGGACACAAATGCTGTGCTGTTGTGGATACTAAATGAGAAAGATGAGTAATTATCTGGGGGAGCTGGAATAAATGTTGTTATGAGGATTTGACACAGCTATTAGACATCAATGAGTGGGTTTGCAGTAAATGTTTTTTACGTTGTATTTTATTGAGCAAACAAAGTGTCTTAATTAAAAAGAACTGCGAGTTGGCCACTTGAATTTTAGCCACTTGTTTCTTACCAGCGTGCATGGGTGGGCAGGATTTGAATGATAAACAGAATGATTGTTGAGAGAACTTTTTTTCCCTCCCAAACCTAAATACTCCAGCGCAATGCTTGTTCTTCAGTCTATAATGTCATGGTCTGGTCTGCAGAGCCATAGTAAATCAGAATCGGTCTGGATGTGGTGTATGTCAATCTGTATTAGTCAGAAATGACTTGTAAGTGGGAATATATTGTAAGTGTGATGCTTTCAAGGGCATGCAGTGTCAAGAATTCAAGGCTAATGCAATGTCACCGAGCATAATTCTTCTCTTGTCAACAGATAAGAATCAATGTCCCCAAAGCTATGCTTGGGGCACCTGTGGAAGAAACCAAGATGGGTACCTTCATGATAATACAGTGTTGTTTTTTGACATGACCTTTTCAATTTCCACTGCATGCTAATCTCATAGGTAGTTCATAGTTCAGCTCTTGTCCCTCTTACAGATGGGGAGACTGAGGCAGAGAGAGGGGAGAATGTTAGTCCTGTAACTTTGCTCGCTGCATTCACATACTCTGAGCATGTAACCTGGGGTTTCTGGGCTGACCAGGGTGTGAGAGGCCCCCCGATAATGTGGCAAGCCCCTTGCCCCTCTTCAGCACTGTAATTACAAAGGGGCGTAGAGGTGTGGTGGGGTTATAGTCGCAGTTCATAGGAGGCCACTCACTCTCACGGGGACCTGAAGGACTTTGTTCCCCACCCCTGCTGTGGGCGTGCCGTTTCCCTCCCTCTTGCAGCAGGCTGTGGGAACTTGGGCGAGGAGGGACCAGCTGGCTGGGGCTGGGGCGGGGGTGTGGGATCTGTGCCTGTGTCGGGCTGAAGGAGTCTAGGCTATTTATAACCTCTCCTCCCCTCCTGGGAAGAAGAGACTCAAGGGTCTGGAACCATACTTTGCGCTGACTTCTCCCCAGGACGGCTGTGCCCACTGGGCAAAAACCTGCTGCCTGGCAGCATGGCGGGTGTTGGAGTGGCCGCTGGGGAGGGGTCTGCAGGGCTGCTCGGAACTTCGGCTGCTCTGGGGGATTTGGGATACAAACATTTCCTAGAGCCAGTGGGTGCACTTTTCCTTGGGCATGGAACCCCTATTTGCACAAAATGAGACCACACCCCAGAAACCTCACAGGGCAAACCTAAAGTGGGGGTAATTGGCTTTTCTGAAATAATGGCAATAATGATTTTTATGCAGGAGGAGATTCCAAAAGCGACACGTTAGTCGTTAGTCGTGGTTCCCTGTGACTGTGAGCCCTGGCTTTTCTGAGTGATGCTGGCTGAGGAGGTTCGAGGCACGCACCCAGAGCTCTTTCCCTCCTTCCCCACCCCTTCCCCAGACCAGTCCCGGTGGTCCCCCTCACCTCCCACTCTTCAAGCCAACACCAAAACCCTCCTGTGTCCTCAGATGAATAGTACCTGCCCGTCCCACCGATTACAGCTTCATTCCTGAGACCAGGCAGGCGTGTTTTCTCCTTGGGTCAGTGGAGGGAGGGATGAGGGTGGGGGCAGAGGAAGCGGGCCAGGCACCGATTAACCCTTTGGAGTGAGTTAATCCACCCTTCAGAACCATGTCAGGCGTTCACAGCACGTTTTCCCAGGAGGCCTGCTGGGCAGCTCCTGACTGAGGGCGATGCCCCATGAGCCCGGTGCAGCTTTGGGGTCCGGACTTGTGTCGCTCATCTTCACATCCTTCGCGCTCGGCACAAGGCCTGGGCACGGAAAATGTTTGCTGAACGCCCACCAAGGGCTGAGTGCTGTGAAGAGTGTGTTGGGAGGGCAAGGGTATACAGTGGGGTGTGGATGAAAAGAGACGGGATTCCATAGGCATTCTGAGAGCCCTGAGTCAAGCTGATTGGCCATCAGAGATGGAGGGAGCACCCGGTCATTGAGTCACCTGAAACAGAGATGCAGTCCTTCTCCACGGGCTGTCACAGCACAACTCAGCCTCAAGGAGCTGGGGACTGAGTTTCCTATAGTAAGGCAGGGGGGCCACTCCTGTGCGCCCCTCCTGTGGGCTCTCCAGGGTCTATGCCCTGCCTGCCTGTCTGAACCCCCTCCACTCTCTGTGCTCCAACCACCTGGCTCCTTTTTGTTCCTTGAACACATCAAGTTCACGTGTTTCTCCATGGCTGTCCCTGTCTGCCAGGCCCTTCCCATTGATCCTCCCACAACTGGCTTTCCCTTGTGGTTAGATCTGAACTGAAATAGCCTGGTAATCTAGTCTTCATAGCAGCCCAGTCTATCTGGGGTATAGTCTTAAAAAAAAATTATTTATTTATTTTTTATATTATTTATTATTATTATTATTGTTATTAATTTTGGCAGGGGGTGGAGGTAATTAGGTTTATTTATTTTTAGAGGAGGTACTGGGGATTGAACCCAGGACCTTGTGCGTGCTAAGCATGTGCTCTACCACTTGAGCTGTACCCTCCCTATTCTGGGATATAGTCTTGATTCTCCTCGCATTTATTGTCTGCCTCCCCCACTAGAATGGAAGCTCTGTGAAGGCAGGGAGCTTGTCTGTTTTGCTCCCCATTGTATCCTCAGTGCAGAGCGGTACCTGGCACGGAGCAGTGGCTGAGGAGGTAGTTGGTGAGCAGATATGCCCATTAGTACTAGGGGGCGTATGAAGATGAGACGGCGGGGGAGGGAGGAGCCCTGCCCTGGGGGTCCCTTTAGCCTAGAGGTGGAAGTAAAGCTTGTTCTTACACACTCAGATGTGTGGCAGGGAGGGAAGGTGACATTCAAGAGGTGCAGCCCAGGAGGGGCCGTGGTCAAGCAATGTTAGCCCTGATTTAACAAGGGTGGTTGGCGCAGGCAGGGGGGGTCTTCCTCCAGTTGCTGAGTTAAGAGTTGGGGAGCCCTGGCAGCTGACCCACCTCCAAGGCTGAGGTTCCTCCAGCTTGCTTGGCTGCCATCTTTCCCTCTCTCGCTCTGTTTATTTACTTCTTTGGTGAGCGAGCGTTCCAAGCATAATGCCATCCTTGGAGAGTCAGGAATGTAGTGTTTTTCCACCAGCTCCATTCATTTGCAGCCTCCTCGGAACAGCTGTGGACAGCTGGCTGCCAGCGTGGATGCAGGGAGAGCTTCTCTTCAGGGCCAAGGGGTACGCTCAGCCCTGCAGGAATGGGGAATTTCATTTGTGTTTCACACCCTGCTGATTTCCAAACCCCACTGAAATGGTGCCTGTAAAAACAGATTCATGAGGAAATTAAAAAACTATTAGCGTTCAGTGTACTGCTTATTTTCTGATTATAAAAGCAATAAGAGTCATGATGGGAAATTTGGAAAATATGAAAAGGTGTAAAACTAAAACTCCAAACTGCTTACAACACGCCAACTTTGGTGTGTTTCCTTCCAGTCTTTTTTCTGTATCCACCACAACACACACACACACACACACACACACTCACATACAAATATAATTAAGATTAAACATTGTTTTCTAAAACTTTAAAAACTCATATCATCTTTTCATAAACAGAAAGATTTCTTTTTCTTAGGAGTCTGGGACATTCCCACTGCGAATCACTGATATTTAGAATAAAATGTATTTTCCAAGTCTCCTCACTGGCTGAGAATATTTCATTGAGGTTCACCATCTGCAGTTTGAGTTAGGAAAACAGCTCCCCCATCCTGCCCCACCTCCAATACTTTGCGGATGTGCTTTGAAAAGTACTTCTCACTACACACCTCCCTCCGTCGTTGTGTTAAGAGCTACTGGTACATGGTGTTGCAAGCTGTCCCTTACTGAACGTCCTATCATTTTTACCAATGATGCCATCCTGTTCTTTAGACACATATTTTAATGGATGTGTTGCATTCCTTCAAGGAATGTATCATATTTGTTTACCACTATGAAAAGCAAAACAAAACCCACTGCCCATTAACTGCTCATTCCTTGACCTAAAAATAACAGCAGGAGAACCCCGAGAAATATGATCTAGTATTATCGGATTCGTGTGTTTAGGGCATCACTGTTTGGGGGAAACCTTGGCTCCTTCAGGAGCCCGGGGGCTTTGTCGCTGTCATGGCTGTGCGCAGGGCCTAGTAGGATGCCCGGCCTGCCGTGGGTGCTGAGGAAGTGTTTTGCTGAGTGAGTGAAATACAGAATCCTTCCTGTGGGAGGTGAGGCCCTGATTAAGCCCACTGATGTCAAGGCCTCTGTTGAGAGTGAGTTCACGGGGGAGGGAGGAGGGTGGAGGGGTGGGGGAGAGCATTACCTCCTGGGAACCAGAGTGCGGAAGGGTGGCCTGGGATGGGAAGCAGCTTTTTGACTTAATATTTTGTTTTATTTTATTTTATTTTATTTTATTTTATTTTATTGAGTTACAGTCAGTTTACAATGTTGTGTCAATTTCCAATGTAGAGCACAATTTTTCAGTCATACATGAACATACATATATTCATTGTCGCATTCTTTTTCACCGTGAGCTACCATAAGATCTTGTATATATTTCCCTGTGCTATACAGTATAATCTTGTTTATCTATTCTACATATGCCTGTCGGTATCTACAAATTTCGAACTCCCAGTCTGTCCCTTCCCACCCCCCACCCCCTGGCAACCACAAGTTTGTATTCTATGTCTATGAGTTTGTCTGTTTTGTATTTATGTTCATTTGTCTTTTCCTTTTTTTTCTTTCTTTCTTTTTTTTTTAGAGTCCACATATGAGCAATCTCATATAGTGTTTTTCTTTGTCTTTCTGGCTTACTTCACTTAGAATGACATTCTCCAGGGACATCCATGTTGCTGCAAATGGCACTATGTTGTCATTTTTATGGCTGAATTGTATTCCATTGTATAAATATACCACTTCTTCTTTATCCAGTCATCTGTTGATGGACATTTAGGCTGTTTCCATGTCTTGGCTATTGCAAATAGTGCTGCTATGAACATTGGGGTGCATGTGTCTTTTTAAATTAAGGTTCCTTCTGGATATAAGCCCAGGAGCGGGATTTCTGGGTCATATGGTAAGTGTACTTCTAATCTTTTGATGAACCTCCATACTGTTTTCCACAGTGGCTGCACCAAACTGCATTCCCACCAGCAGTGTAGGAGGGTTCCCTTTTCTCCACAGCCTCTCCAGCATTTGTCAATTGTGGACTTTTGAATGATGGCCATTCTGACTGGTGTGAGATGATTGACCTCATTGTAGGTTTGATTTGCATTTCTCTGATAATTAGTGATATTGAGCATTTTTTCATGTGCCAATTTATCATTTGTATTTGACTTAATAGTTTTGATGGATTTTTGAAGGCAGTAAAGTTTAGGTGGAGCCTTGATATAAGGGGCTAGAGGCACTTAACTCTGTGAGACAGGAAGTCGAGGGCACCCAGGTAGGAGGCATGGGCCACGTGGAGCCTCAGGGTCAAGAGAACGGGGACATGTCTGCCAGCCTGGCATGTGGGGTGCAGCCCAGCCAGGGAACGGCTAGAGATGGGGACCCTGCAGACTGGCAGCTCTTCAGGAGCCCAGAACCTACTCCCGGGGAAAGCTGGGTCCCTGGGGACCACGGGGCCCCCAACCTGCCTTCAGGCAGGTGTTGTCCCCATACTGCAGAGGAGGAAACTGAGGCCTGGAGAAGTTAAGGGGTGGTGAGGAGTGTGGGTCTGGAGCTGCTCAGACCTGAATTCTGACTTGGCCACTTTCCAGTGGTTGCCCTAGGCCCGGTCCTCAACCTCCCTAAGCTGTAGTTTGCTAATCCAGAAAGCAGTGATAACCAGCTTCACTGGGTGGTTGGGACAATGGGATGAGAAGATGCACACAGAACACTTGGCACGGCTCCTGACAAAGATGAGGGCTCCCCACAGGGAAGCCGCTATTAGCCACGTGTTTTGTGAATTTCTGTTTCTAACCTGAAGGGAGAGGAGAGACAAGACCAAGGATTCACGTCAAAGGTCATTCACAACTTTCTCTCCTTCCACCTCCTCCTTCCCAAGCTACCACCTGACTTCAGGGGATGGAAATCCTACAAGGAAGATGAGCGTTGGGAAGCCAGTGCCCACGTGTAGGTGGAGTTAATGTCCCTTGAGGGGCGGCAGGATTCCTTTCCTTCCCTCCCACCTGCAGAAGGCAAGACACACGTCTGATGCTCACCCTGAGGCTTCGGAGCCTCAGTGTCGCTGTCGCTGTCAGGGGCACCATGTCTACTAAGGCATGCCTGTCACGGTTAGCCTTGAGAAGAGAGGAGGGCCGCACAGAGGATGAGACTGGGGACAGGTCATTTTTCCTGATTGGGAGCTGAATGGATAAACGGCTTATGACCTGGAGCAGCACAGCCTAGCGGAGATATATTGTGAGTCATCCTGGTAATTTAAAATTTTCCGCAGTCACATTTTTAAAAACTAAAAAGAAATGGGTAAAATGAATTTTAGTAAGGTGTTTTGTTTAACCCAGTATATCCAAAATATTATCATTTCAACGTGTGACACTAGTCACATTTCCAGAGCTCTGTAGTCTCCTGGGGTCGGTGTGGTGAGCCTGGGACACAGGTTGGGAGGGCCAGTCTGGGGGGTGCTGGTGCTACCTGGGGCCCTCTGTGTGGTGAGGGGAGGCCGCGGGGCCTCTGGCAGGGAACGTGTCAAAAGCAAGCAAATAAGGGAAGAAGTGAAGGGTTGTGAGACCTCCCCTGTTGTCTGGGCCCATGGTGGGCGAATTGTGTATTCCTGAGGGGGAGCGGGTCCACTATAGGCCTGTTTCCTCATCTGCAAAAATGAGGTTGTGCCATGTAAGAACCCTTCTGGCTCTGGTGTTCACTAATCCCTGTGAGAAAGACACGGAAAGCAAACTTAGCCACTTCCTAAGTTTGAAGTGGGTGGAGGTGGGGCTTAGAGAGAAAGTTCTGGCAAAAGAGAAAACTGCGGGGCCCCACGTTTTAAAGCATCTCGTTAGAAAGTTCTGTCTGGACAGTTTAGGGAGACGTATGTGTCTCTCTAAGTGTCTCCAAGGATGGACAATATCAGTCACTGCCGTTAAGCTGCATTTATTTAAAAGTATGTTTTGGGGGCGGTGGGGGGATATGTGTTAACTATTATTTTTAAAAAATGACATGTTTTCATTGTTTTTAAATCCTGAGCCTGCCTCTTGTTCCCGGTCATCCCAGATGGCTGTGAACGACAACCATGAAAGAGGGGAGCGGCCCTGCAGGAAATATTAGAGCAAAAAAGGAAATATTTCAGCCCCGTCATAAATGGGCACTTGGCCTGTCCAGAGAGGATGTGGGAAGAGAGAGGAAAAAAGCAGCAGGTGTGTTTGGAGGGAAGGGCGTGTCCGCAAATGTATTTTAAGCTCCTGAAGTCAGAGGCCTTGGTCTCATCACACTGGGGAGGAGGAATTTGAGGTTTTTATCTCCCGGCCACAGGCTTCTGTGGGGGGGAAGGAAACGCTTTCTCCTTTTTAAGGAGTGTCTCTTCGTTTTAAATTAGGTTGTCACTAAGTAACTAGCTGCGTCTACCTGAGGATTCCCCATTCCCACACAGGAAAGCGCCTGCGTGCTGTAAAGAGCCGATCCAAACACTTGCAGCCAGCGATGAGGAAACTGAGGGTCAGAGAGGCCCCACCACTCTCTGAGGTCCCCCAGAAAGCCCCTGCCTGTGCCGAGACGGCTGCCACGTGTCCTTTTGACCACACAAGTTTGCCTCCTTGGTTTTTGTCTTTTCCACAGTTAACAGATGACTCAGCCAGGCTGCCTTGAACCATTTTTAAATGCGGACTTCTCTTTTATGTTTTCCTAAACTAGATTTTTTTTATTACTTTTCTATGCATTGTTTGCTTTGAATTTCTAATTTAATTTTTTCGAATAGGTCAATACTTACGTGGTTTAAAATTCAAAAGGTACAAAAGGGTTATTCAAAGTGAAATGTCTTTCTCTCACCCCATCTCCCCATCCCCCTCTCCCTAGGCAACCGTGGCTACTGGGATCTTCAGTTTAAATATATTTGTGCACATACTGGGAAATACGTAGATGTGTGTGTATGTATACATTCATGTGTGTGCATACTTCTAAATTTTTTTTACCCAAATGGAAGCACATGATACACATTATTATTTCACTTTACATTTGCTACTGAACAGTAAGTCTTGACTGTAAAGAATGTCTTTGATCTTTTTGCTTATTTGTTTTGAAGGCATAAATTCCATTATATGGCAATACTTTGACTTATTTAGCCAGGCCCTCATGGATGCATATTTTAGTTGTTTCAAGTCTTTTGTTTATCCAATTTTCCTGTTTTTAACCCAATGATTTCTTTTTTATGAAAGCAAATCTTGAGTTTTCTGAATACAGGCCAACTGATAGCATTCTAAGCTTGTTGATGTATTGTTCACGAGATGCTTCAAAGAATAAAATTGCTTCCTTGTTTAAGGATGAAGAACAGAATAAGTGATCTTTGGCATTGAACTTCCTGGGAAACAAATCACGTGGTCGACATTCACTCGTTAAGTCAATGTTTCCTGAGTTCCTACTGTGTGCTGTGCCCCGGGCCCCGGGGCAGGCAGTGCATAGGGGTAAGGGTGAGGAAGCAAAGAAGAAGGAGGTTTGCAGGAGAGCCCTCCCGTTCTGGGGCTGGAGTTGGGGGCAAGGGGTACCTTTGATGGGGGAAGACAACAGTTAGAGCAACGCTGGGGGCAGCCTTGATGAAGGAAAATGAAAGTCACAGAGGGAACGTTGGCCCTGTGACTGGGGGTGGGATGTGGGATGCCAGGCTGGGGCGCTGGGCTGATTGGCTGCATATGAGCAGCGAGGTTTCTGCCCGCAGGTCATGGCACCACGTCCTTGGTCCCTTTCATCTGCATTTCTTGGTTCCTGCCCATCTGTAAGGTCCTCTGAAGGGCAAGGTCTGGGACCCCGGCTCAGCCAGGCAGACTCTGTGTGTCCTTGGTGTGCTCCTGACCTTGAGGGGCTTTGAAACCCCTCTTTTTCCCAGGAAAACAAAGTTGCCTTCAGTCTGGAAAGCAAGGCTCTCTCTCAGGCCAATTCCTTCTCAGCAAATGGGCGGCGATGGCAGAGCAGCCCCATGGACAGAGGGAACTGGGGTCAGCGGGGAGAAATCAACCCCTCTGTGCTGAAGGAGGCACCCTCGACTGCCCTGAACTGGAGCTCCCTGGGCTGTCCCTGTGTGTATGCAGCTCCAAGTTCCCTTCCTGGATGGAGGGGCTTCTGCTTCCCAGGAATCCTGGCCCCAGGCCTGGCAGCCTGCCCTCTTCGGGGCTCAGAATGCTTTCTGGTAGCATCCCACAGCCTGAGTGTGGACCTTTATCAGCAGGGCTGAAGGCAACAGACCGAAGTTGCTGAAGAGTTCTGGATTAGTCCTAGAAACTGCCCGTCACAAAGCAGTTTCGCTTGTATGTGTTGAGGGGAAGAAGCTAGCATCCCGCCGAGAGCACAAGGTGCATCGGAGCTCCCCCTGTATCTTCAGCCTGGGCTAAGTTCCTCAGGGCTTCAGAAGAAGCCCAAGACGTTGTCTTGGCCTCAAGGATGCGAAAATCTGGCTGGGAAAACGATGATATGTATATAAGGCTAACACAAGCCTTACGCTGGAGAACTAAATGATACAGGATATCTTGTAAGAGCTGTAAAACTTCAAGGTAAAGAGAGGTGTGTGCCCGGAGTCAACAGGATCGAGACTTGAGATGAACCTCAGAAAGGCAGCATGGGAGGAGGATGGGCACTGACATCAATTTAGCAACTGCTGCATAGCTGGCACCCGTGCGATATGCCCATCAAGTCACACAACCACTTTCAATTAGACGTTATTATTCCCATTTAACAAAGCTCAGGGTTTCAGAGCCCACATTCTGTCCACTGCACCTACACTGACAGTCAGATTCCTGGAGATTATCCAGGGAGGGAGGAACAGCCTGTGCGAAGGAACAGTGGTGGGACCACTGTGCCCTGAGTCACTCTCCGCCAAGAAGTCTCCCCTCAGCAGAAAGGCATGTGTAAGGAACAGGTGGAAAAACATTTGGTTGAGGGGGTCAGGCTTGGAGGATTAATTGCAGTAAATCTTGACTCCTGGGTTGTTTACCCCTCTGTCCAGTTCACTTCTGATTTTTACCTGGTGTTATCTCAATTCTGGCATACGTCAGGTGATGCCATAATGTCGATTTTTGCATTAAACAATAAGCATTTAGGAAGAGATAATCCACTTTGATCCAACTATTAAAAACCATGTATTTCTGTCCAGAACCAAACTGGGATGATTTTTATCCATTGAGCAATATCTCTTTCCTATAACATTTTGGGAAATTGTTTTTTTGGAGCCATTTAAGGCACTGTTGTAAAAATGCAACTACTAGCACAAAGGAATATCAGGTCACTGGAATCAGGTGTTAAGACACCCCAGAGATATGTGTTTATCCATGTTTTCAAATCCTATAGATGGATGGTTCTATATTTCACTTCTGTGAGAACCACATGACTTGCTAATGATCTTGTGGCTCATGGTCAAGGATGAAAATTCCTCTTTCATTATACGCTCTATATGTACTGCGGACCATGTAGTATATGTTGTTAGGGGTGGTGAATGGACAGGAACAGAGGAATGGATGTGAGGGCTAGTAAATCCTGTGTGGTGGTTAAGGACCGCTTTCCAAGGCCCAAGTTTGCGTAAGTGTCCTCCAGTAGACTCCTTCTCCTTCTTTCCTTTTTAATGGAGGTACTGGGGATTGAGCCCAGGACCTCCTGCATGCTAGGCTTGAGCTCTGCCACTGAGCTATACCCACCCCCCTTTCCATTGGATCCTATCCATCTTTGTAATCCCAGGGTTTCTCTGTCTTAGTACTAACTTACAAATAAATACAAACCATTGGAACAAAAAAAACAGCCCTCCTCTTGTTTTCCTGACTGCCTTTAGCATTGGGAATTAATGAAGTGTTAGTAGATCTGAATCCCACCTGATGAGTTCGTGTCCATCTTAGGCTTCTTGCCTTGACTCTTGCAGAATATATAGGAAGGTCCCTGAGGGAAGGAAAATGCTTCCTGTTTCTGGTTTAGCTTTGATGTTAGATGTGCTTGTGCCCATTTTGAAAATCATCTCCTAACTCAGATTTCAGTTAGGTTCTAGGAACTCAGAAATCCATGCTCACACGGCTGGGTGGTACCCATGAGAAGCAGAGGGAAAGGTCCCAGTCGCTGTCCTTGCCAGCATGGGGCTACCGACGAGTGTGTGCTCCTTGCCTTTGTCTCCCTGGAACCCCGAGATGTTTTCCTAAGACGCTTTGCGACCCGGGTGGGGCTGGAGAGAAAGGTTGTGAAAGTGAGTTATTTGATAAAATAATATTTTTGCTTACATTATAGAAAACCAAATCGCGCTATGTCTTATCTCCATTGCTTTGCCAGAAATTCCTCATGACAGATTCTGATGCGCCAGATCGAGCCACCTGGCTGAGTGTCCCCTATTTGGAGAAGTCAACTAAAAGCCATTGTTTAACTAGAGGCTTTTCTGTTGCTTCCTTACAATTTTCAAGACCCTGCCTTTGTGCAGATCTGACTCAGCAATGTTCTATTTTGGGAATTGGTGACCTCTTCTCATATTCTGGGCTTCAGTTCTCTAGTTTTCTGCTCTTTGCTCAGGACTGGTTATTATGTAGCTCTTGAGTCCGGGTCTGAGGTCGTCTCACCACGAAAGGACCCATCTTTGTACCAGGACTCTGCCCAGCCACTGGGTGCCGGAGTGACCTAGTTCCTCTTCCTGCTTGCCTCATGGGTAAACTAGCATTTTCACCATTGCAAATTGTTACATTCGCTGGGAAAGTAGCCATTTGCCAGAGTGGTAAAACATTTCAATAGAACATACACACACTTTCTCTCTCTTCCTCCTCCCTCCCTCTCCCTCTCTCCTTCCCTTCTTAAATGACATCATGGATGGAAAGCACCCAGCAGAGTGGCTGTCACAGAGCCCAGAACTCAATAAATATTATTGATTACTACTAATATTATAATGATCCTGTTCAAAAGGAAACTGTAACCCCCAGTTCCTTTGTGGTCACGCTTGAGATTCAGAAAGCTCTCTTAGCCTGGTGACCCATTCTGTTGTTTTTTTATGCTCCATCCTTCATACACACACAGCACATTAAGAGTCTGTTCATTCTTGGGATGTGTGTGAAATTCCAATTCCTGTCAGGAGAATTTATGTGTGGTTTTAGAGGGGATAATCGACCAGTTAGTATGTGCGCACTGATTTTATACACATACGCGTCGCCGTTTACAGCACACATTATAACATCTTCAGTCTCTGCCAAGAATGTGTATTTCTTAGCCCCGTGTATTTGCATATTATGGGTTCATAATTTTAAAGAGCTGTTAAGATCTCTACAGAAAAATGTAGTCACTGTACTCTGATGTTCTAAATCTCAATGTAGTAGTAAGAACCTGGCTAATTTTTGCCCCTGCTAATGTACCAGCCCTATAATTTTCACACACACACACACATACATACATGCTCCTCTGACTTTACTTCTAAGCAAGGATTTAATAGCTGGGAGCAGAGTTACGCTGCCTGTTCCCTAGACTTCATCACCTTTCCAAAATATATCGCACACATGGTACAATGTCCTATGGTCTTATTACCGATGATTAAAAAGAAGAGATTTGTTAAAATAAATGAGCCCGCTGCATCTGATCTTTCCCTGGTTTGGGTCCCTCACTTCCCACTCCTCACCACACCCTGCAGCTTTAGTCATTTGCCTGCCACGCCTCTGGTTTAGCTGCGCTCCCTGACAGGGCAGAGAGCTCTTCACAAATTGCCCTTTCAAGCTAACATCACCAGAAAATCCAGCCATCCACACCCCACTCTCCAATCAGTCATTAAAGAGCCTGCCATTGGCAGTGCTTGATTGGACCAAACGAAACAGAGCAGAGGAGAAAAAGAAACTTAAGACATTTTTAAGGTCTCGCGGGTACCAGGTACCTGAATTCTAAAAACAGTCACGTGGAGGTTTCAGGAAAAAAAGGATGCCAAGTTGAAGCCTAGTCTATTCCATTTCAGTGCAGGGAGAATTAAATAGCTGAGCTGTAGAAGTCTTTATTTTTTAAAAATATTTTTACTTGAAGTACAGTTTACAATGTTGTGTCAATTTCTGGTATATAGCATGATGTTTCAGTCATACATATACATACACATATTGGTTTCCATATTCTTTTTCATTATAGGTCACTGTAAAATATTGAAAATAGTTCCCTGCGCTATACAGTAGAAACTTGTTGTTTTTCTATTTTATAGATAGTAGTATAAACTCCCGGTTTATCCCTTCCCATCCCTTTCCACCCCTCTGCCTCCTCCCCTGTAGAAGTCTTTAGATGAGTTGGTTGCAATGGAAATGCTGCAGGAATCTACCGTCGCGCGGCCAACCTGGGCATCACTGGGCTGAGGAGCCAGCCAAGGCTGGGAAGGGGTCCAGTGGCTTTCTTCATTGTGTGGTCTGCTTTGCTCTTTTGATGTTCAGTCAGAAAGCAAACACTGCCCTGAAGACTGGAAGCTATGCCCTTTGGGGTATCAGGGAGGGTTTCGGCTTCCAGGAGGCAGAGGAACATCATTTTCCAGCTGCTGTCTTGGACTCAGACACTGAGGTTGCTGACGTCTGGGGGCTCATGATCACCTTGCTGTCCCTTGGTACTTGCCCCTTGTGGCTTATTTTCACTTAGGAATATTTGCTTTAGTCCTGTGTGTGTGTGTGTGTGTTCATCTCGAAAGTGTCCTGATCAAAACTTCTTTTAGTTTTGATTCAGAGCTTAATTGCAGAAGAATCAAAGGAAAATTTTACATTTAAAGAATTCTCTTTTTAAAACATTTTAAACAGCTTTACTGAGGTATAATTTATAAGCCATAGAATTCACTTTGTTTTAGGCTTACAATTCAATGATTGTTTTGTGACAATGTGTATATGTATAGATGTATATATGTATGTCAGGGAAAGTGGAGTATTAATGAGTGTTTTCCTCTCCCAGAAGGGGAGGAAAGGGGAAGGACGCTTTTTGGTTCCTGCAGCCCACGCAGGTGCGCTCTCTCCCTTCACTTTCCCTGCAGAAGGAGCCATGTGGGCAGGAAGTATGGGGGCAGAGCAGGCCCACGGGGCAGGGGGACACACTCTGGGACAGGCCCCTCCAGATTCCTCCCAGGTCCCACCCTGGCAGGTGGGGTTTTTTAGCACTTGGCCAACAACTGCTCCTCCCTGGTCATAACAGTTCACAAATGCCAAGGTATTGTCACATCAAAAGCATATTCATTAGCAATTTGGCTAAAACCATTTCCTGTTCTCACTCACAGGCTGTGCTGCAGTGGATTTCTGAGGTCATCCAGGCCAGTTCCCCTATATACACACAACAAATAATGTCCCTGGGGCTGAAGTTAAGTGGTCCAGGGCCAGTCACCAGCCAATGGTAGAGCTGGGGCCAGATCCTGGTCTCCTGACTGTCTAGGACGGTGGCATGGCCTTCTCACTGTGTTGCCCTGTTGGAATGGCCTCGCGTGGGCACGGGGAAGTGGGCAGGAAGGCAATGTGGAGGTGACCAAAGACCTGTTTATCTCCTTACAGGCATGTTGGGTACCAGCTCCCAAGCCCTGCTCCACAGCTGTCTTTTGGTGCTTTGAAGCACAGTAAGGATGCTACCCTGTCCCAGTCTGATTTTTAAGCACTTCTCATTATCTCGCAACCCTGAAAAGAGCAGAGGTCAAGTGGAGAACCCCCTCGCTTAGACCTTTTTTTCCAGAAACAGCAATCCTTTGATTATACCTGACAAGTCCAAGCAAGAAATTAGGCCAGAGAAACAGCCATAGCTTGTACTTGGACTTCTGTGTAGAAAACACTGTTTTAAATCCTGGTTGCATTTTGTTGAGGGTGTGTGTGTGTGTTAAAAGAAAGTTTTGAAAAAACTCTGTTTTGGGGTTAAAAAAGAGCATTTCCTCTTGAAAAATTCAAAGCGCTGAAAAAAAAAAGTTAGTGAAGAAACCAGTTGTATGTAGATGGTAGTTACTAGAGACCCAACGTGCGGTGGGAAGGGAAGATCTTATGCTTTGAAAGGCGAACAGTCCTTCCCTCTGATTCAAGGCACCATCACAGGGAGTTCGCCCTGCTGGGATGCTTGCTTCGAAGGCCTTTCCTTTCAGCCTTTGCCAGCTGGTGTGGAGCCGAAAGCCAACTAATGGGGCAGAAAGCCAAGCTTTCCCTTGTGCTGAGAGCCTGAGGGGGAGAAGTAGGTAGACAGCGGATCCGAACAGAGGAGCAGAGTCGTGACAGTCAAACAGTGGCAGTTACAGTGGCAGTTACAGCTGGACGGTTGAATGCTTGAGCCTGTAGGAACTACACGATCCGAGAAGACAGCAGTGTGGCAGAACGGCAATTGTGTCTCTGAGGTCCCTGGACCAGCAACACCAGCATCTCCTGGGAACTTGTGGGAAATGCCAGTCATCAGGCCCACCCCATGGAGACCACCTGAATCAGAAATTCAAGGGACAAGTCTAGTGATCTGTAGTTTAACAAGCCTTCCTGGGATGTTCTGATGAACTCCCAAGTTTGAGAACCACAGCTGTAGAGAGAAGAGGGTTATGTAAATAGGTTCATTTGTATCACTTTTTTTGAATTCCACATATAAGCAATATCATGTGATATTTGCCTTTCTCTGGCTTACTTCACTTAGTACAAAACAGAAAGAGAAACAAACATGGTTACCAATGGGCAAGGGGGGAGAGGGATAAATTAGGAGTTTGGGATTAGCAGATACAAACTACTATATATAAGATAAACAACAAGGTCCTACTGTATAGCACAGGGAGCTACATTCAATATCTCATAATAACCTATAATGAAAAAGAAAATATTGTATATATAACTGAATCACCATGCTGTACACTAGAAACTAATACAACATTGTAAATCAACTATACTTCAATTAAAAAAAAAAGAATGAGGGTTATGTTAAGCCATTTTCCATGGACAGCAGCTGAGAGTCAGAGTACTGATTCTGTATTGTTTTGTGAATACTGTAATTTGTTGTCATATCTGGTTAACTTAATAAAGAATTTTATTACCCTCTAGAATATATAGTTGAGTGAATTGCATATCAAAATCCGATGAATTGGACATTATACTTTGCCTTATAACGTGTTAAGCCTAAAATATTTCCATGCATTTCTAATAAAATTTTATTACAGGTGCTTCAGGAAACAGAAAACCAAAAATCCAATGAACTTCACTCAGAAAGAACATAAACCAAATCTTGAGAGTCAGAATGACTGCCTCTAATCCCTGACTCTGCCACTTACCAGCCACAGGAAGTTGATCATGTTCCTTAAGATTTCTGAGCCTCTTTTTTCTTGTTGAGTCAAGAAAAAAGTCAGGGTAAAAATGACTAACTTTATGGAGCTCTTGAGAGTAAAGGAGGCTGAGGGACACCACCTAGGCGGAGCTTAGCTCGGGGCCCCTGCCACACAGAGGCCTTCCCTCCCCTGGGTGGCGCAGATTGAGGGCACTGCCATCACGCGCTGCTTCTCTGGAGTGAGGACCAGCCTTGGGAGGGATGTGGTGATCCAGTCCGCTCACTCTGCTCACTTCATTTTATAGATGAGGACATGGGCTTTTGGAGATTTTAAGCCACGTGGCTGGTTATTAGCAGAAAGAGGGCAGGCGCCCCCATCCACTGCAGCTCAGCTCTGTGACTTTCCTGCCCAGGCCATTTGTCCTCATGCGTTGACCCTGTAGCACATGAAGGCAAATGCGAGGGCCAGAGAAAGGGTCCCTTGTCGGCTGCAGAGGTCTCTGAGCCGAGGAGAAGGAGCGGGTGACTGCCAGCTCTCACGGGGGTTGTCCCTCTTGCTTGCCTCTCAGTGCCTGGGTTTCTGGGCCGGGAGAGCACAGCAGGGATGGCAGAGCCATGGGTCTCCACACCTTGACCTTGGAGATGGAGTGCAGGTTTCATTCTGTCCCTGAAGAAGAAGGGGCTCGGGACAGCCAGGCCCTGGGGTGGGCTTGGAACTTACTCTGATCGTGAAGCTGTTGGAAGGTTTTAAGCAGGTGTGACTAAAGTTTTCAGTCTGCTGTGATTACAGTTTTAAAACGATCACCGGCAGTTATTACACATTGGCCCCAAGTGTTACCTCCCAGCCTGTGACTGGGCACGATAGTGGGAGGGGCTTTTACTTTGCATTTTGTTTATTACTCTTTGTTACTCTTTGAAGTTTTTTGACCATGTCTTACTTTTACTGTGTGTATATGCATTAAAAAACTAATTCAAAAATGAAGCTCTTTTCTAGACTAAGGGAAAATAAATTCTGTGGAGAATATGTAGTGCTTTGGAAAAAAAAGATTGAAATAAATTGCTTAGCAAAAAAAAAAAAAAAAAAAAAAAGACACCCTTTTTTGGTATGATTCCATTTGGACCAAAAAAAGTATCCATGTGTAGACAAAGTCCGGAATAATGAATATTAAAATATCATTAAGACTGAAGTTTTCTTGTTTTAGCCTGTATTTTCTAATTGTTCTAGTATGAACACGTATTACTTTTATAGTTAGAAAAAATGATTGATTTTAATGAAACCAGAAAAGAATTAGTCTTTGGTCAACGCAGAGGACTTCCCTTTAATAAGCGTCCCCAGAGCAGCCTTGTCCCTTCCTGTAGATGTCCATAGTTTCATCTGACATCAGTGACGGGGTCTTTAAATACACCAGCAGTGTTTTTCTGTTGGAAATCTGACTCCAGCTCAGTAAGAACAGAGCATCTCCCGATGTGGTAAAGGGATTCTAGAGAAGCCAACGTAACAGAGAATTCGGAGAGCATTCGTTCATTCATTTAATGATTCATTCAGAAATATGTATCAAGTGCCTTCTGTGTGTCAGGCCCCGTGCTGGGCTCGGCAGAATCGGTTGTGCATTAAGGAGCGTGGTTGCTTGCTTAACCCCGAGCGCTCTCCTTTTCTGTATTGATCTGGTTCTTTGTTTTTTATCAGGAGAGAGTCTTCCTGCATGTGAATGCAGCTCCAGCAGGCCTCTTCAGGCTGGAGTTCGGATCTGGGGTGGTCTGGGCGACAGTGAGGCTGTGAGGCCACTGGGGGAATATGGGGAGTACCTGGGGGCAGTCCTGACATCACTACCATTTATCGATATTTTCCCTGTGCTAAGTGCTCATGCGTATTTTCAATCTTTACACCAATACTTTAGGTGCAAGAGAATCAAGCGTCAGTGAAGTAAAGGGCCTGGCTTAGGATCACACAGCCAGGAAGCTGCATGATCAGGATTTGAATCCACATCTTCCCATCTTTCTCTGAGTCCCACTGTTTCTACCCTGCTCCCCTACAACCTAATCTAGAGAGGATACAGGCCCTCAGGTGTTCACAGGGTCAACAGGTAGGCCTACCACACACACAGACACACACACACGCGCGCGCGCACACGCACAGATACAGGGCACTGAACATTACGCGCACACGCACACACGCACAGATACAGGGCACTGAACATTACTCTGTGAATATGCAAATGACAAAATGCGGCTTTGATGCATGCAAAGTTAACCTGCTACTTCCAGCCTAAAGCTTCCACATTAATTCAGACTGCAGGGCAATTATTTAGAAAGTGTGACGACTCAGACAGGGTTGGGCTGAAATGTAACTTGGTCCAAATAAAGACAGGAGGCAGGGGGAGGCCAAAAGAATCCTATAAACAAGATGAGAGGTTGCCGCCTTTGAACTCTTAGGGAACGTCATTTTAAAGTACCGACACGCACGTCGAACAATCCTTTTGTCCCTGCTTGTTCTAGATCAGTTATACCAGTTGCTTCCATGTGAAATGGGCTAAGCTGTCCAAATGTCTTCCTCTTCCAGCTCCAACTTCTAAGATATTAGTATTTGTCAGTCTAAATGAAATAAGATATTTTTAAGTCAGTTTGCTAAAGCCAGCTTCTCTCAAGGATTTCCCAGTATAGAAAAACAAAGTAATACGAGCACTGCCATATTCTACAGACACTTAAAAAAAGTCAGTTACTGAGCAACAGTTTATTTGTTCTTTCTGTATCCCAACACACTGCTGGGTGCTGTGGGAAAGTCTATGTGACAATATAAGACACAGTATCTAATCTTAAAGGAACATATTCCCTCAGTGGGAATAAGACATGAATATCCATTGAAACAAGATGAAGAAAATACAGGATAGTATCAGAATTTGGTGGCAGACTGTTTGGTATCACAGATGTTCAGGGGAACGGGAGGAGGGTGGGATAATGAGGGCCGCTTTGTGGTGGAGGTGAGTTTTGAAGCGTGGCTGGGATTTTTATTGGAAGGAGGAAACAGTGTTATAAAATAAACCTGCATAACTAATTAGACCAGTGTTTAGGGTGAAAACCATGCTTCCTTTCTCTCCCTGCCGATTGGTATCATTTGTGATGTTACACTGTCGGCTGGTTTGCCACATCTGACCAAGTTCCCTGCCCACTTGTATCCAGGATACAGGGGCCCAGGTCCGTGTCCTCATCTTGCTACTCCTCCCTCTCCGGCCCATCTCACTTCTTGTTTCTCTGGCTTGAGGGAGGATAGAGGCAGAAGGTCAGACCCATCTGTTTAGCAATTAACTGAAGTTCAGGGAAGAGATTCACTGGAGGAGGCAGCTGGCCGTAAGTGATGCTACAGTGAGCCTGGGAGTTACCTGTGAATTTCAGATGACCAGGTTTTCTGTAACCTCCATTACAACTGCCTATTAAATAGAAATAAAACCCCATTCATTTTGAGGATCTATTAAAATGAAGGCTGGCTTGGTGAGTGGCTGCAGTACATTTCATACCAGCCTTCTCTCTAACCCAAGCAATGGGGCTTCCCAGAATGCTGTTTGTACACCTTTATCTTTCTACCAAAAGACCTCCAGTGAGTCCAGACTTCTGACTTCCAAATCCACTCTTGACCAGGCTCTCCTGTCTCACTGTGTGTCTTTGCACACCCTGACCCCAGCTACTCTACTGTGCTTGACATGACAGGGCACTTTATGCCCCCGCCTGGTTTTGCTCATTATAGCCCTTCAACCTGGAATGTTCTTTACTTCTCCTCTTTAAAATTCAACTCATCTTTTAAAATTTACCATACATGTCTCCTACTCCAAGAAGTCTCCCTGGATTGTCCCATGGGACCTAATTGCTCCCACTGCACTATGAGCGGAGGAAGAAGAAAGAGAATGGAGAAGCTGCATGCTGGGCACCCAGGAGGGTTTGGAAGATTTGACACGGAGAGGCTCCAGAGAAGTGCAGGGAATTTGGGAAGGAGAGAAAGGGCACCTTGAGAAATGTTTCTGTGGGTTATCATTTGGTGTCTGATATTATTCTTTGAGATGAAGCCAGACAAAACTGGAATCTCTGTTCAGTTACTGTAGGTTGCTAGACTCTGCATCTTTAACCAGAGTCCCCATAGAGACTGGGTGATGTGGGACCTCTGGATTTATTCAGGTTACCAGTTGCATTCTCCCTGCACATCTATACACAGGCTGTATCTCACCATCCTACACTCAAGGTTCTTTTGCATATTTCCTGCTATTCTATGACCTGGGTTTTCCAGAAGGGCTCTGATTTGTGGTTTGGAAAATATAATGACTGTGGGTACACCCAGCCTCTGCAGCTTAGAATGCATTCCCCTCTTTGGCAAGCATCCGAGCCCCTCTGTTTGCAGCACTGCACTGGCTGGGCTAAGTCCTTGTTGAATGGATGGGAGGACTAGGCTTTGAATCCAAGTTCACCTGGATAGTAGGTTGGTGCACTTTTCCTCCCTGTGGACTCTCAATATTTGCCCTCTGCCCATCCCTTCATCTCTTCTTTCCACCTGTCAATTTCCTGCCTAGAGGATGCTTGCTATTGGTGGTGGTGGTTGGGGGGGCGGGGGTCAGGGTTTCTTGATCAAGCACATCAGCTGTGATTGTCTGTGGGGTAGATGGAGAAGCCCTCTCCACCAGAGTGCAGCCTGCAGTGCGTTAGCCAGAGAGCAGCCTCTGCTTAGGAGACACCCCTTCCTGATTGCATTAGACAGGGGCTGGAATGGCAGGAATAATGGGTGGGGAGTCAGAAAAGAGCGGGGGTTAAGATCTCTGTTTTCTCATTCAAGCATCCTATGATTCTGTGACTCAGCCACAAGGGGTTAAAAAGAGTATACTTGTGGGAGCTTGGGGAGGGGGGAGAGGGAGGGGAGAATCTCCTTCTGGTGGAATCAGGGCAGCTGAAAGGCCACTCTGAGGGAGCTTTGTAGAGACACATGGGCTATGTGTCTGCGGCACTGGCTGCCTGCAGCATAACCATGTGGGCTGGCGAGGAGCAAGGAGCAAGCAGTGCTGTGCATGTTTGAAACCACAAATCACGACTCTGCAAATATCAAGGGTTTCCTGTGTATTTCTGAACTGCTGGCTGGAAGAGGTTAAAGGGACTTTTTGTCTGCTTCAGTTGCTTCTAGATGTACGTCTGTCTCTGCCCCTCTACCTTCCACTCCCAGCGGTAAGTGCTTTCTGGGCAGGCCTGCCTTTGTGTAGGGCACGTTTCAACCCCTTTGCAATAGCACATACATTTGGAATTGTAATGGGGGTGATTTTGTCTGGGGCCTTCCAGCCTCTCTGGCTATACCCCAAGGTGCGACCTGTAATTGCTGGGCTGGGCAAAACCAGTCGGCCAGGATGGGGACTGAAACCCTGACCTTAGTCCTTGATCATGGTGCTCTAATCCAGTGACCCCCGTCAGCCTCCGCAGAGGTTGTCAATGGCTTCCTAATTGCCACACACCACAGGGCATTGTGGGTACTACTAGGGTCTGCAAATGTCTCAAAGACCTACAGAAATACTTGAGACCTGAAAAGGAAAATGCTGATTGCAAGCTGAAAAGAGATCTGCAAACCGAAAAATAGTCACCATTGAATACAATGTCTGCCAAATGTATACGAGGTCTGCTGCAACTCACCTGGAGTCTGCGGTCATTGCCGGGACCCCACTCAGCCAAGGATGTGGGTACGTTTGATGGGGCGGCTGGGGTGAGGTTGCATCTGGTGCTGTGACTTATCATCCAACATTGTTTTCTGCCACATCGTCCCCAATTCCTTCCCCAGCTTCCTGAACACACCCTCCGGTTTCCAGCAGCTTCTCTTCTAGGGGTGTGGTGACATGGAGCAGGGGCCGTGCTCCTTTTCGTACCTCGTTAAAGATGCCCCCAGAGTGTTTTCAACCCCCAGTTTCCAGGGTGCAGGAGCTCTGGGGACAGTCTGGCTGGTTCCAGTGCAGGTGATGCCTTAAGGCTCAGCTGGCCAGGCTGGCCAGGCACAATTCATCAGGCTGAGATGACAGAGCAGGTGTGTTCTGTTGTATCAGAAGCTGGGGTGGGCTTGTCCTGGGGTGGGGGCCAGGGGGCTAAAACCACTTATCAAGCCTTGCTTTGTATTTCTATCCTTCTTCTCTTTACCGCCCTCTTTGCAGCAGTCCCCAAATCTTGCTGATTCAACCATCTAAGTGTCTTTTGCCTCCATCCTATTGGCCCCACTTCTGTATTTACTACTCTAGTTCAAACTCTTGTGATTTAAAATAAGATAATTCAAAAAGAACTGATGACACAGACAGATCCCTCTTTTCCACTAGTTCTGACCCCTAAGATTATTCAGCCTCCAGGATTATTTCCCTAATACCTAAGCTTAAAGTCCAGCACCTTTATCATAGCGTGAGACCTTTTCAAGCCTGGCTTCCAGAACTCCCTTCCAGCCTTACCCAAATACAGCAGCCTGGTGATGCTCTGCTGTTCGCTGTTCCTACAACATGCTAAACTCTCTTAGCTCTTTCTCACTGCTACCTCCTTCTCTGCTGCTCTAGAAAAAAATTTTTTATTTGTTTTTTTGTGGGTTATTTTTTGTGGGGGGAGGTAATTACGTTTTTTAAAATTTATTTTTAGAAGCAGCACTGGGGATTGAACCCAGAACCCTGTGCGGGCTGAGCATACACTCTACCTCTTGAGGTATACCCTCCTCCCCTAGAAAAATATTTAAAAAAAATTTCGACAATTCAGACACCCAAAAATATAAGAAGAAATGCAATGAAAAGTATTCTCCTGTCCTTAAGCCGCATCAGTATTTTTTTTAATTCTTTAAAAAATTTTTTTGTAGGGTAGGTAATTAGGCTTACTTTTTTATTTATTTTTAGAGGAGGTACTGGGGATTGAACCCAGGACCCCGTATATGCTAAGCATGTGCTCTACCACTACCATGAGCTATACCCTCTCCCCTCATCAGTTTTTTTTTTTTTCTAAGATTTTAATTGTATCAGTGTTTTACAAAAGTTTTTGGTTTGGGGATCTAAAAGGAGTTCTTAATGGAGGGAAATGCTATATTGATCTGAGCCAGTAGCCTGGTAAGTATGAGGGCGGATATGTGGACAGTTGACTCATGGTCTCTTGAGACTAAGATACTGTCCTGTCCACTTCTGATTACGTTATGGAAATCAGTCGTGATGTAATGCCTACACGTGAAAGATCATGTCTGGCCCAGCTAAGTGAAGAAGGAAAGGTTGGGCCAAATTTGAGTTCCTGCTGAACAGTGATCAAAGTACCTGGCCTGCCACTGCCCCGTCTTTCAAGATGCAGCATATACCTTGAGAGCAGAGAGAGGGGAAAAAAGAATGTTAACTCTTGGTCAGCTGCATATTTTGTCATTGGGGGCAAATTTTTTATTTAAACGTTATTTGGAGTTACGCATATTTAGGACGGCAAATCACCCGCCCAGTGACGACAAGGATGTGTCCTCAAGGGAGGTAGTCACGTGGCTTCTGAATTTATATCACGTTATGAGTTTCAGTGGTATTCTCCATCTCTTGTGGCTTGGATGATGCGGAGATGACTGAAAGAAAGTAAAGAGTATGTAGGTTTCACTTACGTCGGAAGGGGTGTCATCACTGAGGGTGTGTGACCCCAGGTGGTAGGTTTTGAAGGGGCATTAGTACGATAGTAGCTGTCAGTGATTTCACTTCCTTTGTTAAAAGTGAAGAGATTTGTGTACTTTCTTACTATCAAAACCAGACTAAAAAGTCACCATGGCCCAGTGTAATTTAGTGATTAAGAGCTGCTGGTTTTGTTATTATTTGTCATCTTTTAGTTATTTTTACCAAATGGTTTTACAAATTTATTATAAAAAAAAAATAGTCCCCTGTCCCTTTACCTCCATTTCCTCCTCTCCAGAGGCAACTATTTTCACTTCTTTCTCCTGAATTATTAAACTTATGTCCATATTTCTAGTTAACATTCATAAGCAACCACTTCTTCATTTTTCAGTTTTAGGCATTCTCTGTTGGCTTCCTACTGGTGGGAGGTGAAAATTTAGTTCTTTTGCTGCACCTGCCCTCCATCCGGCACTACAATACATATATACATTCATCAATTGTATTATTGTTCTCAATTGAGTCACTGCCTCCGTGTAAATGGATAATATATCTGTTTACATTGTCACGTGACTCGCACACCTATGGGAGGAATGATATAACTGACATTGAGCTTGACCATATGATTAGCTTGGTCAAGGGAATGTGAATGGAAGTGATGTATTCCACTACTGATCAGAAGTTTTAGAGTCATTGCATGGTTTGGGTGAGCTACTCTTTTCCCTCTGCCAAGAAGATGGACATGTGCCCTTAAGAGGCTGATCCTTTATCCTAGATCCTAGAATGGAGGAGATATATGTTATAGTCACCACTAACCCACAGCTATGCTGCAGTGTTACATGAGTGAGAACATTTGTAAACTGTTGAGATTTATTTTGTTATTGCAATGTAACCTAGCAAAACCTGACTGATGTCTTCCTTATCCTCCCAACATATTTATATCATAAATATTGAGTGTTTACATTGTTACGATTGTGTTCATGCTCTTTCCAAGTGAAGCATCTGGTATCTCTGTGATGCTGTTCCTTTCTTGAATCACTCTTCATTTTCCTTAAATTTCATCATTGCCTTATTTTTCATTTGCTTATGATTTCATGTTCTTATTACTAATTCAATCCCCAAATTCCTGCTAACTATCTAAATCTCTTCTTAAAATGACCAGATTTCATTTTATTCAGAAATCCCTCTTTGTATCTCTGAAATGCTCCAATCTGGAATGATTGATCTGTATGCCTGTGCATAGCTATCATCTTGGGATCACCTTGATATTCCCTTTGACTCTCTCCTGTGTTGGATTTTCTGGTTCCATTATTCCATGGCTTCCTGTTTCTTGGTTTACATCCTTGAATTGGTGGATCATGTCCTCCAGAACCTTCCTAAGAAGATGTGCAAGGAATATAAATTATTTGAAATTTTGTTTATCTGCAAATATGTTTATTCTATCATCACACTTGATTGACAGTTGGGCTGGGTATAGAATTCTAGTTTGGAAATCATTTTCCTTCAGAATTTTGAAGGCATTTCCCCATTTTCTTTCAGATTTCACTGTTATTGTTGAGAAGTCTGAAACCATTCTAATACTTGATCCTCTACATTCCGTGTTTTTTTTTTTTCTTTCTGGAAGGTTGTAGGAGTTTTTAAAAATAAACTTTTAATTTTAGAAGAGTTTCAGATGTACAGAATTACTGTGAAGATAGTACAGTGAGTTCCCATATACCCCATACCTAATTTTCCCTATTTTGAAATCCTGTATTAGTATGATACATTTGTCCCAATAAATTAACTGATATGGATATATTGTCATTTACTAAATTCTATTCTTCACTTAGATTTCATCAGCTTTCTCCTAAAGCCCCTCCTGTTCCAGGATCCTATACACAATACCACATTACTTTTGCTTGTCATATCTTCATATCTCCTTAGCTGCCATATCTGACAGTTTCTCAGACTTTTTTTGTTTTTGCTGACCTTGACAGTTTTGAGGCACACTGGTCATATATTTTGTAGAATGTCCCTTAATAAGGATATATCTGAAGTTTTTCTCATGATTAGACTGGGGTTGTTGCAGCAAAGTGTGTTACAGCTCAGTTGTGACAGAAACCTGGATACTGATGAGAGACCAAGCAGCACTCAGAGGGTTGGAGAACTCAGTGGGCAGGCCTCGAAGAGTTAACACTCCAAGCTCTGGCCCCCTTCTGTAGGTTTACACAGGCTTTTATAGGCTGCCAGTCTAGACTTTGCAACATCATATGCACATAAGGTGTAACAAAGTTGACTAATCAGGAATGAGCTTTTAGAAATGGGCCAATCAGGAGTGATAGAAATGGACCAATTAGGAGTGAGACTTATGCAAATGAGCTGTTACAATTGGACCAATCAGGAGTGAGCTCAGGGGACCAATAGAATCTTTGGGGAAAGGTCTAGTTTCCTAGAAGCAAGTCGTTTTATAGAGGCAAAAAACTAGATAGTGCCGCTGGGCCAGGGAACCGGATGGCGTTGGCAGGAAAGTAGTGGCCCTGCCTGAGGCCCCTGCTGGTCTTTTCATGGGGCTTCCCACCTCATTGTAATACGTTTTGGGGAAGAAGATCATAGAGGTAAAGTGCCACTGTCATCACATCAAATCAAGACTACATCATATCAATATGACTTGTCCTTGTTGATGTTGACTTTGATCACTTGACTTGAGATAGTTCTTGTTATGTTTCTCCACTTCAAAATAACTCTTTTTTCTCCCTATCCATAACTTTCTTAATTTTCTCTTTGAAAGAAAGTCACTATGCACAGCCCTCACTTAAGGAACAGGGAGTTACATTCACCTCCCCATAAATTATTTGGGATTTTTTCACACAGGAGATTGTCCATTCTCTTTCATTTATTTACTTAATCAATTTTTATTTATATTACTATGGACTCATTTTATACTTTGGGTTATAATCCAGTACTACTTTGTTTATTTTGTTGCTGAAAATGTCCCAATTTTTCCATTGGAAGCTCATTCAATTAGCTCCTGTATTTCTCTGACACACCCCCATCACTCTGTGTGTGTGTGTGTGTGCGCGTGTGCGTGTGTGTTTAAACACTTTTCTTATTCTCTGGCACTACAAGATGCTCCAGGCTCATTTCCTCCATCTCGCCTACTTTTAAGAGGGACTGGTACCACCAATTTTTGAGCGTTCCAGGCTTTTTGCAGTATAAATTGGGTTGGTTCTCAACTTCCCCTGGGTCTGGTTTGTAATTTAGCTTTTTGGGATTCTTGGGCCATCAGCCACTTGTCTATCTGATGTCCAGTTTCTGAAATTCTGTTACTTTTGTTTCCTCTCTGGTTCTTCCCATCTTTGTCTGTTTATACTTACTTTTATAAAAAAAAAAACCCAAAAAACTGTTATTCCTGTAAGGTTCTGGGAGAGAGCGGAAGTAGATACATAAGTCTAATGAGCCATGTCTACTTGGTAAGGCTGACATTCAAGTGAAGCATCTGTTCTGATTCGGCTGGGCTTGGGCCTTAGCAGTTGTTAAAGAGTTTGACTATTACCCCTGTCCAGATGTGGTTTCTCCTGTTCATCCTTTAGGATCAGTTCAGATGTCACCCCCTGTGCACTGCTTTATTGTGTTCTTCCCTTCTTCTCTGCACAAGAAGATCTGGCCATCTCTCCTCCTGAGATCACATGGACTTTGCATCCATTGCTCTCACTGCATTTACTGATGGTAACTTGTACAGTTGCCTCGTTCTCTTAGACCAAGAGCTTTGAGCGGGGTGCACCTCTTGCTTGTCTTTAGAGCTCTGCCCCTGACCCAGTGCTCAGATGTCTGTAGACTTACCAAATGTTTGTAACATGAACAAAAGCAAAACCAGGTGCTTCGTAAGGTGATGCTCCGGGGGTGGGCTTGCCTGGAGGCATCCCCCTCACCCACTGTGACCTGCATACTGGGCTGGAGTAAGAGCCCAGGCTGGTTCCCTGGGGGCTTGATCTCAGACCTCTTTCAGGCACTGGATTCTTTCTGGGAAAGGTCACTGACCTTTTTCCTGAAGACTTTGTCCATGTGCCTGAGTTTGTGATTAGAATTACTGAGAAGACAGTGGGGATGGGAGGTGTCACTACATAACGACCTCTGCCCTCTCCATATTTCTGTGCACCAAAGGCAGGGCAGTGCTGGGTGGGGGGTTGGTGCAAAGCCACAGAGGAGGTGTCATTATTCTGTAACTGACGCGCAGGGCAGCTCTCTTCCCCGAGGCAGGCCCAGAGCATTAGCAGAATGACAGCAGCGTTTACGAGCCCAGCCAGCTTGCTGGACAGGACTTACAGTGACACAAAGGCAGGGAGCGAAGCTGAGAGGGGCTCTACATCCCAAACCGCAGATGCGCAGTGACAGCCTCCAGGGCTGCAGGCCCTCAGCTCTGCGGGTCTCCCCAGGCAGGAGTCTGCTCCCCCAGGCCCTGACGGAGGCGGAGGGACCCAGAATGTCATGGCTGACTGACAGCCCTGCTTCCAGCAATGGGGCCTGGCCTTGGGCAGATTTCAGGCAACCAGGGGCATTTCCTCGGCCTCAGACGCCATGCTCCCAATGGTAATTAACCAAGTGCAGCTGAGTCACTTGGGACGCCAGAGTTTTACAAATGATCTGACTTTCTGGTCACCCCTGCCTTGTGTGACTGGAGAGGCTTGGGAAGGCCTTCCCTCGAAATCATCTTCCCAGTCACAGACTAGTGCTCTTCTGATACTCAACTTAGAAGGAGAGGATTTCTTTGGGTCAAGACATTATTCTGTTTAGAAGTAGCTTTAAGAAGAACACATTGGACAAATAACTGCCACGAACAACTTAACGTAGATTAGCTTAACATGCTCATTAAACCGGCAGAACTAAGAAGAGTCCTTAGACTGCCTCTACTTCGAGGCTTCTCAGAGTGTGTCTCCCAGACCAGCAGCACCAACAGCACTGGGAAACTCGTCGGAAACGCAGATTCGTCCAGTCCCGCCCAGAACCGCAGAATCGGAAAGTCTGGCGATGGGGTCCAGTCACCTGTG
Organism: Camelus dromedarius; assembly: GCF_036321535.1. Classification (NCBI taxonomy): domain Eukaryota; kingdom Metazoa; phylum Chordata; class Mammalia; order Artiodactyla; family Camelidae; genus Camelus; species Camelus dromedarius. The sequence goes on along the minus strand of NC_087463.1, from coordinate 7,734,940 downwards.
CCTTACAAGCCCTCCTGGTGATTCTGACGCACGCCTCAGCTGGAGAAACACTGCTCTTCAAGGTTAGGAGACTTCAAGAAAGCCCGAGAAGGTAAGGGACTTGCCTGAGGTCACAAAGTGAGGTGATGGCAGAGCCGTTATTTTCAAATGACAACTGGTTGCCAGGATCTGGGGAGGAATGAACATTTATTGGGGGGGCCTTCTCCATGAAGTCTCATAGCAGGAGTGTTCTCTCATTTAACCCTCATCTTAATTCTGAAAACTCAGTGTAGTTAAATTACATGAGTGGATAGAGACAGGATTTCTATCCTGACCTCTTTCTTCTCTCTTCTGCAGTTGCGTATGTTGTGTGTGTGCGTGTGCGCACGCGTGGACATGGAGGGTTGCCAGTCAGACCCTGCTACGCTGGGGCAGGGGCACTCCGAGTGGTCATGTTGGCATTCCGAGGGCACTCCTCTTTTGGGGGTGCTTTCTCACCTATTACCTTTCCAGCTTTGTTTCTGGTTGTGTCCTGACTCCAGTCTGGAGGGACAGAAAGAGAGACTGCCCCCCCTTCAAGCCTTTCTCCCCACTGTATTTCCATCTTGGCCGGGGAATTGGATATCCTGGTTGATCTCAGTGTCCTTGCTGTTCAAGGAAGGCCAGAGCCTTCCCGTCTGTGGCCAGCACACCAGTCAGGAGAGACGCGGGGTTGGGGAGGGGTTTCGCACACATCTGGGATGGGAAGCCGGGCTCCTTTGGAGTTAGAGCCCGGGGGCATAAAAGGCTCCAGTGGGGTGAGGGGGGAGAAGCACAGGCGAAGCCAAACAGAAGAGGAAATTGAAGAGGCTCCAGTCTCCCTCCAGCTTCCTTCGCTGCATTTTTGGCAGGGATCGGCCAGGCTGGCCTGTCTGTAACTTTCCAGTCTGTCTGCTCATTGTCTTGCCCAGAAATACCAGATAAAAGAAACCATGGAATGAGGAGCGAGGAGCGCGGGTCCCACCCTCGGGACATTCTACCAGCATTAACTCTCTCCCAGGCCAGCACCTTCTGTGCCATCTGCCAGGGTCTAGCCGCTTCCACAGCTCTTGTCTCTGCTGTGTGGTGGGTGGGTTGGGAGGGGGTTTGCTGGGTGTTTCAAGAGAACGCCTCACCGCTGGCCAGATGTCTGTCCCACTGCCTGTCTTGTGCCTGAAATCCCCCCATGAGCACCGGTCCATTGGGTTTCCAGTGGTGTCATATTAAAGTAGAATGTCAGAGGAAGGGTGACACCTAATGCCTTGCTGGTGAATGACTTACCAGATTCCAGTTACATGAGTAGGGGGTTCAGTGGAAAGAGGCCAAGGTCTCTGAGTGGAGGCTTCTGGGAAAGACAGGGTTTACAGGAAGAGCAGATGGGATGGCAGAGGCAGCCTCTCACCAGGCTCAGAGCCGTGTAGCTTGGTGCTGGGCGGGACCCCAGAGATAACAGAGGAGGGACTGCCTTGCTCAGGGACATTGAGCCAAAGGAGGGCAGAGCTGGTCAGACCTGGTCAGTTGGCCTCCAGGATGGAGGCCTTTCTAGAGCTCCAGGTAATTGTGAGTCATGTTATTTCTCAACCTCCAGCATCCTCTTTTTATGAAGAGTTCCTAGAACTTAGTTGAGCCTCTCCTTCAAGAAGAGGCGAACTTCTCCAGAAAGTTTCAGGTGGGATCTGTTTGTGGGGTCATTAAGCATCTTCTGATGGTCTCCTGGGAATGAGCTGAGGTGGGCTCGGGGGAAGATAAGGCTGGGGAGAACGCTCTCCTTGTTCTGGTGGTGTTCACAGTCCAGTGGGCAATAGCCAAAGTAAAACACAAAAGCTAAGCTACAGTGCCAGCAGGGGCTCTCTGGGAGCTGGAGACGAGGTGCCTCAGGGCAGGAGAAAGTTACCCCTAGCTCATCGAGGGGAAGTTGGAGTTGGGGATGCTTGAGCTGAGAATTGAAAAATGAGTGGGAGTTTGCTCAGAAGACCGAGGAGGCTGGAGTAGGGAGAGGTAAGGGCATTCCAGGTGGAGGGGACATCTCAGGTGGGAGGGGGCATAGCCCTTCCAGGACCTGCAAATATGGGCGAATCACGATTATTGAAAGGGTGTGTTTAGTGGGAGGGCCAAGAGACAGTCCAGACAGGGGGGCTGGGCCAGGCCATAAAAGGCCTTGAACCTGGCTACACGAAAAGGTTTGGACTTCTATCCTGAGGGCCATGGGGAGCCACTGAAAAGTTTTATTAGTCAATGCTAACGGTCCAATAAGCAACCCCTACCATCTTAATGGCTTAAGCTCAAAGGTTTAATTCTACCCCAGTGGAGTCTGCTGAGGCTTCCAGAGTCACAGTGGGAGGGAAGAGAAGGATGGAGAAAGCACGTCAGCTTCAACGCCCTCATCCTGGAAGTGACACGTACATTTAACTCTTAGTCTGTTGGTCAGAACCAGTCACACGACCCCAGCCTAACTGCAGAGGAGGCTGGGAAGTGTGGGAGGTGCACGCGTGCTCGGAGAGCACCAGCGGCTGCCACAGAAGACTTTAGGCAGGAGAGGGCTGTGGTCTGGTGTGTGATCTGGGATGTTCACTCTGGCAGCAGATGGAAGAATGGATTACAGGGGCTTCAAGTGCGGAAATAGGGCAGGAGGTTCTTCCGATGCTCTGGTGACAGGGCTCTCCCTGCTCCTCAATTCTCTGCAGACTGCAGCCAGGTGTGCTTTCAGGCTGAGAAGGAAGATGGGTGGAGACAGCAGTGAGGGAGGCAGACAGCTCTGGGTGATGGGAGGTCAGTGCTGGGCCTGTTGGTGCAGTGGGTGGACCACGGGTAGGGCTGCAGGGCTTGGAGTGCGCCTGCGCAGAGTTGGCGGGTGGGCAGGGCGTCATTGGCATCCTCAGAGTTTCGGCTGTCACTGAGTGTGAGGTCTGTCCAGGCGGGCCTCCTGCCTCCTTACCCGTGTTCTTGGTGCTCTGGAGGTCCTCACCTGACATTTGTGGAGCGAGTGGGCAGTTGAATGAAGCCATGGGTGCGACTGAAGAGGCTTGGAGGAAGACCGGGAGCCAGATGGGCACATCCCTGGGGAAAGACTGGCGTTCAATGGCCAGGGTAGTAGCACTTCTTTAGTGTTTGTAAGCTTCATCGCCACCTGTTTGTATCTCAGAGGAGTAATGAAAGCTGCCGCATCAGAAGGCCTGTCAGGTATTTTCAGAGGAAGTGTTTGCTCATTACCTTCTGCGTATCTGTGCTCGTTTCAGTCCAGTGTTGGCTGTGCTTGGCTGTGCTCTCACTGCCGTCTTCCACTGCTAATGACGTGGGGGTGGCAGTCCTCCTGCCCAGCCTTTGCTCTGCTGGATGCCCTGCCCGATGTCAGGCTCTCAAGCCAACCTAAGGGACAGATGCTTCAAAGCTGGCAGCGGGGAGGAGACCTGAGTTCTGGTTTGAACTAGGCCGCTAACTTTCTGGATGATCTTGGGAAGTCAGCCTGTATTTCTGGGCTTCAGTTTCTTCTTCTGTTGGGTGGGCATGGGGATTTTAAATGAGATGATCTTCAAGCTCTGACATTTCCAGCTCCATAGGGTAGAAACTGAATATCCTAGGTGCCCAGAAAATTTAGAACAGTGCTTCTTCAATGAGGAGCAGGAATACCAGGTTTATTGGGAGTTTCCAGAAGGGGGCCTGGGCTTGGCCGAACTCACCAGGTGTTCCTGGGTTGTGGGTATCAAGTGTGAGCCTCTTTGGGAAGTGAACCCCTTTGAGAAATGGGTGAGAGCCACAGACTACCTCTCTAGAAAAGCATGTGGCGTGCACAGAACCATGTACCAGACACATGCCCTCTTTTACTTTTAATTTCAGGGGCTTTGGGTTCTGAATTACTTTTAAAAATTCAGTGCTTTTTGCTGAGCCAAGCTGTGGAAGAACCTCAGGAGCCAAAGGAAAGACCTCTAAGGTGTTTTCTCTGACCTCTGACCTCACAAGTGACTGGATGAGGCCTCTCCAAAGAGAGGCAGGAAATCAGAGCAAATTTCTATGGCTACAGCTTGACTCTTGATAGGTGGTTCAACAGCACTGTGTATATTTAAGCATATTTGCCAACCTGATCTATGAAAAACTGGATTGCATTGCAGTTCTAATTTGCATTTCCTGCCATATGTGAGGGTGAGCATCAGTTCCGATGTGTAAAATGCATTTGTGTTTCCTGCTTTGTGGACCGACAATTTAATTTCTTCTTTATTGTACATTTCTCTATTGGGTTGTCGGCATTTCTCATAGACTTGACATGTTTGCACATGCACATTATTTAGGTAGCAAGGAAGTTAGCCCTGTGCCTGCCATGTATGCTGCCAATATTTTGTTCCTATTTTTCATTTTCCTTTGATTTGTTATGTTTTATGGTATTAGATATTTAAACGTTTTTGAACTCAGATGTAGCCTTTTAAAAAAATGACATTTGGATTTGGGTTGTGCTTTGGAAGTCGTTCCTAGTTCAAGATTATGACAAATATTCTCCCACATTTTTCTTCTAGCTCTTTTCTTAGTTTCATGTTTTTGCTTAGGTCCTTGATAGCATTTGATCCAAATTTTTTTTTCAGATCATTCCTGAATTGTCTCAACACAATTATTTGAAAAGTTTATCTTGTCCCCAGTGGTTTGAAATGCCACCTTGATTTATTGTGGGTCTTCTCCATGTAGGCGCTTATCTGCCTTGTCAGCAAATTACAGGTGGCAGCTGGTGGCCTGGGGAGGCTGTGCTGAGGTAATCTCAGAGCCATCTTCAAGGAAAGAAACGCTTTTGGAGAGAGATAAAGAGCAAGAGTGTCTGATACTCCCCATCTTGGACTGCTCTGTGGTTTGGGCTCATGAAAATGGGCTGAGCCTGTTTCAGGGACATTTTCCAACCATCTTACCCCTGATGGTAGGAAGTCCCTCTGTCTGCTCCTCTGTCAGGATCCACAGGTCCTGCTCTCTTCTTAAATATCTCTTACATTCATCCCTCATCCCTCTTCCCCTCTTCTGCCCTTGGCACCTGTTCACGTCAGGCCTTCACTGTTAAGGCCTATTATTTGAGTACCCTCCTAAATGTTTTAGTTACCTCTTACTACCAAACAAATCAACACAAGCTTATTCGCTTAAAACAACACACATTTATTATCTCATAGACTTATTATTTCTGTGGCCACAAGTCCTGGCACATCTCTGTGAAGCCCTGGCCTTCAGGGCTCTCATGAAGCTGCAATCAAGGTGTCTTCCAGGTCTGGGCTCTCATCTGGTGGCTCAGTTGGGGAGGATCCATGTCCTTTTTCATGTGGTTGTTGGCAGCTCTTGTGTGGTTGTTGTGGCTGTAGGTTTCATGGCAATTTGCTTTTTCAAAGCAAGAAAGGGAGAAAGAGTGTCTGTAGTGCCTGTCTACTAGTAAGATGGGGTCTTTTATAATGTAGCATGATCACACGCGTGACGTCCCATCATCTTTGCCATGTTGTACTGGTTAGCAGTCAGCCACGGGTCCCATCCACACTCAGAGGAAGGGAATTATTACTCAAAGGTATGATCACCAGGAGGCAGGGCTCATGGGATGCCCTTGGAACCTGTCCTCCACTCTAGTCCACGCTTCACCATGGAGCCAGATTAAATCTCCTAAAGCACGTCTCTGACCTTACCAGTCTTCTGCTCAAAAGTCTGCATTAGTTAAAATTCACATTTTCTTATATGAGCATTTAAGACTCTATCTAAGAGCTGTCAGGCAGTTACCTGTCAAAATTGCCAGGGCACAAACATTTTGACCCAGACTGTATCCCAGATCTCTTCTCCCACAGGAGTGAAATAATGAAAGCACAAATGTAATCACTGCAGACTTGTTTGAAGTAGCAGATTGGAAACAACCTAATGGGAGGGACTGGTAACTGCATTATGTACAGCCAAACAATGGAATACTATGCTGCCATGAAGATGAATAAGGCAGCTCTTTATAAATTCATGGAGCATGATCTACACCAGTGGTTCTCAAAGTGTGATTCCTTGACCAACAGTATCATCTGGGAACTTGTTGGAAATGTATGTTCTCAGGCCCTACCCTGGACTGACTGAACCAGAGACTGGAGTGAGACCCAGCAATCTGTGTTTTAGCCAGCAATCCAGTAATCATGATGCATGCTCCATTTTGATAACTACTGGTTTACAATATTTATAATTAAATGGAAAAAGGTACAAAGATACATATATACTATGCTACTATTTATGCATGAAAGGCAAAAGAGGTATATATTTTCTTGTTTATGTGTAAAATCTCTCTGTAAGGATGCCTAAGAAATGGCCAACGTTGGTTGCCTTTGAGATGGGGACTAGAATAGCTGGGGGCATGGACGGAAAGGTGACTTTTCACTGCATATCCTTCTGTACCTTTTGAATTCGAACCATTTAATATATTACTTTTTTCAAATATTAAAATGCAACAGCCCGCACCCATCAGACATCAGCCTTCCTCATCAGCTTCCTCTCTTACCTCTTCGGTGGCCTCTTCACGCCAGTGAAACTTGTCTCTTCACTGTTCCTTGGGTTAGCGTTGCATTTCCTGGTCATGGGCCTTTGCTAACTTCTGTGCCCCCAGCTGGAATTCCCTTTGCTCTTCTCGGCAGAATTACAGCCAGCTCAAAGGCAGCCCAGATGCTGCCTCCTTTGGGGATTTGGCCGGCTCCCTCCCTTGCAGGCAGGATTAACCAGCCCTTCTCCTCGGCTTCCCCAGCCTGCGCTTCTGTTGCCCACTGCGTGGCTGTCTTCTCTAATAGGCTGTCGGCTCTCTGCAGGCAGGGACTCGGCCTTGCCCATCACTGTATCCTCAGCACCCAGCCCAGCCTGCAAGCCGGTACCTAAGAATTTTAGTGAATAACTGAACAAACAAAGGAATGTTGGATACGGAGATGGGGACTTCAGGACACAGGGTGACCTAGATAGTAAACAGTCCTAGGAGTGGTAATTGCCCAGGGAGGAGAATGAATCTGGGCAAGAAAGATGGGGAGAGGCTGTAGGGAGAAGCTGCTAGTGGCTGGGCTTTCTACAGCTTTGGTTTGGGGCTGAGCCATCATCGGTGCCCTGAGGGGTAGGGAGGGGAGAGCACCTTCACTTGGGAGCCCATGGCATTAATTTCGTTTTATTGCAGGGGGACTACCTTTAAAAAGGCAGATGTGCTCTGGAAAGGCAGTAATTGTGGGGTAGAATGCGTGTCTTAAAAAGACCTCATACAGCCTGGAAGGAGGGCAGGCTGCCTACTGAGGGGGTTATTCTGATTACAACCAAGTCCAGGTGAAGCTATTTTTTTTAAAATATTAAAAAGAATATGCCTCCAGTGGCCACACTGTCCCTAACCTCCCTCCATCTCGAGAAAGCATCTGACGTTTCCTGCACATTTTAACTTTCTAACCAAATAATGAAATAATCATATTGGCTCCTCGGTCACAGGATTCATTTTCTCTCATTCCTGGGCTTCAAAATTCATCTCATATTTTAATCTGTTTTGAGCTCTTTTCAATTGCCTTGGAGATAGAGCCAAAGGTTCCTTGAACTCCTGTTGCCTAGAGTTGTTTGGTTTCGGTTCCTGTGGGGTATTTTTTTTAATAACGTGGTCCATCCGGCAGCAGCGGCAGGAATTCTAGGGGGGTCGGGGTCCGGGTCGGGCTGCACACAGCTTGCCTCCCTGATAGTAAATTAATACCCACATTCCAACTCTGGGCATTCTTGTTTTTTCCTTCCTCTTCAATGATACCTTCCCTTCTCAATTGTATTAATGTTTAAAAGCTCAGCCTCTGGTAGAAATTCTCTCCCATATCCTCTAGGCCACGTGGACCTTCCCTCTGAGCATCAGGTAAACACACACAAAAAAATCCACGACAGCAATGACAATGAGAATTTCCGAGCCTTGATATCTTTCGGGCACGTTCTGAGCACATTTATGGATTAATTCACTTGATCCCACACTCCCCTCTAAGGTAATATTTGTATTAGTGTCCCCATTATTTTGACGAGTAGACTGAGGTCAAGAGAGATTCAGTAACTTGTCCAAGAGCTGGAATACACTTCAGGTCAGTTTCAACCAGTTTAACTCTTGCTTTTCCTGTTTTGTGTTTGTGCGTCACAGCTTCCCAACCAGATAGCAGGTTCTCGGGGTGGGCGCTGCACCCTCCAGGTGCTGTGCTAGGCGTAAATACATGTGGTTTGGTGGAGCTCCTTATCTCATGAGAGACCAGAGAGGGACACTGGTTTAGAGCAGGAGGCAGGGGCCCTCTGCATCTTTCTTAGAGCCATTTTGGGTTGGTGAGTGGAGTTGCTTGAGAACTTATCAACACTTCTTATTTTGCATAGACAGTGGCAAGGGGACAGTGTGATGCAGGTGACAAGGCTCCACTTTGGGGACATGAAACTGTGTGTGTTGTAGGATGTTGGAGAGAGTTGGGTACACATCAAGAAGCACCCTGTGACCATGGGGAGAGGTGAGCTCACTGGCAAGGATTCCCCATATGAAAATGAGAGGGGCCCCTAGGAGAGAAAGGCTTGGCAATGGGGAGGAACCAGCATCAGCTTTCTCTCCCAGGGGTTCCTCTCTGGCAGTGGAGTCTCGTCCTCTAATTGGGTTGTCTTTGTTCCATAAAGATGACCAACCTCAGGCAGGCATTTTGCATCTTTGAGCCTCAGTTATCTCATCTGTAAAATGGGTAGAAATACCCAAACATGCCTTACTTGTGGCAGAGCACTAGGGCTTGGTATTTCTTTAAAGGCTTCCTAAAGATTCCAATGTGCCCTTGTGTTGAGACCCACTTTCCTCAGCATGGCATGGCACAGGGCATGAGCGGAGAAAAGAGAGAGGGAAGTCCGTCAGAATTTCATGTACCTAGTAAAAATTTTTAAAAATCATGTTATGTTATTAGATGCTATGATATGCTTTAGGCCCGATACTGGATGTGTTTTGCAAGGTCAAATAAAATTAAATGAGTATATTAAATTTTTTTTAGAATAAAAAATTTTATTTTATTTTTGTTGGTGAATAGTCAATAGGTTTATAACGTTGTGTTAGTTTCTGATGTACAGCATAGTGATTCGGTTATAGATATACTTTCCTTTTCATATTCTTCTTCATTCTAGGCTAATTTTTAAAAAACACCTTCACTGTGGTCTGGTTCCTGTACAGTAAACTGTGCGTATTTCAGATGTACAATTTGATGAATTTTGATAGATGTGTACACCCATGAAACCACCACCACAATCAAGACAGCTAACATTTCCATCCCTCCCCAAGAGATGCAATTTTCCAATTCCCAGTTTAGCCCTTCCCACCCTCTTTAACCCCTGGTAACCAAAAATTTGTTCTCTATGTCGATAAATCTGTTTCTGTTTTGTAGATAAGTTCATTTGTATCCTTTTTTTTAAGATTCCACGTATAAGTGATATCACGTGGCATTTTTCTCTCTTTCTGGCTTATTTCACTTAGATTGACAGTCTCCAGGTCCATCCATGTTACTGCAAATGGCATTATTTTATTCTTTTTTTTTGCTGAGTAGTATTCCATTGTGTATATAAACCATGCCTTCTTTACCCAGTCATCTGTCAATAGACATTTGGGTTGTTTCCATGTCTTGGCTATTGTAAATAGTGCTGCTGTGAGCATTGGGGTGCATGTGTCTTTCTGAATTATATTTTTCTCCAGATATATGCCCAGGATTGCTGGATCTTACGGTAAGTCTATTTTTAGTTTTTTAAGGAACCTCCATACTTTCCTACATAGTGGCTTCACCACATTCTAGGCTAATTTTTATATTTAGCAAAAGACTGTACAGCATGAGTCTCCTTTGAGATCTGAGAGTCGAGACCCCAGAGAAGCTGGGAAGCAGGCAGGCAGCAGCAAACGTGGAGCCTGGAAGCCTGGTTATCAAGGCTGACTCCATCACTCACTCACTGTGTGAGTCTGGGGAAGTTACCTACCCTCTCTGAACTCAGTTTTCTCCTCTGTCACATGGGACTATTCACACCTATCTTACTGAATCATTGTGTGGAAAAAATAAGATCATTCATGAAATTTTGTTTTAGAAATCAAGACTTCTATGGAAATGAAAATATTGCATAAAAACACTTGTGTTCTGTATTCTGTCGACTGTGGCTCTCTGGACATCGTGCCTTAGGAGTTCTGCCTGTCGTGGGGAGACCAGATGTCCTAAATTCCTGGGCTCCGGCACAGGTTTACCCCACCGTGTGCATTCCGGACCTCATCCACTCCTGGCACCACTGACCAGCCCTTTCCCTCCTCAGCTCCCGTCTTCAGATTCCATTGCCCTCCACTGGCTTCTTCCCCTCAGGATAGAAACCTACTCCTTCCCTCACAGTAGAAATAATACACACCTGTGACCCTTGGGCCCCCTCCTCCTTCCACCTTTGCCTTACACGGGATTCCTGGGACATGCCACTCACTCCTTACTCCTCTGCCCTGGCCGCCAGCTGCTCCGTCCTTGTCTACCTGAGGTCTCTGCGGTGTGTGCCCTGTAGGTCATTCCCTTCAAGGCATGCTCTCCTTCCTCAGGCTCCCTCACACCCTCCCCTCCCCCTCCCCCTCAACTTTGCCGGATCACCTAGCTTTAGGGATTCCACTTCGTCTAAGTATTTGTCATACCGCTAGACTCCCCTCAGTGCGCACCCCACTCCTTTGGTTCAACCCCTCACCTCTCACCTGGTCCAGCCTCCTAAGGTGTTCTGACTTCCCTTCTCGGCTGCTTCTGCCCTCCAGGGTCGAGTTCAATACAAAGCCCTTTGCGCTGTAGCCCTGCCTGCATCTCCAGACTCATCTCTTCCAACTCTTCCTTTCACATTTGCATTCATTCTGCAGATCTCTCCTGGTGTGGCATGTCTCTGTGATTTTCCACGTTTTGTAACATTCCCGTAAAACCTTCCCTGGCCACCACTACCCCAGCCTCGTGCTGGAAGAATGTTCATCTTATAAATCCCAGCTCAACTGTCAAATCCCTCAAGGAGCCTCCCTTGATTCCTCTGCTCGATCCCCAAATGGGCTTAGTCTCACCTTGCCTTACTCTGGGCCACAGCGGCTCACAGTCACGCTGCTTTCTGAGCTCCCCTCCCACTGCATTATGCTCGCAGCATTGCTTCTTCAGAGCTGGGAGCTCATTGAGAGAAGGGTTCATGGCTGGCGCGCTCTCTTTCCAGCTCTTGCCCTCAGATTTGCAGAGCCAGCTGCAGAGTTGAACCTCAACAAATTTGTAGAATTAAATTAAGTTGATTGATATGCAAAGGACAACTCGAAGCATCTTGACAGGCCACGGTGACTTCCGAATGCCCAAGGAATGTCCATGGTTCCTCTATTCCAATGTTTGGGAAAGTAGTTATCCTCACATGGGATCGAGGAGTGCTGATTCACAGTTAGCGAGGGTCTTGACTTGTCCATGATCTCTGCCATCTTCTGATCTCTGCAGACAGCAGGGGGCTTCCTCCATGAGGGCCCTGTTCATGCATAATTCTAGATGCACACACATCCTAGGATGCTGTGACTGGGCCTGTGGAAGCAGCCAGAGCTCTGAGCCAGGGAGAGACTCCGATGTCCTGAATGCTGTTCTGGATTCTTTTTTCCTGCGTCCACGTCCCCTGAGGGTAAGCACCTGCTGAAGGGCAGTGGTCCCTCCCCCTGCCCCAACTCTGATGGTTTCTTGCTCCTGTTTTGGACCACCCATGGCTTCCTTTCCAACATCTCTCTCACCGTTCTCTCTTTGGGAAAAAGGGAAAGGATGGCTTGTTAAAGTTACAAAGCATCCTTGCAGAATGGACGCCTCCAGCTTTGGGTGGGTTTCCCGGGGCCCTACTTGCCGGGCAGGCCTCCTCAGCCCTCCTTTTAGATCCTTGAACTGTTGTTAAATTCATTCTTGAAATTTTCCTTTGTACCTTCTGCCAGTCTCACCCTCACAGTGGTATCTGGGGTCCCGTCATCTTGCCATCACTACAAAACCTTTCATTTTAACTTCGTGTTCTACCTAAAAGTGTGTCATTTTATGTATTAGAATGTTGTTGTATATTAGAAGATTGTAATGTTATGTACTGTAAGAATGTCTGTCCCTGGTTACACATTTGAAAACCAAGCCTTTGAAGACCAAGTTTTGATCATCTTCATGGTTTCCTCTTTCTAAACCTGCTCTGAAAGCTTTCCTTCATCCTAGAGTGAAAATGACAAATATGAGGAAAAAGCTTGGCTTCCTACAGGGGAGGGGAAGGGATGGAGCTGGGATGCAGGAACGTTAGGCATCAGCTCTGCGGGGCTGTGGGCGTGCATTCGTGGGTGATGTGGTCAGCAGCTCTGTCTTCTGGTCCTTGGTGGGATTGTCCATCTGGTACTCCTCGTGGGGTGGGGTCACAAGATGAGCTCTAGCCAGTGAGTTGTGGATGCTGGGTTTGACCTCCAGCTTGGAGCATTAATTATCAGTGCGAGGCCCTCCAGAGCTGGCAGGACAGTTGGCCACGTTGGAGGCGGTGGCTCCTGCATCAGCCTGGAACCCTGAGTGACTGCAGCAAGCCCAGTCTACAGTGGATGCTTGTTACTGCAGCATGACCGGGCCTAGCCAGACTGGTGGAGGAACTGGTTCTATGCCTAGAACAGCTGTGCTGTGTGGCAACAATGTAAACTGTGTGCCATTTGCTTCCAGCAAACATGAAAATGAAAAGGGCAGAGCATCGGTGCACGTGTACTGTGCGCATGAAACACACATACACTGTCTTAGGCCATGGGGATGTTAGGGTTGTCTGTACTGCTGGCCTCCCTGACTGATGCGGAGAGGTGGGGAGGGCCTGAGCAGGGGTGGGTGGGACAATGTTTGAGGACCAGTGACACCTGTCGGGAGACCCCAGAAAGTCTGATCTTGGCAGGCGGTCACCTCTGTGCTGTCGAGGAAGGCCGATCCCGTGTCCTGCATGCCTGGGGGCACCCGTGAGGATTCCCTGGACCCTGTGACCCACAGGCTGAGCAGGCTTGTTTTCTCCTTGGAGCTCTTCTTTGTCTGTTTCATTGTCACCTTTTCTGTGTGACAGCGTCAGGGCTCTGGAGAGGCAGAGGTGAGAAAGTGTAAGCTCTGTGTCCTATTTCCCAGCTGTTATTCTCTGGGTGTTGACTCTGAACAGAATCCACAAGAAGGTGAAGTTTGTCCCTGTAACTGTCCCCTACCCCTCTCCCAGTCTCTACCCCTCATTGCTCTGGCTTCTCCCAGCAGTTCTCTACCTGTTCTGCAGGTGGCTCTTTGCTTCCTCTGTGCATCCTTTAGCCCTCCGGGGACAAATCTTCCCGTGTTTCTAGGTGACAGTCTTGTGATCTGATAGATTCATCTCAGTGCATATGTTAAGGAGGAGTGCAGGCTGCCTGGGTAGGGGTGAGGGGATGCGGGGTCATTCATTCCTCAAATGGCTACGGAAGCTGCTCTGAGCCCAGCTCTGAGCACAGTACTAAGGCCCGGCCTCTAGACCCTTGCAGTTCAGTGGAGGAAGGCAGGGTTTAGAAGTGTGGTGCAGGGTAGTGTGTGTGAGGAACTCCGGGTGGGATCAGGCCATGCGTGCTGTGGGGGTTGAAAGGGTGGCGAGAGTGCTCTGTGGTCTGGAGTGAGTGGTCAAGGCCAAGTCACTATTTTGGGGCCTCAGTTTCCCCATCTGTCAAATAAGGAGTGTGGGCTTGTTGATTGCTGTTTAGATTGCCCAATGACAAGAGTTTCCAGCACCTTTCTGAGTCGTTGGTAGTGAGTTGGGGCTGCCTGAACCACGGGTCCTGCTCTGGGATGCTTCAAAGCCTTGTTAAGGAGGTCTGGATCCTCACGAAGCCCTGCTATACCCAAGTTTACCAGATTTGGGTGGGGATGGGGTTGATGGGCTTCATCGTTTATAAAATCAGGAGTGCTAAAAAGAAATCAAGCCTCGAAAGCCTTCAGCCCTGAGCTTGCTCATGGTCACCATTAATCAGCTTTACGTGGATGAAACGTTGGGCTGGCTGTGTTGGATGGGGACGAGGGACATTGTTTTGACTTGCAGATGTGCCACTGCCCCTGTGCATGAACAAGCGTACCTGTGAGATACACACACACACACACACACACACACACACACACAAAGAATTTCCAGGGAGGCTTGTTCACCATTGGAACTCCCAGGCCCCTCCTAGAGATTCAGAGTCTGTGGGTCTGGAGTGGGGCCGGGAACCTGGCCCTTTGTTTCTCGTCTGGCCTCCCCTCCCTACCCAAGCTCCGGCCCAGGAGCTGGGATGTTGAGGGTTGGGCGTTGAGCCCAGCAAGCTGTGAAAGGTGCAGGGCAGGGGTAGTGGGTGGGATGTTGGAGGAGGGCCTTTGAGATGCCCAGCCCTGCATGGGAAAAGCACTTACTACCGCTGGGGCAAGTCACTTGGTAGGGAGACAAGGACATTGTGAAACTCTAATAGGCTGCTGAATAATCTGCCCACCCAGCTAGCAGGACCAGGGGAAGGGCTGTTGAACAGGGCGCCCTTTGGAGGAGAGCTGGAGGCATCTTGACTGCTCGGCGCTGTTTGTGTTCAGCCTTGACTTGGTAACGCTTCAGGCTGCTGGGAAGGCTTTCTGAGTGAGCTGACTCTGTGATTCTTCGGAACAAATGGGGGAGCTGGGTCCCCACGAGAGACGAATGAAAGGGGCAGCCCCAGCTGGGCCAGCTCCTTTCCTAGCTGGAAAACGCTGCTAATCAGTTCAGCAAGCCCAGCAGGGTGCGCTGAGGACCCTGTACCTCGGTGGTTCTAAAACTTCCTGGGCATCAGAAGTGCCTGGTGGGCTTGCTAAAAAGGATGCTGGGCCCGACCCCCAGAGCGTCTGACTGGGGGTGGTTGGGTGGGCAGAGAACCTGCCTTCTGACATGTTGCCAGGGGTTGCAGTGCTGCTCCCCGGACCACACTTTGAAAGCCAACGCCAAGTTCTCAACCTGCTAGCCTGGGGGTTGGGAGGGTTTCTGCAGACTCAGGACCCAGTCACTCCCCCCACGGCATTTATACTGTAACTGGGGCCCTATTTCCACCCACCCAGAGCACGGGGATACGAGGTAGTGTGTCAGTACTGCAGTGACCCCAGGACGAGGGGCACTGAGGAGGCTGGGAGAGGGAGCGTGCAGTGGGGGCAGAGGCCTCCTGCAGCAGATGGGCCTCGAGGGTGGGCAGACCTGGAGTACTGTGTTGTGCACTGCACACACACGACCTAGGGTGGGAGTGGCACCCCTGGAGTTGTGCAGTGCAGCGGCTCTGGCAAATGAGAGGATCCTTGGTGCTGGGCCAGTGTGTAGGGACCCAGGTTGGGAAGCCCAGAGTAGGCCTGGGGCACAGTGCAGATGCCATGGTCCGAGTCGATTCCCGGTAGGAGCAGGAAGGAGAGAAGGAGAGAAAGAAAATGCTCGGGTGAGCAGCTCAGACTTTTATTCCATGGTGAATTGGGAACAAATCAACAGTAGTTTGGCTCCCCAAAGCAGACATCTGGAAATTGACTCTTAAATTTTGAAAAACAGATTTTCAGTAGCAGCTCATGGCTGGTCCGTGTGACATGATTTCAAGGCTGAATCTCAGAGATTTCTCTGTCATTTCCTCTCCCCTACTACCCTGTTTCTTCTTTGCAGTCCTTGAAATTTCACTGTTAGAGATTATATCCTTTGTTCAAAATGTTACCCTCTCCCAGAGGCTCGTGTTATGAACCAGGAATGCTCAAGACGGGAAGTAACTAACATTAGCATGCTATGCTAGGTCACCTTAGAGAAGGTCTACATGGCAGTCTTCTTCTCCAAGAACCAATGGCAGGGGACACACGACCAGTAAACTTTGACAAACCTAGAGGCAGAGGTACAATGGTCAGAGAGGAAGCAGAAGACAGAGCGGGTTTAGGGAGAGCCCTCTGGGGCTGGTCAACAAGAATGTTCTCTGGGTGCTGTGAGGCCGGAGGAGGCCTGGATGCCGACAGCACAGGAAGGCATCAGTGTGCTTGGCAGGCTCACAATAGCTCAGTCCAATTTCTTTGATCTCCCCATCTCCCCTCCTTTCTGTGGAACGTTGAGGGCAGTATACTGCTACATTTCAGACCCAACCCAACCCTGACATGCCAGCCTTCTCCTCTCCTGCTTAACCGGCTGGAAGGGCTGGAATTGGTGCTAGTTTTGCAGTCAGGAAGCAGGCAATAGCTGTATTTCTCAAGTCATGTTCCCAAGTCCATTAGATACCTGTGTTCTAAAAACAGAGTGGGAAGAGAAACTGTACTAATTGTATTTGGGGATGATGAGCTGATGTGGAAGTCTCAGGTGAGTCCTTTTGCCAGATGATTAATTACCTCCTTCGCCTGTTCCAAAGTCAAGGTTCTCCGTGTAAGATGGTCTGTAAGTGGGAAGAGTGCGTACAGTGCATATAAAGCTCCAACAAGAACCTGTCATGAGCCAAGTCATTAATTGTGTTCATGTTGAGATTGATTATGTCAGCCTAACACACCCCTTTGTTTAAATGCGCCTTGTAGAAAGTTGGAGTTTTGCCCACAGGTGTGAATTACACAGGTGTATTCCCAGGCAATCCCACCCTCAGACAGTGCTTTAATAGAATGCCTGCATCTGAGAAACTGGAGTCTAATTTCTGCTACCAATTGAGTGTCTTTTGTTCCACATCATTCATTGAAGGAAGGAAAATTTGGAAGGCCCAGGAGGTGGCTTGGAGTGCAGATAACGCCTTTTTTTTTTTGGAGGCAGAAACACAAGAGTCTCCACACTGTGCCTCCTTCTCCATCTCTCGTACCCATGCTGTGATGGAAAATGCAGGGAGGGCAATCTGGGCTGGACCACTTCCAGGCTGTGTGACAGCTGTGAGCAGGTCATGCGACCATTCTGCTCCTCGATACTAGTGTTGACCTGAAGTTATCATGAGATAACTGAGAAGACATGCACGGAGTGCCCAGAGCCTGGGAGGTGCCCTCTCAGGACAGCCAGCATCACCCTGCTTCCTGTGTTGTCACAAAGGCCCGCAGCCTGGTCCTTCCAGAAAGGCCCCGAGTGCATTTTCCTGGAGGCACCTAGATGAGAGTTAGGCACTTTTACCATCAAAGATACATGGAATTGCAGGAAACTGGGGGACAAGGACTCTTTTACAGCCCCGTAGAGGGTCAGAGGCTGAGCCCAGCCTGTAGCCTGCCTACCTCCCCAATGCTGCTGGTTAGAAAGAGCCTGGGGAAGCTCATTCCTCAGTCAGTAAAGCTGGGGGAAGTGAAACGATTAAAGGAGGAGGGTTTCTGCACAGCTAGGAGCTGCGGTTTTAGGCCCTACTGGGTGTATCTGTGGGAAACAGAACAGCGTTTGGGGTTAGAAGACCTGGACACCGCTGTCAGCTCAGCCCCTTGTTGTCTGTGTGATTCTGGGCTTGAGCTGTCTGCATCTCAGTTTTCACATCTGTACATTGGGTATGACTGTCCTTTCCTGTCTCCCAGGGTTGCTCTGAGGACCAGGAGGTACTGGATAGGAAGTTTTGTGCAGTCTGCAAGACACAGCAAAAGCAAAGGATTATTGTTATAACGGTTTCTGTTTCTATATTGCTTTTAGGTTTCCTGAGAAATTTCTTATCTTTTCTCTTATTTAATGTACAACAGTTGTGTGAGGTGGGCAGGGCTCATGGTAGGATTCATATACAGATGCCTAAGGCTGATTGATGGCTTGTCTGAAGCTGCCGCTGAGAGCTGGAGGTGAGGTAAGCCTGGACCCCAGTCCTCACGACTCGGCGATCACAGCTTTTTAGCTCACCTTCCATTTCGACATCACTTTACACACTTGCTCATACATCACATTTGTCCCTAACTTTGGTCACTTCTACTCTTCTCTGAAGTTCAGCTCTTAGCGTGACACCCTCCGAGGCATATTTTCATCTCCTGGCGTGTTGTAGAGGCGCCTACCACATCCTGGTCTGGGGTTCCTAGCAGGGGGGACCCTTGAGCTGAAGCAGCAAGCCAAGTAGAGGAATTGGGGCTGGGCAGGGCGTGGCACCTCTGGGCTCTGTCCTGCCAGCGCCCCTCAGGCTCACCTGCAGGGACTCAGCCCCCTGCTCTCTCCTCTCCAGCCTCTTCCGGGCTCTGCCAGCAAGAAATCTCCCAGTGGGTGGGATTTGGGGTCCTGTGTCCCAGCCTGAGCTGGCCTTGCTGCAGAGGTGGGGCCAGGCTGGGTTGGAGGGAGGAAGGGGAACGTTTTGGGCTCTCCAGGTCCTGCAATTGCTGCTGTGGAATCTTAAATCAGTCGCTCCAATCAAAGTCTCCATTTAACTTATCTTTTAGATCAAAATTGACTTAGCACATAAAGGGCCATTCAATTTGAAGCAACATCTCCACCAGGAATTTAGGTAAAGAGCAGGGAAACAGCACCTTTCGGGGTGCAGCTGGGGCTTTGGAAACCCCCAAATGCTTGTAATCTCCTCTTAGGGCACATCCCTCCTGGGAGTCCCTCCTTAAGCAGCAGTAAGATGCTCCCGCACTGGGGAAGCCCCTTGGCACCCAACCCGGAGGGATGTCCGTGCAGGAGGAGCCATTTAGTTGGTGAAGATGCACAAAACCACGCCTTTAAATCCAAGGAACTTGTACCCCTCCTTTGCTGGCTGCTGGCTTCATCCTCCTTTCTGGTCCCTGCCCCCATCACCAACAGTCCAAGGAGCTGTGAGCAGCGATGACCCCCAAGGGCTTCCTGAGTTCGTACCTGGAGTGAGCGCCGTGGGGTACATAGAGAAAATGTGACCCGTGGCTTCCCTGCCAAAACGAGCTTACATCTCACTCCCATACGTGGCTGGAGGTGGGCCATGTATGAGTACATGTAAATTGGTTCAGCTGTGTGGAGGGCAATACAACAGCTGTTGTGAAATTTTAATGCACATATCCTTTGACTCAGGATTTCCGCTGCTCTGAAATTATCCTATAGATCCAGGCACACACAGGAAAGGGCATATGTACAAGCTTGTTTGTTGTAGTGCTGTTTGTGAGAGCAAAAGATTAGAAATAACCTAATTCCATCAGCAGGAGACTGGATTAATCAATTATAGTGTAGCCTGACCGTGGAATAGTATGCATCCATAAAAAAGAACAATGATGTTATTATATACTGATCTGGGATGATCTCAAAGATACTGTAGTAAAAGCAAGATGCAGAACAGTATTACGGTATCTCTCGTGAAAAAGCACAAAAATAAAACATTGCTGTTTACTTATATAGGCATAAAGTCTCATGGGATAGAAACACAGGGGAATATTAACAGGGAGAAGTGGGTTGTGAGAGACAGGGATGGGAGGAAAACTCTTCATTCTGTAGCCTTGTGTGTCATTTGAATTGTGAACAATGTAAAGGTATTTTTATTTGTGGTAGGTGCAATAATGGCCCCCCAAAGATGTCCATGCTCCAACCCCCAGAACCTCTAAATATGTTGCTTTACATGGCACCAGGGTCTTTGCAGATGTGATTAAAGTTGTAGACTTTGAGATGGAAAATTTGTGTTGTTTAAGCCCCACTGAGTTTGTGATCATTTGTTACAGTGTTCAGAGAAAACTAATATACTACTCAGAATAGTAAATAAGACAGTTTTTGAAAGAAGCTTGCAGTCTAGTTAGAGTGGACTCATAGCCCATGCACAGAAGAAGCAGACACCAACTTTCAGTGCTGTGCTGTGTGGTGCAGACTAAACGCTGTGGAACCCAGCTCACTTTCTGGAGGACTGTTGGAGTGGCCAGGACGGCAGGCACTGTGCTATGTGCAGGGGCCACAAAATGAAAAAGACATGGTCGCTGCCCTGGGGGTACCTTGTGGCCAGTGTTGCAATGTCCCCTCCTTTAAAACTGGCCCCCAGGATGAATACACCGTGTGCCCCCTGCCCCCATGGCCTGCTGGGCAGGGCATTTCTAGGTGCTTTGCCATTTGGGGCCCCAATGGACTGGACTTTCCCTCCTCCCCCTGCTCGCAGCTAGTCCTCCTGCCTTGAATACCTCCAGGGCGGGAGAACCCACCCCCTCTTGAGACTTGGCTCCGTTCTAGGCTTTCCTCTTGCAGCACTCAGCATACGCATGGTTGGTCTCAGCATCACTCCAGACTGGGTGACTCTGGGTTTCTGCTTTGGGAGGTGTGTGTCCTGCCTTCCCTCACGAGACCACACTCACCCTTGTGTGTCTGTTGCAGCCATCACACAGCCTGGAAGTGGTCCAGCCCAGAGTGCCCTCCCTGCATTTTCCGTAGCACCCATCATCTTGACAGGACCGAATAGGGCCTCACTACAAACCTGTTAGAAGAGGCACATATGCAGATACTATCGTGTGCGTCGGGTGGTGCCAGATGGGCATTAGGAAGGATGCATGAAACAAAAAAGAATATATATGTGTGTATAAATGAATCACTATGCTGTTCACCAGAAATTAACACAACATTGTAACTCGACTATACTTCAATTTTTAAAAAATGAAAAAAAAAAAAGAAACAACAAATTGGAAACTTGGTCTTTGAACTGAGTTATAAAGAAAAAAATGTATCATTGTCCTCTTCTGCTGTTTCCTTTGTTCATGCCCATTTTATATAGGAAATGAAGATAAAAATGATTTCTCCTTTAGTCCTCCCTCCGCATCATGTATTGCCAGAAGGCTGTTAACCTTCAGTTTGAAGAAGCCACCAAACAGCTAATAGGTGCTTCGCAGGGCCTGCCAGCCACCACACCCAGGGCTGCATGGCAAGCTCCCCCAGACCCAGCTGCCCTCTCCCTGCTTCCTTCTGCTCCCTCCCCTCCCCTTCTCACCTGCAGCTCCCTGTGTCCTCAGATCCAGCTCTCAAAGCTTCCTCTCCCGGCCAATGTATGTATGTGTTTGAGCAGAGGTGGCAACGCGCACAGCCAGGTGACACGCTGTAACTCTTGGAAACCGGCCCTCCCCGAGGGAGCAATCCTGCCCGCACCATCTCAGCCTCTGCAGGAGACTTAGGGCAGTGTTTTCATGCTGGAAATGCATGAAATGCAGTGTTTTCAGGTGAGGAGGCTGCAAGGGCCCCTCGAACAAAGCAACTGGGGCCACTGCCCTTGCCCCAGTGAGGAAGCGTGGGTTGGCCAGGAAGTGTGGTGGCCCAGGGGTCATGTTTGGGAATCAGGCAGCTGAGATTTGAATGCAGACTCCTTGGTTCTTACTCTTTCCAAGCCCCGATTTAGTCATCTGTAAAAGTGGGAGCTGGACTCCAACATGGATGACACAGCGATGCAGAGTTGGGGTTGATTCTAAACTTGAGCTTGTCTTCTGGTCTGGTCCCTGTCACAATCTCAGGGTAAAACCTGCCCTGGGAAAATCAGACGCCAAAGCAGATATGGGTACCAGTTAAGGGGCGGCATCGCTGTGAGGACTGACTTGACTTGTTCATGGGAAACGCCCATGGGGTGGTTATTATTTTGCAAGGTTCATGCGGTTTTACTGTCTTGGCTCACTTCTTTGCTGCTATGCTGCTGCCTACCTAGGCCAGACCCAGCAGGGATGCCGCTTGGAGGGTGGCATCCTGGGTCCAGTTTGTTTGTCAAGCAGGGCTGGTAGATTCGCCACGGCACTAACGTGCCCTCCCAGCCTCCTCAACTCCATCTCCACCGGGTTATCCATCACCGCACCTTCCTTCCTAGCAGCCTCCCACATCCGCCTCTGGACCTCCTCTGTCCCCACTCCCTGCCCTTTTTCTTGCTGACCAGAGCATTTTGCAAACCATCTCCCACCTTGGTCTCAAAGTGGCTTTACTGTTTTTTTTTTTTTTTTTTTCCTAGAAGCTTCCCCCTCCTGCAGCCTGGCCACCCATAAAGGCTCCTTTTCAGAACTGCTCACCTCCAAGCTTGAGAACTGTGAAATTCCCTTTCCTGACCGCAACCTGCAGGCTCTCTGCTGGTGTCCCCGGAGCACGAGCGGTGTGCTGGGTGGGCTCCGTCACGCGCCGGCAGGAAATTCACATCTTCCAGGGGGCGTGGTCGGCTGGTGATAAATGCGGAAACGCCTGGCTCGGGTCGGAAACTGGGTGTGCTCAGGGGACAGTAGGAGCTTGTTTGTGGAGCTGCTCTGACCTGGGGTGGAGGGGCAGAGGCAGAGGGCATAGAGGCTTCGCGCTGCCCTCCTGGGAAGAGGGGGGAATTGCTCGGATTGCTCTGCCAGATGTTTCTGATCTAGGGATGAGCCTGCATCTGGCCGAGTGCCTCTGGGTGGCTTCCTGAGGGAAAGAATAGAAAAGAAAGCCTAATTTGGGGAACTGTAGCGTCTCTTATGGGAAGAAGCAAGGCAAGGGCATAGCGAAAATTGGGGATCAGTTTGGAGAAAGGAGTGACATCAGGGATGTGTAGAGCTGGGGCTAAATTCTAAACCTGAGCTTGCCTTCTGGTCTGGCCTGTGCGAACATGACAGCAACTCTAATGGTCTCTAAACAACCCCTCTAGGGAAACCAGCCAGCGAAGCAGAAATAAGTGCTAGTTCAGATGAGGGGTCAAGACACAGACACTTTACTTATCCAGGGATCAGCCTGCTGTCCCCTCTCTTATCCAGAACATGGACCTCAGAGCAGGGCACAAGTGCCTTTGATCAGTAAGAATGGCTGGAGCCATGGCTCCTCAGCCTACCTCCACTGGCCCTTGCTCAGAGCCCTACGGTCACCCAGCCCAGGGGGAGTCCAAGGTGCACATTAGAAGTGGGGAAACCTCTTTAGGTTGGCATACCCAAACAGGTAGCGTGACCTCTGGGAGACTTACCTTGGGAAGGGCAGACAGAAGAAGATAGAAGATCCGAGCAGCAGGGACAGATCACCTGACACAGCAGAGCATCTTACAGAGATGCCAGAGGGCCGTGAAGACAAGGCTACATTATGTTCAGCATCTCGGCCACTGCAAATGCTTTGTGGAACAAAGCTGGGGGGAGATGTACACAAATAAGTGTTAGGTTTCATATTCTTTCCCACAAAAGGAGGAGAAGCATATAAACATTAAAAAAAAAAAAAAAGACAGTGGAGGGTGTAGCTCAAGGGCAGAGCGCGTGCTCAGCATGCATGAGGTCCTGGGTTCAATCCCCAGTCCCTCTATTAAAAAAAAAAGTTATATTCCTGAAACAAACAACATACAACATTTTCAAGTAGCTATGGAGTATTTTAAAAAACTGTTTATTAAACTCACAATAAGCTTTCCTACAATGGAATAAAAATAGACATAAAAAAACAACTTTCAGTCAGGCTAAAATGAAACACATTTTGTTGCTTGAAGGGACAATGTTTAGCTGTCTAGAAAATCCTCGTATGTGAAATACCTCATCTGAATTGCTAGATAAATGGTAAGAGGTTATTCTTGTTGGCATGATGGAGTGTTAGGACTGAAAGCGGCTGTGAGATTCTATAAACCCATTTAAAAATGTTTACAGATGATGTAATCGAGGTTCAGAGATGAGAAGCGGTTTGCCCAAGGTCTGACAGCCAGATGGTGGCAGAACTGGGCCTCAAACTTGGTTCACTATAATGCAAAATGGATGCAGGAGCTGGGAAGCAGGCCTTGGTTCAGGTGCTGGGTCTCTGGCAGGAGCAGCCAGACTGAGGCTGGAACCACCTCCAACCTCCCAGAGCTCAGAGCCAAGGCCTAGGATGGGGGTGCCTGATACACCTGCCCAAGGACAAATTAAAGAGACATTGCGCAGAATGGGGCAGGGGTCTGGGTGAATGGGTAGCGGGTGGCTGGTAAGCCAGGAGAGCTGGACAGAAGTACACGGGGCAGCTTGGGGGTGGAGCGCTGGGAGGGCTGGGAGGGCTGGGACATGCCTCCAGTCACGTCAGGAACCAGTTCGAAAGGCAGCTTACAGCCCTGAAATGGGAAGCGAAGAAGAAAATGCCAGGCACTGTGGGAAACAGCTCGTGGAGTCTGATTTTCGCTTTCTGTTTCCTGAAAGAGAGGCTAAGAGGGCTCCGAACCCAGCCTGTCCAGTGCAAACCTGTGGAAGCGTCTTACTGCACATCTATCTACGCACTTCCTATTTTTACACTTAATAACTGTAAGCTCGGGGTTACCGGGGTCTCCTTGTTGCTAAAGTGAGAGGTGATAGCACCAGCCTTCCAAAACGCTGGACCCTTGGCTTAGAGGAAGACCAGAATCTGGGTTGCTTTATTTTTGGGTTTGACTGAGAAGGTTTAATGCACCATTTTCCAGCCCTCCCAGCGATGGCAGTTTGTGCTCAAAATACATCAAACCTCAGTAACACAGAATAACTGACGATTTTGGGAAGTAGGCATCTGAGTGTATGGGGAAGGTAGATTTTAAATTACAAAAATGATAAAACTTCATGCAGAACATCGAGAAAATAATCAAGAAATGAAAATACATGTGTTTATAATATAACACAGCCTTGATGGGCCTGAGCTGGGGTCCTACTCTCAGTTTTCTTATATGTGCATTTGGCAGAGTTGAAGACACAGTGTGTGTATAATTGGTAGTCTGTTTTGAAAGTTAATATGTCATAAGCATCTTTGTGGGTTGCTGCATTGTCTCAATAAACATTATTTTTATTGGTTAGGTAATGCTGCATCATTTCATAAAACCCTTTCCTATTTTTCCTCTCTAGTGTCTCTTGAATCTACACTTAGTCTCCATCATGGCATCTCTGTCAAAATTCTGCTCCTTCCCTGATTGGGATAACTAGCCTGCATTGTCCCTGTTCCCATCCCCCTACACACACATACACACACACACTAGGATTTCCTCCACTCTTACAGCCTTGCTAATCAAAGGATGGTCCCTGACCAGTGGCATGGACATCCCCTGGGAGCTTGCTGGAAATGCAGAATCTTAGACCCCATCTGGGACCTACTGAGTCTGAATCTGCACCTGTAGGTTGACAAGATCCCCAGGTGATTCCTAAGCACATTAAGGCTTGAGAAGCACTGGTCTGAAATACACATTCCCTGTGCTCCAGGACAGAACCCTGGCCAGGTGCACAACCTGCAGAGAGCAGAGCAACTGGAGAGAAGGCGGGGAGTGAGTGGAGAAGGGCCTGCTGGACAGCCACAGCCGGTGGACAGCTGTGGGCCAGGAGCCTTAGTGAGGCTGGGGGGAGGGAGGAGGCCTGTGAAGGAAGTTCTAAAAGCCAAGTCTGTGGAAGACGCAAGATTGAAACCAAGGGCTCAGTTGGTAGGCAGGGGCAGGAGCTTGGGCGGAGGCAGCCGAACAACCAGCCCCGGCCCACTCCCACTTTACAGGTGAAGAAGCTGCGACACAGAGAAATTAAGCTGCTTGGCCAAGGTCACAAGCCAGCAGGTGGTGGAGCTGGGATGCCAGCCCGGGTCCAGAGCCCACACTCTTAACAATCTTGCAGTACAGTGGCGGGTAAATGACAGGAGGGAAAAAAGAGTAAAAGGATGTTCAGCTCCAACAATGAACTGGGGACGTTTTCACTTCCTTGTGTGTCATAATCACAGCAACCTTCGGATGTGGGTATTTCCTACCCCGTGTTGCAGGTGAGGAGGCCGATTTGCACCGGTGACAAGCAGTTCCTGAGTTCATACAGTTACTAACAGCTTGAAGTCAGGATTTGAACCCAGGACATTTTGGGTCCTGAAGTGATGCTCTTCCCACCTGTCACATTTCACCCTCAAGGTGTGGAATTGGGTTCTACTCTCAGAACAGCTTCTTTCCTCCCACCCTCCCCGGCCTCCTGATTTGAAAACCCTACCTCTGCCCAGGGATCCATCCCCTTGCTCATTTGTGATGGAGTCAAACACAGGGTCAGTTTTAGATGTTTCCCTCAATCCTTAAAATTATGAAATGCTATGACTTGGTTTAACATTTAATCCAGCTGCTTCATTTCACAGTTAAGGAAACTGAAGCCCAGAGAGCTCAAGTGACTTGTCTGAGGTCACACAGCCAGTGAGTTATAGATCCGAGACTCTGATTCTGGATTCAGTGCTCCTTTCATGACTCTGGGCTGTATTTGTACCGCGTGCCCTGGGTGCCAAAGTGTTTGTGCACCACCAGGCCAGCCAACACCGGGCTGTCGGGTTGCTAGGTCAGTGCAAGTTCAGCCTTAAACTTAGGCTGGAGGATGCAATAGATTGAACCACCCCCCCATTAAAAAATAAACTAATAAAAATAATATCTGCTTATTAAAACCCCAAGCAGTGTAGAGAGTGTCTGCAAACACTTGACGGCAGCCCCTCCCAGCCCTCCCCAGCCCGCTCCCCAGGGGTGACCACTTAGTGCCGCCTCCAATGACTTCTTAATTTTCCTGCCAACCATTGGGTTTTGTAGGATCCATGCCACAGCAAGGCTATTTTTAACAAGAATCCCAGGCTTCAGGGGGTTGAAGAGAGGGGGAGAAAGAATACTCAGTTTGTATATTTTTAATCCATGTGCATTTGAGCAAGCAGTGACTTTCCTGTCTCCACTGCCAAGGGTTTCGGGCAATTGATTAGACTTTCTGGGTGCAGGGTAATCCGTTCTCTTCCCCTAACGAGGCAGGAGGGCCAGGGAGAGGTTCAGGTGATGTTTCCCGGGCTGATGGCTGTCTCAGCTGGCTGCCTCCTGATCCTGCCTACCCCCAGCCCTCTCCTTCCCGGCAGCCTAGACAATCCTGGCTGGGTCTCCCAGAGCAGAGGAGGCCTGGGAACCTGACTCTTTGTGCCAGGCTCATATTTAGAAATGTCTTCAGCCAGAGGTTGGCCTCTGTCCCGCTTGGGCTCTGGGCAGGGGGTGCAGTCACATGTGCTGCCTTCGAGTGGGTAGATTCTGAGTGGGCAGTGGCCTGCTTTGAATATAAACACACTCCTTTTATGCTGAGAAGCTGGCATCTGAGCCTGTGCTCCTGGGCACTGGGTGAGGGCAAGTGCTGGTAGCCGGATGGGCGATGGGGAGACGGAAGAGAGATGTCATAAGGCTTGAACTCGGCAAAATGGTGATGGAGGCGGGGTCTCACTTCCTGTCCCCCTCTCTGCCCCAGTCCTTCCCCAGGTGCCTAGGACACTGGCCCTGCCTGAGCAGGGGGCCTGTAGCCCCACGGGGGTGGGAGAGAGGAGAGCAGGCCAGAAGTGCCCCCTTCTGGACTTTCGTTTCTGCCTTGTGAGTTCCCCAGTCCATTGAGGGGACATCCTGGGAGGCGGTATGGATTGGGCCCAGAGTGAGGCCTGGATGATGGGGCACCCATGGCAGAGTCTTGCTTCTCTCTCCCTGTCTGTGAGCTGCCAGCCCCTCAGCCTCTCCAGACGGCACCTGCAGAACGTGGCCCTAGGTGATGTCATCCCTGACAGGATGAAACAGACCAACTGAGCCCAGCCTTAAATAGTAGCCCCCTGGGTAACAGACATCATGCCGGAGCCCTGTAAAAGCTCTCTTTTCTTTTAAAACAGTTCTTTTAAGGAGGGGCATTCTGGTGCATTCACTCGGGCCTCAGGTATTTAATGAACACTGCGAAGCACAGGCCCTGTGCTGTCTCCAGCCCCACAGCGGCTGATGGGGGCGCTTTTTGGTTCCCTTACATGGCACCTCTCTGCCCCTCTGCAGGCGTACCCTGGGGATCAAGGCGACTTGCTTACACATTCAGCTCTCGGAGGGGAGACTGCCTTCTTGCAGCAACAGGATTCCTTCCTACAGCTGATGCCAAGCCAGTGCCAAGTGTTGAAGCCCCTGGCATCCCCCACCTCGCTCTGCTCCATCCTCCTCCCCTCTCCCCACATCTCAGGGGAGGAGAACTCCAAGCAGTGGTCAAGAAGGCTGAACAGACTTCCTTTGTATCTTTGCAGTAACTGAATGAATGAATGAATGAATGAACGGATAAGCAAGGGAGCAAATGAATGGAGGAACAAGTGAAAACTCAGTCTCTGCTCCAGAGGAACTTAAAATTTAAAGAAAAATCACCATGCTTGTAGAATGGTAGCACTGTGGGACTGAAGGGGACCCTAAGGGTTGGGCTCACCCCCTCTTTTTATGGGAAAGGAAACCCAGACTCAGAGTCGGGAGGGGCTGCTGTGCGATGCCTGCATCAGACCACGGAGGTCAGAGGATGGCAAAATCGCCCAGGGTGAGTGAGATTTGGAATCGAACGCAAGTCTGCCCTACTTTCCCTCTGCCGCCGCCCTAAGTGTCCCTCGTCCTTGGGAAAAATCGCCTTTTCATATGGTTGGGAGTGGACGGTGCAATTTTTCTTTGAGGGTTAATTGTTTTGCTGACAGTACAGATAATTAGGAGTGAGAATCCCGGCGTGAGGGCGACAGCACCATCTGCGGTGAATATGTTCCAGCCCCACCTTGCAGGAGGGCTCAAAAGGGCTCCTATCCTCACTCCCACCCGCAGCAAAAATTGATGTGCTCTAGCTGTTTGCTTCTGGAGCTACAGCAGCAAGGAGATCGGCTTCTAAAGGGTGCTTCTTCTCCTCCCTTCCCCATGGCATCTGGTGGGCACCGTAGAGCTCACCTCCTAGTAGGTAGGAAGAGCCCCTCCCCCTCCTTGCCCCGCCCCCTGGTTGCCTGGGACACGGAGCCCTAACACCAGGGGATGACTTTCTGTTCTTCTCGTAGCCTGGTTTTGAGGCCCAGTCCACTGCGGATGGAGGTGGGCGTGTGGGTCTGCACTGAGCTCGTGGCCGCCATGGGTGTTTGAGTCATTTTTCTACCCAATTCCTTGCATTTGCCACCTATCCTGGGTTTCCTGGCCTTTGGCCTGCGCTGCTTGTCCTGGAAGGGGCTGGGCCTGCCTTCTATTGCCAGGTAGGAATTTCCTGGGTTGGGACTTCCTCCGTGTCAACAGAAGGAGCGCAGCGCTGGAATCAAGCAGAGAACCCCATTGTCCAGGAGCAGCTGAGATCTTTCTTCATATGGGTGGAGCATGGCTGGAACATCATTTTTTGTTTTTTCATTTTCATTATTTAGAGATATATCCCATATACAACAGGGCGCCGACTTGTATATATGCTTTTGGAAGGTATTACTACTAGTAATTGCTTTGTTCTTTCAAAGGGACTTCTAACCCCCAGGGCTGCCTTGCCCAGAAATGACTGGGAGGTCATGGCAGTAAAGCCAGGTCACCCTGGAGGCGCAAGGTCGGTACCCCGCCCCTCCCCCACCACCAGGCGGTGGCTGTTTATCACAGCAGCTTCCTCCTTGCCTGAGCTGCTCCCCGGAGCCTCTGCATACCTGTCTTCCCTATTTATCACTTTGTTCTCCGCTTTCTTCGCCCAGACCCTCCTAGCAGGGGAGAAGCCACAGGCGCCACCCTTCTCTAGTTCTCCTCTTCTCCCCATCCCCCCACAGCAGGCCACGCATGCCTCTGTTCCCCTCCCCCTCCCCAGTCCTCTTGACCCACTGTCACCCTGACGTGATAGGAAATTACCCCAGGACCAGGGAGCTTGCTGGAAAGAACAGATAATTGAGAGTCAGGAATTCCAGACTTGACTCTTTCACTACCTTACTGTGTGATCTTCAGTGAGATTCTCAACCTTTCTGTACTTCCGTTGCCTTATCTTTAAAATAACCTTAAAAACACACACACACACACACACACACACACCCCTTTACATCACTCCTGTGAAATCAAATGGGTCCAATGGACGTAAAAGTAGCTTGAAGGGTATGAATCATGACATGTGTGTAAGACATTATCATCGTTCTGCTTACAGCATCCGTGGGACTCCACGTCCCTGCCTTCCTTTGCGCTCATCCCTGTCCATGGTGCTTCCCCTTACCTGTGGCGCTGGATGCCCTGCGGATGCTCTCCACCTGCCACAGGCCCTTCTCAGCACTGGGTCCACTGAGGCCCAGGGGAGCCCAAGGTTGGGGTGGAGCTCAGAGTCACAGCTGTCTGGGCAGTGCCCCCAGGAGCTGGAGGCCACAGCTGGTCGGAGATGCAGGGCTATGGCCAGCGTGGACCCAGTGTCTGGAGACTGGCAGGTCTAAATGCTGAGGCATGGCTACTTCTAGCTGGAGCCCCTTACCACTCACCCCCCTCACCACCTCAGAGTGTGAGCTGAGTCTTAGCTAGATATGTGATCACGCAGTGGAGCCCGTGGTGTCTTTGTCCCTCACCCAGTGAGCTTGAGATGTCTGGTTTTCTTTAATTAACAGTGATCTTTTGATGTTCTGACTACCTGTTTTTTTGCAAAAACTCCTTTATATTCTGGCTCCTCCCTTACCTCTTCAGAGAAGTCCCTCAGAGCTGAGAGGCTGCCTCTTGCGCTTAAGTCCTCAGCAAGTCCACTGAATAAATCTTTGCATCTTCACCTTTGTCTCTTGCTTTGAGTGAAGGGCTGTGAAGGAGGTGTGTTATCGGTCACAGGTGAGTGGCCTCCCTGGAGCCACCTGGGGCAGGACTTCCAGTGTGCTGCTGTTTGGGGGCTCCAAGAGTTGAGGAAGGTTCCTGGTAGACATGGCCTTGTTCTTTGTGAGTCTCTTTGGGGGAGGGAGGGCTCCTGGGTCCTCCCTCTCTCCTGGGGCAGTGAGGGTCTGTTGTGGGTATGAGCTGAACTCTGAATGGTGAGTAGGATGGGTGACTGAAGGTGGGCCTTTCAGGAAGATGAAATGAAACATGCAGAGGTAAGAAGATAAGAACAAAGATGTGTGTGTGTGTGTGTGTGTGTGTGTGTGTGTGTGTGCACGCATGCATGTGCACACATGCACTCTGAGGCCTGGGTATAGGGCTGGTGGGTGAGATCCTGGCAGTGAAGACCCTAGCTGAGGTACAATCTGCATGGTCACCTGGAGTTACAAGACCTAATAATAATAATAAGCAAACAAACAAACAAAAAAACAGTATCTGGAAAGTTCTAAAACAGTTAAAATTTGAGCCTCTTCCTGCAGGTCTCTTCTGAAGCAGCTGGGAACTCAGAAGGCCTCATTACCCGTGAGGAGCAGGCCCACCAGGAGAGCAGTAAGGGATGGCGTGGAGCCCCCCAGGGCCTGAGGAGTGAACACACTCTACAGCTCGCTCGCCTCCAAGTCAGAGGACCGCACCACCGGGGAGACTCAGGAAGAATTGATACTCCGGCCCCCGGTGACATGTACATGGTGTAATGACAGGTAATGAGCCTGAGGTTCATCCATCCTCTCTGAATGATGTGGCAGGTAGGAGAATAGATCAGCCTGCAGTAGACATATAACATCAACTCTTGGAAGATAACTATGCAAACGAAGCAGAGGAAGGCCTGATAAGATGACAGATGGACGCTTTATAGTTATTAGTTCTGCCCCAAGTGCTTGCTGGAGCTAGGCACCGGAAGATTTAGCGTCAGGTAGGTTCACTTACTATATACCTTATGGGAAGGCCTGATGCTGGGATGAATGTAGCACCTCTTGTTTTAAGACCTCGGAGTAACAAATTAAGACATTATTTCCCATCAACTCCCTTGGGAAGCAGGGCATGGATGCCAGTGGGGAAACAGGAAGCAAGGGGAGTAGGAGTCTTTCCTGTATCGGTGGCACCTGAGGGGTAGGCCAGGAAGCCTCACTGGCTGAGGAGCCTTCTGGATTGGGTCTGATTTCTTGAATGACAGGTGAGGTGATGGATTGGTATTTCTTGTAAAAATGGGCATAGGTCCTTTGTGATTCCCTTTATCCCTCCAAGGGTGCTAGGGCGAGTAGCAGATGGCCAAGGCTGGCTGGGGTAGGTCATGAGTAGGGATCTGGAGAGCATAGGAGGGGCTGGCAGACACCCTGGGTCTAGCAGCTTATCTGAGGAGGTCAGCCAAGGCAGGAAGCATTGAGAAGGTTCCCAGAACCTAGAGGGCAGGGCCCTGAGGCTGGAAGAAACTGGGCCCATTGAGACTGGAGACACCAAAGATGAGCTCTGGTCCAGTGGAGGGCCTGTTCCCATTGGCCCTCTGGTCCTCACTGTGTGTATCATACTGGGTACCACTCTGGCAGTTTCCACCATGGAAAAGACAGCAGTCTGGGGCCTGAGCAAAAATAGCTTGGGGCCTTGGGAAACTGACCAGGGCAGGGGGAGAAGGCCAGTGGCTTGAGGCAGGAGACCCAAGGGGGTGGGGCAGATTCCATCCCAGTGCAGGCCAGTGTCAGGGTCCACAGGACCGAGCCAAGGGGTGGGGAGGGGCAGAGTATTAGAACTTCTGGGTGGCCTTGTTCTAAATCAGGCAGAAAGAATAAGATGAAGAAGGAATCCTGAAAGCTGAGCCCACTTCTAGGAAATGGATCAGCCATAGGCACCAGGCGGTCCCAGGACTTGGCTTCTGTCCCTATGAGCAAATGGAAGGGAACGGAGCTTTGGGGACCCCACTGAGTATAGCAGGGGTCTGGCTATGCCTGAAGGGGCTTCGCTAGGTGCCTGGGGCTGGCTGTGCCTCTGGGCACCCTAGACCCTAGTGTACTGGCCCTGGGCTGTTCTCAGACTCCCAGCTCTCAGTGGGCCAGGTGGTCTGTGCATTTTAGGCTTGACTGGGGACCTGGGCAGGGCTGACCCTGTGGGACCTCGTGGTGGGAGGTAATGGGGGGCAGGAGGAGGCAGAAGAGGCCCGGCCTGCAGGTGGGTAGGTGAGGACGCACATCATCTGTGCAGCCTCGGGAAGGTAAGGGGCAAACTACTTCCTGATCAAATCAAGAAAGAGCAGAGGCTTGAGTCAATCAGAAGACTCTTAACCTAGTTTCACAATGTTGACCGAGTGCCTGTTGTGCCGTGGGCCCTGTGCTAGGTGCCAGAAATGCGAAGATGCATGAGGTGTGTCTGCTCCCAGGGAAGGGAAGACGGGGCAGAGGAAAAAGCATGGGAGTAGAGACAGATCCAGGGCTCTGGGAGCCTCAGCCTCCTGTCTTCAAAATGGGGACAAGACTTTCTCACTCACAGGCTGGTTGGGAAAATTAAATAACATAAAATAAAACATGCGAAACACTTAGCACAGCAGCTGGCACCATCGTAAGTGATCAATCATTTAGTTTTCTTCCATTGTTCTGCTCTTGGAGGAGCTTGCAGTCTGGCAGGGGAGGGAGCAAAGAAGGCTGGGAGAAGATGCATCTTGATTCCCAGGGCTTCTGACTGCTAACCGGGTTTGAGGCCTGGACTTTGAAAACCTGGTTATTGGCATTCCTCTGGCCATGGAAAATGTGGTTTAAGGTGGATCCGGACACTCAGAAATGGTGATTGCATGTGAGTGCTTTGGCAGTTGCTGGGCCCGGGGATTCTTTCTGGGCAGTGAGTAGGATAGAGGGTGGGAGGGGTGGGTCCAGGAGTTCACAGAATTGTTGAGAAGAGAGGACATTCTCGGAATGCTTGGAGGTTTCCAGAGCTGTGCTTAGACAAGACTTAGGACTTGGAGCAGGGCTGCCCAGAGAGACTGAGCACCAGCCACACATGTGATTTTGAATTTTAAACAAATGAAATTAATCATAATAATGTTTCATTTAACTCAACACATCCAAAGTATTATCATTGCAACATGTAGTGACTATAAAGATTATTCATGAGATAGTTTACAGTCTTCTTTATGTACGAAGTTTGAAGTCCAGAGTGTGTTTGATATTTACATTCTATCTCAGTTTGGACTAGCCACGTTTTATATGCTCAGTGTGGCTACTGGCTACTGTATTGGGCAGCTTAGATCTAGAGTTTAGAGTATCTTGCCCAGGGGCGTCCAGAGGCCAGATGTGTCCTGAGCTAAATAACAGGGTTTACTATTATGGCTTCTTCTCATGACACAGCTGAAGCGAATCCCTGGGGAAATTGGTATGAATAATCAGAGACGTCTTGAATGACTTGTTTGGATGGTGACGTCTGTTCTCTGGAACCAGCCCTGGCTGTGGGTCTGTCCTGCTGACCTCAGGATGCCACCACTTGCTGGGTCTGGGGCTGACCTCGGGCAGTCCCCAAAGCTCTCTGAACTTGAGAAGCTTCATTGAAAGTGACACTAATAACGTCTATCGCACTGGGTAACTATGAGGACTAAATAGAATAGTAATTACTCTGTGACCTTCAGTGTAAAAAAATAATGCTTTTTATTTCCCTAAATTAAATGAAAACCGATTTGAGTTCCCCTGTGGGCTAAGTTTGGCAGAAGTTTCCCAGCAGGAATTTCTGTAGTTCTGTCTTCGCCATTCTGCTGTATGATTACCATGGGGCTTCGTAGGGCAGGACAGATGGGGAGGGGGTAAGCCTGGACCTTGGCCCAGGGTGGCATGGTGGCTCTCTGTGGCCCTCCTCATCCAGAGCCACGTGGTCATCCCTCAACCAGCTTGTGCTCCACGTCAGCTCTGCCATGGAGCACCTGGGGGCCCCCAGGTTTTCATCTCCAGAGTGTGGACACCACCGTGGTGCTGTGTTTCAGCAGAGTGAGTATTGCTGGCCGCTCCAGGGCCCATTGCCTAAAGCCATCCCAAGTGTCTTGGGGCCCAACCCAGGCACCCTACTCCAAAAGCTGCCCTTCCTCCCTTGCCTGCTGTCTCCCAGCCCTAGCCTTTGAAACGAAGGTCCATCCCCACCTTACCTGCCCTCTTTCTTCCCCAGCCGTGAAAATACAGGTTACCCCCGTTAGGGCCAGGGAGCCCACTGCCATGGAATGCGGCCGCTCTTTCTGGGCAAGGGGGAGGGTAGTTTTTAGTCCTCTGTGAATGACATCTGCTCCAGGCACTGGCTCCCAACAGCAGCAGAAAACAGCAATTGCTCTGCACGTGTGTTAGCATAGCATCCTGACCCGTGCCGCTGGCACCAGGTTGGCACTCCACAGAGTCAAGTTCCGCTACGCCCAGCCCCACCTGAGGAATGAGTTAAGTAGTTCCTGCCTTGGGGTTTTTCTGAGACTCAATGAGCTAGTGTATGTGAAAGTTTTTCGTCAAGTGTTCTTGAGACTCTTAATTCCCTCCCTGGGGTGTTTTCTTGTTTGGGAGCTGGGATGATTCTAAATGTGTCCTCCACTCAGCTCACATGGCATGTTGGGCCACTACGCACTGTCCTCTCACCAGCTGGCCCCGCTGGGTGCCCCTCCCTGCAGGATGAGCACCTCTGAACTAACCCCGTGTCTCCTGTGTGTCAGTGGCAGGTCTCCCTGACATCCTTATTTTTTTTAGCCTATTGTGTGGGGTGTCTGACTAGTGCCCCTGAGTTTGGAATCTACCCCAGTTATCATGAAAGTTCATAATCTGTCTTTCCTGGGCCTCAGGGGAGTGAGGCATGGACCTAAGGAATAGGGTCCTCCTCTCCTACCTGCCTTGGGTTTGGTGAGGATTCTGCGATGGGGAAGGACATTTGAAGAGTCTCTATAGGCAGATTGCCCAACCTCAGGATGAAGCAGGATAAGGAGGTGCAGGTCAGTGATGCAAAGAGTAACCAGGTGTCAGCTGTGCTGGAATCAGTGCAAAGTCTACAGATAAATGGGAATTCTCCATGCCAGGGGACTGAAGTGACATTTTCAAAGTTGGTTCAACGTCTGGTTGTGTGTGGTTGGGCCAGTGATCCATTGATGCTCAGCACAGTGATCTGTGGGTCCTTGTGTTGCTGTCTCTCTGGACAGGAGCTTCCTCCCCCCAGAGCACTTGGCTTCTGCTTCCTGCACCTGTCCTGGGGCCTGAGATCTCAGGGCTGTCACACATCCTTAAAGAATCCTTCAAATTGGTGTCCTTGTGACTTAGTCTCTATTTTAAAAGGTAATCTATGGCACCTGTAGGGGACAGTGGGGAGGGGGGTGTCATAAAATCAGGCACATTAAGGTAGAGTGACAGTCTAGGTTCTTTCTAAGTTTGCTGTGTGACCCTGAGCAGATCTCTCAACTTCCCCAGGCCTCAACATTCTCATCTGTTAAATGGGTATGAGAAAGTGCAGGGGTTTAATCCTGTTGCAGACATGCACGCGTTTGAAAAGTAAGAGGCGCTGTGAATCTTAATCACCAGAGCTTTGCGCATATCATGGCAACACCTTTTTCCTCGCCTAATCTAGCAGTGTGTAACTCTGCTCTTCAAAATTAGTCCCTTTATTGCTTCCTGGGAGTCCACGGGGAACAGTTTCTGATAGATCACCTTAAAATTTTGCAGCAGGGAGAGGCAGAAAGCCACATTGCCCTTGACTGACAACCTTCCTATGGGTATTTAACAATTTTAAATTTTCATGTTTCCTCTGATAAAAATAGTGCCCGACTAAAAACAAATACATTTGTATTTTCCATCTCCTTAATTAGTTTCTAATTTGGTGGTTCTTATTAGCTTAAAATCATCTTGCTGCAATGGTCCTTGGATGATAAAAAATGTGAAAACCACAATCAATTCCTGAGATATCTTGCTATTTAATTATGCTGATTGGAGCACCAGAGACCCCTGGCAAAACAAACCTCTCAGAATAAGCTTGATTTGTGTAATTTGGTTTTTAAAAATTTTGGATGCATATTTATCACGTTCAACTACGTGTTCTTGTTCTCCTTGAGATTCTGACTCATCTCCTAAGA
This sequence comes from Camelus dromedarius, assembly GCF_036321535.1. Taxonomy (NCBI): domain Eukaryota; kingdom Metazoa; phylum Chordata; class Mammalia; order Artiodactyla; family Camelidae; genus Camelus; species Camelus dromedarius. The sequence goes on along the minus strand of NC_087463.1, from coordinate 7,698,566 downwards.
GACGGGTGGAGGGATCCACGGGCTGGGGGGACCCTGGGACTCCAGCTGAGTCCATGGAGTTGCTGGCAGAGGCTGATCTGAAAGGAGCACGGGGTCCCCAGCTTGTCTGGTCATTGAAAAGTATCTTTTCTTAAAATTAAAAAAAAAAAAAAGGAAAGGTAAAATGTCACCCAGAGACCCAGAGACAGCCCAGGGAAGGATAGGCTGATAGAATTTTGGAGCTTGGTGGTAAGAGAGAGCCCACCGTGAAATCCCAGGTTAAGGATGTATCTGGAACCTAATTCTATAATGTGACATGACTTTGGAGACCCTGGGAAGACCTAGTTGCTCAAAAGGATATGTGCCCCGGCATCCAAACCCATGGATCAATATTAGCTTTGCTGACAGTGGACAACTGGATGTGATGAAATGGGAGAGACCCAGCACCATGCATAACACTTTCCTGCCACGAAGATGAACATCATTCTGCTCCATAAATCTAATGACCACCTTGTACAGGAACCAGGGGAGCAGGTGAAACCCCACTGCAGGGAGGCCGTCACAGATCCAGACAGAGAGGCTCCTCAGGACGAGTGCCCTAACTTCTCCAACAGAAGGTCGAGGGGAAATGACACGGAGATGGGAGGGAATTGTTTAAGATTTGCAGTCTTAAGAGACACACCAACTGAGCTCAGTGTATGGCTTGGGTTTGACTCAAGCCTACCTGCTGTAGGAGGACGTAGTGGAGAGAATCAAGGAGGTTAGAGACAGGCTGGGCGTTAGATATTCAGGAATTGTTGTTAATTGTTTTGTGGTGACGTTATTTACCGAAGTATTTACAGATGATATGATGCAATGTCTGGGATTTTCTCTGAAATACTTTAGATAAAAAAAGACGAAGCAAAAACAGATTGTTGGATATTATTGAAGCTGGTTGGGTGATTGGTGATAGGTTTATCTGAAAAGCTCAATAATAGAAAGTAAAATAATAATAAATGCTCTTACTAACTGGCTGAGCCCTGAAATTTCACCATTAGAGCTTTATTCCTCTAGCTTAAGCCTTTCTTCATCCATAATGTACAGCTTCTACTGGGAACATGATTTACCTTCTGGGAAGGTAACAGTGGGGTGATAGAACGTTTCCCAGGGCAGACACTGTAGATGTCCCATGCGAAAGGGTTCCAGGCAAGGTAAGGTGGTCTTGGAAATGGTGGTCTTGAACTAAGCCAAACAGCTTTCTTCAGAGCCGTGGTTATACTCTGAATGTATGTTACTGCATACCATGCATCCTGGGTAGGGGTGGGTGGTACCAGTGCCATGTTCCCCAGAATAATTTGTCATGTGCTTCAGAGGAAATAGAAGCTTTCAGCTCCTCTAAGGAATATCAGAAAGGTCAGAAATTTGGGTTCCAGAGCTGTTTCTATTTACTAACTAGTTTTTGGTAAATCACTCAAACTCTCTGAGCCTCAGTTTTCTTATCTGTAAAATGGGCTGCATGTCACCTGCCACTTACCTTCCAAGAATATGAAAGGGTTTTGTGCAGTGTAAAACCCAAGACCAAAGGTTAAATTGTATGACTATTATTTGGTGCTACTTTCTGAAACTTGGTCCACAGATGTTTTCTTGGAAGCTCATGGCTCTGTGTACATGTGTAGTCTAACATCACCCAAAGTGTGGACTATCTTGGGTGTCACATGCTCAAAAGATACAGAGGAGGTAAAAAGCTCTCTGCCCTTTGGGAGCTCACAGTGGAACTGGGGAGGCAGTAAGAATAAACAGTGATGGGACAAAGCCATCTAGCCCTGGGGATAAATGAAGGATTCCAGTTCAGAGGAAAGGGAGTTCGCTCTTGGCTGGTGTCATCTTCGAAGGCTCCCTGGAGGAGGTGGCACTTGCCCTGGGCCTTCCCCTGAACATGGGGAAAATTTAGATGGTCCATCCCTTTGTTGGTTAGGGATCACTTGGTTGGAATACTTCCCCGTCTCCCGCCCCCACACGCCCACACTCTGCAGCTGAGCACATAAACCTTGTTTGGATTACGGTATTATCTGACTTGGGGGCCCGAGTCTTCTCTATCCGGAACTGGGGTCATGCTCCACTTGCCTAGCCCTTCCAGCCACTCCCATCCTCTCCTCCTCTCTGTCTCCACCCCTTGTTTCCATCTTCCCACCAGAGCTTGGATAAGCTGGGATTACTCATCCTGTCCACACTCACGCACTCCTGCCCTGTCTTTTAAGCAAACAAAAAAAGTCAACCACAGAAATAAAGCAATAAATTATGACTCAGAGACACCCAAGCCTTCATGTGGAAATGTTTATTATCATCATCAAATCATTCCTTAGGGCAGAGAGAGAAGCCGGCCTGAGTAGGAATCTTGCAAAAGATAGGCAGCAGTTGCTTAAGTAAAGGTGAGGGATCTGAGGCCCTCCTGGGAGCTGGTCCAGTTTCTTGGGTGCAAAGAGCTGGCTGGGGGCTCCCACTCCTGCAGGGTGTGCAGGGAGTGATTCAGGATGAATAGCAGTCAAGGGCACTTGTTAGTAAGAGCCCACACTGTCCTTAGTTTGCACAGCAGAAATGGAAGAAAAGGTCCTAGAAAAGGACAGGGCTGTGGCAGGTGCTTCAAGTCAACACAGGGTCCCAGCTCTGCACCACTCAAGGATTCAAAGATAACCTGGCTGCATCCCGTGTTCTCAAGAGTCCTGCGTGGACAGAGTTCAGCCCACTTCCGGCACATGTTAAGGCTCAGAAAGCTGTTGGTACTGGTATTTTGGGACGGACTTACTCAGCGCCTGCCATGAAGTTGGCCCCACTGTGGACCTTCACTGCATCTGCACACCGCACAGCCCGGTGCTGGGTTCTGGCTCCGCCACTTGGGGCAGATAACCTAGTGTCCCTGAGCCTCAGCGTCCTCAAGTGGAAGATGGGGTAACCACACCTCCCTCCCGGGATGGTTGGGAGGATGAAATGAGATGGTCCAGAGAGAGCTGTTGGCCCCCCGCCCCTGCCACTGGGAAGTAAGAGACATGGGACAAGGTGCCCCGAGCCTCAGTTTCCTTATCCATTAACTGGAAATAATTAGATTACCTGTCCTACTGACAGCGTTTAACTATGAAAAGAGAGTTTTGATGGGCAGTGTATGTAAAAACGCGTCAGATAGCATAAAGAGCTAGGCAGACATTTAACCCCTGTGTTCCTGTGTGTTCACGTATACAACCCACACATGCAAACTGTCCTCAGAAGGTGAAATCGCAGAGTGGCAAAATGTGTCCGCAGCATGTCAGGTGGTCTGGAGGGGAGAGATGAAGCCACCTGATGCTAGACTGGTTTGAATTGTGTTTCTTGGTCATTTCACTTTCCAGAGGCTGTTTGTCCACTTTTCTGGATGCTGGCACTGGCGACAGAGCAGGGTGTGGGAGAAACACATGGGGCCAAGCCTGGCAGGTCTGGCATCCAGCTCTGCCTCAGACATTGCCTTGTGGGACCCTGAGCAAGTCTTGGAACTGCTTCCGCAGACATGAAATAAATGTTAAAAACTGCCGGCCACAGTTTTCACAGAACTAGAACAAAAAATTTCTTAAATTTGTACGGAAACACAAAAGATCCCTAATTGCCAAAACAATCTTGAGAAAGAAGAACAGAGCTGGAAGAATCATGCTCCCTGATTTCAGACTATACTACAAAGCTACAATCATCAAAACAGCATGGCACTGGCACAAAGACAGACACTTAGATCAATGGGACAGGATAGAGAGCCCAGAAATAAACCCACAAGCCTATGGTCAATTAATGTACAGCAAAGGCAAGAATATACAATGGTGAAAAGACAGTCTCTTCAATACATGGTCCTGGGAAACTGGACAGCTACATGTAAATGAATGAAATTAGAACATTCTCTAACATCATATACAAAAATAAACTCAAAATGGATTAAAGACCTAAATGTAAGATTAGATACTATAAAACTCCTACAGGAAGACATAGGCAGAACACTCTTTGACATAAATCATAGCAATATTTTTTTGGATCTGTCTCCTAGAGTAATGGAAATAAAAATAAACAAATGGGACATAATTAAACTTAAAAGCTTTTGTACAGCAAAGGGAACCATAAACAAAACAAAGGATAACCTTTGGAATGGGATAAAATATTTGCAGACGATGTGACCAACAAGGGATTAATTACCAAAATATACAAAGAGCTCATAGAGCTCAATATCAAAAAACCAATCCATTCAAAAAATGAGCAGAAGACCTAAATAGACATTTATCCAAAGAAGACATGCAGCTGGCCAACAGGCACATGAAAAGATGCTCAGTATAGCTAATTATTAGAAAAATGCAAATCAAAACTACGGTGAGGTTAATCGCCTCACACCAGTCAGAATGGCCATTAAAAAGGCCACAAACAATAAATGCTGAAAAGGGTGTGGAGAAAAGGGAACCCTCCCACACTGTTGGTGGGAATGTAAATTGATGCAGCCACTATGGAGAACAGTTTAGAGGCTCCTTAAAAAACTAAAAATAGAGCTACCATGTAATCCAGCAGTCACACTCCTGGGCATATATTTGGAGAAAACTCTAGTTGGGAAAGATACATGCACCCCAATGATCATAGCAGCACTATTTACGATAGTCAAGACATAGAAGCAACCTAAATGACCATCAACAGATGACTGGATAAAGAAGATGTGGTGTATATTTACAGTGGAATACTACTCAGGCATAAAAAAGAATGAAATAATGCCATTTGTAGCAACATGAATGGACCTAGAGATTATCATATTAAATGATAAGACAAATATTGTTTGATATCACTTACATGTGGAATCTAAAAATGATATAAATGAACTTGTTTACAAGACAGAAATAGACTCACAAAAACAAATTTACGGTTACCAAGGGGGAAAGGTGGCGGGGAGGATAAATTAGGAATTTGGTATTAACAGACACACACTACAAAATAGATAAACAACAAAGGACAAGGAATTATATTTAATATCTTGTAATAAACTATAGTGGAAAATAATCTGAAAAATTATATATATATGCATATAACTGAATCACTTTGCTGTACACCTGCAACTAACACAACATCGTAAATCAACTATACTTCAATAAAGATATTTAAATAAAGAGCAGGTTTTTTAAAAAAACAAAAAAAAAAAAATGCTGACCATATGACAAGAGGCTCCAACAGGACAATGCGTTAAAGCCTTTCTGAGTCGTAAAGCAGTGACCAGATGGAAGAGGCCACCATCTTTATGACTGTCAGCCAGGCCTTCTGAGCCCCGTGCAACAAAAGATTTAATAACACTTGTTAATTGATTAATATGCATCCTGCCATTTCATCCGCTTCTGAGGAGGCAGTGGCAATTATTTTTATGTTAGGGAGACACTCCTTAAAGAAGCTTCCCCTGACCCTGACCCTCTGTTGCTTTTCTGAGTCAGAGGGTATATCTTCTTCCAGCTTTGGTGGGTAACAGTCAGGCGGCCGTTGGCGCTGAGACCAGCTAGCCATTTACCCACTTATTCTAATTCACTTTGTAACTCAGCACTCACTCTGGGCATTGATTTACAGTTAATGGTTCATCTTTAAATGAATACTTATCTGGAATCTTTCATGAGTCAATGGTGGTGGTATTGACCTGGCAGCCAGGTAATGAGTCCTAGAGTGCTAAGTTTTTTTTTTCTCCAAGGGAGAGCAACATCCATTTTCCCTTCCCGGCCACATAAAGAACCCTCCACAAATACACACTCATTTTATTTTCAGGCCACAGTGGAAAGCGTGCAGGGCTGAGTGGGGAGATAGGGGCTCTCAGCCCAGCCTTGCTATTAACTCCCTGTGTGATGCCAAGAAAGTCACTTGACCTCTCTGGGCCTCAGTTCCCCCATCTGCTGGATGCTGCAAGGTTGGGAGGGGAGTTCTTCCACCGAATCTCTGACTAGATACACCAGCCCAGCAATGTGTGCAATAAATAAGAGAGATCCACGTTCAGATGACAAAAGTAATAGTTGCTTTGTATAAAGAAAAAAATTAAAACAATATGCAGGTGTTTCACTGAGAAAGTGAAGGAAATTGTGAGACCTCACCCATCCCAGAGATCATCACTGTCAACAATTGAGGGAATTGTTACATCTGTATCACTGTCTATATGTACATTGTTACATGGATCTGGAGAAATAGACCCATATTACACAAAAATGGGATCAAGCTATTATGTTCCACAGCGTGTGTTTGTACCTAATATAATCTTTTAAAAAAAACGACTCATCCATCTTGTTTTTTATAATATGGTTTCTATAATATGCATGTAATTTATGAATAGGCTAGAATTAATTTCACCTCCTCAGTCGATGTCTGGGTGGTAGCAGTACATTTTAATGGATGTGATGGTTGGCTGCCCCCTCCTACTTTGGGAGGGGAAGAGCATGTTCCCATGGCAAAGCCACCGTCCTGAGGGTGCCGCCCTTCTACCTCTCCAGGACTCTTCTCCCACAAGTACTGTGGCTGAGCAATGCCAGGGCACTGCCCCCCAGAGCTGGGGGCGCCCAGGCCGTGCTGGGACCACAGGGAGGAAGGAGTAGGGAGGGCTGGGCAGGCAGGAGCCTGAGAATATGAACATTGTACTTAGTGCTGTTTGGCTGCTCCTGGAACCTCAGGACGTCAGGAGCTGGGATAACTGAATCAGGGCTGGCGGGAGCAGATGTGGGCACAGCCCTCCAGCACTGGGCACGCCTTGAGCAGAGTTGGCTTAGTGCCCCAGCCCTTCCTTCAGTCCTTCCTGCCCCCTCTAGAGAAGAAGCAGGGAGGCCAGTCCAAGCAGGCTGCCATGTGCACTCTGTTCCTGGCCTCTTCTTGGCCAGGGGCGAGTGACGCACCCTTTGCTGCTGGGTCCAGCACCCATTTTTCAGAGGGGGCAGAAAGGAGAAATGTTTGGCTCTTGCACATAGAATTATTTCCCATTTCCTCTTTCCTCTGTGTTTAATTGAATTAGAATTTTTTGTACAGGTAAAGCATTTATACAGTTGAAAAATCAAAATGAAACACAGAAGTGTACACCAAGATTTCTCACTCTGCCTGCTGCTCTCTGTAGGCCACCGTTTATATAACTTCCAGGTTTATTCTTCCAGTGTTTTCTTCCAGTGTTTATGTTAAAATGGAGAAATCTGAATATACATTCTTAGCTTACTGCTTTACCATACAAAAGGTAGCCTACTGTATCTGTCATGTACACCTTGCTTTTTTATTTCCCTAAATATATGTCCGTGAAGTCTCTCCATATTAGTACACAGAGCACTTCCTCAATTTTTAAAAATAGCTGCGTAGTACTCCACTGAATACATGGACAGTTTTTTAAACCAGCCTCCTTAGAGAGGGACACTTGGGTCATTTCCTTTTTTTTTTTTTTTGCTCTTAAAAACAAGTCTGCAATCTGATGTCAGTCAGAGCCTTTTGTTGCCTGTGTGTGTGTTTTAAATTGCAAACCACCTCAAATCTTTTCTAGAAGCAGGCAAAGTATGTATTATTTATAAACAGTTAAGTGAATACGACTTTGCTCCCAGATTCCTGTGCTGTTTCCTTATCCTACAAGCAATAGCCCCTTCGCATTCCATAGTCACCAAAGCATCTCCCAAGATGTGGTGTCCTTTGCCTGCCAACCTGGGCTGATAGAAGTAGTCTTTACTCTCATTCCCTCTTGTAGTTTCAGTGAAGACTCAACCCAGGGCCTGAGAGACTGGGAATCTTTAGAAAGGTTTCTTGGGGTCCTGAGTGCAGTGGGAGAAGCATCCTGGCCTGGACCAGTGAGAAGGCGTGGATTCCAGTCCCAGATCTGCCACTGATGAACCAAATGATTCTGTACATGTCTCTTCCCACACAGGTGAGCTGAGCGCCTGAGGTCCATCCCCATCCTTACTTCTTGTGATTCTAGGAGCAACCAAGTGGCGATAAGTACAGTTTTTAAATCCTTAGGTGCTGGATAGCAGTCAAGTGTCACCTTCTCGACAAGGGGGCCTGTGCTGGTGCCTCACCTCCCTGGGTGGCTGGAGTGCTTTCTTTAATGAGAAATCAAAGCTTTGATGACACTGGCTTGTAGCTGGTAATAAAATGATGCCCACGTGCAGATTCCCATTACTCAGAAGTACATTCATTTGGCTACAGATTTGCAAAGCCCTTTCATTGCCAGTGCATGAAAAAGGGATATTTCACACATGTTTCACATTAGCACCGTGATTTAGCCTCTGAGTGAATAAGAATCAATGCAACAGCCAACTGCCACCTGAGAGCCCATTTATGTTATGTTACAAGCCGCCGCAGTCCCACCTTTGACTGTGATCTTGTCAGATCTGATAAGGTAATGATAATAATAACTTACATTTTCGTTATATGAGCTCTTTCCCCAGGGCTTGGCCACCTGCACATGTGTCTTTTCTGTGGTCTGTCTGTTCCTGTTCAGAGTGAGGCCTAAGTCGGTGGGGGCCCCACACGGAGCCTCACTCCACAAAAGAGATCTCGGCATCATTTATCAATGAATCAGTTGGTAGATCGGTTAGTTATTCAATCCAGTGTGGTCATGCATAGCAGCCCTCAAACGCAGGTGCCCACACCCTGGGGGACCCTCCTCCAGGCTTCCTGCTTCAGCCCTACCTGCGCCCCTCTGATCTGATTTGCATGTTAAATGTCTTTGGAGTCTGCCAGTTTCCTTCATCCCCCTGTCACCCTCCCCCGGATCTGCCCAACAGCCCAAAAGGTCCCTCTGCATTTTCTCTTGCCACCCCGATCCCCACCCTGACCCTTTCACAGCACACAGTAGTTGCTCTGGTAAATATGCTCATGTGACCAGAGCGCTCCCTGTTTAAACCCTCTCAGGGCCTCTTGCTGAATCTGGGATAAAGGGAGAAATTCTCACCAGTGCCCACAGGTCCCGCCCACCCCATTCCTCCTGGCTCCCTTTGCCCCTTGGTTTCTAGGACAAGCGGTGCTCTTTCCTACTTCAGGAGGTGTACACCTGCTGTCTCTGGACACTGGCTGCCCTCATCTTCATGGGTTTAACCCCTGCGCACCCATCAGAGAGCAGCTGGGCTGTCCCGTCCCCTGAACCTTTGGGCTGGGTCAGGCCCTCTCTTAGCCCTAATCACAGTTGTAATTAGTAATTAGTAGTTAGTATCTGCCTCCTCAGGAGACAGTAAACTCCACGACTCACTGACAGCGGATCCTGGCACAGCGCACAGAACCAGAACGTAGTAGGAGCAGACTGAATGCGGCGGGGAGTGGCGCGTGAGCAAGCCATGTCCTGGAGGGCAGGGCAGGGGACGCAAAGGATTCGGGACGCCCAGTGGACACTCTCTTTGTAGCAACCACATTGAAAGAATGGCACCGCCGTGGAACTGCAAAGGATTTCAGAGGTGGTCCTAGGCCCAAGCCCTTCTTTCAGGGAGGGAGTAATGGTGGTGGGTAAGACCAGGGGCTCTGGAGTCAAACTGCCTGGCTTCTGGGTGTGCGCTCTTGGGCAAGTTGTCTAACTTCTCTGAATCTCAATTTCCCCATCTGTAAAATAGGGATAATATGTTTTCCAGAAAAACATTTTGAGAAAAATATTATGAGAATTAGGTGAGAAAATCCGTGCTAAGTGCTTAGCACAGTGCCGGTCCTGGGCATATATTTGGCCGTAATTATTATAGAGGATGACATTGAAGCCCAGAGAGGTTAGGCTTCCTGACCGAGACCACACAGCCTGGTTTTCTGTGCCAGCTGCTGGACTGGGCTATCAGAAGTGCTGGCACAGCCCTTGCCCTCCATAGGTTCCCGATCAAATCGCTGTAGCACAGTAGTTCTCAGTGGGGTGATTTGCTCCCTTTCCCACTCCAAGGGGTACTTAGTGATGTCTGTAGACATTTTTTTACTGTCATGGATGTGGGGAGGGTGGGTACTACTGGCATTTAGTGGGTAGAGACCAGGGATGATGCTACACAGCCTACGATGCACAGGACCCTCCTTCCCAACAAAAAAACCCCAAAAATGGCAGTAGTGCTGGGGTTGAGAAATCCTGCTATATCATCTCTAGGAGGGCTCCAGGGGAGCTAAGCCCACCAGAAACTGACCTGATGAAGGGTACCTGCTCTAAAAAGGGCAGGAGGTGCCTAGTCAGCCTATACACAGGGAATATAGCCTCTCTTATTTGGGGCTGAGCAGGGACAGAAGGCTGAAGATGGAACTTAGAAGCAGATGAGAGTCAAAATAGCTGCTTGGAGCAAAGGGAAAATATAGAAGGGGCAGCCTGATCTGAAGTCTGTGGGGCTTATGGACTGTGGACTGTTTCTACGAGAGGCATCTTTGCCAGAACCTTACAGTCACCAGCATCCTCCTTTCCCTGTTTGCTTCGCAAAGGGCTTTTGGCTCTTTTGAGATTTCGAGGTGCTTGTGTGGAGATGTGGCTCCCGGCTGGGGCAGATCAGAGGGCAGCCTGTGCCGCGCTACCGTCTGCCAGCGGCTCTGTGAGCAGGCTGCCGGTTCTGGCTGCCCTTGGGAGGTGTGAGGACTCAGGGTAAGTGTAAATCACACTCCATCCAGTTTCCCCACCCCCAGCCCGGCACCATTTTCACCTAGGAAAAGTCTAATAAGAATGCATTCCAAGTCCTAGTCCTAAAGGAGGAAGGATGGGAGGAGCAGGGGAGGGGAGCCAGCCCAGCACAGCCTTGATTAAATGCATCTGAGCCGCAGCGCTTTTCTGGCCTTAGAAGCAGCCCTGGGGCCCCTGGAAGTGGGTGGTCCTGGGTATCCGCTCCACTCACCAGACCTGTAGGGTAGCCCTGGGTCCCAGCCCACCCGGTGAGTTAAGTCAGCACTCTCAGCTCATCTCAGGCCATGCAGAGGTGCCTCACCAGGGGAGGATGCACCTGCTAGGAGAGCAGGGGGCAGGAGAGAGGCTTGTGGGCATGAAGCACTTGAAAGGGATGGGGGCAGGGAGGCTAGACCAGGCCACTGGAGCAGCGGCTCGTAGCCCTGGCTGCACGTTGGAGCCACTCGGAAGCCTTGGCTACACCTCAGACCTATTACAGTGGTCTCTGGGGGTGGGACTCAGGCACTAGTGATTTTTCAAGTTCTCCAAGTGATTTCAGGGCAGCCAAGGCCTAGGGCCACAGATTGAAAGCTTCCCTGGGCTCCGATAGTCTGGCCACATTGAAGCCTATAATGAGGGCACAGGGAAACCCCAGTTAGGGTGCCAGGGAGGGCCCCATCATGAGGAGGACATAGTGAGGCTGGCAGACCCTGGGTGGAGAAGGAATGTCACCCATCCAGCCACAAAGGTGACCAGGATTTCCAGCTGCAGCAGGGTTTGGGAAAGTGCGAGGACTCAAAGGAGGTGGCTTCCCAGAGCCAGGGTCTGAGGAGCAGGGCTGAGACTGCCAGCATCTCTGCACCTGGGCAGGGCAGCATGACTTTCACATAAACGCTGTAGAGTTGATGGTGGATTTTGTGTTGTGGTTATTTGGATGCATGTGCGGTTTTTGCTGCCAGCCTGGGAGCCCCCAGGAGAGCAGTGGCCGGGTCACACTTGTATCAGGATTTAGTCACTTCTCACCTGCTCCACCGTTATCTCTCAGGCGCCAGCAGCCTCATCTCTCACCCTAGTGATCACAGTTGCTTCCTGATTAGGGTCCCAGCCTCCATCCCCAACAGTCTAGCCAGAGGGATCCTTTAAAACGTGTCTCCGTTGGTTTCCTTCTTTTCTCAGAACCTTCCACTGGCTCCCCATGTCGCTCAGAGCAAAAGCCAAAGTCCTCAGAGTGGCCCCCATTTCCCTCCTGACCCCTCCGGCCACACTGGCCTCCTCCCAGTTTTAGACACTCTTGCCCCAAAGCCTTTGCCTGGGATGTTCCCTCCGCCTAGAAGTTCAGCCCCCAGAGATCTGCAAGCCTCCTTCCTTCCCCTTCAGGCCTCGCTTGAATGTCAAGTTCTCGATGAGGCCTTCCCGGACCACCTGCTTCCCGTCTCCTGGATCCTCATTTCTCTCCATACCTCTCATAGGCTGACACTATGTATGTCATTCACTGTCTTATCTCCCTACAGTAGAATGTGAGCTCCAAGGGGGTGGGGATTTTTTTTTTTTTTTTTGATTATCATCATTCCATTTGCTGGTGTAAACCCAGAGCCTGGGACAGTATCTAGTCTGCAATGGGCATCCAATATATTTCCCCCACCTTGGGGACCATTGATGCTTCCAGTTGGTTTAATCACAATCTCCCATCTGATGACATTCCCTGTGTTGGTCCCTGCATGGTCTGCTTTTATTTTTTTATGTAGTTATTTAGTTGTTTTTCACTCATGTAATAAGCAGCCAAGAGCTCATCACTCAAGACAAAGCAAGGATTTGACAAAACCTACATCCAGATGTGAGATCCCGCCTCAGGCCTTCCCATCCGAGGTCATCGTCTTCCTTAATCCTGTCTTTATCATTCCCCCGCTTTCCTTTTTATTAGTTCCACTGCATCTATGTGTATTCCTAAAAGGTATATTTTATTGTAGTTATTTTTAGCCTTATTCAGAACCTATTATGCTTTATATAATCTTTGAAGTCCATTCCATTTAAAATTATGCTGTTAAGATCCACCTATATTGTTGCATGTGCTGTGGCTTGCTCCTTTTGACAACAGAAGATACTGGTGGCATGAATATTTAACACTACATCGCCCCACAGTGCCAGGTTACTAATAACAGCTGGCATCTCCGATGTGTGTGCGAGGCTCTCTGCTAAGTGTTTTATTAACCCCACTTAACAGATGGGAAAACTGATCCCCGAGAGGTGATGAGGTCACACTGAAACGGTTCAAGGGACAGAGGCAGGACTTGAACTTGGATCTGTGCCTCTGGAGGCCCTGCTCCTGCTCCTGTGCCACACCATCTCAGAGTAAACAAGGGAGTGAACTCACACACACACTTGCCACCACTGCCAGCCCTTTACAAACCCCACTGAATGACTCTTGTTACAAATCAAAGTGAACACACATACACACGCATGTCTTCTGGAATTGCTCACAGATACTTGTTAATTTGACAGAAAATTTATAGGAGGGGAAATAGATCTTACCTTCTGATACTTACCAAGCTCCTCTATCTGTTTCTCTTTCTATCCATCTTCTCTCTATTAAAAGAAAATGCCTGCTGGGCCTTGTGCTTCCACAAGTTGAGGGCTCACAACTTACCCCAACCCTTGGGCTTGGATCCCAGGAGAGGGGAACAGGCTGGGGCCTGTGGGAGGAGGAGGCCTGCTCAGGGCAGAATTTATCTTCCTCCACGCCAGGACCCTGGGTGACTGCAGGGGCCTTACTCGGCCAAGTTGGTCACGTGGTGACTAGAGTGGGCAAGGGCTGAACTTGTCGGGGGCCCCCAGCCACCGGCTTCTCTTCCTGGTATGAGGAGCGCCCGCTCAGGGCTGAGATCTCTTTACATTATGAACAAACAGAAACGACAGGGAACTGGAGGGCTGGGCACAGGATTGAGCAAACAGCAGAGGCTGTCCCAAGAACAATTGCCCCTGCCCTGGAGTACACACAGCAGGGCCAAGGGCAGGCAAATAAGTGAACGTTGTGCTGGCTTTGGTCCCAAGCCCAACGTGGGGCTCGTGTGAGCCAAGTTTGACCACAGGGAGGATGGGGCGTGGATTTTACCCTCCCGGGTGAGGAATGGCCTGTCTGCCATGCCAGCAGGAGTGCAGGCCCGGAGCAGAGCTGGTCTGGAATGGGCTGCCTGGGACTTGCCTCATGAACCAGCCTAGGGAAGGCAGAGGGGCCACTCCAGGAACCAAGCGGGTGGAGGAGGATGAAGCCTCACCTGGGGGAGGGGGCAGGGGCTGATGTGTGAAGCAGGTGGTTCCAGAACAATCTGGTGGGAGGAGGAAAGGAAAGTGACATGTTCTGCTCACTGGTGTCCACAGGGGGCGGCAGAGAGCAGACGACAAACAGCTGGTCCGCCATGGTAGTAAGGTCACCTGTGGGCCTGGATGCCTAGAAGTGCAGTGTAGGTGTGTGTCACTGAGGGAGGGGGTGGAGCCTGTTGTTAGTGCCCGAGTACCTAGTGAGACCAGGGGTGGGGTGGTGAGGAGGGAGGCAGTCTTCCAAGAGCAGGGGAAGGGGTCCACTGAGCTCAGGGTGAGCTCTCTCAACCCAGGCTGCAGACTGGAATCGTGCCAGAAACTTCTCAAATACAGAGTCCCTGACCCTCCCCCCACCCCCGACCAATGGAGTCAGAAGGCCTGGGGCAGGGATTCAAGGATTGGTCTGTTTTAAAGCCTCTGCAGATGATTTGTCTCTTCAGCCAGAATTGGGAATCACTGGGTCAGACACTCTGCTCTTTGAGGACAGGCTTCCCCCTCTGCAGCGTTGGACCTGGGCTGTTGATTCACTTCGTCTATGCAGTGGCGATGGGAATAGATGTGCTGACATCAAGGCTGCTGTGAGGATGAAGGAAATACTGTGTACACTTGCCATGTGGCTGCCACCTAGGAGGAAACTGTACGGTCAGTTAACAGCACCTGTGCTTTGCAAACAGGCTCTGGACCTGGCATCTTCAGAGCAGGGACTGGGGTCCTTGGGGGACACAGAACATTGGGGGAGATGTTTTGTTTCTGGAATCTGAGGTCTGTGTGAAGCTGGCCTAGAGTCCTGGGTCAAAATGGTAGACACTGTGTTGGACCAGGTCAGAAATGATGACGATGCCTGCTCCTTAGAGGCCTTAGCCTTGGTCCTGGTGTCCAGCTCGGGACAGTGTTCTGGCCAAAGCTGATGGATGGGGCAGCCTTTGAGGAGTGTCTTCTGTGTGCTGGACATGTTCACATTTATTACTTCACACAGTTCTTACAGCAACTGTGTGTGATGGATACATATCCCCCATTTTACAGAGGGAGAAACTGAGGCCCAGAGAGGTCTGGCAACTTGCTCAAGGTCATGCAGGAGAACCAGTGAAAGTCTTGACTTTTTATCACACCACAGTCACCTCCCTGCAGGCGTAACCGGTGGCCTCCTCCCTAGGCAGACGCCCATGCCCACCTCAGTCGACTCCTACTCCTAATCCCGTACATGGAAGAGGCATTCTTTTCAAAGTCCCCAACCTCCCCCCACCCACTTTTTTTTTTTTTTTAACTTCCTCTGTTTATTTTTCAGGAAGACTTTTAGTAATATTCTTTGGGAAATTTGAAGTCTACTCCATCTGTAAGGAAGGGGGAAAAAAAGCGAGTAAGGGAGTGTTTTGTGGCGGCCCAGTGCCCGCGCTGGGTGTCCCGGGTGGTTGGTGGTGGCAGCCAGGGTCTGGGTGGGAGGCGGGGAGGCTCGTTGCTAGGTCTCTAGGGCTGCACAGTGGTGATGTGAACTTCCAGGGGCAAGAGAAGTGAGGGCCGAGGGAGCTCCTGGTCCTCCCGGAGCTGGGCTGGGCTGGGCTGGGCGCTTTAGGTGCTTCAGTTGTCATAAAAGCCCATCCCTCCACCCACTTCTTTCCCTTTTGTGTTACACCTTGGCAGAGAAGGGCCATGAAGTGAACTGAGCCCCTCTTAGTGTCAGAGCTGGACACTGGTTCACCCAGCCCAGAGACTCTCCAGACAGTTGGATGGAGTGGAGTGGGGGTCAAAATCTGCAGTTCCCCTGACCTCCACCCCAAGAGGCTGACCCATTGTGCCCATTAGGAGCTGCCATTCCACTGAGTGTGTGGGATTTAGGGCTGAACACAGGTTCCAGTCTGCCTCCTTGTGTCCCATTTGGCCTCAGGCAGGAGGTGGCTTCTTAGGGTCCAAGGCTAGTAAATGGCCAAGCTCCTGAGTACCAGGTCAGTCCTCTTTGCACTAATCAGGGTGGGGATGAGTGAAGGGGAGGAGGAGAAAACGGGAAAATCTTGGACGTCATGGGCCTTTGTGGGGGTACCCTTCAGTCCATTGTGAATCCAAGCATGTGATTCTCCCCAGATTACAGAGGACCTCTGGCCATTTTCCTGCATCCTGTTAGGAGTTTAGAATTTTCAGAAGTCCCTGAGCCCCCTGAGCCTGATTCAGCATTGGTGTGCCAATCTTCCCCCAGCAAATTTCCAGCTGTTGGCGAGGGATGGGTGCTTTCCTCAGGGCCAGCTCCCCCACCCACCGCACCTGCGTTATGCAGACGTCACTGTGTTCTGAGTGTCTCCGCTAAACCGGCTTCTGCAATCAGACACACTTTGTCCCAACTCTTGAAGGTGTTCCCCAGGCGGATGATAGGGTAGGCTTTGACAGCCCCCAAAGAGGACAGGGTTCTATGGCCACGGTCACCATGCCCTCCTCTCATCCCAAGTGACTGTGCAGACCCCAGGCAAGGAGGGGCAGCTGAGCTGCGGGAACCATACCTATTAACAGCCCCGTCAGGATGCTTCTGTTGGCTGCGAATAGCACCTGCTTGCCCGCGTGTGAAGTCCCAGGAGAATAGCTCATTAAAAACGAGGGCCGGTATCTTGGGTGGGTGGCCTGCAGCCTGAGCCCCTCTTCCAGCTGTCAGGGGCCTCTGGAGGGGTGGGCTGACCTGTGGGCTCTTCTTCCTCTGGTCTCCAAGGAAGCTCAGCTGGAGACACTTTCTGAAGGGGCTCTCTGGAAGGTGTAGGTCTTGCACCTGACTGGGGACCCAGTGCTGCCCATCTCTGCCACCACCCATCATCCCTTGAACTAGTTCTAGCAGCCCTCAGTGCACTTGTCCGTTATTTGCAGTGATTCCCTCCCACACGTCTCCTCTCTCCCTCTTCACTGGGCTTCACCGGTAGGGTTGCCAGATAAAGCACAGGATGTCCAGTTAAATTTGCATTTCAGGTAAGCAATGAAAAAACATATTGCACAGGACATCCTTAGACTAAAACATCATTTGTCATTTATCTAAAATTCAAATTTAAGCAAAATCCAAATTTAAATTTAATCTTAAAGTTTTGTTTGCTAAATCTGGCAATCACCCATAAAGAGATTTCCCCACATCGGGGCTGGGCCCAAGAAGGGGGTGATACCTGTGTTCTGTGGCTTTCAACCTCTGCAGGACCAGCTCTACTTTGGATGCCCTGGAGTTGTAATAAGATGCAGATTATGAGTCAACAGGTTTGGAGCAGGGCTGAGGTTCTGCATTTCTAACAAGCTTTCAGGCCAATGCTGCTGGTCCAAGGCCCATACTTTGAGTAGCAAGGAAATAGAGCTGTGATTACAGGCTAACCATAGGTCCATGGCGGGGATGGAGGGGAGGGGCTTTGAAAATACTGCTTCCTGGGGTTTACTTCACAATTCTGAGTTAATTTATCTGGGACAGGGCCCAAACAAGGGACTTTCATTTTTTTTGTGTGTATGGTAAAAGAAATTACAAAATGTATCATCTTAACCATTCTAAGTGTACAGCTCAGGAGTGTTAAGTATGTTCACATTATTGGGAAACAGATCTCTAGAACTTTTTCATCTTATAAACCTGAAACTCTGTACCCATTAAGCAATGACTCCTCATTCCCCTTCCCTCCAGCCCCTGGCACCCACCATTCTACTTTCTGGTTTTTTAATGAATTTGATTACTTTAGATACCTCATATATTATCCTACAGTATTTGTCTTTTTGTGACTGACTTATTTCACTTAGTATAATGTCCTCAAGGTTCATCCAGGCTGTAGCATGTGATAGGATTTTCTTCCTTTTTAAAGCTAAATTATATTCCATTGTATGCATGTACCACATTTTACTTATCCATTCATCTGTTGATGGACATTTTGGATGACTTCCATCTCTTGGCTATTGTGAATAATGCTGCTATAAACATGGACGTGGAAGTATCTCTTTGAGACCCTGCTTTCAATTTTTTTGGTATATACTCATAAATGAGATTACTGAATCATATCGTAGTTCTATTTTTAATTTTTTTCAATTTGAGGAACCTCCGTACTCTTTTTTGTAGTGGTTGCACCATTGTACAGTCCCATCAACAGTGCACGTGTTCCCATTTCCCCCGGTGATTCTAATTCCCAGGCAGGCTTGAGAACCACTGCCCTAAGCTCTTTCTTGCAAATTCCCTCTGCTCTTCCTGGCCTGAGGCCTCTGGATTTTGCTAAGCACAGGGTGAATTCATTCCACAACTCTATGGGGTCCTGTTATTGTGAATGGTGCCCCGTGGAGCTAGGCATGCCAGCCACACTGACTTGGGAAATAGAAGCCCTAGCTTTGAATTCACAGCATGAGTGCTGTGTGACCTTTGGCAAGTCACTTAACCTCTCTGAGTTTCAGGTTCACTCCTATAAAGGGATAGGGGAGTGTTAACTATAACAAAAGGAGGATCAGATGAACTGTGTACACAGCGCTTCTTGGATTCACAAACAGCCACGGGAATGTCAGATGAGATGACAGTAGGAACTGAATGAAGGCATTCCAGTGTCTGTGGTCAAGAAGGCTCAGATGGAATCAGTTAACAGTTACTGAGGCCCCTCTGCCCCACGGCATCATGGAAGAGCTTGTCTGTTCACCGCCACCCCAGCATCTAGCCCTGCACCAGCACTGCGCCTCACACGTGGCTGAGCAGTGATTATCTAAGACACTGTCTCAAAAACCTGGGGCGGATGTGTTCCGAGGGACAGGGCACGCGCCATAACCAGAGCTGATGCCTACAGAGCACTTAGTACGTGCCAGGTGCTCAGCGAAGCCCTTTATTTTTTAATTCTCCCCACATTGCTGTGAGGTAGGTGCTGTCATTACCTCAGTTCTTCATAGGGGGCCCAGAGAATGTAAGTAGCCTGTCCAAAATCTCATAGTTAGAAAGCAGCAGAGATGGGGTCTGAACCCAGACAGTCTGCCTCCAGCAAACAGGCTGGTAAACATCGCCCTTTACAAATAAAGAGCCACATGCATGTTAAACCATGATATAAAAGAGTCATCACTGGGACACCTGCTGGAGGAGCAGAAGAGATTGGTCACACAGTGGGTGACATGACTAACTATGATGTGGGTGAGGCCGGGAGGGGACCCGCACAGCCATTCTGGGCCAGTGCTGGGAAGGGTGGGATGGACAAGTGTGCCTGCTGCCGGGACAACCTCATTGAGACCCCGTGGTATGGGAAGAGCCTGGGGGCCAGGCAACGAAGTGGACTAGCTTGTAGTGAGACCCAGAAGGGACTGGGGCTCTGGGATGTGGCCAAAGCCCAGGCATGTGAGTTGGACGCCTGAGGCCTCCTTCAATGCCCCGTGATGAAGGTCAGCTCAGGGGATCGGACCTGGCTCCCTAGAGGAGGAAGGCCTTGTGCTGCCCTGGAGAGAAGGGTAGAAAGTGGACAAGCAGAGGGGAGGTCACGAATGTCCTAAGTAGGTGGGTGACCATCAGCAGAAGCACAGAGATTCTTGCCTTAACCTGGAAGAGTAACTCACCGGGGAGAATTTAGGAATCAAAGCAAGCCTATTGAGAATAAATATTTGGTCCAAGGTGGCTGCTTTTTCTAATTGTCTTTAATCTCATCAATGAAGAAAAATCAAAATAAAGGTAAATTTTAGTGAATAATTTTTACATTTCTACCATGTCATGCGTGTCTTTGGGATCCCTACTGTTCCCTGGCTTTCTCAGTGAGGTACAAGGTGAGAGCACAGATCTGGTTTCAGTGATAGTTTATTTTGAGTCCCATCCCAGCCACTGAATAGCTGTGTGTTCTTGGGCAACTTACTTTACCTCTCTGAACTTCAATTTTCTCATCTGTTGTGCAAGGATTGTCCTGAGCATTTTAGGATGTTTAGTAGCATCCCTGGCCTCTATCCCCTCGATGCCAGTAGTACCTCCCAACTCCTGAATTAGTGACAACCAAAAATGTCTTCAGAGATTCCAAGTATCCGCTAAAGGCAAAATTGCCCACAATTGAGAACTGCTGTTATAGTCCCTGGCTCCCTTTTAGGCAGAAAAGGCTAAATTTCATTCGCTCTTTTTTGATTCATTCATTTGATAGCTGTTTACCGTGCACCTGCTACGTGCTGGGCACTGGGAGATTCGGTGGTGAGCCAGACGGGTCATGTGCCCTCAGCAGCTCCCATGGTGGGGAGGCCATGGTGTGCTGTGAGAACGAACGCACAGAGGAGATGCTTAATCCTGGGTTTTTCATTGGTGGGGGCAGGGGGGTGTGGAGGGTGGTCAAAGACACCCCAGAGTATCAACCTACAGGTGCCAGAAACTCTTCCATGCCTGTTGTTGATTGAATGGATCTGGGAATGGTTGTTAAAGGCTGCACATGCCATAACTTACTGCCAACTCGGCAGAAAAGATGTGCACTAATTTATCACATGGAGGGGCAGTTACTTCGTGTTGACACTGGAGCCAGGGGGCCAGGGGCCTGCTGGTGTGTCTCCTAGGAGGACCAGTAACACAGAGAACAGGTGGATTTATTAGGTCAGCCTGCAGAAGGATGCTGTTGCTTCCAGCCCCAGCTTCCAAGCTTGATGTGTCCCCACCTCAGACTCGCCAGAGACCTGGGCTGGGCGGAGAGCAGGGGAGGAGAAACCCGTGGGCTTTGAGGCAGATGGGACCAAAAATGTGTCCTGAGAGAAAACTCAGGAAGGCAGTTTGCCTGCCCCGTGGGCTTGGACATTGCCCCGTGGACAGTGCCTTTCCTGGGCATTCTGAAATAAGGCCGCTTGCCATCCTTAGCAGAGAAAAAAAGAAAAAAAAAATCTTTCTCTCCCTTGCTTTTATAAGCATGAGGAAAGAAAGAAAGTCTGTGTTCCAACAGTAAGCAGCCTTCCTCTGGAAGTCTTGGGCACAGCTCTGTTTTCCAACCTGAATCCACTTCTTACATTTCTGGTTTTAAAATCCAGACCAGTCAGGAAAACAAAGTGGCAGGAATGATTTTCATTTGTTCAGAGTCAGTGGCAAGAAATGGAAGCACCTAAAAAAACCTCATGGTCATCATGACAACAACTGTGATTAAAGGAAGGTAATGGTAATGGGAACCTGCAACTGACCTATGAGTGTCTGCTGTGTGCCAGGCTCTTTGCTCTGCAGCTCTTACCAGATCCCTGCAAGGCAGGTCTCAGCGTCCCAGCTCAGAGCCAGGGGACTGAAGTCTCAGGTTGTCCGGCTAGTACGTGGTGAAGCCACGATGCAGACCTTGGTCTAGGAAGAAATCAGAAAATTAAGCATCATGTAGTGAGTTTTCTGTAAGGTTACACCGATCTCTCTTATAAGGGTTGTCCTTTATTCTGAGATTTATGTCTTTTTAATAAGGTAACAAGATGCACTATCTTTTATGGTAACTACGGAGACAGCAGATGTGGGCAACATGGACATTCGGTACCCCATTCCTGAGAAAATTTATTTTCCAAGTTGGTGAAATTCTGAAGTCCGTTTGAGTCCTTCTCGAATGGGATGCTCTGCTAGGAATAACCCCTGCTGCCCTTTGCTACAAAAATCAGGCCTAGTTCTCACGTCGGTGCTTCAGTGCCTTTCTTCCACTTTTGCTTAGGGTTGTGGAGTTGTCGGAGAGGGAGAGTCAGGAGGAGGAGAAAGCAGGAAAAATGATAAGTGACAACCCTTAGGGCAGCAGTGGTTTTCTAAGAAAAGATCGTAATTCTGTTGAAAATTGCTGGAGAAGAGAGTGCGGGCCAAGTAGACATATGCAAATTATATGCAAATCACACACGGCCCTCCTATTTTATAACCTGGATGTCCCCCTTGGGAAAATGCTAATGGAGACTAGTGGTCTCAGGCAAGCCTCCCTTGGTGATCTCCGGGAGTCTGGCCCTAATTAACGAGTATTTTCCTGGCGTGTGGGGCTCCAGTGATCTTAATTTTCACCCTCTTTCCCCCTCCCTCATCTCCATAGCCTGTGGCCCAGCCTCAGAGTGCTCTTCAACTCCATGGCAGGTGAGGTAGGGAACATGGCCAGAGACGTGACCTGAAAAGTTCTGGAATCCTCAGGTAGCCCTCACCTTCTGTAGGGCTCCCGGGGCCTGGCTCAGCTGACTCTCAGGGAAGGCGCTGCTTAAAGCACTGGTTCTCAGACTTAAGCTTCCGTCAGAATCATGTGGAGCCTTGTTTAAAACACAGATTTCTGGGCTTCACCCCAGAACCACAGATTCAGGAGGTCTGGGTGGAGAACTGGCATTTCTGTTACGGTCCCAGGTGATGCAGTTACTGCCGGTGTGCTGACCGCAGTCTAAAACCCACTGGCCTAGAGTGAATGGTCATACTCAAAATGGGGTCCTCTGGTGACTGGTTGTCACCGGTCCATGGTAGAAACTAACTACAGGGGTTAAGAATAAACATTCAGAAACTTCTATTGAAGTGTGACATTGCCATGTCACCCAAGCACATGATTATTTTTCTATTAATCAATTTTTATTTCCCTTCATGACGGTATTGGTCTAGGATGGTTTAGTAGTTAAAACAAAAACAAACAAACAAAAAAAACGACATCTTTTCCACAGATAGCAATTTGGGAACTCTGGCCAAGCAAGCCCAGGATCTCTAGTTCGGAGGAGCCCCAGGCTGGCAGAAAGCTGGAGTGCCCACCTAGAAACTGATGCAGGCCGGGCATGGAGTGGATTGGCCCCAGAAGGCATCTGGAAACATGTCGGGGCTCGGGGGATGGAGGAAGGGCAAGGTGTGGGTTGTCCCAGTGACTGCTGGCGTGGGGGAGGAAACTGGCATTTAATGGCTGAAGGCTGGGCCTGGGTAACGCAGAGACTTGTTCTGCCCTAAATGCAGGTTGAACCCCTCTTGAAAAACAATGGGGAGGGTGGAGCTAAGAAGCCAGCCCCACTCCATACCCCCTGCCTTCTCTTGGGGGTGGGCGGGCAGTAGGCTGAGAGCTGAGAGGGGGCCACACTGGTCAGAACCGGCTCAACCAGAAGGCCCTTGTACATAGTAACTGTGTGCGTGCGTGCGTGTGTGCGCGTGCGCGCGCGCGCGCGCGCGTGTGTGTGTGTGTGTGTGTGTGTGTGTGTGTGTCTGGCCTTGCATGGATGGCAATGGTACTTTGTTGGTACTTACAGGTACCTCCTGTGTTAGGCAAAAACCAGTATACAAAAGCTCCAATGTGGACAAGGGATAGATTGTCAGGGGGTGGTGAGGATAATTCCTTTTAAAAAAACATTAGTTGTAGGATTCCCTGCTACACAAAAGGATGCACCAAAAATGTAGTCTTTGCATAACGTAAGGGATACCTGTTCTTACAAGAGCAAGGTGGCAGAGTCGAAAGGCGGTGTGATTTTAGAAAGCCTTGTAAATTGCTCAGAGGGCTCTAAGGGCAATAAATACCATGGTAATAAGTGGTTGGAGTTGGAAGGGATCCGGCCTGAGTCTGGGACTTGGCGGCCTGTTTCATCATTGCCCCTCACCAGCCCCGGGCCTGGGCAAGTCCTTTACAGCTAGGAAGGAAAGTTCTGTGATCCCAGCCTGCCATCTTTGTAGATACTGTTTGACATTTTATGGTGACAGTGTGAGAAGTAATTAGTTGTCTCGTGCCTTTGGGCATATGAAGAGGCCACTGGCTCAGTGCGGAGCCTGGAAGGGGGTTTAGCATTCATCAACAACCCCTCATATTACAGGATGGAAACTGAGGCCCTGGAGGCCCCATATCTGCCCCAAATCGAGCTTGTGCTAAGGCAGGCCGCGGGCCTGTTGTTGGAGGCCTACCATGTAATTAATGGGATTTGGAGCAATTACAGGGACAGTAAAGCCCCTCGTTTGTTTCTTGTGCCAGGCCTGAGATTCCTTAGGAGGGTGGAGTGAGAGGGCGGAGGGAAGGTGGTAAGAAGGTGGCAGATAGTTGGCAGATCATCTCTTGCCAGGCCTGCTCCGTGGAACGCTGGCTTACATTTTTATACTGTGTGCCTTTTCAAAGGATTCCGGAGCAGCCTGCATATCTGCCCGAGGTGCCCCACCCAGTTTTCCTCCAGGGCTGTTGGCTTTTAGTGCCTGGCTGTAAAGAACCTGCTTTTTTTTAGGGGGGGGGGTGTTGTTTTGTTTTGTTTTGTTTTTGCAGTGAATACTAACTAGAAAATCATCAAAGTTGGCATCATTCTAGGGAGGGGGTTCCTGCGCCCCCTTGGGCCTGGGGACAGTTGCTGAGCCAGAGCTGAATAGTCACAGGTTGGGGAGAGGAGAGGAGATCTGCTGTGTGGTGAGATTACACATCTGAGCGTTTGCAGCTGTCTGGGATTCTGTGTCAGGCCCCTGGATTCATTCATTCAGTCAACGAGTGTCTCTTGAGCATCTATTATTTCCCAGCCATTGCGCTAACTGGTGAGGCCAGAAGTGCTGGACATGGATGGTAGTAATGGTTGCATAATAATGTGAATGTTCTTAATGCCACTAAACTGTATGCTTAAACAAGGTTAAACGGTACATTTTATGTTGTGTAATTTTACCATGATTTAAAAAAAAAGAGGGGGACACAGCATTGTAAAATCACTATAACTCAATAAAAAATGTTAAAAAAAAAAAAAAAAAAAAAAGAAGGGAAACTAGCAAAACAGAACACAGTCCCTGATTGCAGGAGGTTGCTGATCCTCTGCGAACTGCCCCCGACATGGCCTGGAGCCTGAACCAGGGGGTCAGCGGGAGACCATGGGATGCCAGGAGTGCTCCCAGCAGGCTGGGGAGGGGGCCTCCTGCAGGGATCGCCCTCCTGCATGCCCACGAAATGAGGTGTCTGCACAACAGAGGGCGCGCTCTCTAACTAGATTTCTTGCTAAAATGTGTTTTTGAGATGTTGCCACTGTAGGGACATGCTCAAACTGGAACTTCCGTCTGGAACTCATGTTTGTTGGCAGAGAGGTTAAGCGGCACAAACCTTGGGGCTGCCACCACGGTGATACCTGGAGCTCAGTTTCTAATTTTTTTCTTTCTAGAATGTGTTTCTGAGAGTTTCTTTTTCAAAACCCTAGGTGAGCTGAGGCTACAAAGCGTCATGATTTTCTGAATGCCTCCTGGGGACTGGCCGTGCACACTCGTGCCACTTGTGGGGCGGAGGGGAGCCTGGACCAGTGACTTCAGCTCTCTGGGCCTCAGTTTCTCTGTCTGAGGAGGTGGTGGGCACCTGCGCTGGAGGACATGGAAAGCGTTTAGCCCCTGGCCTGGCCTACGTGACTATCACTTTGAGTAACTGTCACTTTGAGTAACTGTCACTTTGAGTGTCACTACTCATTTGGGTATAAGCACATCGTGTCTTGCAACAAAACCTGCATTGTTATTTAATGTTTCCCTCACGGTCATATTCTCCCCACTCCGATTACAAGAAGAGAGGTACCACCTGTTTCTCTGCCCACTCTGTCCCTCATGGTGCCGGGCACGTGGCAGGTGTCCTACAGATATTCAGTTGATTGAATAATCTGTTTTGTTTTTTTGGCTGGGGGAGGTAATTAGGTTTATTTATTTATTAATTTATTGTTATTTTATTTTAATGGAGGTACTGGGGATTGAACCCCGTGCATGCTGAACACACACTCTACCACTGTGCTACACCCTCCCCCTGAATAATCTGTTTGGAAAGCCAGGTCTGGGTGGTATTTGCCAGGGCAGCCATTTAATTCACCCACAGAGCAGCCCCGCTGATGTCCTCTGAGCCGGGACCACTCCAGGTGGGTCAGTCCTGCATGAATCCAAGACCCCCGGCAGCTCTTGAACGGTTTCATTTTGGAACCATGGCTCCGGCCTCTTCAGATAGGCTCAGGCAGTGATGGCCAGGTCACCCAGCAACAGCCATTCAGATAATTACACGGGTTTCAAATTGTTCACCACTTTACGTCCTCAAAGCAATTTCAGAATCAATTTGAGGTTTGACAGGGAGCCGGTGGAGGTCTTGCAGGCCCGGGAGGGTGCACGGGGCCTGCTTAGTGCTCGTTATAATGCCAGTGGCAGGCCCCGCGCACCTGGGGAGCAGGGGCGCTGTCGTCTCTTGCAACTCAGGGAAGAAAATCAATCAATCAATCAATGAGAGCACACCTAATTAAAGGTAACAAAGGCCCTGGGTGCTTCTTCCCTCCCCACGCTGTCAGGCCTGTAGAGCACCGCGGGGAGAACCAGCCTTGTCTCAAACAGGACTGAAATGAAGTCCCAGTGCCAGAAATCAAATCCAGCAAGACTGGCTTTTTTAACAACAGATAACCTACTCCGCACTGGAGCGGAGAACCCCTCCCCAGGTGCAGCCTTAAAATGCATCTAGACAGTTACTCTGCTCTGAGTAGAAGGAGGGCTCCAGGCTGCCCCTGTTTTGTGACTGGGACACTGTGACCCTTGTGCCCTGGAGCAGAACCATAGGTGAGGCAGCCAGACATAAGCCCTGTGCTCGCGGGCCCTGCACACGGGGGCCGCAGGGTGCGGTGGTCAAGGTGTGGGCTCCAGAGATGGACTGCCTGGGCTCCTTCCTGGCTCTGCCACTCACCGCCGGCTGGGCGACCCAAGCCTGGTTGCCCCTGAGATCTCCATCTGCAAAACGGGAGTGTTCCTAGCTCCCACCTCTGGAATTGTGGAAGGATTACACAAGTAAACGTGTGTGAGATGCTGAAATCGGTACCTGGCACAGAGTGAAGTCCTGCAAGTCTTATCTCAGAACCGGTTCCCTAGGAAGGCAACTGGGAAGGCCACCCTTCACTTTGCAAGGAGCAAGATAACTCTATTTTTGGTTCCACTTTGCAAAAGAAATAGGGAAGCCCAGAGAGGTGAGCTAACCCAGGTCACAGAGTAGAGTGGATGTGGAGCAAACCTGGAGTCGAGGCCTCGTCACCCGTCCTCCCAGTCACTCTGAGTGCCGGTCTCCAAACTCCAACTTTGCTGAGATCTTTCACCCCACCTCTAGTCTCACGGCCAAGATAACCTCAGAGCATCAGCCCCGCGGCACGGTTTGTATTTTAACAGGGTCAATTCCCGATGCTGCAGGAGTGAACTTGTAGTGTGTCAGGAACCTCTCAAGGATTGGCCAGGTATTCGGGGAGGGCCCTGCTGTCACAGCGCATAGCATTTGTCTATTTAATCTGGACTTCCCACCAACTCTGCCTGGTAGATCCTTGGGATTAAAGGGCTCATAGGAGCATCCGAGAGCTCGTTGAAGGTGGGGTGGGGAGTCTTAGGTGATTACCTTTTGTTTTGGAAACCTTAGAGCAGACTGTTAGGGCTGGTTTATCTTCTCCCCCTTTTCCAGTCTGATGAGTCAAGATGTAAACAGCCATGTCCCCGGGAACACAGAAGTCAGGACAGTCAAAGACACGTTCTCCACAGTGGCTGCCAATCTGTCCTGTTGCACAGGTGCCAGGAGAAGCACTCCCAGTGATGGAAAAGGTGAAGGAGAGGGAAGACGGAAGCTTTGGCGGCCTGAGCCCCACGTGCTGTACGTCTAGCCTCATGCTCCCATTTCCTGCATCAGTCCCAGCCCTGGTGAACGTTACTGGGGTTCTAAGCTTTGAAAACCAGAGACTGTGCTTGGATGGTGGGCTCTGGGTTGCAAAGGAAGGTGGGTCCCGATGATCCCAGGCTAGAGGACGCAGCAACAGATCGAATCAGAAAGAACAGAATTGCAGATAATCAATGGTTCGTAGATGTCTGCCAGGGCCAGAGCTTTCCTGGGACTTGTCGTAGCTGCCAGCCAACTGGGAGTCAGGTTTGCAGTGTGTTTTTTGGGGAGGGGTCTTTGTGGAGGGATACTGAGAGGTTCAACTTCAGATTCAAACATCTGCATCCGGCCAATCCTTGCTAGTTCACCCGCCGTGGAGCAGACATCGATCTGGCCCGACTTAGGCAGCGCTCTGTTATTGAACATGCAGCGAAGAGAAAAATTATTATTTTACCTGCTGGCATTAGTGCTCTCCTAGGGAAGAAACTACTTTCACTTAAGAACTACCTTGATAGGTCATTTGGGTGAGGGATGAGGCCTGGAGGCCATGAGTAGAAAGAGGAATAACAGAGAGAGAACTCCTTTGTATAAATACAAGCAGAAATTGTGCAAAGGAGGGCGAGGGGGAGGATCCTGGTTGGCGGCTGGGACTGAGTTAGAGGAGATGGGCAAGAAAACAGAAGAATGGGAGATGTCTGCTGTCTAGTCTGAGATTCCTGGTGGCCCTCCCCTCTCCTGGACTGTCTCCTGGAGCGGTGTCCACTCCCCCTTGCCCAGCTGTGTGTGTGCCTTCCATGTGGCAGATGACAGGACAGAGCTGAAGGAGCATCCTCAGCTGTGGAGGGGGGAGAAGGGACGCTGCTAGAGCCAGAAATCGGGGGTGGAGGTAACGACGGATCGTCTGGGCATCGGCCTCCCCCCAGGTCAAGAGACAGCAGTTGGAGCCCATCTTTGCTAGATGGGACAAGAGCTGGTTTTCAGATGTTTTCTGGAGAGTTGAGCCTTTCTTCCCTTCAGGCCCACCAGTCAGGGTGCTGGCTGGTCTCCAGAAGGGTTAATGGGGGGGCAGAGGGGGCTTTCTCTCAGCGGGGATCCACTGCAAGCCTCTCCTGCCACTGCCCCAGCCCCATTTCTTCCAAGCCAGCAAAGACAGAGAAATCCAAAGTAGAGCCTCAGTGCGAAAAGTCAGTGTAAGCTGAGATCTGATAGGAAACGTCCAAGGCTTCGCATCCATTCTTATCGCGGTCCGTCACTCTTCCCAAAGTCTCTGGGTTAGCTGGCCGCTGCTCAGATGATTCCAGGATCAGGGACTCACTGTGCTGGAGGGCGGACGGTCCCACGCTCAGATAACTCTCCTTGTCAGGGAGTTCTCTGTGAGATGGAGCCGCATTCTGCACCCACTCCCCGCCCACTTCCCGCGCCCCTCCTCCCCAGCCGCTCCTCATGGCTCTGCTCTCTGGCTGCCTTTCTGCACAGACAACCTTCCTGGTGCCTGCAGCCACGGGTCCTGTCCTCTGAGTTCTTTTCTGGCTCAGTCCCTCCTGTCCCCCCCCCTTCCTCATCTCATGGGTGCCTGGGTGCCCAACAACAGGCCGATGATAGCACTCAAGTCAAGTAAATATTATTACCAGGTCCTCAAAGGGCATTTGCAGTGGATGGTGGAGAAGGTGATGGTTCTTATTTCTGAAAACTTCCTAAAGGCAGGGCCAGACTGTGCCCAGCCTATGCCCTCTCCTGGGTATGACCTCAGCTCAGAGAGGCCCTTGCTTTGCAGCAAAGCTGTCCTGTGGGCTCCTGACCTATCCCTGTCCTAGCAGCGTCTCTCTTGTCCCCTTCTCGTGCTCTTCCGAGCCTGCCTCTGCCCATGTGCTACTTCACAATGACCTTCCAGGCCTGTCTGTTGTGTGTGCTGCTGTAATCTTGTGGTTGGAAAGGACCTGGGGTGGGTTCCTCTACCTCTGCCCCGCCCCCAACATTTCCCCCCGCCTCCTTTTCTTTTCTGGGTGTCACTCATGGCTGGAAATCCCTCTGGGTCCCACCGCACCCCGTCTAGCCCTGTGTCTTTCAGGGAGCCTTCCTGCTTAATATCTGTCTAGGCAGTGGAAAGAGCAGGGCACTGGGGCTGGGAGACCAGGGTTCTTGTCCTGGCCCTGCCACTCACCAGCTGTGTGGGCTCAGGACTTCAGTAGCCTCAGCAGGAAAATGAGATTGAATCAGACATCCAGCTCTGACAGCATATGGTTCCTACTTGGGGCAGAAACATCTGTTTTCCTCTTCTAAAACCAGTGCACTCACACTCACTTCCGGTACCATTCCGTTTCACAAAGTAGACCGAGCGCACAACTCATTGTCCAGGTGGAGATGATTGATATGGCATGAAACTCATGAAAAATCTAGCCGGGTGTTCCCACTCAGGCTGCACATTTCGTATCACCTGGGGAGCTTTTAAAATATACTGATGCTCAGGCCCCACTCTCAGAAAGTCCGATTCCATTGGACTGGGTGGGGCTCAGGCATCTTTATGTTTTAAAAGCCCCCAGGTAACCCTGATGTGTAGCCAAGTGAGAGCCACTCACTGCTCTAGCTTTACTGCTTAAAGTGCGGTTCTCAACCCAGCAGCACAGGGTCACTGGGAGCTTGTTAGAAATGCAGACTCCCAGGACTCACCCCAGACCTCCCAACCGGTATGTGCATCATAACAAGGGTCCAGGGGATTCCTATGCCATTTGAGGAGCATGGTTTTCACCCCATAAGTGGCCTTTTAGGATTTCCTTTGTCTATATTGTCTGTTACTTTTTTGTAAGCAGCCACCAATCCATTTTGGGTGTAGATGTGGCATAAAAAAAGTTGTATCTAATGTCAGTTAATATTAATGTGCATGGAAACAGATATAACATCTATGCTATAACCATTTTCACTTTCCAGAGGAGCCAAGCTCTCTCTCCCACAGGCCCTTTGTACATGCTGTGTTCTGCCTGATGTTCCCCATCCTCCTTCCAGACCCTGCCATCCTCCCTTTCACCTGGCTAACTCCTGCTTATCCACAGCTGGACCTAGTGGAACCTTTTTTGTCCGATCCACATCCTTTTCCACCCTGATCTCCCATCTCATCCATCTCTCTTCCTGTCTCTCCCATTCGTTGGCATCATAGCCCAGCAATGACAGCTCCCAGGGTGGTCCAGGGTAGTGGAGGAGAACCGAGTCTGGCGGTGAGGAGATCTGACTTCAGAATCCAATTTATGTCTTCACTTCCTTTGTCACTTTCCTCATTTTCCTCAGGTTTATGCAAGTGTCCACCTTACTGGGGCTTCATGAGGACAAAGAGTATGCTCTCTAAAGTTCAAAGAATCCACAAATATAAATCATAATCATTCTTATTGGTGTCGGCGGCAGGGAATGGATGCTGGAGGGAGCTGTGAGATGAGTATGAGGAAAACACAAAGCCTTTGGCCTGTGACGGTGCAGATGCATTTCTGTTTCCCATGAGTGCTGAGCATTAAGTGCTTAGAAAGGTCCCACTGCAGTGACCCAGGAGAGCCTTTCCCTCTTCTTTGAGTCATCACTCTTTCCTTCATTCCCATTGCCAGTCGATGCCCTCCCATGTCGCCTGCTCCCACCTCCACTGCATGCCCTGCCCGCCCATCCCCGGGTCAGAACCTCTGGGGGATACAGGGACAGGACTGGAACGGATGATAAGGCTGAGTGGGGGCGGCAGGAAGGCCTCTCTGTCCCTCAGAAACCATGCAGCCAACCACCTCCTAATTCTGAGCTCTTTGGCCAGAGCTGCGGTCCCAAAATGCACATATGCACATAATTGCTGCTTTTGTTCTTAAGCTTTTCTTTCCTGAGGGCAGCTTTGGCTAAGAGCCCAAGCGTTTGAGGACAGATCTCCAGAGCTAAGGAGGGACCTGGGGACCTGGGTGCAAGCAGGGGAAAGAGGCCCAGACAGGACCAGAGCCTGAGAACTCCTCTTTCCCACCCTGGCCCACACTTGCTCTGGCCTGGCCCTGCGAAGGGGCCCTGGCTCCTCTGAGGGCTCCGATGGGGCCAGCCTGCTGGGCGCTCAGGGCCGCTGGCTCCCTCTCTGTGCCTCTAAGTTGCCTTGTTTGAAAATGATGAATGTGGGGCTAGGATTGTCTTCAGGGTGCCCCAGCTGTGAGTGGTGATGACGTGGCCTTGGTCTGGGTCATCAGCAGAGCTCCCCAGCACACCTCGGAGAATCGCTGTGGGTTGGATTCCCGGTCCGGAGGTGGCGGTCAAAACGGCCAGGTATAGAGCCCCGGGCGGCTTCCAGAGCCCCCGCCCACATTGTTAGTGACCACGGCCATCTCCCCCAAGGAGGAAAGGCCGGTACCCTCAAGGGGGTGAACAACGGGCAGGTCTGTCCTCAGCTCCAGTCACGGCAGCCTCATCTCAAGCTCTTACCTTGGGAGCGGAGCACTTAGGGACTAAAGAAAAGAGATGAGTGTGCATTTCATAGCTGCCGTAGGCATTTAACGTGTGACACAGGCCATACCAAGATTAAGGTACGTGTTTTCATTCCGGACCTCCTCTGAAGCGGCGGAAAGCCTGACCCACACCAAGTAACATTTCATCCTCCTAATGAGCGTGTAAACAGAAGGAGGATTCGTGAAGTTAATGTTTCTGCCTTCCTGCAGGGACATTAGCAGGCATTGATTTTTAGCTGTGATGTATGCCACTTGCAATGGCTTCTGACTGAAGGGGACAATGCTATTTGGGAGTCTGTGAGGTTTAAAACATCCCCAATTGCCTGGTGCTGCAGCCAGGCCAAGTGCTGCTGTAACAGCACCTCATTTGTTAGGGTAACAGGGAAATAACTGTGAGTGCCTGCCGGACTCCAGACAGACCAGCACTGGCTCTAAAACCACGGAGCACATCCCCAGCCCAGAAGGGATTTCCTTAGGTAGGAGGGGGAGCCGAGGGAGATGGACGAGTAGGAAAATCGGAGGCTATAAACAGCCCATGCCTGATAGAGCTTCTCTCTGGGGAGGGAGGGGCGGAGCACGGGGCCAGGGACAGGTCCGCAGGGACCCAACCCTACGTGCAACTTTCTATGCCTAAAAACAAAGTCCAAAGGCAAACACGGCATAATAGTAGGATGTGATGATGCTAAAGGTGGGTTCGAGAATGTTTGCTGTATGACTCACTATTTGTCAGTACATTTGGAATAGTTTATAATGAAATAAAAACGTAAACGGAAAAAGCAAGGTACAGGGTAGTTTGTGTGGTAAGCCACCATCTGTGTAGAAAAAAGATCACTTAGGACTGTGCTGGTGTACACATAGCCTGTCCCTGGAAGGACTCGGAGGATATGGACAGCAAAGGTCCCCTCCACGAGGAGAGCCAAGACACTGCACGCGTTCCAGGAGAGACACTACTTCACATTGTATGTTCTTTCATGCTTTCTGGATGTTGTACCATGTCCCTATATTATCTAATTTTTAAAAATAACATGATTATATCTGAAAGTTAAGAAAAGATAAGTAGAATGGGGGGAGGGGGAAGGAGAAATTTTAAAGGAAAAAGAAGACAGGAGGAGGGAAGCAACTCATGAAATGCTGGAGCTCAGCCTGGGCACTCGGTGATAAAAGTTTAGCAGAGACTTTTTGAGGTTCTCCCAGGAAGGGCTCCTTCCTGGGAGCAGCTTCCTGGGGGCACAGAAAGGCAGCCTAGGGGAGAAGGCTGCCTACCAGGCTGGACAGGGTGCCTGGGGAGTCCTTGCACACTTTGGCCCTGGGACCAGCCCTGGACCTCCCAGCCATCCAAGAGGCCACTGCTTGGCTGGTGGCCTGAGCGGGGAGGCGGGGTAGGAATGGAGGGTGGTTGGTAAGGACGAGGTGACAGGTTCTCTTAGGAAGGAGGCACAGCCCCAGCGGGGCTCTTGGCTGGAGAGAACCCACTGTCCTGGACACGACTTCCTTTCTGGGCACCGCCTGCTGGGTGCCAGTGGAGGAAAAGGATTTATGCAGCTGAGCAGATGTAACTAACACGTGATCCACAGGCTGTGTCCCTAACTGACCCAGTGCAACCCTCCTTCCTAGGATTTTCAGGTATTCGGAAATGGACCCTTCCCCACCTGCCTCGCCCCAGCCGCCCTCTTAGCCGTGACTTCCTCAGGCACCTGCTGGCGCAGTTAGGGAAGAGAAGCGAAGTCAGATGGTGTAGGGCTTTTTCTTTTGAGTGGTCTCAGGCCTGCCAACTAGAGTTTAACTTCCTTATGGATTCAAAGATGCTTTAGGCCTCTTGAGCAATTTCAGCCCCAGACTGAGCCAGGTACATAGAAGGAACTCCAGAGAGTTTTGTTGAGTTGAATTTGACCACTGAGAGCAGCTGACTCCCTCAGGCTAAAAACATTGTCGCCTGAATCTTCCTGGGCTTGGGTCCCAGAAGGTGAGCCAGGGAAGGGAGATGCTTCCAGCTCCCTGCCACCACTGAGTCCCACCCTCCTCACTCACATGGAGAAAGCATCCTGGAAAGTGACCTTGGACCAGGAGTCTGCTCCCACAAAATACTGAGGTTGTCTGGGGCTAAGTGGGGGAATGGTGGGGGCCGTTGCCCAGAGCAACTGCTTCCAAAGTGTGGTCCTTGGACCTGCAACATCAGTGTCACCAGAGAGCTTACTGGGGTGCAGATTCCCAGGCCCCACCCTGGACCTGCAGAAGCAGACACTTGGGTGGGGCCCGGTGCTCTATCTTTGTCAGGCCTGCAGGTGATTCTGCTGCACAGTGGAGTTGGAGACCTGGGCTTCCCCTTTGTGGAGGTGGAGGGGTGGGCCTGGTCCAGTGTGGAGAGCTTCCTGAGTGATGCTGACTTTCCTGCTCAACCGCAGAACACCTTTTCACCTCCTATTCACCGTGAGGAGCAGGACGCCTGAGCACGGATGAATCCCATCGGCTATCCTGCAACAAGCTTGCAGGGGGTGGAAACCAGGCCTCAGGTCCTGACATTCCTGTTAGGTTGCTTAAGTTGTATGAATGAAAAGGATGACGGTTAACGGCAGGGTGGTGAGTGAGGGGGATGTTACAGATTTGGAAGGGAAGGGTCCAAATTGAAATTTTGGAAGCCAAGAGCTCACACAACTGACTTATGGAGCAGTGATAACCTTTCCTGCCCTACCCATAGGGCTGCTCTGAGATCGGCTAAAGAAACTGCCTTGCAGGTGCTGAAAAGGGTGACGGCCTCTACTTGGGGCAGACAATGACCAGGGAAGGGCCAGCCTTGGTCGTGTGGAAGCCGGAGCCCAGGCAGGTCAGCGGAACGTTTGCCCTGATGTGAAGGCCCTGCCTCGTTGGAGGGTGGAGGGGGGCCGAGTGCCAGGTCCATCTCAGCAGGTGGAGAGCCATCTGCCCGGCCTAGCCTCACAGCAAATGGCCTTGCTCCGGGCTGCAGTGCGCCCAGCTCCGCGGGAGCAGCAAGGACAGCTGGGAACTGTGCTTCCTTCGCAGCATCAGCACCAGAGGAGCTGGCCTGGGGCACCTGTCAAGGGGATCAACATTCGGAGGCCCATGTTATAATGTGAGCCAAGCTCGGAACAGAAAGACCCACCTGGGAACAGGGCCTGCGGGGTGGAGGGGTGGAGGGTGTGCAGGATTAATTTAATTAAGTCCTGCTTTGGGG
Source organism: Camelus dromedarius (assembly GCF_036321535.1). Lineage (NCBI taxonomy): Eukaryota > Metazoa > Chordata > Mammalia > Artiodactyla > Camelidae > Camelus > Camelus dromedarius. Next base: position 7,663,625 of record NC_087463.1, on the reverse strand, counting down.
ACCAGGCTAAATTTAGCAGCTGCCTAGGCTGCTGGTTGGACTCCTTTCCTGCAACTCCCTCCCATCTGCCCGCTGTACATCCTGCAGGTGATTAATTCAGAATTCCCGGCCGGAATGTGCAAACCTACCTGCTGGTCGCTTTGTCCCTTCTCCAGCCTTGGCTAAAGCTTCCTCCCTGGGTCCCAGAGGGTGGTGCATTTTGAAACACTGGAGTGACGCTCGCCCTTCTCCAGGGAGATAAACACTCTGTTCCCTCTTAATGGCTCCTGCGGTGGCCGCAGCACCTTGCCAAGGAAGCACGGCCACCGCAGGCCTCGATCTCTAGCTTGTTTCATTTCATTGTTCTCCCGGAAGCTAAAGCATGTTGATGAATGGTAGTGGTCTTCTGGACCGAGCGATGGATGCTGCTAGACCTCTGTGCCTGCACCTCCTAGGGAAGAGGTGAGAGGTTCTTTCGCTACCGTTTTCCTTCCAATTCGACACTCTTCCCCTTTGATGATTCACACTTGATCTTTTCAATCTTTGGACTGTGTTTTTTTACCGCCTGATTATCCTCCATCTTATTTGGGCACCATTCTGAAATTTGTTAGTATCTCCACCAGATTCAAATGGTGCCAAAAAGAGAAGGAGATGAGATGGGAGGTGATGTGAATACTAATACATATCAAATGATGATTTAAGGTTTAGAGCATTCTTTTACTCATTTATCGAATCTCTAATGAGGGTCTACAAGCATTGCGCTAACACAGAAGCTGCGATACTGAGCCAGACACAGTTCTTCCCCGCGGGGAGCTGGCCATCTGGTGAGGTTAGACACGGTGAAAGTCCGCTGCAGCTCGGTGAAGTGTCGGCACCGTGCCCGCCTCTGGGTGAGGGATCAATGGTCAGTAGCAGACACATTAGTAGCAGTTGATTTCAGTGCTTCATGCCATGAGCCAGGCTCAGTCCGGGAAGTCATGAAAGAGCTTTCTTTTTCTCATTTTACTATTTTTCATATCACTTCTTGGACTCCTTTCTCCAGTTCCTGTATCACATCTTGGGCAGGTCCCCTCGCTTTTCTTATCAGACCCAGGAATTAAAGAAGAGCTTCCTTTTCAGAAGGTATTGAGAGTCCAGCCCAGCTTAAAACTCAAGCCTCCATCTCTCATCTCGTGTTAAGCTCCAGCCTCCTTATCCACTCCTGCCTCACCCCAGGTCCCTGCCCGGGTTTGGAATCTGCAGAGGAACACAGATGATGTCTTTTCTCTCTGCTTGCCCCTCTCCTTCTCTCTTGCCAGCTGCTGTTTCTGGCCTCTCCTAAGTCAGGTTCGGGAGTTGGAAGAATAAAACTGAGTCCTCTGTAGCTGATTCTGGTGTAAAACTAGGCCCCTCTGGGAGGCAGGTACCTCAATACAGGTTGTTTCTCTCCCGGGCGCTTTAGTGAATCTGGGCAGCTTGGAGGTTGGAGGCGCAGCGGCTCATAGTGAAAAGCTTTGGAGTCAGACAAGCCTAACCCCAAACCTCCCTCTGTCCTCACTACTGTGACCCCCGGGCAAGTGACTTAAACTCTTGGATCCTCAGTGTTCCCTACCATAGAATGGGATGCTATACCTGCTTCCCCAAGGAGTTATGGCTATGTGTGTACAGTGATGGGGACATTGTGAGCGTGTAAGGGACGGCAGCAAGTTCTAAGAGGTTGAGTCCCCTCTTGGAGTTTTCAATAGCAGAGGCCCAGCATCCTCGTTGGTTTGAGCTGGCCCTGCCTCCAGATGCCCCAACTGCTGTTCTCCCTTTGCAGCCCCCGCCTCGCCCCGACAGTGACACCACTCCTTAGTGCAGAGCGCTGGAAAGTAACTTTGACCGCAGTAATCATAGTGGCTGTGGTTGTGGAGCGATGCGATATTTTGATTAGTTACAGGCCTGTGAATACAAATGATCTTAAAAGCTCTTTACACGTTTGCAGTGCCATGTAGACATTAGGACGAGTGTCACAGCAGCCGGGTCCAGATGCCGCCCATGCTGGTTAATGAGGAGGCCGTGGGTTCCAGGAGCGTGGGTCGCATCCCAGCTTTCCGCTTTGGCACATTCTTTGGGGCTCTTCGCCAACTTACTACTTTTGAGTTTCCCTCAGATTTTAATCCCCCGGGGAAAGAAGCCGCTTTATGGGACTAGATTTTGTGGTTCATTGAATCCAGACCAACTAAACAGAGAAAGATTCAGCTGACTTTCCTTCTCCATCCTGGGAGACTTGGCTCCCCAGATACCATCGCTACCCTCCCTGAGTTTGTGGGACCACCTAGAAGTGAAGGTGACAGCAGCTGGGACGGGAGGTGGCCGTTTCTATGAAAGTTTGGCTAATTGATGGCCTTAGACTCCTAAAATGCCTGGTTGACGAGAGACATTCTCTCCAGCCAAATCCGCTAAACCTAGTGGAGGTGTGTTCTTACTGACGCTGACCAGGGCTCCGATCTGAGGGCTCCTTTCTGTTTTGTCCTGAAAGCAGGAAGTTCTGGAGTGACTGGAGATGATATCAGGCCGCCAATGCTTTTGACTTTCCAAATGGATTAGTATTACTTGAGGAGCCTCTCACTTTAGAGAGTCTGGAGAATGTTCTTTTCACAATTTCTAGGAAGTGATAAGCACGTGATATGTTGGCTTGGGCCAGGAATTTTGACCTTCAGGCACTCTTTCCAGGCGCCTGTGTGGAGGAGGTGGAGGGCGTCCCCCGCAAGGGAGGTGGCAGGGGAGGGATGTGACAGCCCAGGGCCACCCCTGCATGGTTTTGCCCGGGCCATCCTGGCTGCAGCTCCCTGGAACATGGGGGAGGGGGTGTCTGATCTCCAAATACTCCCTGCGGTGAGAAGATGGGGCCTGGCTTTCCCTCTGCAGGGAAGAGCATGTGGGCTGGAAGATGCGCCCAGGCACAGGGCTGACTAATGATCCAGCTCCAGGCAGGTTCTTTTTCTTCTTCCAACGACAGGTCCTGTTGACTGACCAGGGAAGGAAGCTCAGGCTGTCCCCCAGTATCCCCCTCTATATTCCTAATGACTATCAGAAATACCTCTGGGGAGCAGTTCTGCTCAGCACCCCAAGCTAATTAGGGTCTGCCTTGCAGCAAGTGAGTCAGAGAGCGGACGTGCTCTCCACAGGCGTGCCACCACCTGGCGTGAAGGTTGCAAACCCCTTCCACCTGCAGGAGCCACTGCCCACCTTCTCCCCCACGCAGGGACTTGGGCACCTTAGAGGCTTGGGCAGCCCAGAGGGAGCACCACTAGTGTGGCTGAGGCCCTTACAGGGTCAAGGTTGGGCAGGTTTCCCGAGGGCCCTGGCACCACAGCATTTGGACCTCGGTGCACACAGCCCCAGCCGGAACCCATGGGGGTGGCGTGGCGCCACCCGCGGCCCTTGGATGGCTTAGACCTGTCTGCTCCCTTTGTGAAAATATTAATAACTGTCATTTATTGAGCACTCTCTACCTGCTAAATTCTCTAAACGAATTATGTCTTTGAAAGCACACACCAGCTCCATAAAGAGGTACTAACATAACTATTATAACCCTTAATTTCACACGTGTGGAAACTGAGCCTTAGCAAGATTAGGTGACCACACGAAACACCTCTCCATATCACTGTATAGACAGCAAGTCCATGCATCTTAACTGCTGTATAGTATTTCATTGTGTGAGCAGCCACATTGCATCTATCCTGGGTGGTGACTACTGTTATGGTTAGTGTTCACCCTTCTAGGACTTTTCTATGCCCGAACATACACGTAAGTCTACATAAGGCCTGAAGGTCCACACCTATGTGTGTGTGTGTGTGTGTGTGTGTGTGTGTGCCCTCGAATGTAAGTTCCATGTGGGTGGGGGTTATTTGTATTTTTTGATCATTGTTGTATCCTCAGCACTTAAAAGCATGCCCGGCATGTAGCAGTTGAATGAATGTGTGTGTAAATACATAATTATGTTTTGTGGGGTTTAAAAAATCATATTCCATTTTCTGTACGTATGACTATGTACAGATCTGCCTCATTCTTAGCCGTTGCTGCATCATACTTCATAGATCATCAAACCATTGTCTTGTTGAAGGCCGTTAAGTTTCATCTAATTCTTTTGCTGTCCCAATGCTGTGATTAATATCCAGGAACTTGTCTCCTGGCACACAAGTGTGAGAGACTAGAAATGCAGAGCACACCTGGAAGTGAATTTGCTAGGTCTGAGGAGACATACCTTTGTTTATTTGTATATTGCCCATTTGCTCTCCAATGTTATTTTAAAACCTAATTACACTCCCAGTGACACTGTGTGAGCTTTCCCACTTATCCTCACCAATGCCTGGTACCGTGCCTGGGATGGGAGGTGGTACTGTTTGCCTTGATTGGCCAGTGAAGTTGAATCAACAGTTTCTACTTAAAAAAAAAGTCTTCCCAATACCAAATGATATATATTTTTTAAACATTTTTTCAATTATATAGTAATACAGTTGATGTATATGTTGATCTTATAACTAGCAACCTTCCTCTTCCTAAAAAAATTTTTTTTTACATATTTTAATTTAATTTATTATTATTTTTTTATTTTTCCCCTTAACGGAGGCACTGGGGATTGAACCCAAGATCTTGTGCATGCTAAGCACGCACTCTACCACTGAGCTATACCCTGCACCTGCTTCTTATTAATTCTAACACATTGCTAAAAGCTCTTTTGGATCTCTGTAGATTATGTCTTATTCAAATAATGATAGTTTCATTTCTCACTTTCCAATTTGTATACCCTTTATTTCTTATTCTTGCCTTGATGCACTAACTAGGGATGTCCAGTACAGAGTTGAATAGAGGCACAGGGGATGGACAGCCTTGTATTGTTCCTGATATTGAAGGGAGTGCTTCCAGTGTGTCACCATTCAGTGTCATGGCCGCGGTATTAGATGGCCTTTGTGAGGTTAGAGAAGCTGGCTGCCATTCCTAGCTTGCTAAGAGTGTAGTCAGGAATAACCGTTAACATGTTATCACATGGTTTTATCCTTTCTTCTGAGATGATTAGTCTCCTTTGATCCATTGCTCTGGTGAATTACACCAGCAGATTTTCTAATGGTAAGCTACTTTTTTTCAATTCCTTGCAAAAATTCAACATGATAATGATGTATGTTTTAAAAATATGTTTCTGTATTTGGTTTATCGATTGTTTTTCAGGTTTTTTTTTTTTTTGCTTCTTTTTTTATGAGTGAGATTGACTTGTAATTTTCCTTCTTCAGACTTTCCTGGTCTGAAGTTTTTGTTAGCCTTACAAAATAGGCTTTCTTTCCTTATGCTTAGGAAGGTTACATAGAAGATGAAGTGGCTTACTCATCGCCTGTCTGATAGAACTTGCCTGTAAAACCATCTGGGCCTCTTGTTTTCTTTATGAGGAGACTTAAAATTATTTATTCAATGTATTTATCGATTATAAGGCTCATCATGTTTTCTATTTTTTTTAGAATTTATTTTTGTAAATTAAATTCTTCTAGGAATTTGTCCATTTTACTTAAGTTTTCAAATTTGTTGGCTTAAAGTTCTTCATATTATTTTCTTTTGATCTTTTAAAATCATTGTAGTATCTGAAGTTAGCTGCCCCTTGTTTTCTTTACTGATGTTATTTGATTTCATTCTTTTCCTCCCTCCTCTTTAATCAATTTCACTGGACACTAGTCTCTTAATGAGACATCTATTTCCTTTGTTAATTTTCTCTACTGTTTCCTTGTTTTCTGTTTCGTTGATTTCTTCTTTTTATGTTCCTCTCTCTCTAATTTTTCGGTTTTATTCTGTTGATTTTTTCTTTAGTTCATTATTAATTAACTTTTTTTAGTATAAGAATTCAAGGCTACAAATTTCGCTTTATATAATGCTATATCTGCATCTCACAAGTTTGATAGTTAAATTCTTTATCATTCAGTTCTAAGTATTTAAGAACTTTATTATGATTTTTGTCTCTAATTAGTATTTTAAAATTTACAAATATATTTCTTCTATTTTTTTAGTTATCTTTTGTTACAGATTTCTAATTTAATGACATGAAAATCAAATTCAAATCTGACTAGACTAAGGTTCTTGAGAACAGGTCTGAAACTATATTCTTCACCCTCCCAGTGCCTGGCAGTGGAAGATTTCCGTACATACTTGTTGAGTGAATGCTGCATTAAGTTGTAATCTCTGCATAGGTATGTGCACTTACTTATTTCTCAGTAAGTCTTCTCATATGATAAATGTCCGCTGTAGGGAATTTAGGGGGAAAAAGGAGAAAGAAGAAATTAAAATTTCCCATAATCCTATTATTAAATATTTTATAAAGCGTATTTTAGTGGCTGCATGTAGGTATATACATGCTCAGCATTTAGGCTATTTCCAAATTTTCCCTATTATAAATAATTCTTTGCCAAGTACCACTGCACACTCTCATTATTTCATGAAGATAAATTTCTAGAGCTGGGATTACTAAGTCTTAAGGTTATGAAGTTATTAAAGATTTTGATAAATATTGCCAGATTTCCTTCCTTAAAGCTATACTAATGTGCATTCTCCAGTGTAAGAGAGTATGGATTTCTGTGCACCCTCATCAATATTGTTATCCCCTTTTTATTTTTTTTCCCCCTTAACGGAGGTACTCAGGATTGAACCCAGGACCTTGTGCCTGCCAAGCATGGGCTCTACCACAGAGCTATACTCCCCACCGCTTTTCCCCACTTTTAAGGTAAACTTTTTATTGAAGTATTAGATACATAGAAGAAATGCAGACACCATAATTGTGTGGCTCAATAAATTTTCACACAGTGAATATATTCATGAACCCAGCATCTAGATCGTGACACAGAATGTTATCAACATCCAAGAAACCACTTTCTAGTCATTATCATACTCCCAAGGGTAACCACTGTCTTTTTAACTTCATACATTAGTCCCTGACTGTGTTTGAACTTTACGTAAATGGAATCGTGTAGTATTACTCTTTTGTGTCTGCCTTAGTTCACTCAACATTGTGTTTGGGAATTCAGCCATACTGCTATGTGTAGTTGTAGTTTGTGTTTTCTCATTTTTGTATTGCATTTCATTGTGTGAAGGTACCATGATTCGTCCATCTTACTGTAGATGGGCATTGGATAGTTTCTAGGCTGTGACTATTACAGCCAGCACCGCCATGATCATTCTTATACATTCTTCTGCTGAAGGATTGTAAGCATTTCTGTTAGCTGTATTCCCTGGACTGGGTCACAACACTATTTTTCTTTTTTTTTTTTTTGGTGAGAGGAATAGGTAATCAGGTTTCTTATTTATTTATTTTAATGGAGGTACTGGGGATTGAACCCAGGACCTTGTGCATACTAAGCTTGTGCTCTACCACTGAGCTATACCCTCCCCCTAAATATTTTTAATTTAAAAAATTGCCTAGTAAAGCTAATGCTAAAATCAATAGACAGTAGCTAATAGAGAATTTCAGACCATCTGGGTGTTGAATGCTAGTTGGGCCCGGGGCCTTTTCCTAGATATCTCATATCATACCTTGTTGGCCCAAGTATGCATTAAGTCTGTGAATAAGAAGACCCTTGTGTTCGAGTTCATATATAGAAATGGAGACATTTGTAAAAGTGGTCAGAGTTGGGGGTGGAGCTCACCATGTGGTTGTGCAGGTGATCATGAGCAGGGATTGGGGGATTCCTTTGTGGGGACCTTTTGTTCCAGATGTATTGTGATGGATTTGGGCAGATTGTGTAAGGTGTGAGAAGCCAAGCCAAAATGTTGAGGAGTTTATTCAGTAGGTAGTGGGTTGTCATAGAATGCTTTTGAGCAAGTGAGTGCCTTAATGGAAGCAACGTTTTAGAAACATGTAAGAAGATAGCCAGAATCCAATTCATGCCGGATGGAATGGCACTGTCAGAGGAACTGTAAGACTCCAGGGAGGGGAGCAGAGTGTCCTCACCTATGAGTGAAGCCGCAGGACCCTGTGAACCTCCCGGGGCCACGCTGCAGTGTGCTGCCACCTCCTCTGGCTTCCACTGTGGCTTTCCTGCCCAAACCCCCTTTCCTGATGCTGGTCGACCACAACACCCTCCAATAAGGGCCCCACCTCTGTCCTTCTGTACAACAGCGGGCCGTGAGCTTCTTGGGGCAAGGACCACGTGTGTCCTGATTACCACTCTATTCCCAACACCTAGGCCAGTACCTGGTTCACGGTAGAACTCAATCAATGTTTGTGGGACGACTAATGTTCTTTAGTCTTCCCAATTTCACCCCTCTGCCAACCCCTTTTCAGTGACTTTCCAATGAGTCCTGGCTTTGCCCCTAGCTACCAACGTAGGATTTTCCTTGTTTTCTTTCTTCAAGGCTCTTGAACTCTGTGTACAGGTGAGGATGTAAAGGCAAACTTGGTGCAAAGCGTGCTCCCCTTCCAGGGGTTCATTGGTCCCCTCCTTCTGACGTCTGGAGCGACATCCCAACATTCAAGATGTCTGTGTTTTGTGCTGCCCCCACCTATGAAGCTGCAGTGGGAAAGCCACCTGAGGCTCAGGACCCAGGGTGCCTGATTTTAGCCGTGGCCAGTTGCAGGCCATTTGGGGGGAGCTGCCCCTTGTCTCCCCACCACACCCCCTACAAAATCCAGGCAGTGCTGCTCTCTGAAGGCAGAACACGCCAGGCCCCCTGCCCTCCTTTGTCTTCATTTTGTTTAGGCTCTTTTTTCCCCAGTGGAGTCTGGACATGATTCACTGGAGATAAAAGCTGCTACATCTTGCTGGATCCACCTGCAGCCAAATGTGAGGGGATGCCGGCCCCACCTGAAGCTTTGAGCGGAACCAGGATGGCCTCTTTATTCTTTCCTTTTATTTGCCATGTTGACTGTGAAATGACTGCAGGGAGGCAGGGAGCCTGAAGCATCCAGCAGGCAGATCTGCCAGCCTGTCACTTCAGACTGGAGAGGGACCAAGGCCCGTGAGGACCGGATGTACTGGGTTTCCTTCTAGGGCATTCTTTTTTAACGGTGGAGCAGGAGCAGCTCACCCACGAAACAGTCATCGGCCTGTGTTCTGAGGACGGGGGGTGGGCAGGGGCGCAGCTCCGTAGGGCTGCCGTCCGGCCCTGGGATGGGTCACGCGTGGGCCTCTTTCCTCTGAGCACGGGTGAAGCACACATGACGGTGTGCTGGCAACCAGTCCCCCCTCCTCCAGGCAGGTTTGAGGGCTCTGTCAGTCTCAAGTCAATTTCCACTGTCCCCAGCAAGATTTTCCAGTTGACAAATTAAAAAAAAAAAAGAAAGGCAAAAAGATGAACAAAATCAAAACCAAAACCCATTACAGTCCTTCAGAGCATAGCCTGTGAGGAGGTAGTTGACAGCAGAGAGCAGTTGATTGGTGTTTCAGTTATCTGTTGCTACCTGGCAAACCAACCCCAGGTATAGTGGCTTAAAGTAACCATTTGCCCAGGACTCTGTGGGGACAGCTTTTCCCTCTTCTGTTTGGGTCACTCAGCTGGGGCTGGAGGATCCAAGATGGCGCCACTCCCTTGTCGGGGCTGGTGCTTCTCCACATGGCCTATTTCTCATCTCATGGCCCCCGTTCTCCAGGACTTCTCTCTCCCATGGCCTCTCTCTGCAGCACAACAGCCTAACTTCTACACACAGTCACTGGGACCTGCGTCTGTGAAAGTGGAAGCTACAAGGCCACTTCAAGCCCAGAAGTTCACTTCCATCCCATTCTGTTGGGCTGTCAAATCATATGGCCAGTCCAGATTAAGGTGAAGGGACAGATCGCCCAGTGCTTGATAGAAGATTGTCATTACCATCTTTAGAAATAATCTATCACAGGGAGACACCCAAAGTGCTTGTTTTCTGTAGCCATCATCACATCTGAGCCCACATGCCTCACCCTAACCCGCTCCTGCTCTGCTGGACCCCAGTGTCCTGAAGGAGAGGAAATTGTTACCCGGAAGAATGGAGATTGATTAAAAAAAAAAAGGCTCGTGTGCATTTCTGTGGTTATAAATTATGAACTCTGATGTTCATGTTAAACCTACTGTGTCTGTCTACAGTCTAAGCACTCGAGGGAATGCTTTCTCATTTCTGGTGACGGAACCTCCAAAGCTTCCGCGAAGCAGGGCTGAGTCCAAGCACCCCTCTCCCACCTTCCGGTGGGTCCTCACGAGCCAGCGTTGTTCTTAATTATGCAGACGTCAAACTTGCATCTCACATTTGTGTTAAACAGCTTGTTAGGAGTTCTAGCCTCCCTCAGAATAGATGTGGGTTTCAACTTCTCAAAATGTAAGCAGAGTAGCTGTTTATTTTGCACTTTTTTTGGGACAGAAAATCTTAAACTTAGGAACACACTTGAGCCCTGTTAGGACTATTTACCTAGCTGGCAAATAAACAACAAAAAAAGAGAGAAAAGGAATAAGAAGGGTTGTTTTTCATGAGGCCCAGGAAGAATTTTTACAATATGAGAATTCTGGAAGTCACCTTGGATTATAAAAATCTGAGGTCTTTTTATTGTTCTTGTTGCTACTGTTTTTGTTGTCTGCCTGGTCCTCCTCCATTTCCTCAAATCCCATCTGCCCTTCTCTCCTCCTTCGTCCGTATTCTGAATCCAGTTCCAGGATCCCATATGTAAGATGTTTCCAAAAGCAAATTTCCAAAATCAGATTGACCTTAGCAGAGAGAAAACAGGTCTGTAGTTTGTCGGTCCCTGTTGCTTAATGTTCTCACCATCAAGCTGCTTAGCAGGCGATTGGAATTTGAAGGGCTTCTGTTTTTCATTGATTTTCAACGAGGGGCACTTCTGCTCTGTGCGGTCTACCTGCTTCTTGGAAGACGGTGCTGAGAGATTCTTTTGGGTCACTTAAAGCTAGAAAAGCCAGCAAGTGCAGGGGAAAGAAAGTGTTAAATACACTTTTTCCCCCCTTTGGACACATAAAATAGTGTGGCTTGAGGGTCAGGAGACCTAAGTGTGGTGATCCCAGCTCCATCAAAAGTGAACCCTGTAATCCTGAACAAGTCACTTAACCTTTCTGGGTTTCAACTTTTGATCTTTAAGTCAGGGATTTGGAGTTGATTCATTTTAACAAACTGTGGGCCAGGCATTGGGCTGGGCATTGAGCTTAGAGACGGAGCTAGGCTGTGTCCTGCTTGCAGGAAATTCAGTTTAATGATCTTTGAGGCTCCGAGATACTCAAAATTCTCCAAATATACACACGCCCTGCTACTGTGCTTAGTAATGGTCCCACAGGAAAACCACACTGGTGCATGGTCTGCTGTCTTTTTTGCATTTTTATTTGGAACAGAAAATCTTACATTTAGGAACTCACCTGAGCCCTGTTAGGACCATGTACCTAGCTGGAAAATGGTCCTGAATGTGGGAGAAGGACGCCTGGACCCAGCCCTGCTTCACGGCAACTTTGGAAGTTCATTCATCAGAAATTAGAAGCTATAGGTGGGAAACCAGAGGTGTAATAAGAAGATCACGGTGTTGGTCTTTAGCATTCACCTATGGTTTTGCAAGGTTTGTTTATGAAAAGCACTTAACCAGTTCAGCTAGGGCTGGTTTGGTATCTGTTAATTAATTAGTTTTCCATTGCTTGAGATCAGATCTTTCTTTTAATTAAGTCATTGTTTTGCTTACTGTGACTCTTTTCCAGTAATATGTACTCCTTATAATTAGGAAAGACAACTTTGGTTTCAAGTTGGAGATGACAAGGCCCCAAGAGCAAGTCTCTGTGAAAGGAAAGTTACTGAATGGGCAGCATGTGATGACAGCCAGGGGTGTGTGGCACGGGTGGCGGGTAGTGAGGACACTTTTACACATAACTCCTCAACCAAAGCAGAGGCAGATGCTCATTGACTTAAACACCCAAAAGGAGAGCCAGGGTCCTCACTTGCAGGTGGACTTATACCTTTGCCTTCTTGCCAAGGGTCCAATGACTGTGACCTAGAGTTTGGGGGAGAGGGGATGCTGACCTGGACCACATCAGTGATGGGAGAATGGAGACAAGTGCATGGAACTGAGAGTTGCTGTAGAGGCACACGCAACAGAATTTAGTGATGGGTTGGGTGTCAACAGTGGTAGGGTGGATAAATGGTGGCTGGGGAGGAGGAGGGGCAAGTCAGAGATAACTCCCCAGAGTTTTTGGATTGAGCTGTGGACCAAGGTGGCACCTACGAAAAGTCTGAGAAAGGACTGGATGAAATATAAACACGTTAGCCTTGGAAATACGAAGTTTGGGATACCTGGTGAATCATATTGGTGGAGAAGGCTGAAACCAGCAGCTGTTTACAACTCTTACAAGAGAGGTCTGGTTGGAGGTGATGACTTTAGTGAACCTTTGAGCTTAACTTGCTATCATAATGCTGTTTCTGGACTCACAGACATAGAGAACAATCTTATGGTTACCAGAGGGTAAAGGGGGTGGGAAGGGATAAATTGGGAATTCAAAATTTGCACCTCTTGGGGAGTGATGGAAATGTTAGCTGTCTTGATTGTGATGGTAGTGAATCTATCAAAATTCATCAAATTGTACATCTGAAAAAAATAATGTTGTAAATAGTGCTGTGAAATAATGCTGTTTCTGTGATGAAACAGTATTCAAGTTCAAAATACTTGATTTAACAAATACATTTTAGGGGATAACTGGAAGCTGGGAAGCAGCTGTATATCTTTACACCAAGGGGCTGTCTGGGGTTGTTAAGAAGTAGTTGGGTGTAGTAGAAAAAGTGTAAGATGAAGAATCCTGAAACGCTAGTTCTTGGTCCAGCTCCATCACGAACAACCATGTGTAATTAAGAACAAACAATTTATCACAATACTTTTCCTATCTGCTTCACACATTGATCATGAAACAGATGGGTGGAAGTGTGATGAAAAGGACAACATGCCATGAAATTTACGGAAATGATCACTTTATTCAGGTTACAGTGTAAGTTTCTTAGCGGGATAGAGCGGCCAAGTGGACTGGTTGCCTTTCTGATAGTTTTAATGTTCTCCTTTCTCAGCAATAACATCTGCTTATCGTAAAAAAGGGAAAATACAGAAAAATAGAAAGAAGGAAAAAATTACTCTCATTTTTCTACCCTGAGAAAAACCACTCTTATATTTTGGCATATTTCATGTAAGTAATATTTTTATGGAAGTTTAAAAATTACAAATGATTTCATACATGTAGAAATATGCAGAAAAATTGTATAACTGTAATACATCTACCATGAGCCATAATTAATCAGTCTTAACATTTCTGCTGTATTTGATTTGGACCCTTTTTAAGAAATAATACATTGTAGGGGGAGGGTATAGTTGAGTGGTAGAGGGTGTACCTAGCAGGCACAGGGTCCTGGGTTCAATCCCCAGTACCTCCATCAAAATAAATAAATACCTAATTACCTTTACCCCACCCCCAAAAAATTTTTTTTAAAAAGGAAATAATATGTTGTAGATACCACGGACCTCCCACCTTAACCCTTCCCTTTTAGTTCTTTTTCCTTTCTCCTAAAATATAACAACTATTGTATATTTTTTACTAATCTGAATGTGAAATGAAATTTCATTGCTGTTTTCAACTTCACTGGTAACAATCGATTTTTTTTCCTCCTCTAGGTAAATTCATAGAAGGGTCTATATCCTTTCCCTACTGATTCCTAATGCCAAGTTTGCCTTACACCAAGTTTGCATCTATCTATGAATTTCTTTCTGGGATTGCTATTTCTTTTTGGCTTAATTTTCTATCCCTATAATAATAACAGAGAAGCCAATTACTAAGTTTTCTAATGTCTTGTTATATAATAGAACAAATCTCTCCTGTATTTTTTTTTCCAAAATTCTCGGACCAATTCTTGGCCCTCTATATTTCCATGTGAGAGAAAAAGTAAAGTGCAAAGCAAAACAAATAAAAATGATAACCACAGCAATTGATAAAACAGGTAGCTTGATTTATTAATTACTAAGTTGTCTTAAATTACTGATTTTATGTGTGGTTAAAAGAAAAGAGGAGATAAACTTCTAGATAACAGTAGCAAAAGATAGGAGAGAAGTTAGATTCAGCTAAGGGCCATTTCTTGTTTGAGAGAAATAGAAAGAGACTGAGTAATTTTAGGTTTTGTTAGAAAAATGTATATTTAACAGTGCAGGTTTTAAAAGTAAAAGGTAACCTCTTAAAAAGAAAAACCCACCCAATCTATAGCTTGTGAACCAGTAGTGGAGAAAAGGCAAACAGCAAAAATGATATGAATCTAATGGGAGACAAGAGAGAGAAAAAGAGAAGAGCAAATTAAAAAAATTATAAATTAAAAAACACACGCACGGAAAAACAGGTAGTAGAAATAAGTCCATCTCAGTAGTCAAAAAATAAAACTGGATTAAAATCACCTATTAAAAGACATATTCTCCTGTTAGGTAGAAAGAGAAAAAAAATTCAGCCAAATATTGTTATAAAGACACCTAAAACAAAGCAATATAAAGAGGTTGACAATAAAGTGACGGACAAAGACATTCCACACAGATAGTACTAAGATAACTAATACAAAACTATCAATTTAGACAAAAGGAAGACAGAGAAGGAATAAATATAAATGAATTAAAGGTTCACCTCAGGAAGTTAGTAAAGCAACAACAGATTAAACACAAGGAAACAGCTGAAACGTGGATATTAATGAAATAGGAAAGGAATTACCAAAACCCGACACTGATTCTTTGGAAGACAAATCTTTAGCAAGACTGAACAAAAGGAAAAGTGACAAGACATACAAAAAATATTAGTAATAAGGTTTAAATGGGGATTTCTTGCCAAAAACAGTAGATATTTCTTAAATCAAAAGAGAAATTATTATCTAAGAGAGTAAGTTTTATGATCTCTGTTACAAATCACAGAAAACCTTAATGCTGAAATACGTCCTCCAGTAGTTTATTCAGTGAGGGTCTGTGGATGGTTAACTCATTCTCTCAGTCTTTGTATCCATGAAGATACCTTTCTTTCTTTCTGTTGAATTTTTATTTAGCTGAGTATAGAACTTTAGAATAAAAATTCTTTTTTCTCAGTACGTTGAAGATTATTGACTCCTGGCATCTATTATTACTTTCCTTCATAATTCTGTTTCCTTCTCAAGTTGATTCTGTGATAGCTTTTAAGATTTTCTCTTTATTTGTCATATTCTTCACTTTTGCCATTTTATATCTAAGTGTGGACTGATTTGTGCGTATCCTGCTCACGACTTTTCCTTGGCTTATTGAAGATGCTTTTTAATCTGACTTACCATGATAATAAAAAAATATCTTTCAATCTGGTGACGCTCATTGCTTCAAATCTAGGAAACTCTTAGCCATTATCTTTATGAATATTGCTTTTCAATCATTCCTATTTTGTCTTCAGAATGCCTACAAGATACGTCAGACTGTCTATCTCATTGGTCTTTATATTTTAAAAAATTTTAGTTACTTTCTATGTTTCATTCTGGATAAATTCCCTAAAGCTCTCTTCCAATTTGCTAATTCTGACTGTAATTATGTTTAGTATAGATATTACAGTTTCTCATACTTTATTTCTATGCCTCTAGTTTTAATTACCAGGATTTATTGGTTTTCTTTCACATAGAGCTATTTTTAGTTTATTTTTATCCACTATTGTTTGGTAATTCTTTTTATTTTTATGGTTGTTATTCTTTACTTGAGGGTACTAAAGCATGCTGCTTTGATTTTTTTTTTTAAGATTTTTCCATTATTTTTATTTCATTTTGAGTCAGTTCATCTCCCAGTTGTGGATTTTGTCAGTTGTATCTCTCTGCATTTGTCTTCCTCCCTTTGTTTTGGTTAACAGGCTATTTTTCTTCCTCTTCTGATGTTTACTCTTCTTTGTCTAGTAACTCTGTGTTTGCCTCTTCTCAGTGAGAGGGCCTTCAGTGCAGTATTGGGCGCCATGCTGACATCTCATGGCTCCTGCTTTACTTTCATCTTGAGGATATTGCGGATCATTTGGTGAGCCAGGGGCTGGTTTGCCTCAAGTCCTGGTGTAAGGTGTCTGAGTCTTAGAGTTTCTCAAAGCACATAGCTTCAAATGGAGTGTAGCCCCAGAGAGCGATCAGACCCAGCTTTCATGAGCTGCCTCTGTGAACATGGGTTGGGCACCTGCCCCTGGTTTTGAGCAATGGCTCTTGCCCCTTGCCTTGTATAAGGGCTTTATGCCATAGACATTGAACTTCTGGTACCCTGTTCTTGCTGCCAGACCCCATGTCAAACAGGCCACAGCATCAGCTCTTCACCTCTTGCTCTCCTGTTTCACTTCTAAATCCTGCTTTTGAGTGTGGCTATATTCTCTCTCTCTCTCTTTTTTTTAATGTTCTCTTAATTTTTGCTATAAAATATATCTGGAGGTGTTGGCAGGGTGGCTTACACAAAATATGAACTTACAACACCCTCTTGAGTGGAATCATTGCCAGATATTTCCCAGTGTCTTTTCTATACATAGGAGGTAACACTGTAGATAGAGTTACATATCCTGTTTTGGTTTGGTTTATTTGTTTGTTTTTGCTTATACTGTCTCATGGGCATAACCTCAGGTCATTACAAACTCTTTGTAAATACTTTTCATTGTTCTTTGCTCAATTCAGAGCTGAGTTCAGCTCTATAATGAAGTCTCTCCCCCACTAGAGTACTTCAAATAAAAATTCGTCTTGACATTTGTAACAAATGTCCAGTGCACATTTTTTTTCAGTCTCTATAGCCATATTGTGAATAAATTAATAAGTGAATAAAGCAGACTTGGGGCGGTGCTTGTGGTTGTGAAAAGTATCTTATTGGACTTTGAAACTCAATGCCTGAAACAAGTGTATGGCTTGCTATTCCCAAATACTCACCTCAAAGTCGCCCTGGTCCACCTATGGAAAATGTCTTTTTCAAATGCTGTACCCAGTGGCTGAAATGGCTGATAGGTTTTGAATACAGGCCTATGGAGAGCGCTTGCATTTCACATGTGTGAGATAGAGACATTTAGAAGCTAGGAATCTAAAAGACCTTTCAACCAGCGAACCACAGAATGATGGTTCAATGGAGATCAGTGGAGCCCTTGGAGAGAAGCCAACATGAGTGGGAGTGTGAAGGAGAATTTGGTTTTCCTTCACTCCTCTGGGCTTGGTTACCATACTGATAAAAATGAAGACCTCATTGCAAAAAGACTTTGCTGTCAGAACCAAATGCATTTTGAATTGTGTGAACCCCAGCTGAGAGTGTGGTGCCAAGCCACGCTTTATTCCTGCCAATCAGTTTTAGTTGCGTAGATCTGTTGCGGGGGCTTGTTGTCAAGCAGTGAACGTGTGCTTTATCTAACACTGGATGAATTGCTGCCAGGGATCGGTCAGTTACTGAGACTCAAAAGGCATGGACAGGAAAAGGAAAAGAGAAGAGTTCTCATCACGTAGTGTCCATGGTGCTGAGGGGAGTATCTGGTGGGCAGTAGAGGGGGCTTTGCCAGAAAGAAATGACCTTGTGCATTGATCTAACTTGACCTACTTTAGAAACTAATTATGTACCACAGAGGCAGGTACCAGGATGTTCACTGCAAAAGTTCACTCATTTGCATCAGTGAGAGTTGGAAAATAACCTCAATTAACCTAAATGTCTCTCAGTAAAGGAATGGTTAAGCTGTGGATTACTGTGTGGCCCCTTAAAAGAATGAGGTGGAGCCCACTAGACAGAACACTAGATCTCAACCATAGTCAACCCAATGCCCTTTTTTATAACAAGCATCTGATAGCCTGAATGAAACTCATGAATACATATAAATATGTATACACAGGATTTCCCCAAAAATCCATTCTATAAACCTAACTGTAACATAGGAGAGAGATGAAAGGAAAGTAACTTGTAATAAAATCTTGTGTATTTCACTGTCAATGCTGAGGTGGGACTAGACTAGGAGACAAATGAAGTGGTCAGAAGTTTGCCCCATGTGTCGAGCCACGGAGAGCGGTCCTGATGCAGGTGTGAGTAGCTCCGTTACCAAGAGCAGCATTGCTATTGCGATGAGGTTTATTTTAAAATGGAGAATAATTCCTGCTAAAATTATGAACAAAAGAAAGTGGTTTCTCTACAGTGCTAGGATGCAGGGCGAGTCTTGGCTGTGTAGGACTGTGGATGCACTGCACTTACGTTTCCAAACGTCTCGGGTGTGGTAGTGCCCTTGTTAAAGACTGTGGGCTCCTGCCACCTGCTTATTCTATAGATGAAGAAACCAACAAGCAGAGAGGGGAAGGAATTTCTCTGTGGCTAAAAGCAGGATAGGTACTAAAAACCCATGATTCTTTAAATTGTACTTATTTTTAAAGAGCCTCCTGAATGCCTTCCACCCTATGAATGTTCAGTGGGAGGAGCACTGGTTCTGGGACCAGAAGTCCAGGGTATTAGTGAGTCTTGGTCCCACCAGGCCACTTAAACATCTCTGAGCATCATTTCACTTTGTATTATTTTTGAATAATTTGTTTGCTTTGGAACAGTCTCAAACTTACAGAAAGTTACAAATACAGCACAATGAACCTCCTTTGCCCCAGACCATTTGAGAATAAGCTGGCCTGATGCCTCATCAGAATCCTTATGTGGTTTTTCCTGAAAACAAGGACATTTTCCTCTAGAACCACAACCCAGCCACAAAATCAGGAAATTAGCATTGATATGCTGCTACTCGTTTATCTTCAGCCCCCGTCACATTTTGCTAAATGTCTCAATAATTTCCTTTTACCAAAAGGCCCAGTTCATAATCACATGTTACATCTCCAGTTGTCTGGAACGGTTTTCTCTGTCTTTCTCTTACTCCTGTGGTCTGGATGCTTTGGGCAAATACAGGCCAGTTATTTTGGAAATGCTCCTCATAGCAAGTCTGTCTGACATTGGCGTGATCAGATTGAAGAGGCACATCTTTGACAGGACGACTGTAAAAGTAATGCCATGACTTTCCACTGTGAACTTTGTCATCAGTGAGGTCATCATGAACCCCGTGTTCACGTGTTGCAGCCTCACCCCGGGCAGCACTGGGCTAAGTGCTTTACCTGCATGGCCTCTTTTAGTTCTCTGGTGGTGTGCGCGGGGGACACTTGGCGGGGCCAGTAACGCAGGTTGGTAAGAAGAGTTTACTAGAAAGGGAGAAGTTCAAGAACAAAGGAAAGTTTAATAGGTTCGCTGCTCCAGGCAACAGAGGGCCACAGGCAAGAAGTGTCTGCGTGTCCACCGAATGTGGACGTGCAGGGTCTTTTATTGAGGAAGAGACTGTGGACACAAAGGGACAGGGGAACAGATTTCTGATTGGCTGTAAGTGAGGTAGGGGGCTTTGGTATATGGGAAGATGATGGATTTATGACTCCGATAAGGAGGAGGACACTGGCTGAGACAAGTCAGCCTGAGACTGGTCATTTCCCACGGCTAAGGGTGCTGAGGCAAACACATCAGGAAAGGGTGTACTTTGGGTTTTTTTTGAGGGACTGCAGATGGACATCTGAGAGCCCAGGAATGGGGGTTGCCAGGCCTCGGCAGGCACCAGTTGGGACTACAGGGTTCGTCCCATTACACTCACTGTTCTAGAGACGAACAGTGGCCCCACGAGGATACGTAACTTGATAAGAGAGCATCAGAGATGAACCCAAGACTTGAACTCAAATGTTCTAGTTTTCAAGTTCCAGGAATATACTGACGAGAATGTATGTCGGCGAGAACCAGAGCCAGACACTGGATAAAGGGGTTGAGACAGATTTTATTCAGAAGCTATTGGAGAAGCTGGGCTTGGAAGAAAAACTTTGGTATAGAACTGAGCTCAGTCCCAGATACAACAGGGACCAGTGGGAATGTGCAGCCACGGAGCAGGGTGAGGGGGTCGGTGGGTGGAAAATGACTGACAGAAGGCCACAAGGGTAGGGGGATTCTTGCTAAACTGACTTAGCAGCATTCCGGCTACAACCGGGCTTTGCAGGCTCAGAAGGGACGGGGCCAAGGACGGGGCCAAGGTCGAGGCTTAGTCAGGAAGAGCGCTCAGAGGAGCCTGACTGAAGTCTGGTAAAAAGAGAGTATTTGTCACTATTCATGGGCCTTATGTGAATATCTTGTATTGAGTTGTATTATATTTTCAATTTACATATACATTCATTTTATCACTTGCTCAAGTCAGGTAATGATCAATATGCCCTTTAGACAGATGGAGATGCTGAGGCTCAGAGAAGCTATAAGTGACTTGACCAGGCCACACACTATGACAGTGGCAGGGCAAGAACCGGGCCCAGACCTCCTCATTCCCAGTGCAGGAGCCATTACTCAACTGGGCTTGGCAGTGAAGCTGGGCGGGAATAAACTGGGCAAATTTTAGTCAGTTGGGATTGGGATTCTGAGCACAGCAGATCGACTCACAAAGATGCGTGGCGAATGGAAATGTGGGCTCCCAGCCTCACTGGCCTGGGGCAGCCATGCCCAGCCCAGCGTGGTTGTGGATGGGCTGAATAGCTGGGCGGGAGAGGAGGCCCTCTCCTCCCCGCAAAGTGCCTCTAGCCAGGCTTACAAGGCTGCGGGAGGTGGGGCTCACACCAGGCTGCCTCTCAGTGCTTAGGGGGACACAGTACTAAATCAGACCTCCCCTTTGTGAATGGGGATTACAGGCACCCTGCAGAGAAATTCTGTAGCCTCGGGAACTTGTCACACTTCCTGCAGACTTCCACATTTGCATTGGCATCCCCCCCCCTTGCTGAATCCTCTGCTCTAGGTCCCAGCCCGCTGCCTCATCCGTCCTGCCCTTGATCCATCTCAGGATCCCAGATGCCTTGTCACAGGTTTGGGAGCTCCCAGGATGGATGAGTTAGAAGCTGCGATTCTCAAAGTGTGGTTCCAGACTAGCAGCATCAGCACCAACTGGGAGTTTGTTGGAAATGCGAATTCTTGGGCCCCATCCCAGGCCCAGTGAATCAGAAATTCTGGGCTGGAACCTAGGAGTCTGTGTTTTAAAAGGCACTGTAGGTTATTCCAATGCCGGCCCAAGTCTGCGCCCCAGCACATCAAAGAGTCGGAGACAGAGGCCATCTGCCTGGAACAGGAACCCAGAGATGACTGCTGTTCGTTCTGCCAGTTGCCGTGCCGTGGCTTTACCATTTCCAGGGGTGGGTGCCATTCCATCTTTCTCAAAGGGCACACAGTCAAGTCAGGACCTCATAGGGTACAATGCGAGTGGGGGCTGCACTTTGGGCCAAGAACCTTTTAGCACACTTAGGCTGAGCAGCAGAAATTCCTCTGGTTAACCTGGAGAAACTGCTGAGGAAAAGGACAAACTGTGATTTTCTTCCTGTGCAGGAAAAACATTGCTCCTGCTTTAGGAAAACAGAAAACAAAAGAAAACAAAAAACAGATATCGTTTTGCACTGCTGGGTTGGCCAGGGAGTTCCACAGTCCTGGAAAGGTGGAGGGCTTGTTGCCCACGGACAGCTCACCCCGAAGTCACATCTGTTTCTGGGATGGTGACGGCCACTGTGCTACTTTCCCCAGAGTTGCTGACCCTTCAGGGGTCTGCAAACACTGGCCCTTAAGTCCCCATGAGTTATCACCAGTCTGAGGTGAAGTGATTTTACAATGCTCAGTATCTCCAGTTAAAGGATTATTCTTATTTTGAGGTTATGCCCTTCCCACTTTGGGGGAGTTACAATGTCCTCTTTTTTTTGGAAATAATAGTGATACTGGATGGTTTATAGTGGACAGAGAATAGATCATAGGTGGTTTTCAATGTAACTATGGCAAACTTGGCACCCCGATGTCAGAAACCCTCATTTTTATTTTTATGCTCATCAATTTAATCTGAAAGCCTACAAACTCTGGCTCTTGTCCAGTTCTCCCGGTTCCCCCTTAACCAGAGAGGTTAAATGAGATGCCCAGGTCACACAGCCACGTCTAGAAGGCAGGTGTCTCCTAGCATTGTCTCTCCCCCAGAAAGGAGGTGCTTACTCGGGGGTGAGCTCCCCTAGGGGTTTACCCTTCCTGTCTGTTGCCTTCTCATCTGCAACGCCTGTCCTTTCACCCTCTTCATGGTTGTGGGGGGTGAATTGAGATAACAGATGGAAAAAATGCTTTTCCTCAATCCTCTGTGAAGGTAAAGGGTTATGGGCCACCTTTCTTCTCCCTCACAGGCACAAGCCTGCGAGAAGTGTCTGCCACACGGAGAAGCAGTTAGTCACAGTTCCTGTGTGAGCAGGCCAGTTGGTGGGGGCTGGCCGGGTTAGGGGAGGGTGATGCCAGGGAGACTGTTGCCATGGTGACTTCCTAGTAGCCCTCCCCAGCTTCCCTAATCCCAACCCCTGCAGCCAGCTTTTCGAAGCCCTGCTTTCCAGCACATGGAAAAGCTGTTCCTCCACCTCTGTGAAGCCAGGATTGTCTGACAGCTGGAACCCAGCCACGCAGAAGACCCCAGAAGGTCCTTCGGCAAGCCGAGCTTGGGGAACGGGGCGAGCCTAGCTAGATCTGTGAGGATGTGCTGTGACACAGAGCCAGCTGTGTGTGGTGATGAGCGGCGAATGTGCCTTCCTTTGTTCCTCTCTGATTTATCCCAGTTTCGTTCATAAAGGTGATTTGATTCTGTGGTCATTTTAAACAATGAGCTGCTCAGCCTTCTTTGCCCCACGATCGCAGCTCCGCCTTTGACTGTAATTGATGTTAGCCAGGCCAGCTAATGTTATATCTTACAAAGACTGGCTCGTTAATTGACTGTAGAGATGTCACCCCCACACTGGAGGTATTAACAATCGCCATCCTAAAGCAGTGCTGATTCAGCAGCGGGGCGGGGTGGGGGGCTGCAGCTTCTGCTCATCCCTTTAGGATGACATCCCAGCAGTGGGATTACTAGGCTACAAGGCACGGATACCTATATGGGCGTTGATGGGGGTGGGTTATAGCTCAAGTGGTAGAGCGCACATGCTTAGCATGCACAAGGTTCTGGGTTCAATTCCCAGTGCCTCTTCTAAAAATAAATAAACCTAAATCCTCCCCCCCCAAAAAGAAAAAAAATGGGAAAAAAAAGTTAAAGTGGGCGTTGATATGTTTTGCTAGATATTTCCCCCCAAATATTGTATCGGATCTTAATGCCATTAGCCATTTATGAATGTTCTCATTTCTCCACAGTCCTCCCAGCATTTGATTAATTCATTTCATTTTTGGTGCTAACTTACAGGTATAAAGTGATACATGGTTGCCTAACTTTGCATCTGAGGGGGCTTGAGTGGTTTAATTTGCATATCTTTGATGACTAATTTATTCTATATGTTTGTTATTTGTATTTCTTCTGGTGTATTATCTGTTTATATCCTTTGTGCCTTTGGGCTGAGGAATTTTTTTTAGCAGCTTTATTGTCACCCAGGAGCCTCGTGGACCGAACAGACACAGTCCCCCAGCATCCAGAGGACAGATAGCCCAGCAGCACCGTCACCGTCCCCGGCCCCGCCTTCAGGGCTCCACTGCCATTGAGCTCAGCTGCATACATTTTTTAAGTCCATTTTTGAAGGCCCTCTGTTCCTTCACCTGAAAAAAGGAAGGTGTGACTAAGTTACCTCTGAGTCTGTTCCAGCCCCCTAATCCCTTGCTCCGATGGTTCAGAGGGCAGGCGCCGAGAGGAACACAGCGCGATGCTGCCCCCAGGGCGCTGGCGATTGTGGGAAGATGCATGACCGTATCACTGCCCACACGAGCTGCCTGTGTTGGCACCGTGTGAGTGGTGCTGCTCACGTGGGTACTGGGGACCCACAGGATAGCGAGGGCCATGTGAGCTCCCCCAGTCCAGCCATGGAGGGCAGTCCCAGAGGACAGGTGAGATTTGGCCAGATGGAGAGACCAGAAGGACTTGCTCGGTGGGGGGAAGCTTCTCCAAGCACTGGTGTTTGTGGGATGGTAAGGAATCAAGTCAGGCCAGAGCAGGGGGTTCCCATGGGAGCTGGGGCATCTCCAAGCCAGGGAGGAAGAGTGGGCCGGGCCAGGCCAGCTGGAGGTGATTCAAGGGTAGGGCACAGAGGCTTCCTGGTGGTGGGAGCACGAGGTGACCACAGTGTTTCAGGAGCATCGGGCAGGCGCTACCAAGGTGGATACAAGGTGTCTGGCCTAGTAGGTTCCACATCAGCAGACACTGGCTGCTGGGGTGCTGTCGAGTTTTGTGAGTGGTCTGGGATGTGCTCTGTGCTCTTGGCCTTGATGGAACTTGAACCGCCCCTCCTCCCTGCCCAATCCAGCTCCATATCCCCAGAAACAGAAGAGGGTTGTGTCCACTGAGAGGGACCTGTGTCTTGCAGTGCGTACTCATACTGGGTTGGTGGTTGTGTATCAACGAGTTCCTGTCTGTTGAAGTGTCCAAGGGAAAAGGCCGGCTGAGTGATGTTTTTCTGGGTGCTGGTAATTTGGGGTACCTAATTATGAAGTGGATCTGTAGGGCTCACCCTAAAATAAGACTCTAATGGTGCCATTTTCTTAGCATTTTCACATGATCTACATGATCCTTGATTTTATATACTACCTGAATTTTCTCTTGGAAGGTTTCTTGGGGATAAGCCTTGCCTCCTCAGTGAGAGAGTGAGGGCAGATCTGTAACAGTCTTTTCCCAGAGTCCCTACAGGGCCTTCCCATAGGGTAGTGATGTGGGAAGTATTCCAGATACACCTACTGCTTGATTATGGGCCACCTCTCAGGGCCTCTTGTCCTTTCTCTTCATGCTGCTGAGGGCTGGAAAGCGCGATGTGACAGTCTGGACCGTGAGATGGGGCCAGGACTGCATCCAGCTCTGCCCTTCTCTAGCTGTGCAGCCTTGATCTGGTCATCTCATCCTCCTGAGCTTCAATGTCCTCAACTGTAAACTGAGAGAGCCACCGTAAAATGAGGGGAAGGGTATCTCAGCTTCCTTTCTGTGTTCATGGGCTTTCATATGCTGTGTGACTTTCCAGGGATAGGAATCCCAGCCCTGTGACCAGACACCCCCAGAATTCGCCAAAGGATTGAGAAAATGACCTTGGTTCCCTCTGTACCTTCCTTCTGTCCCTTCTGCTTTGCCTCCATTCACCGAACCTAAGATGGCATTGGTCCAAGACATCCTGTCCAGACCACCCTCTCCCATTTGGTGCAGGAAATAGACCTTGATGGTGATTTAGAAGACTGAGAGTGGACATACCCCCAATACCTTTTCATGACCGCCATGTCCTGCTTGAGGGAGTGCTTGGGGAGCCTGCAGACCCTAAGCTAAAGCCACCTGGCACTCACTTTCCAAGGCGAAGTGTCAGTGAGGGCTCCAGGTCCATTCTCGAGCCTGGTGTCCATGACATGAAGATGCTCTGTGATGCAGGGAGTGGCTCCAAGGAGAGGACTCCAGGCAGAACTCTTGGGTGGGATTCTACGGTTAGAATATGAAGCATCCTTCAGATGCACTCTTCATTTGCAAGATGTTGTCCCATGAGGAAGCAGCCCTCCGAAGCCTGTGACTTGGCGCTGTCTTTCCCACGTGGTTCTGGCCGCTCTGGGTGGTGGTTATACACTATGGCAATAATCATCACCATCATAATAGCAACACTATGTTTGTTCAGTCTCTTAACTTGGAAATAAATGAGACAGCTGATCTTGTGTGAGCTCCAACTCTAGTCTCTCTACCCCATCATCACTTAATAATGGTATGGAACCCCCACCCGGGCAAACAGCACCCTGCCCAGCACTTGAGATATTAAATCCGCCTAGAATCAGGGATAATAATGCTGACCCTGCAGGGATGTTCCAAGAATTAATTCCTGCGGGCTCTCCATTCCGCTCTTCTCCGATGCAGTCAATCTTAGGAACCCAAGAGTTGGTGACGTTTATTCCATGAATTAAGACATTCTGCTGTTGCCCCTGGAACTCTTCATTACAATCCTGAGTCGATCAATGGCAAAGAGGAATTTATTAGTTAAGTGGATACTATTGAATTCTTAATTTAAGTGGCTTTTAATTCAGTGTTCTACTTGCTGTCCTTCATTTTGCCCTTGCTCATATGAATTTGTCCATTAGAGGCTGGGGTGAGGCCACACTGCTGCCTTTGAAGGTGATTTGGTTTTTCTGGAGAACGGTTTTCAGCTGGGAAGAGGGCAAGATTCTCAGAGCGGACAGAGAGATCAGATCTGCATGCCTAGAACAGACTTCTTTGCTATCTGCTGGAAGGAAGTGGGCCAACAGCAAAGGGGTGGGTGAGTCAAAACAGCCTTCCAGATAAGGGCCCAAGGTTCACTTGGCCTTCACTGATGTTTCTTGCTTTGGTTTTACCAGCTTGAAAATTTTCCTGTGGTTCTTCCACTAGGAGATGACTCACAGAGATAGTAAGTGGGAGGTGTGGAGCATCTCCCTGACCAGAAGGAGGCTCAGACTGGCTCCTGCAGGGTGGCTATCAGGGTCTGGCTTGACCCACTTCTGCTGGATACCCAGTGGTTACGCCTCATTGCAGTGCACACTGTTTGTTGAGGTATAATTGGAACACATTAAACTGCACATATTTAGGTGTGCAATTTGGTGAGTTTTGACTTATATGCATCAGTGACATCAGCACCATGATGAAAATAATGAACATATCCTTTACCCCTAAAGTTTCCTTATGCACCTTTGTAATCATACCCAATCCCGCACCACTCCTTCCCATCCCCAGGGAGCAGGGGGTGCTCTGTGATGGATCTGCTTCCTCTCACTACACATTACTTGGATTTTCTAGAATTTTATATAAATAGAATCATAGAGCATGTATGCTTTTTAAAAAGTTCTAGTTTCTTTCACTCAATGCAATTATTTTGAGATTAATCCATGTTATGGCGTGTATCAATAGTTCATTCATTTCTATTGCTGAATAGTATTGCATTGTTTAGATATAGTACAGTTGTTGACTATTTATCTGATGCACATTTGGGTTGTTTCCAGTTCTTGGCTATTATAAATAAAGCTGCTGCGAACATTCACACATGAATCTTTGTGTGGGCATGTGCTTTCATTTCTCTTGGAGAGGGAGGGTAGAATGACTTGATTACGAGATAGGTATATATTTAACATTTAAGAAACTGTCCAAACTGTTTTTCCAAAGTGGTTGTACCATTTTCCACTCCCTCCAGCAGTGCCTGAGAATTCTAGTCATCCCACATCGTCCAAAACACTTGGCATGCTCAGTTTTCTTACTTTTAGCCATTCTGATGGTTGTGTTGTGGCATCTCGTTGTGGTTTTAATTTGTATTTCCCTTTTAAGTGATGATGTTGATTACCTTTTCATGGGCTTATTTGACATTCGCATATCTTCTTCGATGCAGTGTCTGTTCAAACTTTTTTTGGAAGAGGTAATTTCTTTCCTTATTACTGAGTTTTGGGATTTCTTTATTCCAGATACAAAATCTTTATCAGATACACAGTTTGAAAATATTTCTCCCAGTCTGCAGCTTGTCTTTTCATTCTCTTAACAATGTCTTACAAAGATCAGAAGTTTTAAATTTTGGTAAAGTCCAAGTTTTCAATTTTTTCTTTTCCGGATAGTGCCTTTGGTGTTGTAGCCAAGGCATCCTTGCCTAACTCAGAGTTACAAAGATTTTCTCCTATATTTTTGTCTAGAAATTTTATAGTCTTACATTTAGGACAGTGAAACACTTTGAGTTAATTTTTGAGTTAAATTTTGTATATGGTGTAACGTGTATATCAAAGTTCATCTTTTTTGCATATGAATATCTAATCATTCTAGCACAATTTGTTGATAAGACTATCTTTTCTCTACTGAATTACCTTTGCACTTTTGTCAAAAATCAGTTGCTCATATATGTACAGGTCTATTTTTAGACTATTACATTCCATTGATAAATTTATCTATCTTTGTGCTAATATCAAACTGTCTTGATTACTGTATCTTTATAAGTCTTGAAATCAGGTAGTGTCAGCTCTCTAACTTTGTTCTTTTTCAAAATCATCTTGCCTATTCTAGGTCTTTTGCATTTTCATATGAACTTTAGAATTAGCATGTTAATCACCTGCTGTGATTTTGATTGGGATTGCGTTGAATCTATACATCAATTTGGTGAGAGATGACATATTAATATTCTTCCAACCCATGAACATGGTGTATTTCTCCATTGATTTAGATCTTTAGTTTCTGTAAACAGTGTTTTGTAGTTCTCAGTGTATGGATTTTACACGTCTATTGAATTTATTCTTAAGCATTTCATATGTTTTGATGTATTATTCTTTAATTTCAACTACCAGTTATTTGAAATACAATTGATGTATTTAAAGAATATAGAAATACAATTAGATTCGTATATAAGAAATATAATAGATATTTATATATCAATCTTGCATTTTGCAAACTTGTTTAACTTTATTACTAGTCCTAGTAGCTTTTATATAAATTCCATTGGATTTTCTATATAGACCATCATGTCTGTGAATAAAGGTAATTTTTTGTCTTCCATTCCAATCTGAATGTTTTTCATTTCTTTTTCTTTTCTTATTGCACTTGCTAGAAACTTCAGAAGAGTGTTGAATTGAAGTGGAGAAAAGCAGACACCCTTCACTGGTTTCTGTTCTTAGGGGAAAACATTCAGTTGCTCACCACTAAGTATGATGTTAGCTCTAAGTTCGTTTATTTATTTGACAGGACTTTTAGAAAAAAATCAGAAACAAATGGTGGGTTTTTGTCCAATGCTTTGTCTGTATCAATTCAGATGATCATATGGTTTTTCTTTTTTGTTTGTTTATATGATGACTTAAATTGATTTTTGAATGTTAAACCACCCTTGCAATCCTGAGATAAATAGCACTTAGTCATCATGTGTTATCCTTTTTATATATTATCAAATTCTGTTTGCTGAAATTTTGTCTACAGTTCCTGTATCTTGTTGATGTGGGATATTGCCGCTGTATGGTTTTCCTGTGGTATGTTTGTCTGCTGCCTCATGCAATGAGTTGGGAAACGTTCCTTTTTCTTTGGTTTCCTGGAAAAGTTTGTGTAGAATGGGTACAATTTCTTCTTTAAATGTTTGGTAAAATTCAGAGAAGCCATCTGAAACTAGAACTTTCTTTATGGGAAGGTTTTTAACTTTAAATTTAATTTACCTTAATGGATATATTGGCTATTAAGTTCATCTTCTTCTTCTTTAGATTTTGTTTCAAGTTTTTTGAGACTCTGTTATTAAGCATACAATCATTTAGGATTGCTGTGTCTTTCTCCTGATAAACTGACTTCTTTATCATGAAATAACCTTCTTTATTTCTAGTAATGTTTTGGTTTTAAAATCTACTTTGTCTGACATTAATATAGCTACTCTAGCTTTCTTTTGATTAGTATTTGTATGGTATGTATTTTTTGATCCTTTTATTTTTGTAGGTTTATTTATTTATATTTAAAGTGGGTTTGTGTAGGCAACATAGAGTTTTCCTTTTTCATCCAATCTAACAATCTCTGTCTTTTAATTAGTGTTTATACCACTTATGTTTAATATGATTATTGATGATTAGGTTTAAATCTATTACCTTTCTTTTTGTTTTCTATTCATCCCATCTCTTCTTTGTTTCACTTTTCCTGCTTTTCTGTGGATTACTTTTTATGATTCTCTTTTATCTCCTTTGTTAACTTATTACCTATTATTCTTGCTTTATTACTTTAATAATTGCTTTCAAGTTAATGATACAAATCTTTAACATCATAGTCTGCCTGCAAATGATATTATACCACTTCATGTATAGTATACAAACCTTACAGCAGTACGTTTCCATTTCTCCCCTCTGACCTTTATACTAATGTTGTCATACATTTTAGTTTTACATCTGTTTTGTAACATACTACATTGCTATTTTTTTGTATAAAAACTTGATTATCTTTTAAAGTACAGTTATAAATTCAATGAACTTTTCTGATTCTATCATTGCTCTGTATATTTCCATCTGATATCATTTTTGTTCTGCTTGAAGAATGTTCTTAAACATTTCTTGTAGTGTAGGTCTGCTGATTATGACTTTTTTCAGCTTTTATATGTCTGAATAAGTCTTTATTTTACCTTTTCTTTGAAAGGTATTTTTACTGTGTAGAAGATTCTAGGTTGAAAATTTTTCTTTCAGTGTTTAAAGATAGTGCTCCACTGTCTTTTTGCCTGCATTATTTATTGTGAGAAATTTGCTGTAATCCTTATATTTATTGCTTTGAATATAATGTATCTTTCCTCTCTGGTTGCTTTTAAGATTTCCTCTTAAATTGGTTCTGAACAATTTGAATATGATGCGTCTCAGCATACTTTTCTTCATATTTCTTGTGTTTCAGGTTTGTTGAGCTTCTTGGACCTATGAGTTTATAGGTTTTTTTTTTTTGCAACCAAGTTTAGTGATTTTCTGGCCATTATATTTTCAAATCCCTTTTTCTTCTCCTTTCCTTTGGGGACTCCAATTATACATGTATTAGGCTATTTGAAGTTATCCCCCAGTGCAGTGATGCTCTGTTCATTTTTTTCTTTTTCTTTTTCTCCTGTATGTGTTTCTTTTATAGATAGCTTCTATTACTATCTATTCAGTTACCCTGGGGATTTTTTTTTGTTTCTTTGTTTGTTTTCTGTTTTGCAAGGTCTAATCTGCTATCAGTTCTAACTAGTATATTTTTCATCTTGGACACTGCAATTTTCATCTCTAGAAGTTTGATTGTAGTCTTTGTTTTATATCTTCACTTTTTGAACATATGGAACACAGTTACAATAACTGTCTTATTGTCCTTTGCTAATTCTAACTTCTGTATTAGTTTTTGTCCATTTTGATTGATTGATTTTTTTTTCCTCCACATTATGCATCATATTTTCTTGCTTCTTTTCGCATCTGGTCATTTTTTATTAGATATCAGGCATTATGAGTTTTATCTTTTTGTGTGCTGGGTATTTTTGTAGTCCTTCAAATATTCTTGAGCTTTGTCCTGGAACTTAATTAAGTTCTTGGGAATAGTTTGATCTTATTGGACTTTACTTTTAAGATTTGCTAGGTGGGACTGGATCTGTATATAGTCTAGGGCTAATTATCTCCCCTTTCAGTGTGAAGATCTTTCTGAGCGCTCTAACCAATGTCCTGCGAATTCTGAGGTTTTCCAGCTTGGCCAATGGGAGTAGACTATTCTTGCTCCATGTGAGTGTCAGATACTGTTTCCTCCAATCCTTCGGGGGGGGCTCTATTCCTGGCTTTGGATGTTTTCCTCACATGTGTGCATTGATCAGCACTTTGATGAATACTCGAGAGGACCTCTCTGCAGATGTCTGCACAACTCTCTTCTCTCTGGTGCTCAGTCCTATGAACTTTAACTGTCTTAGTCTCCATGGACTCTCAGCTCTGCCTCCTCTATTCAAGAAGAACACCGAGCTCCGTCTCAGTTCTGCCTTCCTGCTTTGTGGCCTAGGTTCTCTCTCAAGGCTGTGATTGATGTAATCATAGGGCTCACATGATTTTTTTTTTTTTTTAAATTTTCTTATCTCTCAGGTACTCTTTGTTGCTTGATCCCCAATGTCTCGAAGCTATTGTTTCATGCATTTTGTCCAGTATTTTGGTTCTTCCAGTCAGGAGGGTAAATCTGGTTCCTGTTTCTCCATCTTGGCTGGAAGCAGAAGTCTTCCCTGGGCTTTAATTATTTTTGAAAACGTTTTTACATTCATTATCTTATTTTGTTCTGACTCTCCCCTTGTCATGTGAGGGATTTTTTTTTTTTGTTTTTAATTCTCACTTGACGGATGAGGAAACTGAGGACTGGAGAGAGGGAATGACTTTCCCAGTGTTACATAGAAAGTCATTGGCAAGAGAAGGAAGTAAAATATTTTGATGTCTGAATGTAGCTGACACTGTTTTACACTCTTTATACAAGTTGCCTGAATTCATGACACATCTGTAGTGCATTATTAGCATGTAGTGTGATGGGGAGATGGAAGCTCAGAAAGGTGAAGAACCCTTCCCCAAGACATACAGCTTAAAACGAGTTTTGAACCTACAATTGAATCCAAAGCTGGTAGTGCTTTATAATACAGTGGCTACATTCTTTTGGTTAATAAGTGTTCTTTTCATTTGTTTTTTTTTTTAAGTTTGTTTATTCTTTCATTAATTTATTCTCTTACTGAACATTTTAAACTATCATCTTTTATGTATCAGTCACAATGTTAAATTCTGGATAAAAGTTATGAAATATGGGTAAAAACAAGCATGATCCCTGGCTCCCAGGGCCCTAACTATAGTATGAAAATTAGAAAAAAAATACAAACTCTTTTAAGCTATAGACTATTTTTTGTGCTATAATAGGTTTTTTACTTTTATTCCAAACATTTTGCTTTTGAACATGTATCAGGGTTTTAGTTCAAGCAGGTCACAAGGAAAGAGGTTTAAGCCGGCCAATTCTAGATTGTCTCACAGAAAAAAATTTATAGGAAAACAGAACGATTAGGTTATCACTGTTAGACTGGATACAAGAAAAAAGGATTGTTTCCAGATCATTAGATTCTGACTGACAGTCAGCTGAGTGGGTGGGTAACTGGCTTCCCAGAAGAGGTCTTAATCTCATTAAAGTTTATCAGAAAATTGCTTAAGCATTTTATCAACGCTAATTTCTTCCCAGAAGGAGGTTGGGAATTACATCATGCAAAAAGGTTCTGTCCCATACCAGGTTTGGGACCGATGGTGTTTCTTTATTAGGAATGTGTACAGAATAGAGTGGAGGAGAGGAGGGGTGGGTGAATTCCATTCAGAGGCGACAACACAGTGATAACTAACGTTGTCTGAGTGTTTATTCTGTGGCAGGCACTGTTCCCTTTGCTTGGCAGATAGTAACTCATTTAATTCTTATTATTCCCAGTATTACAGAGGAGGAAAGTGAGGCACAGAGTTTAAGTAACTTGCTCAAAAGTAGGATGTGGTGGAAAGGCCAGAAAGGTATCAAAAGGAAGGCTGGGGAATCTGTTCTTCAGGTGGATGATGGGGAGGAAAGCATTCCGGGCAGACTGGACCTCCACTCTGTTCTGTGCCGTCGAGCCATGCTGGTCGTCAGGAGTGCAGAGGGTCTGAGCTTGAGGGTCTATGTGCCCCCCATGCGTGATGACTGGGAAATTTACTTGGGCTTGTGCCTTCTGCTCTAGAGGGTGGCTGACTCAAGTCCCAGCTGTGTTTTCAGACCGTGTTTTCTGGTTTGGGCGGGTGGAATCCTCCCTCCACCTAGAGCCTCTGATATATAAGCAAAGCTTCCAGCCAAGGCAGAAACACATTAGCCCCGCCGGCCATCCATAGGCAGCACGAGTGGTTATGAGGGTCATTTTCGCTCTAACCTGAGTGTCCTGTTTTATTTGTTTGACATATTTCTGCATCTTTGCCATTAAGTGTCAGGGCAGAAGGAGTGTTGAAAGTTGTGGTAAGAGGGATCCTACTATTGTAATGTAAATACAAGTAAAGATAATAAAGTTTTACAGGGACCTATACAAATTGGCACTTTGTGCAGGGTTATTTCAGGCACAGGAAGAACCTTTCAGAATCTAACATGTTAGAAATTACAGGAGCTTCTGGGTGAAAATTTAAAGAGACCATTTAAAAAATAATATTTCTTATAACTCACTATAAAATCCCACTAACCTCAATCCAACTACTATATTATTTTTACATATTATCTTCTAAAAGCATATACATGCTGGTCGTTTTGCCCATGGTACATACCTACTATTTTGTATTCTGCTTGTTTTCAGTGACCAGTGGATCATAAACATTTTTCATGTTTCTGCATAATTATCATTTTAATGGTCACATAATATTCCATTGTGCTGAGGTACTGTAATTTATTAAACCATTCCCCTTAATGTTGGCCATTTATGTTTTCGGTTTGGGGCTTTTATAGATAACACTGCAGTGAGCATCTTCTTGCAAATAGCTTTTTGCAGCTGTTGAATTTCCATAGGAATAACTCCTAATAGAGGAATTACTGGTAGAGGACACAGACATCTACATGGCTCTTTCTCTATATCGCTGAATTGCTTTCTAAAAATATTGTTTAACACAGTGTCATCACTCTGGGATGCGTCTATGAGTTGCATCTCAACTTCAGTAGCAGTTAGCAAAAGCTTTTTTTTTTTGCTAATTTGACTGATAAAGTCATACCCCAATTTGCTCTAATTTACATTTCTTTGCTTCCTAATAAGACAACTATTTCTCCATGTGTTTGTTTATGTTGTATTAGACTAGCTGTGAATTTTGTGTTCATTTTCCTGTTATGGTTTTGGTGTTTTTCTTATAAGTTTAAATGGGCTTTTTATAGATTGTAAGTATTAATCATTTTTGCCATTGATTCAAATATTTACCCCAGTTTGTTGTCCTCTTTTTAACTTTAATTTTCATTATAGAGAAGCTTTATATTATGATGGGAAATTGTCAATCTCTTCATGTGAGTACTTTTAATTTTTGCAAAGAAGAGAAAGTAATTCCTCTATGGATCTTTTGAGTACTTTATATGCCTTTCATTTAATCATTTATTCAGTGCAGAGTTATCAAGTGCCTTTCATGGGCCAGATATTCTTCTAGGCTCCAAGGACACAAAATTTCCATCTTACTGGGGGAGACAATAAGCAACTATATAACTAATATGTCAGATAGCAATAAATCTTATAAAGAAAAAGTAAAGGATGACAAAGGAAGGATTTAGTGCTCAGGAAAGGCCACTCACAAAGTGATATCTGAGATGGCGAGGACCACTATTGATAGGTGTCATTTGAGCAGAGACTTGAATAAGTAACAGTGGGAACAGCACATGCAAAGGCCCTGAGATGGGGGCACAAACAGCATATTCAAGAAACACTATTCTCAAAATAATGATAAACTTTTGTGTT
The DNA here is from genome assembly GCF_036321535.1 of Camelus dromedarius. NCBI lineage: Eukaryota > Metazoa > Chordata > Mammalia > Artiodactyla > Camelidae > Camelus > Camelus dromedarius. Next base: position 7,628,815 of record NC_087463.1, on the reverse strand, counting down.
CTCCAGGAAGATATGAATTCTAAGTTTATATGTACCCAATAACTTAATTTCAAAATACACAAAGCAAAAAGAAAAAAGAAAGAAAGAAAGACAAGAGTACAAGGAAAAGAAACAAATTCACCCTTACAAGTGGGAGATTTAAACACACTTGAATCAATAGTTGAATAAAATAGACCAAAAAGTAAGCAAATGAAAGACTTGAAAATGTCAATCAAGATGCTTTATGTGGTGGCTGTCTATAGAACACTGTGCCCAGCATTTGAGAATTCATATCCTTCTCAAGCACACACGAGTTGTGGAGCAAGGGCTCCGTGCTGCTGGCCTTGGGCTGCCCTCTGGCAGGGACCCCTGGCAGCTCGCCTCCCTGCACTGGATGTGGTGATGTCCCCACCTCCCCCCACACCCATCCCCTCACTGGTCTGGCAAGTTCACTTCAATTCCTGTCAAAAAAACATCGTAAATACCAATCACGGCTAAAACCCTGTCCTACCCTCAGAGGCAGCACGTCTGCTGTGGCTCTGGGGAAGTAGAAAGAACCTTCGAGCATCATTTTAGTTCCTTGGCTTAATTTTAAGGGGAAACTGAGGGTCAGAGAGGGGAAGGAATACACAGACATTTAACTGGCAAGCCAGAGAGCTGTGGTTTAAGCTCGGCCATTTTTCTATTCAGTCCAGGGCTGCTTCCCAAACCTTTTGGTTCCCACTGGAGGAGGCTTCCGCCTGGGTTGGGGCAGACATTCCCGGAGCACTTGTACCATGAGTCAGCTGAGGGTCCTCGACTAGGAGATCAACAGAGCTGTGTGGTGAGGGGGCAGGCGGAGGAAGCCTCCAAGCCTTCTTCAGGGGAGATTCCTCTGAAGAGCCCGTAAGAAGGAATGTTGATTTCTGCTCTTAGTTTCTCTTTGTTGCTAATCTGCACAAAGAAACGTTAATGATTTTAATTACGGGGATGGGTTAATACATCATGTAAATGATTTTATTTAGAAAATGCAAACTAATCCCCTTTGCAGAAAGACTCTGTCTGTGGGCCCTCCCACCTGCTTGCCTGGCTGGGTGGAGGGAGGGAGGGAGGGGGCTGGTGGCTTCCCAGAGGCAAAGCCAGCCAGGCAACGTGCAGGACACATACCCCACCACGTGGAGGCCCAAAAGGAAGGCTGGCTCCGCTGGGCTGGCCCTCAGAGTCTGCACCAGAGCTGCTCCCCAGACTGAAGGCCTGTGAGGGAGACAGACCGTCTCAGGGGGCTGCCTGGCCCCCCCACAGTCTTCCCCGATTCCTTCCTGTGGACTCTTGGATACTTCCCGCCAATAGAGCTGATTATTCCTCAATTTGTTCCAACCTGAAAATAAAGACAGATAAAGTGAAAATATTCTGGGAACAATGCCAAGCCAAAGGCATTAAATTATTAAGCGATCTCTATCTGAGTAATGGATTTATGCCCTTTAACAACTTGAAAAGAAATATAATGTTTTTCAATACCCTCTTTTAGGGAACTTCTTATAAACGAACTGTCCATTTTATTAGTATTAAAAGAAGTGGGGATTGAATCAGAGCTTCTAGGGCAGGTGATTATCTGCAGGTTTCTCCTTAGAGCTGGGGAAATTAACAGCATGGACTAATCCACACATGTTTTTAAGGGCACTTTACATGACACTGTACAGTAAATTGGAAAATGTGTAACTATCCATCAAGGTAAATCTTGGGAATAAAATAAATAGACACCACACACACATAGCCAGGGAAGCTTGGAGCTAAAATGCGACTTGGTGTGGCTGTTTCTGGTTGTCACCAGAGTGGGCGCTGGTGTTGACCAGGCAGCAGAGAGGGTGGCGAGCAGAACGCAGAAAGAATCAGAGTCGGGGTGAGCTGCCCAGGCGGACGTGGGGGACTTGGGGGCATCTTAGGGGGTGGGCAGATTGGAAGGGGATGAACAGGGTGTTTTGACCGGAATCTGGCAGCCGCCTGGTCCTCTCCGCCTCCCCTGCCCTGGCTGTCCTCACCTCCAGCCTGGCACGGCGCTTCGGTGCTGCTGTTTCCAGATGGTCTGAAGCTCTGTGGTTGCCACTGCAGAGCCAGATGGATTCCTTTTGGGGAGGGGTGGGGCGGGTGGGAAGGAAAGGGGAAGAAATATCCTTGTTGTTAAGTCTGGAGTGTGTGTGTGTGTGGGGGGGGGTGAGAAAGCGTGTGTGTGTGAGCCTGTGGGAGTGTGTATGAGCACAGATTAGTGGGGGTCTAGGTGTAGGGTGTGTGTGTGTGTGCACGAGTGTGCATGACTGTGTGTGTGTTGAATGTCCTCTGAGCCAAAACCTCCATCTTCGGTTTTACTTCTGCTCAGAGCCTCCTGACTCCTGGCCTCCAAGGATCATTGCGGGTGGGCAGGGGGAGGCCACCATGACGCACCGGGGCCGCTTCTGCTCCTCCAGCTGGAGCCTCCGCCCTTGGCAGCCGCTGTCAGGCCAGAGGTGGGGCAGGGCGGTGAGGAGAGGTCCTGTCAGGGAGGAGAAGGTGGAGATGTGGAAAGGATGTAAGAGGCCCCGCCCCACTCATTAGCACCAAGGCCAACAAACAGTCCCACGCCCTCAATGGGGACAAGGGCCTGGTGTCATCTATGCCAGGCAGAGGGCGCACAAAGCCCTCCCCTCCAGAGGCAGGCTTGGGAAAGGACTTCCTCTCAGGGCTCACCCCGAACAAAGTCACCCGTGTTCAGAGCCGGCAAGTGGCCTTGGGAATCTTCTAGGCCACTCCTCCCATGCTACATATGAGGAAACTGAGGACCACACAAGTGAAATGCAAGGATGCGGGTGGGTGCCTGCTGGTTAATGTGACTGTTTCTGCTACTTACTGCCTGAGGTCCTACTTTCCTGGCAGGTCCTATTCCCTGGCTGAGTAGCCACACTTTGAGAACACGCCCCACCCATCTACCTTTGCTTAACGGCAACCTCTTTGTGCATGGAGAGGCTGGGAGCATCTTTCCTGAGGACCTCGCCATCACCTTCTCAACCTTCTCCCCTGTCTCCATGGTGCCTGTTTCTTTTCTCCCGTTGCTGCATTATAGCACCTCACAGAGTTTGCCTTCCCTCACTGAGCCAACCGTCTGAATCCAGCTTCACCTATGGAGGAAGAAGCTGTGCCCTTAAATGTCCCCTCATCACGATGTTTCATTCCAACTCCTGCTTTCTCATTTTGAGAGGGAGGAGGAGAAGGGGAGGGAAAGGGGACCCTTTCCCTCGCCATGGCTGCAAATATTATAATACCTTCCAGGCAGCATTTTTCTTTTTGTTTTTTATACTTTTTTCTTTTCCTAATTTCCCCATTTCCTCCTTTAGTTACGAGATGGCAAAGACTAGCCCAATGAAAATCTTATGGCGAAACAGGGTTTAATAAAACAGAATGCCTGTTTAACTAGGGTCTGAAAAAATTAGCAGAACTCTAAAAGGTGGTCAGTTTATTCCCTATTCACTGTAGGTTTCAGTTAATAATAATAATGAATGTAAACGATCATTGACACAGTTAGGATTATTTGAAATACTTGTGACAAGGGGTATACAAGGAGCAAGTGGATTGATGGAATCTGAAAATTCAACGTTTGGGGGAAGCCATTACAAGTGAGACTGTGATCCATGCCGCCTCTCCTCAGCGACTGAAGGGAAGAGGATGGGTCGAGTGGGTTACCTTCAAACTCTCAGGAATGTAAAGGTGCCTGCCTGAAAGGATGGAGCTGGTAGCTTTCTCTTCTCTCATCATCCACAGAATACTGTGGCCTTTTACTTCCCAAATGCCCGTCTAACCTCCTGGCCTGGACAACCTTGTCAGGGCTCTCCTGAGGGTGGCTCTTGTCAGAGCTAGAGACAGAGAGGGAGTGAGGGCTGTCCCTATGCATTGGGGGTGCAGCATGGAGTGTTAACTAGCTGGATGAAGACAATCACTCTCCCAGGGAACATATACCTGCCACCACAGTGGGTGAGGCTCCTTGTGGCACCTGGGGGATGCAGAGGTGTGACATGGAGACCTTGTCCACAGGTGCTTCCAGACCAGGTGGGAAGAGAAGAGTCATGCACATACAGTTTAAGGTCCCTGGCCCTCAGTGTTCTCAGTTTTAAAAGGAGGGAGTTCAAGTATTGCGTCCATAGTCCACCTTCTTCAGCACTACTGTTGTTTCAAAACCTTCGACTGAGATGTGCATCCCAAGATCCTTAACAACAAAGCATCTTGGTTGTCCGTGTTAAGGACTAAGATGTTGGGAGACAGAACCAAGATGGGAGGAGAGGGTAGCCACTTGGGTGGTCATTACATGGCAGCCTGGGATGGAGGAGCTTAGAGGAAGACTTGGAGATGTTTCCTGGATCAACCTGTACCAGTTACCTACTGCTGTGTAACCAACAGTCCCAAAACTTTGTGGTTTAAAACAGTCATCATTTATGTGTTTACTGTTCTGTGTCAGCAATTTGGGCTGGGCTCTGCGTGGTGTTGGTTAGGGTGACTCACATGTCTAGGCTCAGCTGAGACGGTCCGACATGGCTGGATTCTCTCTTCATGTGTCTCTCATCCTTCAAGAGGCTGACTTGGGAGTCTCTGTGTGACAGTGACAACATTCGAAGAAGGAGAGAGCAGAAGCTGTAAGACCTCTTGAGGTTCAAGGCTCAGAAGTTACCCAGGTCGCTTTCATTGCATTCTGTTGATCAGAGCAAGTCCCAAGGGCAGCCTGCACTCTGTTGGAAATGTTTCAGGTATATATCATGAAGGTATCATGAAAGTCTGAGTCAATAAAGGATATGGAACCCACTTTAATGACTTCATTATAATTGCCTTTACTGTCTAGAATGTGTATTAGTCTGTTTAGCTATTATTTGTTGGGTATTTACCATGTGCCAAGCATTATGCAAAATTTGTAGTTTGACACATGTTATCTGTAATCCACAACTCTGAAGAGTTACTGTGATTATCCCCAGTTTACGGATGAAGAGAAAAGCCTGGCGGGGGCAGCTGACTTGCCCACAGCTGGTCAGCAGTGGTGCTGGCCTTGGTACCCAGCTCTGTCAGAGTTACTGTGATTTAGGAATTGACTTATTTGATGAAGCCCCTCCTATGACCACTCGAATGTTCTGGAAAACTCTCTTCTTACCATGTGGTGCCCTGGGAATCTGAGATGGTGTGTGGGCCATTTGCTCCAGAGCTGAGGCCCGCAGGCTGTTCAGTGTCCTCTTTGCTTTCTTTCCCTCCATGTCAGGCCCTCCCTGTCCTCCACGGCCCCTGGCATCTACTTGTGGCTTCTGTCTATCACATGGACTTCCCACCTCTCCTTGTGCTGATGGCAGCTCTTATCTCCTATGCATTCAGTTCCCAATTATATTTAATCAGACCTTGTGTTTTGAGGTTTATTCATTAGTTCTAGATTTGTAACTTTCATGGGCTTTTGTGGAGTTGATCGTAGGATGCTGGATGAGTAGGTTATTAGTGTAAATACATGCAGGTCCTGTATCTGTCACTTAGAAAACTAAGTTAGCAATTGAGATCATAAACAACAGTGACAAATAATTTCAAAAAATTTTTTTTTCAAGTAAAGGAAGCCTGCAGGCAGGCAGTTCAGGGCTAGTATGAAATATTCACAGTGATCTAAGACTTTTATCACCCCATCCTTACCCTAAAATCTTTGTGGCCCAAGATGGCTGCAGGAGCTCCAGCTATCATGACTTTTAAAGAGTTTTTGGTGACATTCCCCAGAAACAGCTGCATACATCCTATCAGCCACCTCTGTCTGCAAGATTGTCTTGGAAATGTAATTGTCCAGGTAGGTAAGGCGCCCAGGCTTCTAAGTCATGAGGAGAGGATGACTATTAGGTAAGAAAATGGCAGTTTCTAAAACAGATCCTCTTCCTGAGACCTACCTTTATGCATGGACTGGAGGAGAGAACAGGCAATCTGCCCATTGTATAGATGCAAACTTGAGGCTAAAGAGGGTTAAGTGACTTGCTCAAAGTCATAGTAGCAGAACTGAGACTAAGACCTGGGACTCCCGGTCACTTCTCTGGTGAGCCCAATGAAGAACTAAGGTGGGACACCATTCCCAACCTTCCTGCACACACACATCCACATGTGCGCACATGTGACAAGGGTCTGTCAGTGAAAAAACTCACTGCGGCGTGCTCAAGTGGAAAAAATAGTCTGGATCCAGTAAGCTCCCCCTCCCCCACCTTACCACCCTCTGCCCTCTGTCCTGCAAAAGCTGGTTAATCTGATAACTCTGCTCGACACGTGCTGCCTGTCAATTTGCTGGCTGGGGTGTGGGAGAGCCAGGGAGCCTGGGGCTGAACCCTTTAGGTTTCTAGGCTGGTCAGTGATGGTGATTAGAAGAAAGGGTGCAGGTGGGGAAATTCTTTACCTCTTATCCTGACATCTCTGCCTTTGTTGCGGGGGGCGTCTGCTGGGGCAAACCTGTCCCTGCCTGACCTCAAGGCTGACTCTTGGGACACTACTCAGTCTCAAGGCTCCCCTGGCCTTGCATCCGTTCTGCATGCTGCAGTGTAAAACCACCCTCCAGCTCTTCCCTGAGGAAGCGGAGAAGCTCTTTTGTCTGGGAGCTCAGTGTGTAATCACATGCACTTACTGGGCTGGGATCTTCCTGTCAGTGTCGTCTTCAGGATTTGCTGGGATTTTTTTTCTTTTTTAATGCTGCTGGCATAGAGCCTGGGCTTGGGGCTTGGGGCTTGCTATCTCAGAATGCAGCTTGGGGCTACCCAGCCCCAGGGGCAAGGACCCTCTGGACTGAGATGTTCTCACTCCACCTCTGCCTCCTCTCCCTCCCCTTTTCAGATTTCTAGCTGCTTCCCCTGGAGTTCTTTTGGGTGTAGAGCACAGGGTGCAAGGTTTTCAGAGCTGGTTTCTTGCTAGGTACCATGGAAGGATGAGAAAGCTGAAGGAGACCCTTTCTCATGCCCTTCTGAAGTAGGGGGTCTGCTTGTAAATTCTGGTGCTGGTTCCATGTCAGTCACATACGTACGTATTAGTTCCTTGTGCCCTGTGTCTGTGTGGGAAAGCTTCCGGAAACCTGGTGTGCTGGGAATTGCCCTGGGGGAGGCATCCAGGACCAGCTTTGGATGGAGTCCCAGCTTCCTGACCCTGGATTTTCTCACCTGAGAAATGGAGGTGATACCACAGTTGCCTGCCTTAGTTATACCCCAGAGTGGGTAAAAAGGGATCGACACGAAATGCCTTTTAAATGTGGAAGACTCTTGTACAAAGGTGGTCCTGCTCTCAGCACAGAGCAGGTGCTCCACCCACTCATCCTCTCTTTGCCTGCGGTCCTTCTCTGGGCAAGCATCTCACATGCATTTCATTCTCCGGGTCACCGAGGCTGGAGGCTGATGGAGAGCAGGGAGCAGGCCCTAGAGAGGGGCCAGTTTCATATGCAGCCTACGCTGCATCCTGGGCTCACAGAATGCTTTGCTAGAGGCAGGACAGAGGGAAGGATAGAGGAAACATGTAGGGACACCAGGGGCGGGATAGCGGGCAAGGCAGGGGCGGTGGGAGGCAAGAAACACAGACTTGGTTCTGCCACTTACTTGATGTATAAGGCGAATTACTTTACCCTTCTGTGCCTCCACTTTCTCTGCTGGAAAATGGACTTAATATTTGCTTCACTGGGTTATTCCAAGGATTAAATGAGGTAACATCCACAAAGCACTTAGAAAAGTACCTGACACTTAATATGCTTCCACTGTCATTATTGCTAGCTGTTGGCTGGCTTATGTTCTTTCCCACACACTTGGACAGAGACTCTCTGAATCTGGATTTCAGACTGAATTGTGTGTAAAAGTCTGAAAGTTGGGATCCTGGTTGCCAGGGACGTAAGGCTACATGCAGGTGAAAATCTGAGCTCTGTGGGTTGGCCCTTGGCAGCTTGGGTTCCAAGCTGTATCTCCCTCACTCAGTGTGGTGCCTGGCACTTAGGTACGCAATAAATATTTGTTCCCTAGAGAACGCCTTGCTCGCCCCACCCTCATCTGTAGGGAGGAAGTAAGGCATTGCCACCATCTGAGTCATAGCCAGCATCACTGAGCAAATTCAAGGCTCCCACCCAAGATGCGGGCGCTGGGATTCCAGCCTCAGCAAAGCGGCGCTTGGCCGATGTGTATTAATGCATCTCCTCGCTGCTCTGGTCTGTGCCTGGTTTGAATATGATGCTACCAAAAAAATTTGAGGAGAAATGGTGTATGGGTTTGCTCCAGCTGCCATAACAAAGCAGCACAAACAGGGGGCCTCAGACAACAGGAAGTTATTCTCTCACAGTTCTGGAGGCTGGAAGGCCAAAGTCAAGTCCAAGGTCAAATCCAAGGTCAAGGTGTGGACAAGGTTGGTTCCTTCCAAGGCTGTGAGGGCAAATCAGCCCCAGGCACCCTCCTAGCTTCTGGTATTTTGCTGCCAGCCTTTGGTGTTCCTGGGCTTGTGGAAGCATCATTCCGATAGCTGCCTTCATCTTCACTTGGCATTTTCTTCATGTGCAAGTCTGTCTCCAAAGTTCCCCTCTTTATAAGGACAGCGGTCGTATGGGTTTGGGGCCCACGCTACCCCAGTGTGATCTCATCTTAAAAAATTATTTCCGCAATGAGTCTATTTCCAAATAAGGGCTGGGCAGACTCAGGATGGACAGACGTGGGACTGAAGGAGGGGGCATTTTAGAAGGAAGTCTGTCTTCTGTCTTCAGTGCAGGGAGCTGGAGGAAAGGATTTCCACACGCTCTGGAAAATGGGCCCAAGGCTTGAGAGATGACTCTGGCCTGCAGACCTAGGACTGGGGGCTTCTAGCTCACATCTTTGCTCCCCAGGGAATGAGCACCAATGACCAGCCCCACCTATATCTCTTTCTGTCTCAATTCCTGCAGCTGTTGCAACTCATTGCAACTCCTAAACCTAAATGATTCAGTTGGTTATGTAACTTCAGTTACATCAGCCATCAGTCTTTCCACAACAAGACCGTGAGCCTCGGAGACCAAGATAGCTTTTTCTATCCCCTCAGGCTTCACCCATGACAAGCAAATTCACAGAAGAGCTCGTCCTCCTGAGGGGCTGACTGGACAAAACAAATTTTCTGTTCAGCATGAGAAAGAAGTTGAAAACGATCGAAACGGCACCGCAGTGAAGTCAGTTGCTTGCTTGCTGAGGCAGTGAGCACCATGCCACTGGGAGTACGCCCACCCGGTGTGGGTGACTGTGCACGGGGGGTCCTGCACTGAGTCTGGTTGGCTTGGATGTCACCTGAGGGTCTGCTGATATCAAGATGGCATAATGATGGTGAGCAGGATTATGGAGACTGGTCTTTGTAACCCAGGTCTCAGGGGAGATTTGCTTATTAATCAACTTATTTATTATTTTACACTTTGCCCATTTCAAAAAAAAACCAAAAACAAAATGGTGGCATTCTGAGTTTTTAAAACACATACACACAATAGGGTAACTAAAAATAAAGTGGAGACCATATGATCCAGGAGTTTCTCTTCTGGGTAAATATCCAAAAAAAAGCAGAGACTTGAACAGATGCTTGTACATTCATGCCCACAGCAGCATTATTCACTCTAGGCAAAATGTGGAAGAAACCCAAGTGTCCATTGGTGGACGAATGGATAAGCAAAATGTGGTCTGTGTAGCCTCTGTGTACAGCGGAATATTATTTGGCCTTGAAAAAGGAAGGAAATTCTGACACAAGCTACAACACAGATGAAGCTTGACGACATCGTGCCAAGGGAAATTAGCCAGTCACAGAAAGACAAATATTGTGTGATTCCACTTGTATGGCTGTTTAGAGCAGTCAGATTCACAGCAACAAAGCAGAACACTGGGGGCCAGGGTCTGGGGGAGGACGGAGTGGAGAGTTGGTACTTAACAGGTGTAGCGTTTCCTTTGGGAAGATGAAAAGTTCTGGAGACAGATGGTGGTGATGGTTGCACCACAATGTGAATGTACTTAATGCTGCCAAACTGTGCACTTGAAAATGATGAACATTTTATATTACCTATATTTTATCATAATTTTAAAACATGGACCTAGAGGGAGAGAAGGCAGCAGCCCTTCCAGGCTCTTACACCCAGTCCTGCCTGCACACGACGCCCGCTCTCACGGCAGGACAGGCTGGTGCGCGTCCAGGCTGCTTTGACTCACCTCATCCTGCGTGTGCCTCATGCATCGGCCCACCTGTTCATTTTGGAGGCCACTCGTCATCCCAGCGCTACGTTTTGACAGCTCCGTGGAGCCACCCACACTCGGGAGCCCAGCGCGGGGAGGGCCCCTTGCCCTCTGACCTGGCCTGTTACCAGCGCTTGTCTTCCTTTAGCTCCAGGTCCCATCTGGCCTGGATTCCCGGGCGAGTTCTTTAACCACCTGGGATGCGCTGCGTGCAGTTCAGGACACTCAGAACCAGTGCCCAAAAGATAGGTTGATAAACTTGGATAAAGCACAGGCTTTCTCTGCCCTGTTCTCCTTACTGTGGTCTAAAATTTAGCTGTTTTCCTTTCAGATCTGATGTAGTTCAGGAGTTGGCTTCACTTATGTCAAGAGTGACGAGGTGCTGGTGCACGTGGAGTGTTCTCCTGGGAGAGCCGTCAGCAGGCTTTGCAGGCAGGGCCATGTGTCTCCCAGAGCCCGTGGGAGAGGCTGGTGAAAACGCGGTGGTGCCCAGGGAGCGGGCAGGTCCGCTCAGTGCAAGCGCAGGGTGGGCGGGTAACATGGTGATGAGGGCCTTTGCTGAAAGCTCTTCTGCTGCAAGCTCTCCGGGACGGGTTGACTTCCTAACACGGGGTGGTTTGGGGATAGAGAAACCAAAGTAAAGATACCATGTGGTTGAAAGCAAAAGGCCTTGGAGATTCAGAAAGTTAAGGGACACAGGGATGTAAGATCACATACACCTGGGCCTGATCCGGTTCCTCTGACATGACAATCTCGTTCCATCCCAACGCCTCTGCGCAGCTGCTCCTGCAGGTAGAACCCCGTTCTGCCCTCGCTGCTGCTCCCTCTCTGGGTTTAGGTCTCCTCTCAAATGTGCCCTTGGCTTTCCCCGACCACCAGCCCAGAGTCGCCAGCGTCAGCCCCACACCACAGGGCTTTGGTCCCACGCAGAGCATGTCACACCTCTGCTGTGTCCTTCATGCCTGTCACCACCACCTCACAAGCTCTAAGTCCTCTTGTCCACCTCCTTTATGCTGAGTTATTCAGTGATGAATCATAAACTAACTTGTCCCTTTTCTTGTCTTCACTTGGGTTTTTTTTTTTTATTAATAAACTTAATTGTTTAAGAGCAGTTTTAGGTTCACAGCAAAATGGAGCAGAAAGTACAGAGAGTTCTCATATATCCCATCTCCACATGTGAACAACACTGCCTGTTATCAACATCCACCACCAGAGTGGTGCATTTGTTTCAACAGTGTAATCACCCAAAGTTCATCATCCGCGTTAGAGTTCACTCTTGGTGTTGTACGTTCTATGGGTTGTGACAATGTATAATGACATATATCCACCATTGTAGTATCTGACAGAGTAGGTTCACTGCCCTAAGAATCTACTGTGTTCGTCCCTCCCTCAAATGCTTGGCAATTATAAATTTTTTTCTTTTTAGTCTCCATAGTTTTGCCTTTTCCAGAATGCCATATAGTTGGAATCATACAGCGTGTAGCCTTTTCAGATGGGGTTTTTTTTCACATGGCTTGATAGCTCATTTTTCATTGCTGAATAATATTCCATTGTCTAGATGGACCACCATTTGTATATCCATTCACCTACTGAAGGACATCTTGGTTGCTTCCAAGTTTTGGTAATTATGAATAAAGCTGCAATTAATATCCATGTGCAGAATTTTGTATGGATAACTTTTCTCATTTGAGTAGATACTAAGGAGCATAACTGCTGGATTGTGTGTTAAGAGGACATTGAGTTTTATAAGACACTGCCAAACTGTCTCTCAAAGTGACTGTACCATTTTGCATTCCCACCAGCAATAAGTGAGACTTCCTGTTGCCCCGCATCCTCGTCAGCATTTGGTATTGTTGGTGTTTTGGATTTTGTGGTGTCTCATTTTTGTTTCAGTTTGCAATTCTCTAATGACACGATGTTGAACTTTTTTTTATATGCTTGTTTGCCATCTATATATCTTCTTTGGTGAGGTGTCTGGTCAGATCTATTTCTTATTTTTTAATTAGGTTATTCATTTTCTTATTGTTTGGTTTCAAGTGTTCTTTGTGTCTTTTGGAGAATAGTCCTTTGTGATATTTGATTTCTACCAATATTTTCTCTCATATTCTTTTGACAATGTCTTTCACAGAGCAGAAATTTTTAATTTTTAATAAGGGCCAGCTTCTCAGTTATTTCTTTCATGGACTGTGCCTTTGGTGGTGTTATCTAAACAGTCATTGCCATGCTCAAGGTGATCTAGGCTTTTTCCTGTGTTATCTTCTAGGAGCTTTATAGTTTTGCATTTCACATTTAGGTCTGGGATCTACTCTGAGTTAATTTTTGTGAAGGGTGTGTGATCTGTATCTAAATTCACTTTTTTGCACGTGGATGTCCAGTTACTCCAGCTCCATTTGTTAAAGAGACTTTTCCCCTTGTATTGTCTCTGCTCCTTTAGCAAAGATCAGTTGACTGTATTTGCAGGCCTATTTCTGGGCTCTCTGTTCTGTTCCATTGATTTATTTGTCTATTATTTCATCAATACCACACTGTCTTGATTCCTATGGCTTTATAATAAGTCTTCATTTTTTTTTTTTTAATAATAAGTCTTGAAGTCAAGTGTCAGTCCTCCAACTTTGTTCATTTCCTTCAAGAATGAGTTGGCTATTCTGGGTCTTTGGCCTTTCCATTTAAACATTATGGATTTTTAAAAAACAACTTAATTGAGTTATAATTCATATATTATGCAGTTCACCCACTTAAAGCGTATAATTCAGTGGTTTTTAGCACACTCAGAAAATTTGCAACCATCATCACCTTCTAGTTCCAGAACATTTTCATCACCCCAAAGACATACTCTATACCCTTTGGCAGTCACTCCCCATTCTCCCCTCCTCCAGCCCCTTTCTCAATGGATTTGCCTCTTCTAGACCTTTCATGTAAATGAAATCATGCAATATGTGGTCTTTGGTGACTGGCTTCTTTCACTTTGCATAGTGTTTTCAAGGTTCGTCCATGTTGTAGCATGTATTGGAACTTCATTCTTTTTGTGGTTGGAAAACATTCCACTCTTTGGATATACCCCATTTTGTTTATCCATTCTTCAATTGATGGGCATTTGTTTCCACATTTGACTGTTTTGAATAATACTGGTATGAATATTCATGTACAAGCTTATGTGTGGACATATATTTTCATTTCTTTCGGGTGTACACCTAAAAGTGGAATTCTGGATCATATGGTAACTATATTTAAGCTTTCGAGGAACTGCCAGACTGTTTTCCAAAGTGGCTGCACCATTTTACACTCCTACCCGCAGTCCACGAGGGCTCCAATTTCTCTACATCCTTGCCAACGCTTGTGATTAAGTAACTTCTTATTTTTTTTTATTTTAATTGAAGTACAGTCTATTACAATTGACTACAAAACAGAAACAGACTTGCAGACTTAGGTGACTTCTTGATGCTAGTCATCCTCACAGGTGGGAAGTGGTACCCCATTGTGGTTTTGATTTGCATTTCTCTGGTGGGTAATGATACTGAGCATTTCATGTGCTTATTGGCCATTTGTCTATCTTCTTTGGAGAAATGTCTATTCAGAACCTTTGGCCATGTTTTAAAAATAGGCTTTTTATTTTTGAGTTCTAAGACTTCTTTATACATCCTAGATGTAAGTTCTTTATCAGGTATTTGATTTGAATATGTCTGTCCCATTTTGTGGGCTGTCTTTTCACTTTCTTGATGATGCTCACTGAAGCAAAAAAAGTTTAAAATTTAGAAGTCTAATTTATTTTTTCTTTTGTCATTTGTGCTTTTGGTGTCATATGACTGAATTTTTAAATGAATTTTCTCATGAACTTTTGGTAACTTTGTGCCATGATAACTTAACTAAAATTTAAGTTTGTCAAGGGCAGAATTCATGTGAAATTCATGGTTGTATCTGCTCCCTTGTCTGGACTTGTAGATTTGATTTAGATCTGGCTTGTACCTGGGGTCAGAATGCAAACACTCACATCACAGAGGTTCCCAGACACCAACCAGCTGCCTCTTCAGACTCTAGACTCCGTGCATCACATTTTGAACCCCAGGACTAAATAGCAGGTGCCAGCACGGAACATCCGTCACCTCCTCAGCATCAGAGTGGGTTAAACGATGTTGCGCTGGGTGAGACCTCTTTCCTTCCTCTCTCACTCTGTAGTATCCATCTCGATAGAAATACATCCAGAGGAATATTTTCTATTTTGCCTTATGGGCAACAGCTGCTGTTTTTCCAGGCTGTCATCTATTTAGTTGTTACTTTTTCGACTTTATTTTTAAACAGTATAACATGGAGAACAGCAACACGGAGTGCAGGACAGATGGAGAGCAAATACAAATAACAGACTTCCAGAGCCACCCTAATACAAGTGGCAGGCATGGGGCGGGGGGATGAAACCAGATTGCAGGATTGTTAAAGGCAAACAAATATCAATAAATCACAAATGATGTGGGGAGAGGAGGAGCAGATAAGGAAGTGGCACCCTGAACCATCCTTCTGCCACCAAGAGTCGGAGACAGCGGGAAGGGTGGATGTGACCAAGTGGCCAGGGTTTCCAGATCAACCGAGGTGGGAAGTGCTGACAAAGCCATCCTGGGGCAGCCAACAGATTCCACGTTTGGTGGGTGGAGTCGCTGGAGAGCCTGCAGGAGTTAAACAGAACAAGTGACATCTCTCTTATCTGGGTGAGGCTCCAGGCTCAGTGCCAGCTACTTCCCCCTCTTCCCCTGCCGAGGAATAAGGAGAAGTCGGAATTGAGTTTGCAGATTGGAGTTTTTAAAACAGGAAGAAAAGAAAACTCATTTTATTAATTTTCTCCAGAGCAGCTGGCACTGGAAACAAACCAAGGGCCTGAGATACAGGTCTCTGTTGTCCCCAGCGGCCACATCTGTGTCCAGTCCCTGCAGTGGCAGCTACATCTGATGTCCTCTCTCCAAAAGCCGCTCTTGTTTACTTGTCTTTTCAAAGTGGACTAGGTGCTGGTGAAAGGTGTCTTCTTTTATCCTCGGGGCAGACCCTCGTTGCAGTAACCTCTCTACTGGAATGCTGCTCGGTCCCCAAGGCTCCTGGGCACACAGACGGCCACCCAAGGCCAGCATTAGCCCTCAGTTACACCCTGACAGATCCTGCTTTATTCCCTTTCTGTCTTCCCACTGGAGTTCTTTCCTCCCCACACCTGCCCCCGCCCCCTCCGCCTTCTTGATAAAGTGCCCAAATCTGAAAGATACAGCTTGAGGGATTTTTACACGGGTAAACACTCTCGTAATCCAACCATGACCGTGTTACAGAACATCCCAGCCCTCCAGACAGCTTCCTCTGCCTCCTCACAGTCTGGACCTTCTTGTGAATAACCACTACCCTGGTTTCTACCATTACAGAGTAGTTTGCGGCTTTAAATTCATATAAATGGAACTGTGCCCTGTTCACTCCTTTGGTATTT
The DNA here is from genome assembly GCF_036321535.1 of Camelus dromedarius. Lineage (NCBI taxonomy): Eukaryota > Metazoa > Chordata > Mammalia > Artiodactyla > Camelidae > Camelus > Camelus dromedarius. The sequence goes on along the minus strand of NC_087463.1, from coordinate 7,613,191 downwards.
CACTTGGCATTACACGCATGAGATTTATCCATTTTGTGGATATACACCAGAAGGTACACCTGAAACCCCTGCTGTATCACTTTGTAGAATATACCAGAGGTTCATTTCTATTTGTTGCTGTGCAGTATTCGTGGTATGACCATGCCCCAATTTATTTCCTCATTCTATTGTTTATTTATGTATGTATTCATTTGTTTATTTTTAATGGAGGTACTGGGAATTGAACCCAGGACCTCGTGTACTCATTCTATTGTTGATGGACATTTGGGTCCCTCCTAGTTTGAGAATATTTCAAAAAAAAGCTTCTATGAACATTCTTACTGACGTCTTTTGGTGTACGGAAGTATCCTTCCTGTTGGGTATATGCGTGAGTGGGATTGCTGGGTTATGTGGTTTATGTCTATTTGGCGTTCGTATGTATTGCCAGACACTTTTTTGAAGTACAGAGCTTATAGATCTATATTTCTACCAGGAATTTAACAGTTAAATTGCCCCACAGCCTCACCTACGCTGGGTATTTTATTTTAGCCATTTCTGGTTGATGTGGTGCTATGTCACTGTGGTCTTGTTTTTGCATTTGCATGATTTTACTTGTTTATTGGCCATTTTCATATCCTCTTTTGTGAAATGCCAGTTCACATACTTCCCCTGGTTTTAACTGGTATGTCTGTCTTTTTCTCGTCTGTAGGCTTTCTTTGTATACTCTGGAGATCAGTTCTCTGTGGTATCTGTCTCCTCTCAATGGCTTGCAATGTTACTCTCTTAATGGTCATTTGACTTACAGTGTTCTTAATTTTAATAAACTGTAACTGATCAGTCTTTTCGTTTTTTGTTAGTGGTTTTCCTGTCCTGTGTAAGTACCCTCTTTGCCAACCCAAGGTCATGAAGATAGATTCTCCTGTGTTTTCTTTTAGCAGCCTTATTGTTTTCCCTTTCGTGTTTAGGTCTGTGATCCATCTCAGATTAATTTTTGTTTAGATATCCAGTTGACTCTGAGCCATTTATTGTAAGCACCATTCTTTTTTTCCACTGAATTGCAATGGAGCCCTTGTCGTAAGTGACCCGACACGAATGCGTCCATGTCTGGGCTCCATTCATTGGCCTTCTGCCTGTCCGTGCACCCATAGCCCCCCGGCTGATTACCGACACTTGGCAGCAGGAGAACTGATACCTCGTTGTGGAATTTCTCCAGCTTTGTTCTTCGGCGTTGCCTTGGCTATTCTAGGTCTTTGAATTTCCATATAATTTTAAAATCACTTGGTTTTCATACACACATACACAGACACATGTGGACAGATCTGCTGGGATTTTGGTTGGACTTACATTGAATCTGTAGCTCACACTGGAGAGAACAGACATCTTAACACTGTTGATCCTTTCACTCCATGAACATGGTACTCCATTTACTGATGCCTCTGATTTCTCTCGCGTTGTTTTGTGCTTCTCAGTATAGATGTTGTGCCCGTATTTCACTGGGTTCATTGCTTAAATATTTAATTTTTTAAAATGCTATTGTAAGTGCTATCTAAATTTTTTTTAATCTTGCATTTGTTTGTTACTAGTCTATGGAAAATACAATTGATTTTTGATCACTGACCTTGTATTCATCAGCCTTGCTAAAAATTCACTTACTAGTTCTAGTTCTGTCTTAACCAAAATATAAACGAACTGCAGAAGGACACCCCCAACCCCTTCTGCAGAATGCTATGCCTCAATAAACACACACTGGCTGTCCTGAAAATCTGCCCACAGCAGGAGGAGGAGAAAGAAGGATGTCCCCTGGGCCCTGGGGATCCCTGATCACTGGTCCTGGGGCAGCTGTAAACCCCTCAAACTCGCTCTCCACCCCACTCTTGCACTGAGCTGCTTTTTTTTTTTTTTTTTTTTTTTTTTTTTATGGTTTACAGCCCCTTGCCACCATTAAAATGAGTCCTTACCTCTTTGCTTTGTGACTAAGAGAAGTCATGCAGAGGCCAAATGAAAATCACTGGTGGGCCTGAAGGAGACGAATTTACACAACTCCTCTCCTCTCTGAGGGGTCGTGGCTGGATTTCTGTGGGAGGCTGTGGCATGAGCTGGGCTATGCTGGCAAAGAAGGGCAAACTGACACCGAGGAGTGAGTGTGTGGAGGTCACCTGGGGCCTTGGAACACCTAACACAGTCAGTCACCAAATATTCACCAGGGTCCTAACAACGGACTTTGCTTGGTCCTCAATTTGGGATACATCAATGCATGTAGTACCAGCCTTATCTTCCAGGATTGTGCTGGAGATAAGAAAGCAAAGTCCACACTACCCGAAGAGAAAGGTTGTCTAAACTGGAGCAGGAGACCTGGGTTGGGGTTCTAGCTCCATCACCAGCAAAATGGAAGCCTTCTGACACGTGGCCTCCTGCTGTGCATGGGCCTGGCTTCCCAGCAAAGTTATAAGAGGGAATTGGTCATTCTTTATGGTGGCGTCCAGCTCTGAGGCTTTCCCTTAGAAACAGTCCAGAAGGGAACACTCATGATCAGTGGTCAGGCAGTCATGGAGATCGGAAGAGCAGTGTGTATTGACCTGGAAAGATCCGTGTGCATCAAGGATGAGGAAGGTTTACTGGGGAGGTGGGTCTTGAGTGCGAGATTGAGTATGGGAAGAGTTGGGTGGGTGGAGAGGAGGGGGCTAGTCCCCCAGTGTGTCTGTCTTGGGGGGACCCTATTTGGGGTATCCTCTCCCCACCAGGGAATATGACCTCATGGAGTGGCCTGGGTGTAAATCAGGGATGGAAAGGATGCGAAAGGTGGTGGGTATCTCGGAGAGAATGGGTGAGGGCCCCCATCTACAGGTGTGCAAGGGAGGCCCCACACTGTGGTTGACAGGTTGGGACACCTGGTTCAGGCTCAGAGACCCACATGAAATAGTCAAAGGTGGCCTACAGCTGTCACTGAAAAACCCCCCGAGGAATCTTGAGGAGAGAAGGCACTCCTCCTGGGAGGCTCTTGGGGAGGGGGTCCTTCCTTCACTGAACGTTTGTGGAGCATCTCTCTGGTGGCTGGATGCTGGGGTAGAAACATGAATAAGACACACTCCCTGCCTCTGGGCATGAGTTTCAAGATGGTGCAGTGGGTGCCAGGGTGGCGCTAAGCCCAGACCGCAGGAACTCCCAGCCCGGACAGCGGCGCTGAGAGGAGGGCTGGTGCTACAGCTTCTCAGAGAAGGCGGAACCCAGAGCTTCACCCTTAAGAGAGTCACAGAGAAATGAAGCAGCTGAAGGCAGCTCCCCTGGGTTGCTGCCCCTGCTGTTGGCATCTCCAGAGTATGTTTCTAGAATCGGAAGGTGACAAGGTCCATTCTTCCTCATCTCGGGGCGTGCGGTCCCACAGGCTGGGCGGTTTCAGTGGTGCCACCTCCCCACCTCTGGCTGCTGCCTGAACCTTGAGCTCTGACTTTGACTCTGCTGAGTTATAACCACCTTAGGGGACACCATTTGTGTTGTTTTCAGACACTTCGGCTGCAGCTGATTGCATGTGGACTTTGCTAGGACGGTGTGGGCAGAGGGAAGCAGCAAAGAGGCAGCCTTAGACAGAGAAGGGGTGGAGACAGACGTGACAGAGGCAGATGGCACCGAAGCCAGACACCTGTGCCCTGACACGCCTGCTTGACCAAGGGCCTGGCATCTGTGCTGGGGCCATGGGTGGGTGTGAGCGAGGGGGCGGGGCAGGAGGCTGCGGGGCCTAGTGGAGAACAGGGCCTGGAGTGCAGGCGGGGATGTGGTGGTGAACCCCAGTCTGGAGATCCCTGCGGAGGTGGGGAGGGGCTCCCTCGCTCCTGAACCTTGCCTGCTGCCCAGAGCCATGGGTGTCAGGCACCACGGAGATCTCCTGGCTCTGTGGGCGCCCTTTGCTTCCTGGGCGGGCTGCACGTGAGCCGGTATCCTGTGAGCCATCTTCGCCTCTGCCCAGGCTGTGCCAGTGTCAACAGTGCCATCAGTGGTCCAGGCTGCCCTTCCGTGTCCTCCCGCAGGCTGTGTGTGGTGGGCGGCGCAGCAGTGACAAAGGGCTTCCTGGACACACACACTCTCCCCCGACTAAGATCTGAGAACCCAGATGGGCCAGGCAGAGGGGGGCACCCCAGCTTTCTCAGCATCGACAGCCCCCACCTTCAGCTCATCCAACACCTCGCCCACCACATCTCCAAATCTTCGGCCTGTCTTCCCTGCCGTCTCCTCTCGCCCCCAGCTGTCTCTACTGATTCACTTGCTCTCACCTGGAAGGTCCCACCTCGTCCTTCTCTGTCTCTCAATCCCACTCACCCCCGGATCTTGGGCTCAGTCCTTCTCAGCCTCCCCAGGCCTCAGCAGCCCCCATTCTCACTGCACAAGTGGATCCCCAGACCCCAGCCTGCCCACTAGGCTTTGGGCCCCCTCTGTGTGCATTCTGTTGCCCCCTCCCTGCCGAGACAGCAAGGCACAAACGCAGAGTATCCCCTTGTCCCATCTCCTCCCCAGCCCAACACCTGATGCACAGAGACCACAAATGTCCCCGAGCCCCCTGGTGTGGGAAGGAAGGATGTGGTCCTGGCCGGTGGTATGGCCCACTGTAAGTCCTGGGTCCTGTGTGACTTCCAGTGAGGCGGGGGCCTTGGCAAGCGAGTTCCCCTGGGATAGGGGAGCAGTCAAACCACAAAGGGAGATGGCAGGCTGCGGGCTGGGGGAGCTGCACGTGGCCACGGAGGGAAGAGGAGTAACAGAGAGTCCGGGTGACAGCTGGGTATGCCGTGGATGTACGCAGCAACCTGGGCTTTTTCCAAGGAAGAATGGAACAAAGGCTCAGGAGGTGTGGTGTCAGAGAGGGACGTGGGCCTGGGATTAGAAAAGGCTGTCTTTTATTTATGCAGCCGGGTGGTGGGGACACAGGTGTTTGTGATATTATTTTTATGCCTTTTTGTATGTCTGGAATATTTCATCACAAGTTTTTAAAAGAGACAAGTGCCCGAGGCCAAGACAAAGGAGGAGGCTCTGGAAAAGATGGAGGGAAGAGGCTTGAGGAGAGGCAGGACACCTGCAGTGCAGGTGGAGGAGGGGCAGGGCTCCTGGAAGGGGAAGGAGGAAGATGCAAGGAAAACCCAAGGTCGTGAGTCACTGAGGCTCTGTCCAGAACTTGCCAGAGTGCGGCCAGGACTGAGCCAGGGGTGATGTCGTCACGGGGAAGGACCACAGATGAGATCTGATCAAGTTTATTCGGATACAAAAGACTGCCCTTCTGTGACCTGCCGGTCCCTTGGATTATGGTCCGAGGCTTGTAACTAACTGCTTCTAGGCACTTAGGCTCGGCTGTCAGGGGAGGAGGGGAATTTCTGGTCCTATCATTGTGTTATTGTTTTTAAAAAAATCATTTAAAAGTAAGTGAATCTCCTTTTCAGCATGGCTGGCGTTTGGAGGGCAGAGAAATTACGTGTCGTGAGGGTGGAGGGGGTACTGTCAAAGGGGAATGATTCACTTTACAAACATGACTTAAATAACAATGCCTTCAGTGGGCTTAGGTGAGATTCAAGGTGTTAGGCTGTTTAGACCCAGTCTTGCACAGAAAACAGAGCTCACCTGCGCAGGTGCCACGGCCTGCTCCCCTGTGGGCGTGCCTGCGTCTGTGTCGGGCTGAGAGGACAGTGCCCAGGGCGGCGGCCCTGCCCTGCGTGGGGCTCTGAGGAATGAGACCAAGATTGTTGCTTTCCAGGGGGGTCGCGGGGACCCATGCTGAATGCTGACTGCCCCTCGGGGAGCGCTCCTACATCCTGCCCACCCACAGGGCTGCTTGGACCACAGGCCTTTATTTCAATTGCTATTGTGCAGAGTTGGAGCCGGGAGGAGGGCAGATGGCTGACGGCAGCTCTGGGCCACGCTTTGTGGGGGCACAGGGCTTCTGGAAGGCTCTATCCTAATGACTCAGTGGACGTTAATATTATTTACAAGAAAACTGTGATAACAAGGCAGCAACTGGCCTCTGGGTCTGGCTTGTCCGCCGTGGTATTAGATGCTTCATTCATGCCTGCTAGCGGTTGGTGTGACGGTGTGGCAGTGAGCCTGGGGTTGATGAAGGGCCTGCCTCTTTAGGCCGGGGTTAGATTTGCCAGACTCGTCTTGCCCACGCGCAGCCACGTTGGGCCGCTCGCCAGGACTGAATGAGTGGGTGGCAAAATGAATCTGGGTGGGATTTTCTCACCTGTGAACCCGAAAGAGGTTCACAGAAGAGACCAGGTGGACGATGTGGCTGATGTTGTGGAGTCTGTTCCTGTGATGGGTTCTTTGCTGCTTCTCAGTGGCCAGTCCACTCTACAGAGTCCCCGGGACCGTCCCTGTGTCTGCAGTGTGGACGCCCGGGTGTTGGCCTCAAGAGCAATTGGGGAAGCACCCTGAGTGGGAATGGGAGCTGAGGGCTGTTGACGAGAGTGAATAGAACTTCCTAGAAGCTCCTGGCGCTGCAACCAGAGGTGGTGTGAGCACTGGAGAGGGGGCTGTGGGCCCTGAGATGGGCAGCGTGCTGGGAACTGGGTGCCCAGGCAGAGGTGGGCGGTGAGGCTGTGTGTGCCCTGGGCAGTGGAGGGGAGCCCGTGATGCAGGGGTGTGTGAGGCAGGATGCAATCTGGTTCATGGGCCCAGAGATCAAGGAGAGACTTCTGGTTAAACATGGCGACTGGCCACATCCGTTTAGCTCTGCCCGCTTCCTAATCACCCCCCAGCCATGGCACTAATGAGAGTGGCAGAGCCCAGCTCCACAAAGACCATGGGACAGGAGAGAAGGCAACAGCAGGCCAAGGGTGTCGGCAAAACTGTGGGGGCCGGAAGGTCTATGGATGGATGGGTACTCATTTAGGAGAGGAGAGCGGAAACCCAAGCTTGGGTAGCGAGAAGAAGCCTCTAGAAGCATTCATCCTGGACTCCCCCCGCCCTCACCGACCCTCAAACAGCTCAGAAATAGGAGTTCCACATACTTCTGAAGGTAAGGTGAAGAATGCGTTTGAAAATTTGGAAATTGGTTGAAAATATTCAGAAAGAATCGTTGGACCCCAGCTCCCCTCCCATAACTTCCCATCTCCACCTTGGTCAAAGACCTGAAGTTTCTAAAAGGACATGATTCAGAGAAGTTCTGGACTCAGACACTGTGTACAAGTGACAGCAAGTTTGCACACTGTACTCAAAATGAGAGAATTTATTGAAAGATTACAACCCGAGTTGTGAGACTTCCAGCTTCTCTCCACTCTTGGCTCCAAGAATACTGGCAGCTCATGTCTGTTCCCTAGGCAGGGTGACTGGAAGGTTCCTTGGCGTGTAAACTGATCCGCCCAAGAGGGAGAAAATCCTACACGTACATTACGTGTGCACGTGTGGGTATATGCACGTCTGTGTATACAGATATGTTTGTGTCTATATGTGTATGTGTGTGTGAGATTCTGCATGTTTACGTGTGTATGTGTAGATTCCCCCAAAGAAATGACCCCATTTCTCCCTAATCCTCCAACTTTTTAGTGTCTTGCTCTTAAATATAAATGCTAGTCAAGGATCACCTGGCATTTCTGAAAAGAAAACCTCTAACATGAATTATCCAGAGAAAGAAAGAGAGAAAACAATTAAACTGAAGAAAAAAAAAGGAGCTGGAAGGAACAGAGCCAAATCTAGGGAAGAAAACTTCAATAAAAACTGTAATTAACGTCCTTAGAGAGATAAGAGGAGATAATGCGTCCATAAAATGAGAACAGAGTTATCAAAAAGGAACATTCAAAGAATAAGGAAGAACCTTAAGAAGTTAAACATATAAAAGCAGAAGTTTAAAAACCAGCAGAGGATATGAAAAGTGAGTTCAGGGACTTTCTCAGAAAGTAAGAAAAGAAGGCAATAAATGTAGAAACCAGGATAGGAAAAAAAATCAGGACATCAGAAGCTGCGTCTGGGAGGGTTGGTGGAAGAGACCCCAGAAGTAGAGAGCAGAGGCCCCCGAGGGGAGGAGATTGTCGGAGACGTCACATGAGGAAGTTCCCAGGACTGGAGGGCACGTGCTTCCAGACGACGTGAAGGAAGATGCGTTCTGTGGATGTTCTTGTGGATGGAACAGACCCACCTCTGGGCCCATCCTCGTGGAGTTTCAGAATGCTGGGGGCAGAGAGAAGGTTCACACGCCTTTCAGGGAGGAGGAGAGTGGATCGTGTACAACAGTGGGAACACAGAACAGAACCGGGCTTTCCGACAGCACCCCTGGAAACTAGAAGACACGGGCCAAAGCCTTCAGCCTTCCAAGGGAAGGTGGTTTCCAATATAGCTTTTTACTCACAGCCAAACAGACTATCAAGAGGGAGAGGGAATAAAGTGGGTGTAGATTGGGGTGATCTCAAAGGATGTACCTCCTGCACACTTTGTACCGATGAGGCAGGAGAGGAAACCAAAACAAGAATGACGTGTGTAGTAGACTAAGGAATGGGCCCCCAAAGATGTCTGCAACCTAATGCCCAGAACCTGTGGACATGTGGGGTTACACAGCAAAAGGGAGTTAAGGTTGCAGATGGAATGACAATTGCTCATCAGCTGACCTGGAGATGGAGAGACGACCCTGGATTATGCAGTGTAATCACAGGGTCCTTAGAAGTGGAAGAAGGAGACAGAGGAGCAGGTCAGAGGTCAGAGTGATGCAGTGCAGAAAGGACTCTTCTGGGGTTGGTTGCTGTGGAGATGGAGGGAAGGGGCCATGAGCCAAGGAATGCGGGCATCCCCTAGAAGCTGGAGAAGCAGACGGCCTCCCCTAGCACCTTCAGTACGACCCTGCCACCACCGTGATTTTAGTCCCGTGAGACCCACTTCAGACTTCTGACCTCCAGAACTGTGGGGTAATAGCTTTGTGTTGTTTTAAGCCACTTAGTTTGTGGTAATTTGTTCCAGCAGTAATGGAACTGAATACAGTGTGGGATCCAGGAAACAAGGGGGTAAGAAGTCCCAGGTGACAGCTGTGCCGAAGGCTCAGGTCCAGACTGGAGCTGGAGGCTGGGGCCTCTGGATGGGATGGCTCCTGGGAAAACCCGAAAAGGGGATGGCAGATTCCTAATGCACTGAGCTGCTTGGGGAGGGGTTTTAGCCCTTCTGGCAGTCAGTTTGTGTGTAAACAAGTGTTAGGTGCACACAAAGCCATTTTTAACACTAGAGAAAATAAGTTTTGTAGAAAAGGATAGCCTGTGAACAGTAGAATAATCTGCGCAGTCACCGTGGTGTGAACACTGACGACTGGTTTAACCGAGGTGGGGGTGTCCCTCTATTGGGAGGATACAGAGAACAAAACTGTGGATTTAGAGGAAGTAGGGTTGGGGGCATAAGAGAGATAAAACCTCTTCCATCATGGGGCACTAACAGATAACCTCTAAACGTGGAAGATGTATAAACAACATATAGCACGTGCTAGGAACAAAGTCGTGCTCCCCCCGAATACAGATGCTGTGTGGCTGTATTCAGAGTAAGGACGTAACTAAGGTTAAGTGAATTCGTAGGGTGGAGCCCTGATGAGCATCCTTACAAGAAGAGATACGGGCGAGTTCGCTCTTGACCGCGTGAGGACACAGTGAGAAGGTGGCTGTCTGCAAGCCAGGAAGCAGGCTCTCACCCGAAACCAAATCGGCAAGCACCTAGACCTCGGACTTCCTAGCCTCCAGGACTAGGAGAAATAAATTTGTGTTGTTTGAGCCAGCAGTCTATGGTATTTTGTTATGACAGCCCTCGTTGACGAATACAGCATGTTATTTAGAAATGTGTTGCTAAAAACACAATAAATAGCTAAAATAATTGAGAGTGGTTATCTCTGGGAGTTGGTACTCAGTGTGGAGAGGCTGGAGTAGGGACTGCTATTTTTAATTGTTGGGCTTTTATTACTTTTGATTTTTCAAGCCATGTGTATGTGTTAGTTTAATTTTTAAAAGTAAATCAATTAAAAAACACTAAAGGGAATGGATTGGCTTAGATAAGTGTAAAATTCAGAAGCAGGGTGTTCTTCAGGAGGAGTTTGATGAGGTCTCCAGCTCCATTGTTATGTAGCTCAGTGCTGTCCTCTGGACTCTTATAGTAACAAAATGGCTGCAGCAGCTCCAGGCCTTGCATGTGCCTTCAACATCTCCAGTGATGGAGCCTCTCCCCAGAGGTCCCCAGCAAACATCTCCTTACATCTTATGTGTTAGAATTTGTTCCCTCACCGTGGCCAGGGGGCTGAGCTGAGCTGATTGGCTTAAACCAAACATAATCCACCTCTGAAACACTTGGCTATGGGGGGCAGGTGGTAATCTGGGAGGAAATTAGTGTTCTCTTGCCAAGAGGAAGGGGTGGCTCAAAATAGCAAGCATCCACTACAAATGTGTTCCTCTGGAGAGTATTTTCCTACTTCTCCTTGTGAGGGGTGGGTCCCTGCTAATACTTCTGATCGGTTGGTTGGTTGGTTGATTTGATGGCATTTAAGTTAGATGTTAACTTTTGATCTGTGTGATCCATGAAATAGGGACGGCTGAACGTAGACAAATGGCTTTGATAAGGGAGGCTGAAAGAAGGAGGGAATCCCATGCCATGGAACGGATGTGGGAACATCAAGAATGAAAGACAGGTGCGTCCAAAGCCCCATTCGCAGGGGAAGGGTGCACAACTGCGACTCAGTTGGATGTGATCATAAATTTCAGCCTGGGGAAGATGGTGTGACTGAGGGACGACTCCTAGACGTTGCCTTGACTCCACATTTCTCCCCAGCCAACCTACTGCAGATGCTAGAAATTATGTCATTAGAAACTCTTCTCTGTGGAAGAAATTCCCAGGCCGCTGGGAGAGGGCACATTTGGCTATTGCCTGTCTTAAAGCAGAAGCGTTTGCCAAATCCTTCCTGGACAGCTGCAGCGGGAGGAGGCTTCGGGTGTGGGAGGGGAAGAGGGGAGAAGCATCCGGAGGGGTGGGGCCCACTTGGCACAGGTGTGGAGGTGGGAGGAAGGGAACCAGGTGAGGACCAAGGTGGGGGCGGGGCAGCACTGGGTCCTCAGTCCCTGGAGAATTAACCTTAACCTGAGTCCTGATGAGGGGAGCCTTAGACGCTCTCTACACCGCTATTAACCAGCTTGCCAAACTCACCAGCGTTCTCCATTCCCTCTGACGGATGCCCGCAGCTGGAAGAACACTTGGGGCAGGAGGGCGGCTGTCCAAACCGTCCACCATGTCTGCTCCCACCAGCTCAGCTGAGTGCTTTCCTAGAGGCAGCTGGCTTACTTCCCAAACCTGTTTATGCCAGTGGAACTTGCTATTGTAATTATGCAGTTTAATTAAGTATTATACAAACCAATTAAGTACCACTGCAAAAAAAAAAGGAAAAAGAAAAAAGAAAAGAAAAAAAAGTCATTTCAATGAAAACTCAGCTGAAGCTTTGGAAAAATCCAAAAAGGACTAGTCGATGTTGTAAAGCATTGAATTAGATGTGGGTGAAACAGCTATGAGAGATTGGGGAAATAGCCGGAAAACCGAGGGAGATTTTTATTTTGGAAGTATGGTTCATTTCTCATTCCACTTTTTAAAAAATCATCAGAAATTATAGTGCCATGTGAGTGTGATTTATGCCACAAAGACAGCAGGAACAATTCCATCCAGGAGATGTGAAGTTAAAAAAAAGGCCTGGGCTTTACAGCCAAAGTTTGGTGAATGAATGTACAAACATATGTTAGATGTTAAAATACTTCAGTTAGCTGACCAGTCATCTCAGCTAAGAGGACTTCGAACATAGTGTGTTTGTGGGGAGCTTCAGCTCCTGGAAACTCGCTCCCACCCCTCTGAATGAGAGGCTGGTAGGCAGGACGAGATTATACTTTTGGGCCACAGATGCTTATTTGGCTGGGTTTCCCAGAGCTGACAGAATTGGGAGCAGCCAGGGAACAACAGAGGGGGTTTGGGGATGGCTTAAGCCTGGGCCGGTCCCTCAGCTCCCTCCTAGCCATTACCCCAGCGGCTTGAGCAGGAAGCTCTAGTCCAGCCTCCATTCTCCGCCTGGACAACAGGGAGCAGGGTGATTCCACAGATGCCGAAGACTCAGCTCAGAGGCGGCTGACACTTGGGTTCTTTACCTGCCCTTGTGGTTGCATCTCCTGCTCCTTTGCACACCTCGACTGCTCCAGCCAGACCTGGTAACTCACTGCCCTGATTATACGAGACCGTTCTCACCTCGGCATCTTTGCTAAGAGTCTCCCTACTCTCTATATCCTCCTCTGCTTACTGTCTGCTGCCTCCAGGAAGCCCTCCCTGATTACCCCCTGAGCTTACTGCGTATACCACCCTTCTGCACTTAGTCTTAACTGCCTTCTCATCTTTCTAAGATACGGGGGGGGGGGGGTGGTTTCAGTGCTGAGTGGAAGTACTCACCCAGGTTCACAGGCCAAACCAGGCCTCCTCCAAGCTATAAAAATGAAGTTCTTCTTGAGACCCTTCCTGGATTTAATTTCAGACACTCCCACCTAACAATCACTACCCTGCATGATTGCACAAATTTTACCATTAATGCCCCTGCAATGGGTATAGAGGCAAATACTATTTGCTCTGAAAAGAGTATTTGTTCTGAAAAGCTAATGTGGGGAAAGCAATGATCTCCTGAAGGCCCCCAGGAGTTTCCTGCCCCTGCAAAAATTTCAGGAGTTCAGCTCAACTGGGTTCTTTACAAAACCTTTAGACCAGAGACTTCCTGTAAGCCAGGCACCAGGGTGGGGGCGGGGGACAATGAGTAGGGATGGGAGGATCCAGGGATGAATGAGCCAGGATGGCATCTCCCTCCAGAGCTGATGAGCTGGTGTGGGAGATGGCCACATCTCTGAGGGACTAGGATACATGGTACACAAAATGCTGAGGGAGATGGGTAATCCGGGCAGACTTCCTGCAGGAGGTGAGGGCTGAGGGGATCTAGGGAGAGAACCTTGAGGGAGGCCAGGCCAGCCAGGAGGGGTCTTATATTTCACACAGATGCAAATAGTGCCTCCACCCAGCCCTGATATGCCTGGTGGCCTTGCTCCAGATCATGTCTGATGCCTCCTGGGAGGGGGAACTGGGTAGTTGAGGCAGACACCTCTTTCCTCTGTCATGTGGTGGATGTTCCAGGGAAGAGCTCTGACTGGGTTTTCCCAAACCCCAAAGGTTGGGTGGCACTGCAGGTGCGACACCGCCTAGGCGGCCTGGGACAGCTGTTTTATGCCTGCTGTCCCCAGGTAACTAGTCAGAGTGTACCCTTTCACTCTCAGCGGTGTCCTTGTTTGGACAGTAAGAGGAGGGTTGGCCTACCAATGCTGCATGTTGGCGGCAGGGATTCAGTCCCAGGGAGAGAAGGGCCAGCCACTCCCCTTCTGCCATGGGGGCCACCTGTCCCCCTTCCAAACACCCGCCGCACCACCCGCACTGCCTGGCCTCACTTGCATTGATGCTACCTGCAGGTTTGTCTTCCGCGTCACTGTGATACAGGGTAAGCAGTGGAGTTCGAAGATAAAAAGTAAAATACATCCCTTTCCCAGGGGATCAATGTTTTCTTCCACCTGAGAGGGGCCTGGAAACATGTTTTAGAAAGAAAACCTGATGTTAAATTATTCCCGTCACACTGGACACCTGGTGAGATAGAACTTTCTGGAAAGCAGGTTTAGATTCAGGGAGGCAGGTGAGTGATAGCACTCGGAGACCAGGGAATAGGACAAGTGGCAGGACTCCCAGAGACAGGAAGAGCCACCAAGGGGAAGCCAGTGGCCACCGAAGACAGAGCAGGCCTGCCTCCCTGTGTGGCTGGCTGGAGCTCCGGATGCCGCCATTGCCAGCCTGATATCAGTCCCTCCGAGGACTGACGAGCCTTGCTCCCGCTGTCCCCCGGTTTCCCCTCCCAGTACTTGCCGACAGCCAGCCTTGAAACCCCAGCCCCAGTGGGGAGCAGAACCAGGCCGGCAGGGCTGGGGGTACCACCAGGCAGAGTCCGCAGGACATCCCTCCCCAGACTCCGTCAGCCAATGAAATCAGGCACAGAGAACCTCCGTGTTAAACCCAAGAGGCCCCCTCCTCCCCTCGCCCCTGCAGGATGAATTCTGCTGCCGCTAAGATGCCTTCTCCATGAGCCCTGCAGACATGAAGACTTGATCAAACTTTCTTTCTGCTGTTATAGAAAGAAATCTTTTCCTTTCTCCAAATTGGAACCATTTTCAATATCACAACACTGAATATTCTTTGTCATCCCCCTGTATCCACCCATGTTCTGGTGAGCCTGAAGCATCCTGCCTCACCAGTCAGAGAGCCGTGGGAATGACCCCCCAGTGGGCGCCCTCCCCTGCTGGTCCGGGCAGGGTGCTGCCGGGAGTCAGGGTCTGGGCAGCCATTGCCATCTCCTTCAGCTCATCCAGGCCAATCCCTTGCTCAGATTTGCCAGCCCCAGAAACACTCCCCTGAGGCCAGAAAAAATAAAATGTGTGTGACTGAGCAGTTGGGCGGGGCTGGGTAGCCTGACCAGGGAGATAAGGCCTTTGTTCCTTGGACAGGCTCTTCTCCCGTCCCCGCCCCCCGGCCCAGGCCCTGGTGTTGGCTTTGGCTCTGGGCTCAGCCTTCCCTCCTTCTCAGGCTACTTAAGATTCTAGGCCAAGGTCACAGAAATTCAGACTCCCAAGGGGCCATCACCCTCTAAGCAATGTGATGAGCTGGACCCCAGTTCATGGGTTTCCCAGAGGTGCCCCTGTGTCAGGCCCTTGGGTCGAGGACACACACACACTTATCTATCTCTCAGCCCTTCCAGGAGGAGCAGGGGAATGTTCTCCTGCCACGTGGGGTCTCGGGGCCGAGCAGCGCAGTGTGGCAGGTGCGCCTGGGGGAGGACCGCAGGGCTGGGAAAGCGGCCTCCTGACCGAGCACAGGGTCGCCCCCATGGTGTGGGGGCACTGCTGCTGATTCTTTGCTGGGGACTTAGGGAGGCTTACAGTCAGATTCCTTCCTTTAATGCAGAAAGCAAGAGGCATACAAATAATCACTATGTAATTCAATAAATGTTTCTCAGGCACCTGCTAGATCTGATGGTGGGGATGGAGGGAACAGAAGAGGCTGGGTGGAGTCTGGCTTGAGGGCAGGGGGCTGAGTCTCTTTGTGACTCTCCTCTGGAAGGCGGGGGGTAAGCCTGGCACAGGGCGCCGAGTCAGTGCCTAGTAGCCAGAGGTGTCCCGGTTGCCGGGGTGCACGGCTGTTTGCCTCACGAGCTGGGGGTCCTGCTGGCCTCTCCACTTGGCTTTCCCACGCTGGCTCTAACATTTTGGTTGGACACAGTTGCATTTGAAGTTGGAAGTATCGTGCTGGTCTCCTGCTCTTCCTCCAAGTCCTCAGCATGGGGCCTGGCTGCCCAGCGGGGCTCAGTGATGTCCTGGGTACTAATTGGCCCTGAGTGTTGTTTTTCTGAGATGTTTTTTTAAATTGGTAGACTACTTTTCAGAGAAGTTTTAGGTTTATAGAAAAATTGAGCAGAACATACAGAGAATTCCCATATACCTTCTTTCCTTCCCCTCCCTCCGGTTCTCTCCCATTTTCGTGCATTAGTGCGGTACATGTGTTGTAACTGATGAATTAGTATTGATACATCATCATTAACTAAAGCCCATAGTTTACATTAGAGTTCACTCTTTGTGTCGTGCAGTTTTATAGGTTTTAACAAACGCACAAGGCCGTGTCTCTACCATTAAAGTATCATACAGAATAATTTCACTGCCGGAAAAATCCTCTGTGATTTAACTGTCCTTTCCTCCCCCTGGCTACCACTAATCTTTTTACTGTCTCCATAGTTTTGCCTTTTCCAGAAGGTTATATAGTTGGAATCATACAGTATGTAGCCTTTTCAGACCGACTTCTTTCACTTGGAAATATGCACGTAAGTTTCCTCCATGTCTTCGTGACTTGCTAGCTCATTTCTGTTTAGTGCTGAGTAATACTCCACTGCCTGAAGGGACCACAGTTTATTTGTCCATCACCCACTGAAGGACATCTTGGTGGCCTCCATTTTTGACAGTTATGAATAAAGCTGCTGTAAACATCCGTGTGCAGGTTTTTGTGTAGACATAAGTTTTCAGCTCCTTTGGATAAACACCTAAGGGTGTGGCTGCTGGATCCTGTGGTAAGAGTAGGTCTCATTCTGTGAGGAACTGCTGAATTGTCTTCCCAAGTCTGTGTGCCTTTCTGCATCCCCAGGGTGGCTGATTTTACTATCAGAGGAAAAAGCAAACTGCAGCCCACGCCACATAGCCTCTGAAGGATTCTGAAAAGAGAAGCCTCTGCCTCTCTGTCATCATAGACCCTTGGCTGGCCAGCCAGCACCCCCACCCTCACTGACAGCCCATCACCCCAGGCCTCTTCTCACAAGGCGCTGGGCTGCCTCCAGCCCGCCAGCGCTTTCCACAGGAGCGAGGTCAACTCTCATCCACGTGCGGGTCTCGTACTGGGCACTGGGAGTTTAGCATGAAATTCAACCTGCATCACACCAACCAGAAGGGCCCAGCCAGAGGACGGCATGGTTTGGGGACTGTGGACATTTATGCCCAGAATGAAACAGTGCCTGAGTCAGGCTACAGGTCCACCATGGAGCAGACCTCCCAGGGAAAAGCTGGTCTCGCTCTGCTCACGCAAGAACAACAGATGCCGGGCCCTGGACCAGGTGTTTCTCTCCATTTCCTCATTTCATCTCTGCTTTAGCCCTGGGAGGTAGGAGGTCCATGCCATCATTCTGCCCATTTTGCTGTTGAAAAGCTGAAGTAGAGAGAGGTTAAGTCACTTGCCCAGCGCCACACAGCTAGTCCATGGCAGGGCCAGTCTGGCTCTAAACCACTAGGGATTCTGGCCTCCTGGGAGCTGCAGGGCCCCAAGGCAGAGACCATGACCTCACTGTCCCCTGAGGGCACGTCTCATGGCCTCTGCCCCTCCCTGTGAGGCTCACCACTGGAGACTAGGAGCCAGAGCTGGTCACTCCAGTATCATTGTTGGGAGAGGCTGTGATCTGCCCACCTTCATGCAGCATCAGAGAGCCTCCCTCCCAGCTGCGCGTGTTTGCTAAGGGGCTGCTGAGGGAGCTCAGGGTAAGCAGGACACAGCCCGAACCTCCCCTCCCAGCAGGGTAGGTTGGATGTGTGTAGGCCCCAGACTGGGAGTCTGGGACTTGGGTTCTGGTTCTGCTCTTGTCTTCGGTGTGAGTTGGGGTGAATCATTTGCCCTCTCTGGGTCTGGGGGCCCTGGCTGCAGAGTGAGGGATTTCAGGGCCTCTCCAGCATGGACGGACATTCGATTTTTCAAAAAACCATTAGAGACTCTGAGAAGAACAATACCCAGTTTGTGTCATGTGCTGAGTGTAAGTGCCATGGCAGTTCCTAGAAGAGAAAGGTTAGTACAGATTCGGGGAAAAACAAAACAAAACAAAGATTTCATGAATTTGCAGCAGCTCTCAAGACAGCGTCTCTGCAAAGGCAGCTGATGAGAAGAGGGTTCTTCACAGATGAGCAGAAAGGCCACGAGGGGCCAAGGCTGCGTCTGCAGCACAGTCTGGCCTGTACCCTGCCCGGGGCCTGCCCCTCTGGAGGGTCCAGGGTCAAATGTGGCCTGACTCACAGGCACTGTTTCATTCTGGGCATAGACTTCCACAGTCCCCAAACCATGCCGTCCTCTGGCTGGGCCCTTCCGGTTGGTGTGATGCAGGTTGAATCTCATGCTAAACTCCCAGGCCACACAGGAACAGCTGGAAAAGGCTCTGAGTCCGAGGACTCGGTTGAGCATGGCTAGCACTTGTAAGGTCTCAGAGGAAGTCACTCAGCATCTCGGTACCTCTATCTCCCCGACTGTAACCTGTCCTGGAGGAAGTTCGCAGGCAGGAACCGCACCTTTTCATGTGTACATCCCCAGCAGGTAGCTAAGACCTGGGGATTCAGCCAATGCTCACTAAATGGGTTAAATCTATCCCACTTGCCTGACACGTATGTGGGAAAATACTTTTTTAAATTATCAGGTGTTGTACAAATGTTAGTTTATATTAACTAATACGAGTGCTAATATTAATACAAGAAGTAAGCTGCCAGTCATACAGTTCTGATTCCCACTTTGTCTTCCTATTGCTACTGAAAGCCAGGAGTGATCGGAGATGGAGTCGTGTTGCTTGTGGCCACATGTTTGCAGACAAATGCGGACCTCCCACCTTCCCAGTGTCTGTACGCTCAGGGAGGAGAGAGGAGAGAAGAGGGGATGAGGATGGAGAAGGGGAGGGATGACGTACTGCACAGTCTGGTCAAGGGCCAACTGTTTCTCCCCTCGACAGCAGGCTGGAGCCAGACCCCTCTGCTCCTGGACCACTGCTTTCTTCTCATATGGGGGAGAACCATGAGTGTGTGCCTCCCAGAGACCTGGCCCTTGGTAGACAGTGCCAGCTGGTCATGGAGCCAAGGGCTGGGGAGACGGAGCCTGGAAGATGCCCTTTGGCCCATTTCCAGCCATTCCTGGATATGCAAGGAAACAAGTCTTTAGTCTGGAGTGTTCCTTAATGATCCAAGGAAAGCGAGGCAGCCAGATTGTTGGGCTTGAGAGCCCCCAGGTCAGGGTCTGGGAAGGCACCTGGCGTGAACTTGGACCTTATCTCTCCAGAGGCGAAGTGGTGTCCAACACCTGATGGGATGGATGGAGTGGCGGGGTGGGTAACTATTAGCTTGGAAAGTTGGTAACTTCACATCCTCATCTTGAATCATAATTTTACTTTTTAAAAAAATTGTTTTTATTTAATTTATCTTTTTAATGGTGGTACTGGGGATTGAACCCAGGACCTCATACATGCTAAGCATGTGCTCTACCACTGAGCTATACCCTCCCCCTTTATGTACTTTTTAAGTTGGATGGGACTTTAGTGATAACTCCCTCAATTTGAAGATGAGAACAGTAAGGCTCGGAGAGGGAAAGAGGCTTGTCCAGAGTGTTCCCCTTGTCTTATAAGCCTAGATTTTTTTTTCTTTTACTTTTAACACTGTTTTTTTTTTTTTTTGAGACTTAAAGCACATTCCAAGAAAAAATCAGGACCCTGAAAAAAATTATCCATGCTATTTATTCACTCTCACTCGGAGAAGCTGTTAGTGCTAATGACCTTTCCAAATTAATAAAATCTGTAAAGGCTCACTTGTTTATTGCACACACTGAGTTACAGCTCTAAGTGGCCGGAGGGAACTGCATGCCCGCCTGCAATATTTAGTTCTAGGGTTCTGCAGGCAGCAGGCGTGCTTTGTACCCCAGGCAGGGGAGCTGTGACCAGATTCCCTGAGAAAGGAGGTGAAGCCCATTGTCCCTCTCAGAGCCTTGCGGCAACAGCCCACGGTGTGCTCAGGGTCCGTGGCAGACAAAAAATATTAGTGATGCTCCGTCCAGGGGTCGTTTGGGGGGATTTTTTGGGGAGAGACAAACCTTTCAAACATGAGGATAGAACAGTAGCTAAGTGAGTGCTTCATTTCAGAGAAATGACATTCTGACATTCAGAGAAGGCAGAAGTGGGAGGTACCCAGAGGGCTTGGAGGAGGAGGTGGAATTTGATGTAGACCCATTAAAAAGAGGAGAGTTAGGTCTGGTGGAGGCCACAGGAAAGGGCTTTCTAGGCGAGGAGCACAGGGTGGGAATGAGCCCATGTGCCTGGGAGAGGAAGCGGGCACAGGGCATGGTGGATGGGACTGGTCGGGCGAAGAGACCACGTTCTGGAGAGTGACGTTGTTTGGACTCCAGGAAGCGGGCACTGGAGGATGCTGTTTCTTACGCTCAGACACCTCCACCTGTGACTGTGCTGCATGGACACCGTGTTTACAAGCCATGGGATTCCCTGGCCCACAGTCACACTGTCCCATTTGTCCCTGAGTCCTGGTGGCAGTCTCCCTATTGGAACTTGTGGCCTCACTTTGACTTCCAGGATGAAGTGGATGAAAGTCTTTTAGAGAAAAGCTGTGTATGTTGTACTATTACGGCAGGAGGAAATTTTTTAATTGTAAAATATACGTTACATAAAATTTACCACATTAACCGTTTTTAAGTGTACAGGTGAGTGGCATTAAGTATATTCACATAGTTTTACAACCGTCACCACCATCCCTCTCTAGACCTTTTTCATCTTCCCCAAATTAAACACCAACGCCCCGTCTCCCCATCTCCTCAGCTCCCAGTTAGCATCTCTATTCTACTTTCTGTCTAAGAATTTGACAACCCTAGATACTTATATAAGTGGAATTATCCAGCATTTGTCCTTTCGTGGTTGGCTTATTTCACTTAGCATAATGTCCCCCAGTTCATCCATGTTGTAGCAAGTGTCAGAATGTCCTTCCTCACTAAGGCCGAATAACATTCCATTGTACGCATATTGCACACTTTGCTTAATCCATTCATCCAGTGGACACTTGAGTTGCTCCCATCTCCTGCCTATTGTGAGTAATGCTGCTATGAACATGGGTGTGCGATTATCTAAGTCCCTTGCAGGACGATTTTGAGCTTTAAAAAAAAAAAAAGTGCTTCAGGCTTTCAAATGATCAGGTCTGATCTGCTGGCCCTGGCTGCTATCGCTCCACAAGGAGCAGATCGCCAGCTTGCTATTTCCCACGAGGGGAGACTCTCCTGCCTTGAGCAGGGCTCTCCATTACCCTCTGCCGGGGACACAGATCGCAGGCTGGCCTCGGGCGCGCGGGGCCTCTCCCCCACGTCACTCTGAGCTGCTTCACTCTGTGTGTTAGCCTGTGTCGAGGCCTCTCTGCCTTCACTTCTTATCCTGAAACACATCAGTCATGTTGAATTTGTCCCTCGCCGAGGAAGCAAGCGCTTTGTGCTCTTGCTTGGTAAGTTCTTCCTCCTACCTTCTAAAATGTATTTAGCCATGAGTGTAAAAGCCAAGGGGAGTCACTCACGCACCGCTCTCCCTCCTTGTCCTGTATCTTCACCCTCCCCTACTCCCTCCAAAAATCTCCGCACGCTGCCAAAGAACTAAAGGGCATCCTGTCTTGAAGCATCACTACCCCTGGGCATTAATTGCCTCTACAGATCCCAAACTCACCTAAAACACATTAAAGTGGTGACACGCTCAGGCAGAAAGGCAGGAGGACTCACAGTTCAGGTTGGCATTGTCATTAACTCAAGTCTTTGGTGTCGACTCCCTCCTGCACCGAATGTCCTTCCCGGCCTCACAGTCAACCTCCGAAATGCATTTTCTGGCCTTTGGTGGTTTGTGTCAGCTCTTGAACATTATTTAAATGTAGTTTGGGGCCCATGCATGCAATTACCATTGTGTTATTATTCAGAACCAGATTGTTAAGATTCAGGCAGCTGTACAAGGAGATGCCCTGTGCTGTGAGGTCCAATTTAGGAGGGCCTTCCGAGCTGGCGCGCGGGGTTGCTAGGCAACCCCATGCTACAGCAGAGGAGGCCTCACTCCAGAGTGGGAAGAAGCCCAGCGCCTTCGGGGAATTGGAGGCAGTGGTCAATCTGAGACTGGCATGGCGCCGGGGAGGGGGAGGGAGGCGATGTGGGCTGAACCCATGGCCGTAGGTGGGGGGGTGGGATCTTGCCAGGGGCGCCCACCCAACTAGCACGCGGTGTTCCTGGGAGGGGAGAGTGCTGCTGGGAGCGAGGACGCAGAGAAGGTGCAGAAGCCAGAGGTCGGCCAGGAAACGGCTGAAGGATACCCAGAGCAGATGCTAATATGCTTCTCCATCCCTTTCTTCTCTTTGCAGGAAATGAGCAGGTTTGCAGAGAAACTGCTGGCCTGAAATTTAAGAAGAAGGCGTCGTTGCTTGTGAGTCTGAATCTTGCTTTTTTAGGTCTGTGGTTTGACAATGTTCCTGGGAACTGGGTGGGTTTCCCTGTGTGGGGAAGGGAGCACGAATGACCTTGATGGAGTCGGCTTTTGGTTCGTCTAGAAGGTGCCTCTGGCTGGGTGGGGCCGGACCCAGGAATGTAAGGCTGTGAAGGCGCATGGTTCAAATCCTGGCTCTGCCCTCTGAGTGGAACGTGCTCCCACTGGCTCCTGAAAGAGAGTCGCTCCCTTGTGGTTGGTTGGTGTGCGGGAGGAGCAGGACTCCTCTGCGATAAAGGACGATGTGTCTTTGTTTACCCTGGAGCCACAGACAGTTTGTACAATTCCAAGTTTGCTGCTAGGGTGAACAGGTTCTCAGAACAGGACATTCTCATATAGGCCATTTAACAGTGTGTTAAACTAGGAGCAATCGTATGACCCAAACCATGACTCCCATCTGAGAATATGATTAATTCACCAGATGCCTGGCACCCGGAGGCTCTAAAAAATACAGAGGAGCTGTCAGTCCAGTGTGGGAGGAGAAGACATCTGAACATGAAACCGTGCAAGAACCTTATGAAAGGACATACGTTCCGCTCTGGCTCGAATGGGTCCAGGCGGAAATGCTGGTGATGGGAGTGGTCAGGGGAGACTTCCTGGGGAAAGAGAGGCAGGAGCTGGGCTGACAGAGGAGGGAGGCCGTTGCAAGGAGAAAGGCACAAGGCAGGGGCGCCAGGTTGTTAACACCCAATGGCCCATGTGGAGGACATCATAGACACGGGTCTGATGTGGGAGGGGAGGAAAAGCTGCGGATCTTGGGGAGGGCCAGATGGTACGGGACTTGAAATGGCTTCATGAATGGTCCATGTACAAAGAATCAGGATGGAGTAAAGTTTCCTTCACCTATGTAAGTAAAATTGTCTGCCAGTTTATGCCTCATCACGTGAAAATGGCCACATAGATTTTTTTTTTTAACCAAATTTGAGGTTGTATTTGAGATTAATGTACACACTGGATAGATAACACGGAATTCACATTGGGGATCCCTCTTATATCTCAGTGAGAGAGACAGAGACAGCCTTCTTCAGACAGCTGCAGCTGAGGGTCATGAGACAGGTGGTGGGGACACACCCTAAGCTCCAGGTGGACAGTCAGCAGGACAGTGCCCCCCATGTCCACTCGCTTTTCCTGGGACCTGCTTCTCACCCAGGGAGCTCTAGGTACGATGTCCACGATGAGGAGCAGCTGGAATTTATTTATTTCACAAAGGTTAATTAACCATTTGTTCCAAGCAAGCAAGGGGAAGCTAGCTTGCTCTAAACGGCAAGAACCACCACCAATATTTACATGGCATTGCCAGTTTGCAGCACACTTGATGGTACTGCCTCATCTGAGCCTCACCAAAGCCCCGTCAGGTCATGTGCAGATGAGGAAACTGAGGCTCGGAGTAGTTAAATGTTTTGTTTGAGTTTGCTCCGTGGGTGGAGCTGGCGTTCGCGCTGACTTTCTGGTGCACGTCTCGGGGTGTCTGATAACAGAGCAGGCCTTCTGGGTCTGCTGCTGCCTGCTGCTTTTTCATCCTGGGGAAGAAGAGTGCTGTGTGGTTCCACTGGGTCTGGCGGTGGGAACTGTCTTCTGGATGGTGGGCGTTTTGCTGTGCCGCCTTTCATGGGATGTAGAGTGTCTGACTGGTGGTTTTGGTTGAGCAGGAAGGTGGTTATGGTTCTGCCCTCAAAGAGGTAGGCTCACGTGTGCTTCTATTACCAGGGACAATCCTCTGGGAAGATGCGGGAGGGTTCCATTTGGAGCCATTGGTGACTGACTCAGGTTGAGTTCCCTAGAAGCAGAGCCTGAGATGAGGATTCAGGTGCACATGATGTAGGAAGAGAGAACGTGTCGGGAAAGCTTGTAAGGAAGGGAGGGAAGCAGGATCGGGAAGGAGAGGCTGAGCAAAGGTGTGTCCGGGCAGGTCTCTCCTTGGCTGGGTGCCCAGTAGGAAAAGGGATCTGAGAAGGGCATTGGTCAAATTCACTACCACGCCGTGAGCATCACTATCATGAAGACAGCCAAAGCAGTTTCTGCCCGACCTGGCAGTAATTTTCATTGTAGTAAGTTCACATTTTAAGAGGATAGGTATTAAAATAGAAATTAATCGTGTCAAAGTCTGTTTTCACTGAAATAACTAGGTGCTGTTTTAACTGTAATTTATTTTTAATAGGTAATATAATTCTATGGCCCTAAATGCAAAAATACTTAAAAGCATACTGTGAAAATCTTCCCACCCCTGTCCCCAAGCAGCCTGGCTCGTCCCCTGGTGACAACCAATATTACCTGGGGTTTGGGTTACTTTCCAATGATAGTCTACACACTCTTTGACAACAGTGTGCTTTAGATTTCAAAGTTTTGCAGTAGAATAAGAGTAAGTCTTCTTGGTCCTCAAGAATCAGCAAAACTGGGTCTATCCCAGAAGGAGTTGAGCTGAAATGTGCCTTTTGTTTGGAGAGAGAGCAGTTCACCAAGTCAGCTCTCAGTGGAATGTTCAAAATGCATAAAAAGTTTATAAACAGGTTCAAACTCCTCCTATAGTATAGAGTCACTATACAAACAATTGATGTAAGAATTGCAAATGATTATCATTTCGTCGTGAAAGCAGATCACTTATAAAGAGTTTGAGATGCTGTATTACAGCCCTTGAAATTCCCAAGTATTTTCAATAACTTAAAATTCCATGAAATTCACTATTTAATTCAAACAGTTGCCGTCTCACTGCTTTTATCGTCTAATGTCATTTGCATGTCGTTTGATGGCTTCCTGAAATGTGTCCTGTTTCCAAAGTGCGTTTAGATGGACGGCAGTGTCAGCACCTTGTGAACTTCCTTTTGTGAAGTGACGTTGCTCTATGATTTGGACATACTTTCTCAGCAGAGGAGCTGGTCATGGATGGCACAGGTTCCTTTGTGGGTGAGCTCCCTGTCTTGGGAGGTGTTGAAAGACCAGCTGGGTCATCTGTCAGCAAAGCCATGTGGGAGAATCTACCCTACATGATAGGCAGGCTTAGAAGACTTTCGAGTTGCCATCGTAGCTGAGTCTGGTCTGGGCAGATTCGTTATCATCATTACCTTTATAGGCCGTTTACCTCCCTTGAAATCCAGGCTATTGGGCTCATGCTGCACGCTTATCTTCCAAATTTGGGTTCCACTGGTTTTGTCTAATGCTTATAAATGTCCAAATAGAACTGACTGTGTAATCCCAGAGGCCTGGCATGTTTTTCTCTTGCAAAGGGACTCCCTCCTTTCCTCTCTCCTTCATGTTTACGCCCTCTCTCAGGTTGCAAGAAAATCCCTTAACTTGTGCATGCCCTGTTCAAGCCCCGAGACAGATTTTGGTGGCAACCCCATGCGGCAACAGAAAAAAATCTTATTTCCGTCCAAGAAATAGAATCATTATCTTGATTGAAATAATATCTTTCCTCAACCTGCGACCAGATAAAGCATCAAATTGGTGGAGTCTCCTTATCACTGCACAGTTTGCAGGACCCAGGATAATGGCCTGTCAGCTGCCACTGGTGGGGCGGGTTCTGTGAGGCAGCGCCAGCATCTCTTGGTCAGATTTGGATTACACGGTGTCTGGTGCAACGTGAAATCATTCCATGAATGACGAGTATTATTATTTTAAAAGGTGAAGGTAGTGTTGAGCCTAGAACAGAGCAAGCAATAAATGCAACTACTATTCTTATTATGATCGTAGATTTTCATTAGGTAACATCTAACACGTACGGACAATTGCAGGAGTGACTGAAAGCTATAGAGGTTTTCGGATGTGGACTTTGCGGGTATGAGTGTTCTGGAATTCTGTGCTCTAGGACTGAGCTTCCCAGGACTGCAATCAGAGTAAGGGGGTGACTGGGCTTGAGAAGGAGGACTGGGTCCTAGTTGGAGGTGAACAGCCAGAGGCCAGCAAACCAACATCTTTGGGAAGGAAACTGAAAAAGCTGTGGGCAAGGAGCCAGGGGGTCTGGGTTCTACCCCACACCCACCAAGCAGCTGGGGCTTTGGGGTTCCTGTCTGCTCACCATTCAGAGAGGGTTACACGGAAGTGTCAGGAGAAGGAAGTGAGACATTTGTGCAAAGTCCAGGATGCTGCCTGTACCCTCAATCTTTCCTGTCCCCTGTCCAGTGACAGGGGAGATTTCTATATCTGGGCGTTTTTGAGTGCTTACTCTGTGACAGGCATATTCTAACCATTTTCTGTGTATTAACTTACTTAACCCTCACAACGATCTTACTCATTAGAAATCATCTGCCCTTTACAGGGGAGAAGGAGCAGAGAGGTTAAGTAAGTTGCACAGGGTCATACAGCCAGTCAGTGATGGAGCTGGGATTTGAAGCCAAGCAGTTTGCTTGGAGCTCTTGAAAACTTAAAATAGACTATATTATGACTAAATAATACAGTTCAAATATCTGGGGCTTTTACCAGACCTTAAACTATAATCCTGTGATAGGAAAAAATAGTAACAATAATAACAGTGGTGATGATGATGATGACCCCTTTGTAGTGTTTCAGCAGGTGTGGAGGTGGTTCCTGTGGCAGAGGTGGGAGGTTGAGTGAGAGTCTAGCCTGATCTTGGGCACCTGGTCACTCAGATCCTTTCTTGGCTTGGGACCCTACGAAGCTGTCCCCAGCTGCATGCACACTGTAGAGCACTCAGCTATGCGGGACTCGCCGCCACTGACTTGCCCCCTATCTGGTCCCTGCCCCCATCTTCCTCCCAGGTCCTTGCGGCTGTACTGTCTGCCAAGGCTTCCCCAGAGAAGGGATCCGTCCCCGCAGCCATCCTGCCCCTTGCTTGCTTCACTCCCCTCTCTCCCCAGGCACAACTGGACTGAAATGAAAGCCTGTATCTTCAGAATCTTGTTTTCAAGAGGAGCGCTGGCCTGTCGATGAGCGTTCCTGATTACCATGGTAATCACCAGCCGAATGGCGTGATTTTATAATACATTTCCATCCGAAATATGAACAGGTGTGCAGGGGAAATCAACATGTATCAACAAGATAGGTCTTGGGAGATTAATAGTGAATTTAGGATTGCTCAAGGAAACAAAAGGAAGAAAGAAAGAACTACTTTTGCTTGCAGCCAAGGTCCTTCCAACCTTACCTCTGGCCTTTTCCTGTCCCATCTCCCTCTCACCCCACCTGTGAGCTTTTTACTCACAGTCTTCCTTGCCCCTCCCTCGCCTCTCTCCTTTCCAGTGTTGAACCATCTGTCAAATCCCAGCTCCTCCAGGAAGCCCTCCTTGGTTCACTCAGCCTCTAGGAATCTCTTCCTCCTCTGACCCTTTGCACGCCCTCACTGGGCCTGTGCATTCCCCCTCACTCCCCAGCCAGCCAGGAGGCCCCTGAGGGAACATGTATTCATCTTACTTTGCAACCGGGGGCCACCAGGCACGGAACCTGCTGAGCCAAACTCTTATCAGCTGGGGGCTCTGGTCCCACCCACTGAGCTAAGAACCTCACTGTCTACCTCAGGGCCTGATAAAAATGGCACCAACATACCTCTGGGTGACTCTAGAGATCCGGGTGCCAAAATCCTGATTTGTCTGTCCCTGTGAGATTAGAAGAGTTCATTTGCGTTGTGGTCCTCCTTCCAGAGGACCTGGAAGGCTGCGGTGAGGATCCAAGAAAGCATGCAAAACAGTTTTGATTTCTAAGTCTCTGTGTTCCTGAGTCATCACCCCGCTCACCTCCTTCAAAGTCAGTCTGGCTCTGGATGTGGGAAATCAGGAGGGCCTCCCGCTTGCACTGAGCAAGGCCACCCTGGGATCCTAGGCGGTATGTGCGCTCGTGCTGGGAGAGGGGCCGAGGAGGAGGCAGCCTTGCCCACCGGCCCTCGGCCTTTGTCCTGGGTCCGCAAGTGTCTCAGACACAGCATGTCAGGGTTTCTGTGTCATGATGAGACCAGAGGGACTTGACAGAGGCCTCGGCTTGAAAGGCCTTCTTCACTTTCAAGTAGGACAATGCATCAGAGGAGTCGCCAGGCCCGCTCTGACGACACGAGAGGCATTAGCTAATACTTCAATTTTAATAGAATGAATAATAAAGAGCCCCTCGTATCTCTTGGAACTAATTTTGAAGAACAGGTGCTGCCACGCATTCTTCTAGTTGAATCAGGCCCCTAAAGAGTTGATAACAAAAGGTTTAACCAAAAAAGAAAAAAAAAGGCATTCCTCCACCAACTTTTCCTTTAATTCCATTCTTGTAATGCCTCTCAGTTAATAGTAACTTGTGAAAAGATGAAATAAAATTGGAACAGGAAGCATTGGGCCTCCAAAGACGGCCTGGAGAGACGGTCCTTGCTTTTCTTCTGCTGCGTGAAGGGCTTCGAGGTGGGTCCCCTCGAAGGGGTGGTAACCCGGGCCTCCGCGGGCAAATAGCCAACACATTAATGGGGGAGGGCCTGGCCTCCCTCCACAGGTGTCTACATGAGGCAGAGGCTGGTGGGAAACAGACTCAAAGTGAGCAATTGGAAGAGAATTGAATCCAAAGGCCAGAGCAGCATGTAGGGAACCCACAGGACCCAGTGCTGTGTCCCGGGGCTATTGACGCTGGGGGGCAGTTGCGCCTCTGGGAGGGAGGATGCTGAAAGCAGAGACGGTGAGGGTGTGGAGGGGACCACCTTGCCTGGGCTGTGACCCGAGGTGCCCTGGAAGACAGTAACAAGGCATTAAACATCCAGCCTCTCTCCCCACTCCCTGCAGTCTCCTCCGGGGCCTCCACTGGCTGAACTAACAGGAAGGAGGGCAGAGGGCAAGGGTCCACTGCTGTGGTCTGTAGGGGTCAGAGCCAAGGGCAGAGGTGCAGAGTGAGCCTGGAGGGGCATCTGGGGACAGCAGCACAGCATCTCTGACAGTTTGGGGGCAGAAGGGAAGGCCAGCATCCTTGTCATGGCAGACCTGGTCTTAGGGCCTATTTCCAAGCTTCCAGGAAAGGCCCCAGACTATTCTCCATGGATCACTATTCTTTTTCACCAAAACAACACTGTCCCAGCGGGTTCCCCTGGAAAGGAGAGCCAGACCATGTGGAATCCGTATTGCGATGCCCCTCCTGATCCCTCACCAGAAGGAGCTCCAGCAAGGGGCCAAGAGAGCCACCAGAAGTGGGCCCTGAAGGAGGTGCCAGCCAAAGGAAAGTGTGGGTCAAGGCCAGAGCAAGGGCATGGAGGCTCAGCGCACAGAGGCCAGCCCGGGGCAGTGCCTGTCCTGGGTTCACAGGCCTGGGGGGAGGCCATGACCGTGGCTCACGGAACTGCAGGCAGCTCTCAGCTCTGCTCCCTGCAGAGCTCACCGTGATCCTGCCCTTGGATGGCCGTGGAGCATAGTCTGTTTCAGGTATCCAACAGCCCACAAGGTGGGGATGGGCCTGCAGAGGGGGAGCACAGACCGAGAGGAAAGTCACTTGCTCAAGGCCACATTGAACCCAGATGGCTTGATTTCAGAACTGCCCCTCTGGCCTGGTCGCCTGGCTGGGGTCTCCTGACTGAGGAGGGTCTGCACCTGCAGAGAAGGGAACATCATTCAAATGTTGGAACATATATTTAAATTTGGGACTATTTGGGAATAATTTCAAAAGAAAGAAAAAATGCAAAATATAGAAACACAAAGAAGACCCTTACATCTTTATATTCTAGACTCATCTATTGTTAAAATTCTACCCCATTTCCTTTATTATCTGTGCTCTCTTTCTAGCTATCATTTACACACACTCACACACACACGCATTTTGTCTGAACCGCTTGGGTGTGTTCCTTACAGAGGGCGTCAGTACCTCGGTATGCATCTTCTAAGAATGGGCATATTCGCTGGCATAGTCACAGTGTGCTCGATCAGTGCACGTAGCATTAATGCACACTTTCATCTAATCACCAGTCCACCAGTTGTGGCCCAGCGCCATCACTTAACTTCTTGATGTTCTTTATGGCCCGGCTCCCTCCACAGAGGGTCCCGTCCAGGGTCGGCTGTTGTGTTTAGTTGTTCTGTCTCTTTGACCTCCTTTAATCTGGAACATTTTCACAGCCTTTCTTTGTCTTTCAGGACTTTGAGATTTATAAATCATACAAATGCCCCCTTATGTTTATTAAAATGTTCCTCAGTGTGGGTTTGTCTGATGTTTCCTTGTCGTTAGAGCCAGGTTATGTATTTTCGGCATAATCCTGCCGAGGCAATCTTGAGTTCTTCTCAGGCAATCACACTGGGAGGACTCCCTGGTCCTCCTTGGTGGTATTGAGTTTCATCTCCCAGTCAAGGTATTGCCAATTTCTCTACTATGTGAGGATCGTCTTTTTCCTCCCTTGGAACGAGTATGCCGTCTCTGGGGAGACACTTTGCAATCATGCAAGTACCGGCCCCTCATCGATATCCCTCAGATGTATTATCCATTGGTGACTCTTGCCTGATCCAGCTGTTAACACTATGGTTGTTGCAGATCAATGCTTTTCCAGCTCCAGCATTACCTCCATATTTACCAATTGGCCCTTGGCATTCTACTGTAGCAATAGAATTTATTTACACTACAAGCAGTAATGCATTTACTACTGTAAGCAGTACAATGTCTTTATTTGTTAATTATCTCGTGAATTTCTGTTTTTCCAAGAGTTTATTATTTCTCACTGTACTCAATTATTTTGGTGCTTAAGTTACCCCAGAGTTGACCCACAGGACCCCCTCTAAGCTAATTCCCATGATATTTTGATATGCCACCATCCCCCTTTTGCAACACTTTCTTACTCTCAGGCAATAAGAAGTTCCAGGCTCGTCTTATACTGGTGCTAGTCCTGCAATCAGTCATTTCTCTGAGAAGCCCTGCTTCTTTCTAGTGGGAAATGGTATTAGAGACCAAAATCTGGGCTCTGGGTGTGCTCACTGCTGCTGAGTGTCTTTGCTCCTTGGCCCTTTCAGGAAATATACGTATGTATAAAACATATACATAAGTTTCATACATACATATACATGTATACATGCATGCATATACATTTACATATTCATATGTTAGAAATTATCCAGACTGGTACCTCCAAATCCAATCCACCTCACAGCGTTGCTTCTTGTCTTCCCCTATTCCATATTTATATGTCTTTCTTCCAGAGTGAAAACCTGGGGTCCCTAAACCATTCACTTACATGTTTAATTAATCCTATACTGCATCTAAAATGATGTCAGAATTGTCTCACCCACACCACTACAATCAGCCTACCTCCATCCCTCACTCCAGCCCCCCTGCTGTGCTCATAAATCACTTGGACTTGTCCTTCCTTCCTTCCTTTTTTCTTTTCTTGCCCTTCAATGTGGTTAGAGTATTTATTTGAAATACAACTAGGTTCATTTTTTTTTTCATTTTCCTTTTCATTTTAGGGATTTTTTCCCTTCTCATTCTTATTGATTTAAAATTATCTTAATAGGTTGAATATTAGATACTTGCAAAAGTCAGCACTACACAAAAAATATACTAAGAGATGGGTCACTCTCTCCTGTGTTCCTTCTGCCCCATCCCCCCCTTGTCTATAATCAACTTAATTGTTTGATGCCTCCACTTCTTTTCCTTTTTATAAAGATGAGCGTATTTTTATATACATTTTTAAAATCTCCTTTCTTTTTTACACAAAAGATATCATATTATGTATACTTTATTTAATACTTTGCTTTATGCATTCGATCTCCTGGGAAACACTCCGTATCATTCACAGAGTTCTTCCTCATTCTTTTTTAATAGCTGCATAGTATTCCATGTGTGCATACCCTAGTTTATCCAACTTCTCTCCTATGTATGACAAATTGGGTGGTTTCCAATATTTATGATTACAAATGATGCTGCAAAGCTTGTGCATATGTTTCATATGCTTGGAAGTATGTCTTCAGGGTAAATTTCTAGGATGGGATTACTGGATTGAAAAGTAAATGTATAGATAGTTTTATAAGGTATTTCCAGATCCTCCATGAGGTTTTACCAGTTTATATTCTGACCTGTTTTCTCAAAACCTTGCCAAAGAAAGTAGTGTCAAGTTTTGGAATTTTTACCAATCTTATGAGTATGAAATGGTATCTTGATGTAGGTTTAATTTGCATTGCTCTTATTATGGGTAAAGTTGAACATTTTTTCATATATTTAAGGATAATTTTTATATTCATTTGGTAAGTATTCCATTCTTTTGCCCAGTTTTCTATTGTCTGCTTTTCCATTGGGTTCTTGGTCCCTCAATTCTTAAGAGTTTTAAAAAATATATTAGTGTTATTAAACCTTTATCTATGATATATGTGGCAAGTATTTTCTCCCAGTTTATTATTTACCTTTGATTTTACTTCTGGTGTTTGCCATATCATTTTAAAATTATAGTACAGTAAAATTCATCAATCTTTTATTACCTCTGGATTTTCAGTCATAGTTAGAAAGCCTTTTCTTACACCCAGGTGATAGAAGAATTCGCCAATGTTGAAGCATCATTTTTAATGGCTATATAATACTTCACTGCAAAGATTAAACCATCAGATAAATTGGAGTTTCCAGGCAGATGGGCAGAGGACTGAAGAGTGCAAAGGGGGAGCGGTCTGAAGGTTGGAGATGTAAAAGACTTGCACCCTGTTGGTTTAGGGATGGGGACAGAGCAAAAGTTGTCCCTGCCCTGCAGTGATGGACATGCATGCAAACAATCAAATCTCACTCCATGACATAATCTAGTGACAGGGTCCACCAGGGAGGGCTGTGGGAACTTCAGAGGACTAACGGATCCTTTGGGCTGGTCAGAGGGACAATGGGGCAGGGCTGGGACGAGGGTGGGCCAGTGAGGCACATTGGGCAAATTTAAGGAGACCTCACTCTCAGGGTTGCACAAGTGCAGAGCTGATACCCAGGAGCCAGGGCTTCCTTAAATTTTGTTTTCTGGGCACCTCACTTGCCTCCCCTGGTTCTAGCCCTTCTTTGGGGAGACACAGGACTTGAACTGGGCTTGAGGAAAAGTGGAAGTAAATAGATGGGGCTAGGGGATTACTGTCGCCCTTGGCTGAGTCAGTAGGAGAGGCATGTGCCATTCATCAGAGGACTGGCCAAGTCAGAAAGTGGCGTGGTGCTGGAAAGGTGGGATGGGGAGGAGTCTGGATTTCATCCAGGTGGTAGGAAGCCACTGCAGGACTCTACAAAATTCAAGAAATTCTGTTAAATTGGGGCAAGTGGGGCTGATAACTGGTCTCCCAGGACTGATGTCAAGATTGTAGAAGCTAATCAATGTAAACATTTTCTGCTGGTGTAGGGCCCGGCGTGGAGTGGACGCTCAGGAAACCTGAGTTTCCTGTGCTTTGTGGGCATCTACTGATGTTCTTAATCAGGTTTCAAGTCTAATGTCCTTGACACAGGGGACTGTTCACTTCACAAGGTAGGAGGGGAAAATTACAACAAACAAACCTTGAGGGAAACTAACCATTCACACACCTTGGGAAGAGGAAGATGGCATTGTTCAAGGACTATAACGGGGGCAGTGTCAAGGTGTCCATTTTGCAGAAATGGAAACTGAGGCCCAGGAAGGTTCTCACGGTGTGTTAACAGCTTACAGTAGGTTAGGGTTTGTGTTCCCACGAGTCCTCTCAAGAGCGATATGGATGCTCATTCCCACCCCACACTCTGCCCGCCCTCCCCGGCCCTAGAAAGCACAGGAGCTTAAATGCCAGAGGCCATCCCCATAGCCTTGCCAAGTGTTTCCTCCCTGAACCGTGCTGACCTGGAAGGGAGGAAAAGCAAAACCTAGAAGGAGGCCGGAGACAGGGGCTGGGATACAGCAGCAAGCCCCACGGCCCTCTCCACCCCCAAGGCCACATCCCTGGGGAAGGGTCACCAAAGGGCCCCAGGCCGGTCATTTCACTCCTCTTCCCGGCATCAGCGGCAGGCCCAGTGAAGCCCATCCCCCTGCAGCCCCTTGTGTCCTGTCAATCAAGTGTATGGGAAAAATAATAAGTCTGCAGCCCTGTGGCTGGAGCTTGCCCTTCAGAGCTCACTTATCTGCTCTCCCACCTCCCCCGCCCCCAGGGCTCCTGCTGATCTAGGCCAGGAGGTTGGCCGAATCTCCCAGACCACACTGGAGGAGGGAGGGCATGCAGATGCCGGGCTCCACCCCCCACCCCATCACACCAGCAGGGCCTTTCCCCGCTGGCCCGTGGGTCCTAAAGCTCTTCCCAAGAGATGGACACCTGATGACCCGCGTCATGGTACTTAAGGAAAGCCCCCACCTCAGCCTCATCTTCCCCCCAGGAAGCTGCTTAAAGTCCATCTTTAAGCTTCTTCAGCCTCTGTCCCTGGCTCGGAGCCTGTCTGTCCTTAGTGGCCCAACCCCACACCACGTCTTCCCAGATGCCTTTCTCCACTCCAGTCCGAATGAGCGTCTCCCTCTGCCTGCAGCCTGCACACAAAGGTTTTAGCATCTTAGGCAGGACTTGCCATGTCTGTCTTTCATCCCAGGTAGTTGTGTGGGTACTGTCTGCCCATTTCGGCGTGAACTGTCCGAGAGTCGGGGATGCTTCTCTATCAGCTTTAAATCCCCCCATGCTGAGCACAGACCAGCAGCATTGACTGAGTCACTGAAATGTGAATGGAAAGACCAGTCTTTAAAGTCAGGAAGAATTAAGCTTCAACTCTGGCTGGATATTTGCTGAGCAGCTTTGGGGAAGCCTCTTAACCTCTCTGAGCCTCTACTTCCTCATCCAGTCAATGGGCTGATCACATCTGCCTTACAGGGCCATTGCACCAACAGAGTAAGCAGTGTGCCCAGCACAGAACCTGGTCCCCAGGAGGCACACAGACACTTACAGACACTCACCATGTGCCTCTTGGGTGCCAGGCTGCAGCACAGCCAGAGGGCAACAGTGAAGACTTGAGTCCGGTTCTGCAAAGTGATGCTGAGAGCCCACTCTGTCCACCTCCTGCCGGGGCTGGAGCTGGGGCCATGGGTATAGCACTCCTGCCCTCAAGGCATCGTGGGGACAGTGGGTTTTCCAGGCCTGTCCAGCCAAACAGTTGCTGAGATCAGCTCCCAGATGGATGAATTCTGGGGTATTCCTCACAGAGTAGAGGGCTAGCCTCAGTGGAGAAGTGAGGGCTGGAAGGGAGAGGGGAATTCAAAACAAACAGAGGGCCGGCTCGTGATCTCAAAGCGCTCTCAGTGTGTCACACCCAGGGCTCTCCAGGAGAGGGTGAGACAGCCAAAGCCGGCCTGGGTTCCTCCTTTGGGGAAACTAGGCGTCAGCCACCCTGGGGAAGAAGCCAGGAGACCGGCCTTGTCCTGCTGGAAGAGCCAGGCCTGGGAGCTCTGTAGGCCAGGGAACCACAGGCGCAGGCAGGACTTGGGGAGGGCAAGTGAGACCCCAGGCCATCTTCAGCTGCGGCCAAGGGAGCTTCATGGCCCAGGCCCCGCAGGGTGGCAGCTGCCAACCCCAGGTTCTAAGACCCCACTCCGAGTTGCGTGGTTGGCAAGTGCCAGTTGAGGCTGGGGCGTGTGCAGCGCCCAGGGCGCACTCCCTCGGGATCAGGAAGTGAAGGGTTCCTGCCCTGATGGGAGGCAGGCCATCTTGCAGTGGAAAAGCACCACACTCCATGAGATGCCAGGGGCAGGGGGCAACCACAGCAGGCCTCTGCGCCTGCACACAAGCAAGTCTTCTGTGTCTGTGCAGAGACGATGGGCACGGACGGTCTGGGTGAGCCCAGGAAAGGCTCTGGGAGAGACTCCTGTGGAGCTGGGCCTTGAAAGATTCCATAGATGTGTGTTCTTGCTTCTTTTGCTGACGTATGAATGGTCTTCTTTTCCTCCTGGCCATCGCTGAAGATCTGAGGACCAGGAGGAGGACCAACCCCATCCCTCAGTCCAATAGCCAAGCCACATGAACCGGAACGTGGCTGAAAATGCTCATCTCTGAGGCTGCCCGCTGGTTTGCTGTGCTCGCCTGGAACGTTTTCTCTTTCTCCCTGAGTCTCTCTGCCACCCCCAAGCTAAAGTTTCTCTAGACGGATGGACCTCAGGTCCCCAGCTCTCATCTTGGCCTGCCTGTCCTTCTCTGGAGAGGCTGCCAGGCCCAGCAGGAGCTGTGGTGAATGTGTCCCTCTCCATCCGTGACCGGTCCAGGGACCCCTGCGGAATAGGAAGGCTAGGTGCCAGTTACCAGGATTGGGGGTGGGAGGTGCTGCTCCAGCACAGACCCAGCAAAGGCAGTGCCTTTGGTCCACTCCTCGGTGGTGACACAGTGGAGGCAGTTAGGCAGCAAGGAACCCCATCACCCCATGTGTGGGCGATGAGAGCAACCTTGATGGTCGATCTCAGCTCTCATGGGTTTTACTGGGAGAAGGCTGCCTTTGGGATGAGCACAGTTTAAATAGGGCATTCACTGAATAGAGGATGGAATGACATTTTACTTGATAACTGACAAGTTAAGAGAAATGAGGGGTGAGAGATTAGACAGTCAGGGAGACACAGATTCCTTCCCTCCACTCTCCCTCCGGACAGAGAGAACAGACCATTTGAGACTGAAGGTGGGCATTATTATAATTATCAGGGGAAACAGGTGCAAAATGAAACTTTCCCGGCAAACATGAGACTTCAGGGGCCAATATAATTGGCTGTATGTTCTCCCCTCCATTTCGCCCATGATAGAAGAAGAGAGAAGACTTACGATCCTCTCTGGGTACGTAATGAGTTGTCTAGCCCTGAGGCTCCACTTCAGCTTTCTGAGCCCTGACTTTCTCATCCATGAATTTCATTCATTCATTCCGCAGGTGTTATTTTGTGCCGTCCACACGCCAGGCAAGATGCCAGGTGCTGGAAGTTCAAAAGTGACCATGACAGGGCTCTGGCATTAGTCCAGCACTTGCAGACCTCTGGGGCCGCTGCCCCCTCAAGAGACATGCTCCTGCCCATGAAGTCATAGAGTCTGGTTTGGGGGCGGAAAGAGTTAAGTAGCTGTGAGATAAAGCTGTGTTCTTTCCTCACACTTGCCCTTTCTATTGTCTGCCCCTTGCTGGCATCCCCTTCCCGTCCCCAGCAGCCATCTGGCCAGCAGATCCTGAAGCACAGACAGAGTCCCACAGAGACAGGGCAAGAGCCCTGGACCAGTTGTAACACACACAAGGTGCTGCTGAGGGGTCTGGGCTCAGCCACTTCCCTTCCATCCTCTCAAATCCCACAGCTGGCAAGGGCACCCAGTAAAACTTCTGTTTCTAATCTTCCAGAGTGGAGAGGGCGGCGAAGCAGGGTATGATAAACATTCTGGAGCTGCTCAGAGAAGGGAAAAGGTATAAGAAACCATTTTTATGTCTGATGCAAAAAACACAAGACCAATAAATACCATGCCTTAATGCAACTTCCACTAAAACATTAACTAGAAAGCTGTCCCAGACAGAGAAATGATTTGCCTGAGGTCTCACAGGACAGATGACTGGACCTCAGGTCTTCTCTGTCTTTAATCTAGTGCCCTTCCTCTAGGCTGTCTGCCCCCTTGTTTCTTCATAAGCATCTAACAGTTGGTTTTCAAATTTAAAAAATCATTAGTGAGATTGGGAGATTTCAATAATTTTAGTGGACATTTATACTTCATGTTTTTCCTTATTGATTTATAGGAACTCTTTGTATATTATGGGTCCAAACCTACATCTGCTATATATAATGGAAATAATTTTGACTTGGATTGTTGACTTTTAACGTGGATTGTGGGGGAGGGGTGTAGCTCAGTGGTAGGGTGCATGCTTGGCATGCAAAAGGTCCTGGATTCAATCCCCAGTACCTCCATTAAATAAACAAACAAACAAACCCAGTTACCTCCCCTCACCCCCAAAAATGAATTTAAAATAAGAAAGAAAGAAAAAAAAACCATGGATTATGGTATCTTTGTCATATAAAAGTTTAAACTTCTATTTAATTAAAACTCGCTTTTGAAATGAACAGGTGATCTCCAGGCTACAGCCCACAGATCACCATCCATCACATTACGGTTTGTGGGTTTTGTGCCATGTTTAGGAAAATCTGCACATTGACCATATATTTGTCAAAAACAAATTTGCCAGAGCTCTAGGATCCGAAAGCTTTGGTGCAGATATCCAGAAAGGCTGTCTTGCAGCAAACATTTTCTGAGGGTCTCTTTGCAAGAAGCCTTTGACCTGGAGGCCCAGGGCTGCTGCTCACCAGCCCCCTCATCCCAGACACATCACCCAGCACCCAGGTTCTGTGGGAGGCTTCATCCTTTGCTCCCCCACAGGTTGAGGCCTGGCTGATAAGCTCAGCGAATCCAAGATTGACTGTGACACACTCAGAGTGTGTTTTCCTGGTCACCAAGGCCAAATCAAGACACAGGAACTTGTTCCTTTTCGTACCCCTGTCCTCCCGTCTCTCTTCCCCACTCTCTGAAAGGGATCTGAAAATCGATGAAAACTGTTTTATGTGGGCGGCACCTTTATCTGCCAGTTGCTGCTTTTATGGGAAACTTTACACGGAGCCGACTACAGAAAATTATCTTTTCAAACATTACCATTCAGTGTAATTTTCCAAGATCCGCAGTAATTGCTCTAGCATCTTCTCAAAGAAACCTTGAAATCCAGCGGCTGCTGGGTGATAAAAGCAAGAAGCTTGGGTAACCAGAAAAGGACTATTAATCCTGTTGGGGCTTATCCTTACTCATTCATCGTTTCGGGTGAGGGGGAGAAAGACTGCTTGGAAAAGCTTCTTGGGAAGACCCAGAGTCTTTTGGGGAGGCTGCGCGGATGTATGCGCCTGTGCGTGTGCGCACGCACACCCAGCAATGCAGTGGCCTGTATTTAACATTTCCAAACAGGTACCCAAGCACTTCATTCTGCGCGGAATCTTGCTGCCGCTGGCGCTCCTGTGTCATAGTACCACCCGCTCTCAGGGTGCGTTTTGCTGGCAGGGCTGAGTAACATTCCACTCCAGACAGAAAAGGCAAGAAATGGAAGACTGGTAAGGGAGCAGCTGGCAGGGGAAGGCGCTGGGCCAAAGCTCAGAATAGCTGGTCCTGACGCCAAAGGGTGAAAAGGGCAGAGGAAACGGGTAGGCTGGAGCCCGTGGGAGGGGCGGCCTGGACTGGGAGGGGAAGCAAGGGTGGTGTGCGGCTGTGGCCTGGAGATCACTAGTCCATGGGAAGTTTTCAAAGTAGAGATTCAGGCGTGGGTGGGAGGCCTGGGAGGGTGGAGGAAGGGTCCGGACTTTGCCTCCGGCCAAGGAGGGACCGGACACAGGGCTCCCTCCGGATGGCCATTGTGCAGGGAGCCGGCATAGACAGCTCTGGTAGAAGGGTGGAATGGGGGCAGTGAGCCAGACAGGGGCAGGGCTGAGCTGGACTTGGATCCTCCTGAAAATGGAGGAAGAGGCTGTCCGGGGTCGGGGCTGGGCAGTGGGGACACAGCATCGAGAGCTTCCTCCCATTCAGTGAGGACAGTGCCGCTGAGCCACCTCCCTGCTTGGTATACGAGGGGTGGCCAATAAGTGTCTGTGGCTTCGCTGGCTGAGTTCCAAAGAGTTTGTTCCAGGGCAGACAGCAGCTTCCCAGGCCACTTCACCAAAACCATTGCCAAGTATTTTTTTAAGCACCTCCTGGGCATCGTATTCTGGACCAGACTCTTCAGGAAAGAAGCAACAAGTGAAATGCAATAAGCAAATGTGGCAAATATAAAATGAGAGCCTTTGCAGCCCCTGATTGCCAGCTAGAATCTGATTGCCAGCTAGAATCCCAGAATCTCGGGAATTCAAGGAGATTTTTCAAAGATCACTTGACTGGTCCATCACCAGGCTTGGGTTCCACTCTCCCACTCTTGCCAGCATTTGACTGAATATGGAAGGTGACGGGGAGCTGACTGCTTACCAAGACCCCTTCTTTCATCCTGGGCAGCGCTGAATATTAGAAGGATGGTGGGGAGAAGACTGAGCATCCACTGGGAGTCAGAGGTGGCTCCAGAATCAGCTCCACTTAGAGCCTCGGGTCCCCATCCTCATCTCCGGAGGGGTGAGCACAGCCCCTGCCCAGTCTGCCTCAGAGAGCTGTGGTCACAGCACCTTACACTTGGGCGCTGCTTGCAAAGTGCCTGACTTGCCCACCTCTCTCGCTGACCTGCAGTGGGGAGCAGTGAAGTTAATGCTTCTTTACCGTGGCTCCGTTTCCTCAAACATGTCTGATGTCATCTGCAGATCCTGCAAGGAAGCTGTTGTTAGGACATTTTTTTTTTAATTTTAATTTTTTTATTGAAGTATAATTGACCTATAATATTATGTTAGTTTCAGGTATATGACATAGTGATTCAGTTTATACACTATGAAATGATCGTCACAATTAGTCTAGCTACCATCTGTCTCCATACAAAGTTATTACAGTGTTATTGACACTATTCCCTATGCTGTACATTACACTCCTGTGACCTATATATTTTATAACTAGAAGTTTATGCCTCTTAACCTCCCTCACCTAGTTCACTCATCCCCCAACACCCACCCATTTG
Source organism: Camelus dromedarius (assembly GCF_036321535.1). Taxonomy (NCBI): domain Eukaryota; kingdom Metazoa; phylum Chordata; class Mammalia; order Artiodactyla; family Camelidae; genus Camelus; species Camelus dromedarius. The sequence continues at coordinate 7,572,876 of NC_087463.1, read as the reverse complement.
CTCTCTGTAATCTGTTTCTGTTTTGTTTGTTCATTTGTTTTGCTTTTTAGATTCCACATATAAGTGAAATCATATGGTATTTCTCTCTCTCTGTCTGACTTACTTCACTTAGCATAATATGCTTTAGGTTCATCCATGTTGTCACAAATGGCAAGATTTCCTTTTTCATGGCTGAGTGATATTCCACTGTATATATACACCACATCTTTATCCATTCATCTATTAATGGACACTTAGATTGCTTCCGTATCTTGGCTATTGTAAACAATGCCACAATGAGAATTGGGGTGCATGCATCTTTCTGAATTAGCATTTTTCTTTTTCTTCAGATAAATACTTAAATGTGGAGTTGTGGGATCATACGGTAGTTCTATTTTTAATTTTTTGAGGAACCGCTGTCCTGTTTTCCATAGTGGCTGCACCAATTTACTTTCCTACCAACAATGCATGAGGGTTCCCTTTCTCCACACTCTCGCCAACACGAGGATATTTCCTGTCTTTTTGATGATAACCACTCTGACGGGTGTGAGGTGCTATCTCACTGTGGTTTTAATTTGCATTTTCCTGATGATTAGTGATGTGGAGGATCTTTTCATGTGCTTGTTGGCCATCTGTATGTCCTCTTTGGAAAACTGTCTCTTCAGGTCCTCTGCCCATTTTTAAATTGGAGTTTTTTTGATACTGAATTATAAGGACTTTTTTTTTTTTTTTTTAACTTTATAGGTGTGTAAACCCAGGCTCAGAAAGGTTAAGTGATAAGTCCAAGGACATACATCCAGCCTGTGATGGTGCCGCAGAGACAAAAGTTCTCCTGGCACTGCAGCCCCACGTGCTTCCCACCCAATGCTTTGCTTCTCCCAAGGGAGACCAAGCAACAATACCAACCAGAGGGTTTACAGTGCCACTGCTTTAAACTTGTCCCCCCAATGACAATTGGGGGAAATACCACAAGTGCCAGGCATTCGACCTAGCCATGGCCTCACCAGTTCACCCCAGCAGCACTCCAAATACAGTGGGCCGTGCAGACTGTGACTCCGAAAGCATCACTAATGAGGCTCCCAGAAAGCAAGAAATGCCCTGAAAGTTACCCATTTTGTCTTTTAAAAGCAATGCAAGTTCTTCTATTTTATCCAGAATCATCTCTCTCTTTTCTTTAACATCAAAGAATGCATTTGCCCCAAACAGTTGAGTAGAACTGAGCATCAGGAAGATGTGCCACGTGGGATGCTGTGTGTTGGCGCAGCTCAGCCACATACCCGGGTTACAAGCCACAGACATACTCTCCTTGTCCTGAGGACAACGCCCAGGCAGCGGGCATTTTCACGTCCATTTTCCAGATGAAGCACTGAGGCTCAGAGTGGTTGAGCAGTGGGGTCCTAGATCAGCTAGAACATGGCAGCAGCAGGACTCCAATGCAGAACGCTTTCCACTGGGCGTGCCCCGGGAGACAGTGTCCCCCAGTGCGGTGGATCAAGTGATGTAGATTGAATAGGGCCTGTGGAGCTGGAGAGGAACCACCAGGGGCGGGAAGGCTCTTTGGAGGAGCTGGGGGCACTGGCAGACAGAGCACACAAGAAAGGGACTGCATGAGTAATGCCTCAGGTAGGAAGGAGATTGCCCCGTGGGGACCACGGGGTGGGGCAGACAGCAGGGAGGAGTGAGGGAGAGGAGCTGAAGAGGCTGTGGGCCCCTAATCAGTGGGAGGGGGCAGGTGAGCCTGATCTGGGTCACCCTTTTTCTCCCCAGGGATGCAGTACTCCCTATGGACCATCCAAGGCCCACCCTGTGATAATGCAGCACTGCCCAGGCTCCCAGAGGTGCTGGGGTCCCCTCTTGCCTCCTTTCCCTTCTAGAGCCTCTGCTTTCTCCTGTACCCCTATCTCCAATATGCTGCTTCATTGGTCCCCTTAGTAATGCTCAGGACGGGAGAAGGCCTTTCTTGCATTCAGTAGCTGGGGTGTGGCACCTCCATAGGACTGGTCCTCCCCTGATGACATCTCCCACCCCCCAGGCTGGAATGGAATTCACACTTCCACAGCATCCTTGGGAAGGAGGCAGGCCAAGGGTCCTTGTGTCCTTTTGGCAGGTGAGAAACTGAGGGCCTAAAAAGTTGAAGAGTCTGGCTTACTATTTGAGAGAACTGAAGGACAAATGTATGATTCCACTTACATGAGATATCGAGAGCTCATAGAGGCAGAAAGGTTGATGAGAAGTTAGCAGGGGTCGGCGGGGTGGGAGGGGAGGGGAGGGGGTGGCAGTGGGAAGTCACTGCTTAATAGGTACAGAGCTGTCGTGCGGGTTGATGAAAAAATTTTCAAAATAGTGAACTAGTGATGATGGTGGCACAACACTGCGAATATAATTAATGCCACTGAATTGTGCGCTCACATGGTCAAAATACCAACTTTCATTTTATATATAGATTTCACCACAATTAAAAATTTATTCTCGTATAAAGAGGCAATTAAAGACTATCAGTCCACAAAGGCGGGGAAGATGTAGTCTGCAGGTGCGCCTTAGGCCCGGCTTTGAATCCAGGCCCCGCCAGGTGCCAGCTTTGTGTCCTTGGGCAAGCCAGCTCTTTTCACCTGAGTTTCCTCACCTGTAACGTGAGGTGATGGGTGATTAGACGGAATGGCACATGTGCGCCTGGCACAGAGTGACACAGCCTCGGAAGAGTCGCCGTCACGGTTATAATGACTGTGTCCATCATTGTTATGACGCAGCTCGAGTTCACGGAGGCAGGGAGGGGCTGTGCGCCGGCCGGCATCCGGGGCTCCGTTTTGAGGTTAATCTTGAGGGTAGTGGGAGGAGTGTGTAAGTGGGGACAGGGCTGGGGTGGGGGGCTTGGAAAGCCTGTTGTGCAACAGAGGTAGAGCGGCAGGCTTTGTCTCCTAAGGTGTCCTGGCAGGTTGAGGCAAGGCTGGAGCACGTCCTGATGAGGCTGTGGTGTGGGGTGTGACTCCTGAAGGGCCAGGTCCCCACTCTGCCCTGCTTTGCTCCCTGAATATGCACAAGGTCACAGAAAATGGGCAACTCCATCCCTGGACACACATCGTCTTCCCTAAAGGACAGCCTAATTGGGAGTGATAGCCCCCAGTACAGAAGTGACTGGAATCATCAGTAACTTTTTGCCCTGGCCAGAGCTGTTCAGAGTCCGGGCCCAACAGGATACTCTTGTCCTCTGAATTGCCATGTGACCCTGCATGAGAACCTTCCCCTGGCAGGTCTGCAAATGTCCTCCTCTATGAAATGAAGGGTTGGTGAGTGTCCCTTCCACCGGGGACACTGGGATTTTGTGACCTTACTTGTTTGTAAGAAAATCTTCAAATAGACAGGGTGAAGCCATCAGCAACAGGGCTTAGAGAATTGTTTGGTTTCAGATTTACTGAGAAGCAGTTCAGCTGCGCTCCCTTTACCAGCTGGGTGACCTTGGTGACCAGTTACCTGACCTTTCTGTGCCTCAGTTTCTTCACCTATAAAATAAGGACAATAACGATCCCAATTTAGAATGGGGACAGGGGGTCGTGGTGAGGATTAAATGAGTTAATGTGTGCAAAGTCATTTGACCAGTTCCTAGCATACAGCAGGTGCTTAATAAATGTCTGGAGTCCCTTCCATGTGCAGAGCACTCTGCTGAGCTTCCTGAAAGATCCAGAGAAGGCCAAGGCCCATTCTCTGCATTCAAGAGGAATATTATCTTTTGCCTAGTGATACAAAACAGCCCCTCGTGCAAGAACAGGCAATCAGAAAGTGCATCACCCAAGGACATGGGTGTAAGTGCTTGATGGGTCCTGGGTGGGTCAGGAAAGGAGGGGGAGGAGGAGGAAGAGGAGGGAGAGGAGGAGGAAGCGGAGGGGGAGAGCACTTGGCCTGGACCATACGTAAGTAGGCAGAGGGAAAAGGAAGTTCTAGCTGGTGAGCGTGTGTGTCTTTGTGCGTGTGCGCGTGTGTTTGCCTAAAGAACACAGAGACCTCCCCCAGAATGGGAGGTGTGGGCCTTCCGCTCCCCTAGGCAGCCCCTCGCTTTGCAGTCCTGTCACCCGTGGCAGTGAGTGGGAACGTGCCCGCCTTGAGCACAGGAGCAAGCCCTTGTGCGCAACCCAGGGTGTGATTAATTTAATTATTTCAAAAGCCCCTTTGGTATTTCACGAGGGTCGTGCCCCTGGCTGTGGGCTTGAATACCACTGCAGCAGGTTTCAATAAAATCAATTAATTTAATTTGATTTGGTTTTATGTACTTGGAGCCGGTGCCTCTTGAACTCAGTATGAAAATTACTGCAGAATAAAAATGCATATTAGTACTCAAGCTCCGTGTCCTTGGGCTCTCTTCAGGGAGCCTGCAGTGCTGATCACAGGCGCAAATGCCCCCAGCCTGGCAGGAGCCCCTGCCCCTGCCCCGCTGGTCACCCCTCCAGCTTCGGACGGGGGCTGGGTGGGCTGGCTGTCCTGCTCACTCACTTCGGAAAGACATTTTCTTACCTGGTAGTAAAGTGAATGCCTTTCCATTTTCTTTCATGAAAGGAACTCAGAGACGTTTTGATTGGCCTCAGTCATCAGCTTACTGGGGTCTTTTGTTGTGGTTGCTGGGAACCGAATTAATTGGAGGCAGTCTGCTACAGTGGGTTGAACCTCGACGCTGCCCCCAAAGAGACACGTGAACTTGGGCAAGTCCCTTTCCTTCTCTGGGCTTTTGTTTCCGGGTCTATAAGTGAGAGGGCTGGATGCCTGCTTGCAAGGTTCCTTCCAGCTCAGAGTCACATTCCCTGGGACAGCTGGTCTTCCTGCCTCAGGGAGCTGGCCAGGGTGCAGCCCCGCCGCATTCCTGCTCCTCTAAAGAGGGCTCGGAGCCAGCTCATGGACTGGTTGACAGGACTGAGCCCTGCACCTTCAAGGAGGAGCAGCTTCTCCCCCACATTCCTACAGGTCAGAGCAAGTATTGCTTTCAAGAAGGGTGGAGGGGTGCAACCAAGGGGGCCTAGAAAGCATCCTTGTTATTCTCCAGATGAGGGAACCAGTTCCAGGGTCACACAGCCATAGCCGAGGGTGGCAACGACATTCTGCCACGTTCACAGCCATTGAAAGGGGTGGAGATATTGCTCAGGTCTCATTTTCCAACTGTCCTTCTAGTTCTTTCTCCTGTCAGGATGGGAGAGAGACGACCAAGCTGTCTTTGGGTCCTCCCCCGTCAAGCAGATGCTGACCTCCGTCATTCTGGAGAAACTGCGTCCCCTCTCAAGCCCCGTGGTTGCTCCCTTGATCCTGGTGGGAAAGGGCTGCCCCTCCATCCCTGTTTCAAAGCATCCCCACCATTGCCTGGAATTCCATCCTTAGCAGTTTATTCGTTCTCATGGATGCTAAGGGCACACCTCCTCCCAAAGCCCTTCCTCCTGACTTTGGATTTGGCACTGAGCTTTGATCCCCTTGAGTTAGTGGTATTTTTTTTTTCACCTAAGTCTTATCTCTCCAGAGCTCCCACATAGCAGACACTGAGGCAGTTCCTTCCATCCCCCTACCCCATGCCTCCCATTGACTGAGAGGTACCTATTATGTGCTAAGAACTGCCCCAGACGCTCTCCTTACATTACCTTGTTTATTTCCTGCACTGGCTCTGCAAAGTGTGCGTTACTGTCAGTTTTACTGTTGGGGGACTGCGGTTCAGAAAGTACAGATAACTTGCTCAAGATCGCATCGCTGCTAAGTGACAGGGCTGGGATTCAAACCCACATCTCACTCACAAAACTCTTGAACTCACAACACCCATGAGGTGGGTACTATTATTACCTCCACTTTACAAATGCAACAACTGATGCAGAGAGAAATGACTCGCCTGAGGCCGCCCAGAGAATAAGTGAGCTGGGCTTCAGCCTAGTTCTGATTATGAGGCTCAGCCCCTGGCCTCCCTGTTGTAACAAGATCTCAAAGTGAATTGGGGTCTTCTGCCTTCGACACTTCCTGGCTCCAAGTTTCAGGGAGAAGGTGCTGCTGGAGGGAGGGCTAGGGCTGGTGGGAGTGGTGTCTGAGCTTCAGAGACTCCTGCAGCTGGCACTGCCCTCCACCCAGCTGATAGCTGCAGCCCGGCTGGCTGGCTGCCTGGCCCACGTTGGGCCCTGGCACCAAGCCTGGCAAGGGGGTGGGCGGGCAGTGAGGCGATGGGGCAACAGGGGCGGGGGTCCGGCTCTGCGTTCTCCCCTCACGGCCCCTCCCCACCCCCATCCCCTCTCTCGGGTCAGTGCAGTTCCCGCCGGGGCAGGCGCCGGCCTCTCCAGCGTTAACCACGGCAAGGGAGGCGCTGCGGCCTTCAGGGGAGGAGGGCGGGTGATGAGGTCGGGCTGGGGCAGGGTGAGAATGCGGAGGAGAGGCCGGGAGAAATAGGATGGGGCCGCGAAGAGGGGCGCGGAGAAGGCGAGGTAGAGGCCGGGAGGGGGGCCGGGGAGGGGAAGGGAGAGGTCGAGGGCGCCAGGATGCCCCAGAGAAGGGCGAGGACTCCCACGAAGCAGAGGGTGCGGGAATTGCAGAGGGGAGCGGGGTGGGGCGTCCAGGAGGGCGGGGACGCCCGCGAGGGGCGGGGACCAGGGCAGGACCTGGGAGGGGGCTCTGGAAGGGGGCCGTGGGGTGGCGGGGGCGGAAGGGCGCTGGAGGAGGAAAGGGGCTGCGGGCGGTGGGGCGGGCTCTGAGTGCGGAGAGCTTGTGGCCGGGGCGGAGCGGCGGTGGTTGCATCACGTTCTTGATTCTGTTTTCTCAGGGATCAGGCCAGAGGGGCTGGCGGGGAGGGAAAGGTGGGCGAACCAGTCTGTACCGGCCGGGCAACTCGAGGGGCGTGGGCCGGGCTAACTGGGGTGCTGCCCAACACCCTCTACCCTCCCCACACTCGGGAATTTTTCTGTGAATCCGCTCCCCCCACCCCCGCCCCACCCTTTCTCCTGACTTGCCCTCCCTGCCCTCCCCTCTCTGTGTTGGCTCCTCTGGGGAATCGGTTATCCAAAGGGAGGCACCAAGCGCTTGCCCTCAGCTCTCCCACCCCCACCCCTCCTCGAGAATTCAGAGCCTGTGCGTGCTCTCTTTTGCCCTGCACCCGCGCTCCCACTCCCCTCCCGTTCCCCTCCCCCCAACCCCCTTAGGGCCCCTTCAGGGTCCCCCTTATTTTCTGGTCCCAGGGGCCCAGTGACCACAGGCTGCCAGGCCCCTGCTGGCATGGAGGGAAGACCCGAGCAACCTTAGGGGAATAAGAAGAACCTCCCCTGACTCTAATGTCTGCATTTTGCCAGAGATTCCTGCAATGGAACAGTGACACCCCACAAACACACATACCCTAGTTACTTTCAAATGGTAACACCCCAAAGGCAAGACACCAGAGTGGGGAGAGGGGTTATTTGGGGGCACTAGAAGCCTTCCAGGGATCCTTCAGATCCCATCATGAAGGCCACCACAGCCCCCCTTAGCCCCTCCACTGCCCTGCCCCTATGTGTCCCTGTGGTCAGTTCAACTTCCAGTTCATCCCCAAGGCTGCTAGTTCTTATATTTCCAGGGAGCAACCAGGAACCAAGCCCTGTGGCTAAGGAGAGCTTCAGGGTTGCTGAGCTGGTGTGTTTTGCAAGCTGGGAGCTCTTTGACCGAGATCGCCACTATCCGTACATCAGGCGTGTTGTCTAACAGAGTAAATAACCAGGATTTTTAACAGAGCTGGACCACAGGCATTCTTAGCCCAGTCCTGGGTTTTTATCGACTGAGGCCCTTGAGACCCCGAGAGGGAAGTGACCTGTCATACAGCTTGTTAGTGGTAGAGCTGGAAGTCCAACCCACCTCCTAGCCCCAGCCCAGTGTGTATTTGTTTTAGGGTACCTCTGGGCTGGGGACCTAACTTAGCACCTGCATGGCACAGAATAGATGCTCAGTAAATACTGGTGAGATGAATGAGTGAGCTCTCAGTGAGGAAGCTGGAGAAACACATTTTGGAGAGAAGTTAGAAGACCCCCAGATTCCCCCAGGCTTGGGACCCCAGCTGCTTCTCCCAGAGTGTGCTAGTGACCTGTCTCTCCGGGGTAGTTGGCTAGTGGTGACCACTATTAGGAGCCTGGCATCAGGTCGGGTCACTTCAAGCCCAGTCATTGTGCCCGAGGAGACTGCGCGTCTGGAGGTGGGTCTAAGCATGAACCAAATCGGCAACTCCAGATCAGAGTGATTAACGTTGTGACTCTTTTCCATTCACTGTCCTCAGCCGATATCTGAACAGGTTGCAAAAGACCGAGGCATGTCTGTTCCTGCAGGGGCTCCTGTTACCCTGGGTCCCCGCCAGGCATTGTGTTAGGAGACCATGGCCCACAAATCCAGAACCTTGGGACTGGAGGCCCCCATTCCCAGCTCTGGGCTGCCTAGGGCTTTGTGGGACCTGTGCTTCTCTGGGGTCCTGCCTGCTGGGCGTTGGCTGTGAGTCCTGCCCTGGCACATGGGGCCGGGAAGAGCAAAAGTTGGAGAAATACAAGTCTACTATTATCAGTTTCAATAAAGTATTTGGAGAAGAAATGGGATGAAATGAATGATTAATATTTTTGGTTGTAGTACAAGATCATGAACTCGGACCTTACTGATTTGGAATTTAGGAGAGTTGAGCTTATCTGTGATGAAATTCACCTTTGCACTGTCTGTGAACACAGAGCTCAGTGAAAAAATTAACAGTTCACACATGATTTAGAGTAGGAAGGATGGTGTATCCGTGTTACTTTCTTGAGATGACAAATTTGGACCAGGAGCAAGCAGGTCAGCTCCATTCACCTTGGTAAGTATTTTATTTACAAACATTTCTCAGGCACCTTCTACATGGCAGGCCCTGTGCTAAGTGTTCTAAAAGCGTTAATTATTTTTTGAATCCTTTGAAGAACCCCAGGAGGTAGGAATTATTATTATTCCCATTTTACAGACAAGGAAACTGAGCCTGGTAATTGGGAGACCATCAGGATCTACACCTGGGCAGTCTGGCTCTAGGGTTTGTGCCCTTAACCACCACATATGCAGGTATTTTATGACAAAGGGGATAGAATGGGGGGAACAAAATAGGCCATGACCCCTACCCCCTCCACATGCTTCTGATCTATTTGGAAGAGGTAAACACAGGGCTGGTATATAATAGGTGCTCAATAAGTGCATTAATTAGTGAAGCAGTGGTAAGGACACGGACTGAGCTCCTTGAGGACAAAAGTGACCTTGAATCTCTCTTGTACCCCCTACCCCCATTCCAGTGCTTGTGCATAACTGGCAGGGAATAACCAATCAGATGCAGGGGACTGGCCCGTGAGAGGGATGTGCCCAAGGCTGCAGGGGTTCCAGGTGGTGTGGACCCGGTGGGGTGACACTCTTCCCCTTGGCCTCTCCTCGCCATCCTCTGCCTTTGGAGTCTACCCTCTCCTGATCCCACCGAGGCAGGGCAAGGGACGTGGGGACACTCACTGCACACCCCTCCATGCCGCCAAGTCGATAATGACAACCGAGCAGCTTGCAGGAGAGGCCCAGGAGCCACGAGAAGGCAGGCCCACCAACAGCCATTTGGAATTCTGCAGCTCTGGTCCCAGAGGGCTCCCTGCAGAGTCACAGATGGGAGGCCTGAAAAGAACCTTCAAGTTCATCGCCCTGCTCCACCTCTCAAGACCCTCATTTTAGAAATGAGAACAGAGAGGACCTGGAGGGAAGAAGTCCTTGCCTAAGGACACAGAGCCCTGTGCGGCAGAGCCAGGGCTGGAAGGAGGAAGCCTGCCTCCGGGTTCAGACCCTGCCCCAAGTGTATGGGCCCGTGGCTTTTGGGAAGCACCGTTCAGACCCACGGTCATCCTGTGGCCTGTTAGGGCCAGAGTTACGAGAAAGCTTGCTGGGACTTGTCTGCCAAACACAGCCCTCCCCAAAGGCAAACCTTCCATGGTTTCTGATGGGTGCCCTTGGCAGCAACTAAAACAAATCCACCAAAGCAAAGAGAAGGGGAAGGCGGGCCAGCGTGGGGAGCTGGTGTTTGCCCCTGGAGGGAGCCTGGGCACACCGAACTTGTCAGCCTGTCAGGTCTGATACCATCTTCTTCCTGCTTGGCACAGGTTTATCTAGCCTGTGTGTTCCTCCTTGGCAAAGTCCGTGAAGGGAGAGGATGGGGGTCTGTCCCCAGGGCACTGGAGAAGCTCATCAGGGGCCTGCTCCCTACCTCCCCTCCGGCTCTAGCCCCCTCTCTCCACCCCAGTGACTTCTGTCTGCTGACACTGAGTGGGGTTAGGATTTCTCCTGCAGGATGGAGCCCACACCCTTGGGATCTTGCCATGGGTCTGATTTGGTTTGGGGTCTGCAGAGGGGGCTTTGAGCTGGGAGTTGATGTGTCTGTTTAGGTAGCACTTGATATGTGTCCAGGGCTGTTCTCATTTTACAAATATGAACTCAGGCGATCCACCCAGCCACCTTTACAGATGAGGAAACAGAGGCAGAGAGAGGCTCAAGAACTTGCCAAAGGTCACAGAGGGAGTGATGGCAGGGCCAGGATGCAGTCTGGCTCCAGAATTCACGCTCTCAGCCAGGATTTCAGGCTGCTTTTCTGCTGGGACCACCGGATTCTTGCCATTTTGACAAATGAACTTCAACCAGTCCGGCTCTCAATTTCCTCATCTATAAAATGGGTATAATGATATTAACCCTATATTACCTCCTCAAATAGTAACTGTGAGAAATGTGCAGGGCTCTACAGACAGGAGGGCAGGTCCTCATGTGACCACGTCTCAGCTGAAGCTGACTCATCCTTACTTGTTCATGCTTACTTGTCCCCTGAAGGTCAGTGGGCTTGTGGGGTCAATGATTTCCCAAGGAGAAGGCTGGACCACCTTTGCCCATAGTGACCTTCCCTTGTTGAATCCCAAACCAAACATAGTATCTATATGTTACTGATAAATTTCTATTATTATGGTATTTATATGATTCTTTTGCTGTGAATGCCTTTGTTTTTTGAAAAGCTCTTCTCAGTGATTACCCCCAGTTTATTATCTCAGGCAAGATGAGGGAGGCAACTGAGGCCCCCCAGGCTCTGCTTGCTCAGATTCGGTGGCTTCTTTGCCCCCTCCCACCTCTTGGAATCCCAGGATGCCGATTCCTGACCACGAATTAACTTTTAGGTAAAATTCTGGCCTGTGTTCAGAAGATGCCTTATTCTACCCTGACACTTGAGGCTGGGGAAACCCTCTGAGTGACAGGTAGGGGCAGTGGCTGCCAAACTTCAGCTGGAGAGGCCCCTGAAGGGCCCATCTCCCCTTCCCCATCCTTGCTCTCTCCTCTCCAATATCCAGCCACACTCCTGCACCCGGAAACAGGAATTTTCTAGCGGGTACTTAAACTTCGCGTTAGAATTTTACATTCCCGGCTGCTTCTAAGAATCTTAATTTTTCCTAGTCACAGCAAGGGAAGGGGAAAAGGTATGATGGTGGAAACAGGCTTAACGTGAGCTCAGAAACTGTTTTAAGGCTTCTGATTCAGTGTTTGGACAGTGCATGGTGTTCTTAAGAATGCATACAGAATTAACTTTGACCAACTCTAACCGCTTAAATCTGGGGGTGCATCAGCCCATGGAAAATAAGAAGTGTTTAAATCATTACAAGGAGACAGTGAGAAAATAAAATGATAACCCCTTTTGCACTCAGTACTTTTCAAGTACTTTCTTTTACAGGTAAGATTTCACTTGATTTTCATGAAGCTCCTACAAGGCAGGATTTGCCCATTTTACAGACTGGAAAACTGATGCCTGGAGAGGGAAGCAGCAAGTCCTAGAGAACAAGAAAGCAGAATCCTGTAGGGCTGGAATATTTCCTCCTACTCTTGACTGCTGGGCATCTTGGTACCAAGTCTAGGGCCACGCTGGATTAAGCACACAGGTCTGGCCAGTGTTCATCTCAAGCCTGGCTCCATCTTTGCTCTTACTTGCCCCATGTCTTATTTTTCTTTCTTACTTTTTATGTGTGTTGACCTTGCATTGTAGGCATATTTGTAAGCTGGCTCAAATCCTTCGGAACAAGAAGGATTGTAAATGCCCGCATTCCTGCACAGATGTCATTGTTAATCATTTCATAAAGTCTCCCATGGAGGAGATATTTGTCGATTGGCCAATAGCTTCTTTTGTAACCTTGGACGCACCCTATTTCCTTAGGGGTAAAGTGAGGGCGTGGGTTTCTAGGCGCCCTGAGGAGCCTTGGCGCCCTCACAGCCTGAGTGTGAATCTATTTCCAACCTTGTTAGAGTCACGCAGCTCAGTGTGAGATAAAGAAAGATCAAAGAATCTGGCTTTTCTAGTATAGCCGTGTTTGCGGTGACAATGGTTCTTAACCTGGGCAGGGGAGCAAAACCTGAAACTTAGGAGCACCCCGCCTGCCCCCACGGAGATGACCACACTGTACAAACGCTACAGTATCAGGAAGGAACATTTAACATTTCCAAGAAATGAAACCCATGTAACATAGCAAGGAATATTAGAGGTACAGAGAAACCTCACTTATTTGCTTTCCTCCTCTGTCTGAGACACAGCCAAGAATCTGAAAGGAAAATGAGACGACTTCGAACCACCAGAAGACGTCACAGAATACGTGCTCTAACACTCATTCCCTGAGGCCCGTGTCACTCAGAGGCTTATTTGCTCTTGTTTTGTGCACAATTCTAACATATACATGGGACCACATAGAGCAAATGAGAGTCCTGGGTAGAGTTTTGTATCAGCTTTTTCCAGGAGGCAGCACTGGTTGATGACTGGCACTGCCCCGGAGGGTTTCTCTGGCTTCTGTTCTGCAAACCTTTTCTGATTGTTTAAGCAATTCCCGTGAAGAGACTAGAACCTGAACCTTTAGCAGTGACAGCGTGGCCTGCTTAATCTGAGTACACAGATGCCAGCCAGAGGCACCTGCAGGTAAGGCTTGAGATGAATTGGAAGCGCAGGGATGGGGGGATGGGGCAAGTGCATCATGGGAAAATGCTCACAGGAAAATGGCTAGTGAGGAAACCAGGGTGAAAATCTACCTTTATAATAGCATCCTCAGCCCGTGAAGCTTTCCTCAATGCCTGCATGTTACTTTCAAGATCAAGAACACAAAGTTTTATTCTCTGAAATGAAGGAAAATGCCAGGTGCAAGAGGACTGTAGAGGCAGGAGAGTGAGACCTCTGAGAACAGGACAGGGTGGATTCTAGAGACCTCCATGGAAGAAAAGCCAGCTTCTGGGCATGGGCTCTAGCCCCAGCCTCCTGGGGGCCGCTCTCCCAGGTCAAGCTCAGCTCCCGTCCTGCCACAGATTTCAGCCCCCAGGACTCTGAGTGCGGAGCGCCACCCCATCCAGAGGAGAGTGTCCGCCTTGCCTGGGTATCCCCCAGGCTCACTGGGTCATTTATGAGGGGGTCTTCTCCCCCTCACCAGGGCCTGGGATCCAGCCCAGACTGTTTCCTCCTGGCTGTTCAGATGGACTCCTAAGGCCTGGTCATCCCTGCCCTGACCCCTGATAGCTTACTTGGAATGCTGGCTGTGGCTCTGCCCTGAAGGCCTCTCTGACTCTGTGTCCAGCTTTGGCCTCTGGACTTGACAAGACGGGCACAGTTCTCCCTTCAGGTTTTCCCAGCCATGACCCTGAGCCGCAGCTGTGACCCTGTCCACTCCCACCCTCCTAGCTCCATCCTAGGGGCTGGCTCTTCGTTCTGCTGCCTGCATTTCATGCCTCCCAGGCCCTAGGGCTTCCAGAATTAAGGTCAAAACCCGAGAGAGAAGAGGAGCTAAAAGGGTTGATTTTAATCGAAGGAGCATGCTCCCGCCTTCACCTGAGCCTCAAAAGAACATCTCATGAGGCATTCAGTGTTGGCCTCAAAGACTGTAGCCAAATTCCAAAAAGGCATGGGCCACACATCTGCTGTATCCTGGAGCGACTGACTCTGGGGGGATCGTTTCACTTAACTGTCGCCAGTGGCCAGTGGCCCTTTTTGGTGGCGCTTTTGAAATTGCAGCTCTAGATTTGGGTCATTCATCCATAGCTTGGTACTGCCTGAGAGCCCATGCTACCATCCGTGTTCCCTCCCACCTTCCCTTCTTGCTTTCCCTCCCTCCCTCCTTCCTTTCCTTCCTTTTGACCATGGCAGTGAGCCCCTGGACCTTTTCCATGCCCTACCCATAGTGGGCGCCAACAAGAAAGCCAGCCCTTGTTCCTCTGTGCCCTGCATTACCCAGCAAGAGACAGAGCAGCAGAAAGAGCAAGGGTGCAGTCTAGCCCCCCCCCCCCACTAGCTGACCTCAGGCAGGTTATCTAAACCTCCTTGGACCTCAATACTACTATCTATAAAATGGACCCACTGATACTCACCTTGGAGGCTTATTCTAAGGATGGAATTAAGAAAATGACTATAAAACCTTTTGTACATTGACTCAGATGCTCACTAAATGGGAGGTATAGCTACTACTATTATTACTATTTTTTTTTAAAAGAACAGATATAGACAATCAGCCTAGATAATTTCAAGTGTATTCACTACACTATCCCTTTAAAGGCAGAGAGAACAGTCAGGCCAAGCTCTTCCGGGTCCAGCCACTTGTGGAAGGCAGAGATGGGGATGGTTACTGACCACACGACACGACTGCTCTCAGAGGCTGTGTTGAGCCCCAGCTGCGGGACCCAGCCCGCCTGGCTCCCGGCACCTGCTGTTCCACTTACGGCTGTTTGCTTTGGGGCCAGTGACTTCATATCCCTGGGCCTCCATTTCCTCTTTTGTGAAATAGGAGGTACAGTGCTGCCCAAACCGCCAGGGCCGCTGAGAAGTAAACAAGACAATACTTGTAAAGCACTTAGCGCAGTGCCTGACACCCACTAAGTGCTCGAGAAGGGCTCGCTGTGATGACTGTCAAGTAGGTCCCCTCTTACGCAAGAGATGGCTCTGGGAAAAGCTGTGAAACCGAATCCCGTTTTCCCACTGACTTCATCACTTCACAAAGGCTTTATCTTTGCCTCTGATCGTCCTTGGAGGGCAGTGATCTGAACGCCTCAGCACCAGGTCTGCCAGCTCCTCCCCGCTGCGCGGGCTCCCTGTCACGCAGGGGAAGAGCAGAAAACTGAAGTGGCACAAATAATGACTGCTTGCCGTAACTGTTTGCTAAATGTAGATCTGTTCTGGCTATCTGTCTATCAGTAATCCGTCTATCATCTATCAATTATCCGTCTATCTGTCATCTATGAGTCTTCTATCAGTCACCTATTTATCTATCATCTATTAATCATCCATCTACCATCTGTCAATCGTTTATTATCAGTTATCTATCTATCACCTATTAATCTTCTATCAATCATCTATTATCTGTTAATCATCAATCTATCATCTGTTAATCGTCTATCAATTATCTGTCGTATATTAATCTCCTATCAGTCATCTATCACCTATTAATCTTCAATCATCTATCATCTATTAATCTTCTATCAATCATCTGTCATTTATCAATCATCTGTCTGAAAAGGACCACCTCTAATTATTTCCTCTCTTTATACCATGCGTAAAAAATCTATACAACTCATACAACAAACAGTTTATATTTCTAGTTGACTTTAAACTTTCATTTTAATTTTATCTTTTGAACTTTGGAGGCAGGGGAGGTTAGGAACCTTTTTGAAAATCTGATGAACACCCTGGGCTGTCTCTCCAGAAAAAGGAGCATGCTCACATACTCATAGTGTTACATGTGGTCTAGCTGGAAGTTTAAGGATCCTCTGAAACCCACAGAGACACCCTGTTAAGGGCCTTGCTGAAGCCAGAGCCCAGCTGTCCTATGGAACAACCCCTGTCCCAGTAGCAGAGGATGTCTGGCTAGGCGTGTGCTCAAGAACCCCCCTACTTGAACTCCCTAGTCTGGCGCGCCAGGCCCCACCCACCGTCCCACTGTGTCTTTTGTCCTACTGCACCCACTGCTCTGGCCAGTCTGGCTGGCCTTTGTCCCTCCCCTGGGCTGTCACCTCACCTTTGTCCCACTGCTTCCCCACCCACTTATCTACATCTAACCTGCAGTTCAGGTATGTAATGACCTCCTCTGAGTGATCAGAAGAGGGTTTACGGAGGGTGTGGAGCTTGAGCAGAGGAGAGGCCCCGGTTTTAGAGGCAGAAAAACAATGAAAAGCACTGAAATGTGAGTTCCTGGAGCAGCTGAAGTCAGAGCTGGCAGGGAGATTGGGACAGAGAGGGAAGGATGTGCCAGGCTTGGTGTTTCTCCCCTCCCTGGTTGGAGGTTGAGAAAGTCAACAGCAGCCAAACACCCTGGCAGGTGAATAAGGAATCGCTGGGTTCCTGTCCCAGCTCAGCATTGACTGTACCTTCAGACAGGCCACAGGGCACTTCGGCAATCCAGCCTCAATTCCTTATCTTTAAAATGAGGGGTGAAAACAACAAAACAAAACAAAACAAAACAAAATAAAACAAAACAAAACAAAATAAAACAGAATGGAATAAAATAAAATAAAATAAAATAAAATAAAATAAAATAAAATAAAATAAAATAAAATAAAATAAAATAAAATAAAATAAAATAAAATAAAATAAAATAAAGTAAAATAAAATAAAATAAAATGTGAAAGGGCTGGTGTGGTGGTGAGACTGACACCCTTGAACATTGCAGGTGTCAGCCTAAATGCACAGCCTTTCTGGAAAATGCAGTTTCTCATTACACATTAGGAGCCATGAAAATGTTCATACCCTTTTCATCCTTTTTCTCAGAATCTAATCTAAGACAATAATCCAAAATACGGGGGAACTAGTCACAAGGATGTTCATCCTAACATTATCTAATACGGGAAAGCCCCCAGGGTCCAAGAGTAGGGAGGGGCTAAGTGTGTAACGGTGTGCCTGCGGGCTGGCCTTCTCTACAGCCGTTAAAAATGGCTGGTGTGGGGAACGTGCTTCGGGTGCAATCCTTCTCCCCCTCCCCGCCCCCAACACACACCTGAAGGACCTAGGTCAGTGACAGTGGCTTCTCACAGCACTGATTCTCAACCGGGGGCCACTCAGCCGCAAGGCCAAACCAACCAGTTACCAAGCACCACTGCTTCCACCACAGCAGCATGCACCCCCTGGGGTGTGTGAGAATGCAGACTTGGGGTTCAGGTTCTGACTCAGTGGGCCTGTGGTGAGGCCCAAGAATCTGCACTGCAACCATCTGTCCAGAGATACTTGCAGAGGCTCAGGAATCCATGTTCTGAGAAACATCACCACGCTCCCATGGCCACAGCCCGTGCCCTGGCGCCGCGCACACTCCAGGCTGTTGCGCTTTCCTCATCTTCAGTGAGATATAAAGTCTTTACCAAGGACTCTCCTCGTCCTAGAACTCACTGCTGTGTGAGCCTGCCAGCTCTGCCGCACAGAAAGCTGTTTAGGCTCTGTTTTGAGATGCCTAAAATGGCATGAACAGCCTCAGACAAGGGACCGCTCTGATATCTTACCCCTGTTGTAACAGTTCTTACCTTCTGTCTCACTCTGGTTTCTCCTACTCCATTCAAAGTCCAAAAATATTCTGAGCTACCTTAGGCAGTTTCCCAGGATTAAAAGTGACTTTTAGAGGTGGTCATTGTGACCTTGGTTCAAATCCCGGCTCTGAGCTGCCGTTCTGTAAAAGGGGATGGTAATGTATAGGCTTCGTAGGATTGTTGCTGAGGATTGAAGGAAATAATGCCTGCGAGGCTCTGGGCACAGTGCTTGCAGCTATTATAATTATGAGTATTTTCCTGTCCTTGGGGGTTAACAGGGAGTCATTTCTTTGATGTGGTCCTTGTAGGAGGCCAAGGCCCTTGTTTTGATCTCCATCTCATTCCCCTGTTCAGCCTACAAGCTTCCCCTTGACCTTAATGAAAACGCCAGCTTCAATGAGCGAAGGTCACTGTGCTGACCTTCCAGCCTGGCTGGCTTGTCTGGCTGGCTTGTCTGGCCCTCAGGAAGGGTTGTGGGCTGTCCCAGCCATTCTCAGCACCCCTGGCAATGGCACGCTGACCAGCACGAGACGAGAGGTGAGACCAGCCACTACCTGGGCTCCCTGGAGCAGTTAGGGCAGACACTTTTCTGGAGGGTGTTGGAGCCCCGTTCACTGCTTCATCCAACAGAGAAGGGGCTAGTACCCCTTCCCCATCCAGCAACTTGCCATCCAGCCCGTCCTCCTCACACAGTACAGCCACACGAGCGCCCGTACGTGCGCAGCCCTGCTTCACCATCCCCATTCCTGCCTCCGCCCTTCCCTATCCTGGTCGAACAGCAGCGAAGGGATAAGTGGGCAGCCAGGTTATGCCCAAGGGTACCAACAACCCGGTTGGGTAAGGGAGCTTCACACATTTGCAGGGACCCAGGAAGGAGAGGCCAGCTTTCATCCTGTTCACCAAAGGGAACTTGAGTCAAGGCCAGAGTTTGCAGCTGGCGCAGCTGGGACCTCAGCTCTGCAGGCTGCTTAGACCCAGGGTCCTGTCTTGCAAGGGTCATTTAATATGCTAAGGTAGTTGTTTGCCTAGGTTGAAGTTCTTAGTTTCTTTTTTTTTTCAGTCTTCTGAGTATAAATAACCCCTTAAAAAAAAAAAGAAAGTACTTCTAGAAGCATGGAGTTAAGTCCTGACCCCTTTGCAGGTAAGTCTAGGTGACCGTGCTGGGTTTGACTCCTTGACTGGGCAAGGAGTCCGGTGGCCGGGGTTTCACGCGGCAGCTTCAGCACTGTGCCCAGAGTGACCTTAGGCAAGTCACCTCCCCACCCTCAACCGTATTTCCTCACTCTCTGTGGGAGCTATAAATCCTGCTCTCCTGATCCCTAGGGGTGGGGATCAAATGAGGTGAGAGGCTGTAGGAGACGATGAAGAGGTGGTGTCCCTGAGGAAGAGACTAGGGACAGAGACTTGGCCTCACCCAGCTGATTCCATGGTTGATGGTTATCTGTTCATTGTCTTTCCTCTGCTGGAAAGTCAGCTCCATGAGGACGGAGACACATTGATGTGGTCACTTTAGAGCCAAAGCCTAAGTAGTGGGAACCGCAGAAAGGCGGTCAGTACTTAACTGTGAATGGAAGGGAGGGAGGGAGGGTGAGTTAGGAAGGAAGGAAGGAAAGAAGGCAGGCAGGCAGAGAGGAGGGAAGGGAGGAAGGGAGGAGGGAAGTTGCCTCTCTGGCTGGTGGTACTGCCCGCTTTCCCACCGCTGCCCCATTGGCCAGGTCCTGGCCAAGCCCTCTGCCCCTGGATGCCCAGCCTGCTCTGGGGGTGACAGGCCCAGTCACCCAGAACCCCAGCCGCTCTGCTGAAGTTCCTGGTGCCCTCCCCTCCTCCCTAGCGTGCCTGACTATGTCACTGATGCAACCTGGAAGAAGGGCGAGGCCCTGGCAGCCCTGGGGGCCCTCAGGCTGTGAGCTCACTCGCCCTGTCTATTGTGTGGCTTAGCCAGGGCCCCAGCCCTTCCCTGTGCCCAGCCAGGCAAGGTACTTTCCCCTCACTTCCCCAAAAAGAACAATTCCGGTACCCAGGCACCTGGGAGGCTCCCACCCAGGGTCAGGACAAGCTCCAGCTGGTCTCCCAGTACACTTGAGAGGTGGGAGGCGGGCTCAGAGGATCTGGCCCCACCCCCACAGGCCTCGCCTTTTTCTCCAGCATTCACTGGATGGGGCAGCCAAAGGCCAGCCGGTCACGGTCACGGGACTCCACTCCTCTCTCAACTCTGTGTGCTTGAAGAAGTGGGGGAGTCTGGGCAAGAAGTCTGGCAAACTGCCAGTTGGTTCTGGATGATGGGTCTGTCCCTCTAAGACACGGTGGCAGAAAAGTGTGTCGCACTGGCAACCAGCAGATGCGAATACATTTTGTCACCCTGGAAGCTTAGCTTAGATTCAGCTGTGGCTCCTTCTCTGTTCTTGACGCTTGATGAACGGCGATGAATTGTTATTTCCCACTGGCATTTTAATATACTTCAATAAAATCTGATCTAACGATCAAAATGATAGAGCCACATGATTACAAAGCCATGCGTGGAATAGTACACACAGTGGCCTTCAGGATGGTGAGGACTCGGGTGTCATCAGACAGGATGTGGGGGGCTGCAATGGGAGAGGCTGGGGGCCCCCCTTGAGCACCACCTTCATGATCCAGCCGGTGGAGTTTTCTCTCCGTTTTCCTCAAAATTTAATTAAATGTTTATTGAGCACCTAACACGTGCAAAGCGGGATGTCGTGAAGCCTGTGTTTAGTGCAGGGTGGACTGTTCCCCCCAGTGAGAGAGAGAGAGAGAGAGAGAGAGAGAGAGAGAGAGAGAGAGAGAGAGGAGGGGGCCCTGAGGGGAGACCAGGGCCCTGCACTGCTGTCAGGCTGGGGTCATTCCCTGACTAGTGTGGTGGGATTAAGGGTCACAAATTTTCTCTATTATGGAAGAATTGTATATGATTTTTTCTTTTTTTTTAATTTTAATTTTTTTGGGGGGAGGTAATTTGATTTATTTATTTATTTATTTAATGTTTTTAATGGAGGGACTGGGGATTGAACCCAGGACCTTGGGCATGCTAAGCACCCACTCTACCACTGAGCTATAGCCTCCCTGGTTTTTCATATATATCAGTATTCTCTTTAAAATTATCTATTCATATACATGCATTTTAAAAAGAATATTATTCTCATGAGAGTTTTTCATCGCTGATTTCAAAGATCTCCATTCTGCCACTCACTCACTTTTTAATCTAGGTCTCAGTTTCCTCATCTGCAAAGTGGGCCTCAGGGTGGTTGTGAAGGCCAAGCAGGATAATGGGTTGAGAAGCCACTGAAAACACCACATGTACAGACGTTGACCTCATTGGATGGAGGCCGGGCCCTCAGACTCAATACATCAAAGGAGCATGGCCATTGGGGCGGAAATCTCCAGAGAAGAGCAGCTCTGACTGGGCCTCATGCTGGTTCTCTCCAAGGTCCTAACTGCTTGCTCTGGACCCGCCTGTTGCCACGCACGCTGGCAGCCTGTGCAGTGGGGGTGGTGGGTGGTCAGAGCCACAGGAATACCTGTCTTCACCAGCTGATTGGCCTCAAAAATCAGCAGGGCCGACAACAGAGGTAAAATCTTCTCGAAGCCCTCTCAAGTGATGATGGCCAGGATTCTCTTGTTTGTTTATTGGCACCTGCACAATTTCAGAGGACGAAGGCCAACCTGGCTGCAGGGCGTCAGACCTGGTGAGGCTCCTGGTTGTCATCTCATCCGTAGTCCCCCTTTACAGAGGATGAAGATGAGGATGTGGGAGGGCACATGACACCCCCAGGAGCACTCAGCCTGCCAGTGGCTGAGCCAGGACTAGATCCAGTCCCCCTGTCTCCTGGATCTAGGGTTTTTTCTACAAAACTTTGTTCCCCACGTATTTGCCAGGAATCTACCGTGTACCAGGTACCCACAGTGGAGAAGACACACAGGGTCTTGGCCCATGAGCAGCCTCTGTTCCAGTGGGAGGGATGGTCAAAAAATAATTCAACGTACGCATGCAGTTAAATAAGAGTATGCAAGCTACATGAGTGCTCTGACCAAGGGTCAGAAATAGATTATGGGGGAGGGTTCCTAATTTATCTGTGGTAGTCAAGGAAGCCTTCTTGGAGGAGGTGACACTTCTTCAAGACCTGAGGTGGGGGAGGGCACGTCAGGCTAAGGGAAGTCCCACATCAGGAAGGCAAAGGAACTCAGTGTGTCTGACTGGAGGATGGGGGCAGTGGGAGGCAGCGGTGAGTTTGGAGAAAGAAATAAGGATTTCGCCATGCCTCGTGGGTCATGGTGAGCAGTTTGGACTGCATGTTAAGTGCCCGGCGACACGACCAATGCATGTTTTAAGATTACCCGGGCAGCTGCATGGCACCAGTTCAAAGGAACAGAGCAGAAATAGGAGCAGGGGGCTAGTGAAGAGGTCCTGCAGAAGTCAAGGTGAGGGGGTGGTGGCTCAGCCTAGGGCAGTGGTGGAGGAGGAGGCAGAAAGAGGGGGAGATTTGAGGTCTGCTTTGGGATCTGAGTCTTATGAATGGATTGGCTGGAGCAGGGTGTGGGGCAGGAAGGAGGGGGAGGGAGCAAGGGTGACTCTGAGTTTCCAGCTTGAGTAACTCTCAACCCCAGTGCCATGTGCGTTCTTTAGAGAAGACTCGCTCTAGCACTTCACCAGTCTCACCTCCATCTCAGCCTCTTTCTGGCTGTTCCAGCCTCTCAGTTCCATAAGTCATGATTCTGCCTACTCAGCCAGTGAAGAAACTGAGGCACACACCAGCAAAGCAAACTGCTCCTTAGGGAACCAGCCATGGAAACTAGACAAAGAGCTGGAGCCGAACCCTAGGGGCAGCCTCTGGGCAGGAGAGTCCTAAAGACCCAGGATTAAAGAGCCTAAAGACCTGATGTTCAGTGTTACGATTTATCAAGCTGTGTGACCTTGAACAAGTGGCAAGACCTCTCTGAGCCCCAGTTCCCTCATCAGTAAAATGGAGATGGTAAAAGGATCTACCTCATAGTGTGGCTGCAAGGGATTAAATGGGAGGGGGTAGGGTAGAGCCTCAATAGATGTTCGTGATTACTATTTTCGGATCACATGGCCCATCTCTGTATCCCCCTCTCTATACACGCACATATAGACAGTCTGTAATTCTGGCTGTGTGCGCGCTCGAACAGAAGCTGTCTGTGAGCCTAGGTCACTGCTGATGACCAGACACCACCAAAGTTTCAAGTTGATGGTAGCAGATTTGCTCCCTGGCTTCTGTTCCGCCTTCTGAGCCACTGCCTGGTGGTTGGGGCAGGAGCTTTCATCCTCCTGGAACAAGAGTGCGTTGTGGGTTTGGAGGCAGATGTGGAAGGCAAGGCGTCTGTAAGCCAGCCTGTTTCCAAGTGTTCTGACCGACCTGACCCAGGAAGGGGGTGGGGCGGGAAGGAGGGGGAGAGGAGAGGGGAGTAAGAGGGAGGGGCCAACGATGGCGGCCTAGGAAGGAACCACCTCCCAAAAAGAAATGCACAGTGACAGATCGAGAATCTGGCCCGCCCCAAGCCCCTTCTGTATGGCTTTGGGAGCCTCCCCAGCCCCCCTCCCCTACCCTCCAAGACTCCTGTGTTTCTGTTCCCAGGAAGCAGCCAGCATGGGGGCTGAGAACAGGGAGGTGAGGCTGAAGGGCAGTGGGGCCGGGCTCGCCACTTTCTGCCCAGAGCCCTTCCGAAGGGCGTGTCTCCATAAGGCGCGCGCACAGTGATTAAGGGGGAGGGAGGAATGACATCCACTGTCCACTGCGGTACCCAGCCGGCGGGCTGGAGCATGACCAGCTCTCCCCCGGGCTCTTGGCTGCAGTATCGACAGTCCTGGCACCACCCGCTGCCCTACTCAGACACTCCTTCAGGTCCAGGGGCCGGAGCCCTGCTATGAGGAGCCGCCTAGGGGAAGGCTGGGCTGGACACGGCATCTCTTCCCCACCCCTCCCTGCAGCCTCCCTCCTCCACAACCCCCTCTGCCCACATCCAGCTCCAGCTGGGTTTGAAAGAGGTGCTCCAGTCTTCCCTCCCTCCCTCCAAAGCAGGCCCTGCCCTGTACTCTCTCCTTTCAGTTGGAAGCTGTATCCATAAACTGGTCCCACCTCACAGACCCTAACCCAATGCTTTATCCACTGGGAGACCCCTCTAAGGCCAGGTCCCACCCCCACTCCGGTCTTCACTTCCCCCACCTGACATGCCCTCCTGCTCACAGCAACATAGACTTCCAGGCCTGCCCAGACCACTTCCAGAGCCCTCTCCACATGAGTCCTCTCTTCATGACTGCCCCTTGGCTCCTTGTCTGCTCCGAGGATCTGCGCCCTTAATGGATCCCACATAGCGCTCCATGTTCCCTGCCCCATGCTGAACAGCCCTGTGCTTTAACTCCCCACAAGACAGGAGGCTCCGAGGGCAGCACCCCACTGCACCCACCCCACCTTCACCCAGGCTGTTGCAGCAAACCTCAGCTTACGGGTGCACAACAAACACTTCTGGATTGACACTGATTCCAACCGGGTCATGCGTTGGCACCTTTACCTCCCGGGTCTGGGAGTGGAGTGTGGAGTCACACTTGATTGGATATTTAATTAGCGCCTTTGTGGACAAAGGGATTTGACTTTTCATTCTTTGGCTTGGGTGTTCCGGGAGTACATGGTTTTTGATAAAAAGCTATGGAGTCATCCAATCTTGGAAACTGTCCACCTGCCCTGATTAAGCACCTTCCCTTCTGACCTTCAGTGCCTGATTCTCTGATTTAGCACCCCCTCTCCACCCCAACTCACCCCTCCCTGGCTCTGAGCCTCTCTGTCCCCATGTGCTGCCAACCGCCACTCTCCCACCAGAGCAAGAAGGGTCTGACAGACTCATTCCAGCCCCTTGGGGAGACTCCTGCCCCCGACCCATGGCTATTTACGGTTTTAGAACTACAGAGAGAGAGAGACCCTTCCTGCCTTCCAGAAGCAATTTTGCCTGCCCTTGCCCCGGCACAGGCTTTCTGCAGGGCGTGCCCCACAAAGAAATGAATCATTAACACTGGAATTTCAGGCAGGGGGCACCTGTTGGAGAAGATACTTAAGTCTGAACCGTCTTCCTGGGATTCTGCAAACCTCAGCCCCATCCTTAGCGTTCATAGATGAACGGACCTTTGGGATTCACCTCTGGCTTTGGGGTGCCTTAAGGCTTGTGACCTGCCTCTGAAGAGTGGCAAAGGTCGTGGAGGGCCAGGCCTCTCATTGGTCTCATTGGTCACCTTTGTCTTGTGCTGATTCTCCACCGCACACCAGGCAGTGGGTCACCAGGGAGGAAGGATTCCCCTGGCTCCTCCCCCATTTCTGAGAACAGCCAATCTAGGTACCAAGGAGTTAATGAAGGTTCCCCCCAGATGAAGGACAGTTCCTGAGGAAGAGGGCTGACAGTAGCAGGAGCCTCTCAGCTGGCAGTTTTCAAAAAGAGTGTGGGGTGTGGTTTTAAGGAACAGCTTGGAAGAGGGCGCTCCCGCCACACCTCTTGGATTGGTGGTTGGCTCACCCCAAACGTGGACTGTTGGGTCTCTGGTTGGCATTTCTGAGTCAGTCTCAGAACGGAGACAAAGCCAAGGAGAGCCTGGTGATACTGTGTTTGTTGTTGGAGAGGAGTGTCAGTGGGTGCCCCCACCTCAGACCTCTTGACTCCCTCTGGGCCGAGTTCCCCTGGGCAACCCCACGGAGGGAGCCACAGTTCCGTGCTTGCTTCCTGCACTTCCTTCTTTTTTTTTTTTTTTTTTTGCCACTTGAAGGCTTGCTGTGCGGTGTTTTATTTAGTAAGTTACACTCACGACCCTTTAAGGAGAAAACATATAATTCTAGTAATTTTATTGGGCTCAGGTTTCAGGCAAATGGAAATAAAATTGCCTCTAAAAATAAAAGGCACACAGAATTGAAGAAAATAAAACAATAACAATGAAAAGCAGATCCTGATTTGAGATAAGTGGTGAGGCATTTTGTGAAATATTAGAGGGAAAAATAAACAAACGGAGAGACCCGGGAGAAGAGCAGGAGGAGAACTCCGCAGCCACCCTTGCTTTCGTTTCTGCTTCACCTTTAGGAAAGGGCTCACTGCCTGTTACAAAGTGAGGCGTAAAACACGACTGGTGAAATTGGTCCTTGTCCCGCGCTTAACAGTACAGGTGGACGAAAGGGGCTGCCTGCCAAATACTTCTGGTTGGAGGGAGGGGTGGGAGTGCTCTCTCAAAACCACTCCTGGAATGGCTTAACTCGCCCAGCACGAATCAATGACAACCTCTCGCCGGCTGCGGCAGGCTCCCCTGAGCAGCGCTGCCGCGTGGATTCTCAGCCAGGGACCCTGGCGGCGCTCAGGACACGGCCCGGCCACGAGCGCGGCGTCCCCGGGGCGGCCAGGTGGGTCTGCGGCGGCCTCGGCCGGAGCGGGCTGGGATGCGCGCGGGGCCCCGGGCGGCCGGCCGGCCGGCCGGCAGCCCGCGGAGGTGGGTTGGGGAGGAGGCCCCTCCGGCTCCGGGCGACTGCGTCCCCTCTCCCGGCGCTGCGGGCGCTCGCGCTCGGCGTGGCGGGGAACCACTGGCTCGGGTGGCACTCGTCGAGCGTGAGCGGCGGCGTTTGCAAGGAATATCAAAGCCGCGCCTGGGCTGGAGCGGCGCGTACTGGGGAAAGCGGGACGGGGGCCCCGCGCTCACACAGGGGCGCGCAGCACCGTATCCCCAGCGACACGCAGGAAAGAATCGGGGACTCGGGATACAGCAAGTCTGCTCCTTTCTCAGCGCCCGCAGTCCTCGCGGCGGGTTTTGGGTTGGAGGAGAGGGAAGAGTGCGAGGGGCACTCGGGGTGGTGGCTGCCGATAGACATTGTTAGTTTCAAAACCCTCCCCCAACACCCCCTCCCCTTAGTATCAGATGCAAAACTTTGAGGGTGGGGGGAGCCAAAAGCCAAGGCAACTCCTGGCAGAAGTCAGATCAGGGGCGAGGATAAAAGAGGGGATTGGCAGAAGTCGCTGGGCGAGCAGGAGGGAGTCCCGTCGCGGTCCCTGGGCTGAACCGCCGGCAGAGCTGGCTGTGTGGGGACCCTTCCCTGCGCCCCGACCTGGGCGTGGGTGGGCGGTTGAGCCAAGCCGGGGGGTCCCGGAGCTCCCGAGGCGGCCCGCCGGCTTGGGGTGGGACGGGACGGCTCCGTGCGTCCGCACCCCTGTCGCCCTCACGAGCGAGCCCCGGGTGCCCTGCAGCCGGGCGGGCGCAGTGGCCGCGGGCTGGGCTAGGAGGGACTCTGAAAAGAACTCGCACCCCCTTACACACCCCGCGCGGAGCATCGAGTGCGGGTGCAGTTTTCTTCGTGTCTGTGGGGAGGCCTCCGAGGGTCCCCGGGGTTTGGTCGTCCAGGTTTCTGGCTTCGGCTGTGGGCGGTGGGCCCGGGACCTCTGCCTTCTTTCTTTTAACCCCTGGCACTGGGCTCTGCACAGGGGGCAGCCCCGTTCCCGCGATTCATTGGCCGACTGGAGGCATACCCCTTCCAATCTCTCCAAGTGCAGAAATATGAAAATGTGAAGGAAGTGGTTGAAACAATCAGGCGGTTTTCTCCAGAGTCGATAGGGGATTTTGTGGAAGGGGAGGGAGAGGGAGGGTGAAGGCCCTGCCAGGTTCAAGTTTCAGCTCCACTCCTTCACCCAGTTAAATCCTGCGGATTAGAAGGGTTCAGGAACCTTCTCTGGATAGATCTCCAGGAAGAGAAAGTAGCTGATACCACCCTCTCCCCTTAAGGCCCAACCTGGGCTGGAAGGGAGAAGAAACCTACCCTCTTAAAAGATGGCTGGGGTCAGCCTGTGCTCTGGCTTCTGCACATGGTGTTTGGTGCTGTTTCCTAAGTTCCTCCAAACGACCGCACTAAGGACCACGCACGGGCAGCCACCACCGTCCTCATCACCCCCTTCTCACAGGTGAGGGACTGAGACCCCAGGTGAGTCCTGTGCTCCTCACCGGCATGGGTTCCGGAACTTGATGAAACTGATAGATTTGGATCCCACCAAGCACCTTCTAACACCTGCTGGGAGATGCAGAAAAGGATGCAGACCTGGGCCACCGCCAAGGGGCATCCAGTGCAGATAGATGAGGCTTGTACAGAATAAGCAAAGGCTAGGTAGTGAGTCAAATGTCCTCAACAGACTGCTGGGAGAGCCACTTTGGGATCTGAGAAGAGGCACATTGGCAACCAGAGGTCAAGAAAGGCTTAAAATAAGAGGAGGCATTGGGCCAGGACCCTGAAGGAGGAAGATGGAAAGTGTGAAGGTCTGGAGATCACAGAACTCGAGGCTTATCCTGCCATGTCAGCGCTGGGAGAAAAACCAGAGAGGTCCAGGCAGGGAGGAGAGGGATGGGACATCCAGAGACCATCTACCATGTGCCAGGTGCTGTGCTTGGCACACATTATCTCCTGTAACCCACACAACCCATCAGATATGAACCATTAGCTCCGCTTTGCAGGTGAGAAAACTGAGGCTCAAAGGGGTTCAGTAAGTTGCCCAGATACTTAGTAACAGAGCCAGGGATCAAGCTACCTGTTTTACCACCATCTTTTAGAATCTTACACTTTAGTTGGGGAGACGGGAATCCATCACTCTAGTATAATTATTGTACGACACAAAATAGTATGTGTTACATCCAATGTTAATGTTCTTGAACTTGAGTTTCTTTCAATCAGTCAATCATTTATTCGATAACTACTGTATTGTCTTATGTGTGATTCTAAGCACCATGCTAAATGCTGGGCACACGTTAGTAAGTGACTCCGACCTGGGCCCTGGCCTTTGTCAATGTGAATGTACATCTTTCAGTGGGTATTGAGTGGCTGAAATGAGACGCTATGTGGGAAGATGCTGCAGAAGCATGGCCATGAGGCAGGAGAAGCAGCAGGAGGCCTGGGGGAAGAAGAGGGGTGGGCAGTGGGAGTATGGGTGCCCCTGTGCGCAGTCATGAGGACTGGGGCCGGCTCAAGGAGACATTGTGGAGTGCACACAGTTCCCCATGATGCTGTCTGAACCCCTGCTGTTCAGATAATCAGTTTACTATCATGGGTTCCAAGATGAGCCTTTAGTGTTGGCGCATCCCAGCTGGAGATGACAAGAGCCCTGTGCAGCCTCCCGGAGACTGGCACCTCTCTGCAGCCATGCCAGCTGGGCTGAGAGCTGCCCCAGAGCATCACATCCCCACCCACAATGTGTCAGCCTCGTTCCCAGTGACAGGGATGGGCTGGAGCTGGAGCTCCAAGGCCCTCATCCTAGCACTGGGGAAGTTTGTCCATGTTCACAGGACTTCGTAGCAAAGTCAGTAGACCCCAGGTCTCCCGGCTGTCCATAGCAGCTCACACCCGCCAGCCAGGGTGTTTGACGACTCAACTGAAAAGATCGTGCTCCATCTGCTATGTCTCCGCTTACCATGCCGTTTCCCCATGCTCCTGTCCATCTCCGTTTTAGCTGACCTGACATATCTGTCCTCATAAAATGGTGTCAGATGGATCTTTGAGACAGGGTGGTCATAAATATTCCGGGACATTTGGCCTGTTAAGTCTCCTTCCATCTTGAATAGTGTCATAGGTGTAAGATAACTACCTCTCAAATTAACTCTCACTTTGGTGAGGAAGGTGAACTGATAAATCTTGCCTTGAAGCTAAGCCCATCAGATAGATGCTCTGGGGCCTTCCTTCTTCGCAACTGACACCAGCTCTTCCAGGGAGAATGGTTTTCCTCTTCTTTTCTTCTTCTTCTTTTTTTAAGTATCTTGGATTTGAGGTCACAAGATCATACAGCATTCCGTTTAGACGTCACACTGCCAGAATAAAGGCATTTTTCTCCTAATATTGAGATGATCAGCCTGATAGGAGTGGCGAGCCCCTGCCTGGCTGCCCCATGTTTACAGTCATTGCACAGGTGTATAATTGCATGGGGATGTCTGTTTGCTCAGCACCCTGCTCAGCCGTGCAGCCCTACAGGTTGGGCCAGGGAGAGAGCTGTTCAGTTTATTTTCCTTTGGCTG
This sequence comes from Camelus dromedarius, assembly GCF_036321535.1. NCBI lineage: Eukaryota > Metazoa > Chordata > Mammalia > Artiodactyla > Camelidae > Camelus > Camelus dromedarius. The sequence continues at coordinate 7,543,364 of NC_087463.1, read as the reverse complement.
GGAACTACAGAGATGAATAGAGGGAGGGGAATCTGGGGTTGAGAGATTGTTGCCAAGAGCAATTTGGAGCCTCCTTCATATTAGTCAGAGATTGTGTTTTTTCCTTTCTAAAGCCGCCCGCCTCACCGTAACTTCCATGAAGGATTTTTTCCCCCATCTTTGTGTGCACATGCGCTTGTTAGTTTTTGTTTTGATTTTTAACTTGCCAACTTCTCATGACTTAGCAAAAAAAAAAAAAAAAAATTGGGAGAATGGAGTGATGAAATGAGTCGTTTGTACCATACATTCTGCATGTGATTGCTTAATAAATTTGAATACTGATAGACCCTGAGGTACCATGATGGAATGAGATGAGTAATTCCTTTGAAGGGAGAGTTTATCTTCAGTGGATGTCTTTCAAAATTGCAGCATAATTGAACTTTCCCTATGTCCAACTAGAGCCTGTGTTTAGAAAAAGAGGAATGTGTGCTCTCCTCTGCCTCACTCACTTTTGTTATTTTTGGGAGGCCCCTCCATTGGGGCTTTGCTTGGAAAGGGACCAGCCAGATGGGCCTCCTTCCCTCACCTCATCACCCCTGCACCCCCTCCACCTGCAGGATCCAGCACGTAAGAAGGAAGCTTCCCCCAGGGTAAGAGCTCTTCCCCAGTGGTGGCCCGGCTTGGGTCACGTGGGGTGCAGAATGGGAAAGCTGGCACGACCAAAGCCTACCCCTCCTGAGCCAGGAAACTGGGGCGGGATGTTCTTCATTGGTCAAGAAGTGAGTTCATCCTCTGAACGAATTGAGTAGAGCAACACCGAGACACTGAGCTGGAAAAATTGCCTAATGATAGAGTGGCTTTTTCAAATTAGATACAAACCAGAAGCAAATGTCCACGTGACCTTCCCAAATGCTATCATTGACCTGAACTTGGCCTTCAGGAAAACTCTGCCTTGCCTGCATACACATATGTGCACACACACACAATCAGAGCTCTGGCTTTTTTGGACTGTGGATTCTGGCTGATAATTCTGTTAAGTTGTTTCCAGAGATAACTGGTCAGTCCACTTGTTTTCGTGAATCTACTGGCAAAGGGAGGTGACAGTGACCAAGATTCCTGTTGTTACCTGCCTTCTTTTGATCCCTGAGGAAGTGTAGAAGAGGATGAGCTTTTCTAAGGTTTTTTTTTTTTAATAATATCTTTATTGAGATGTAACTCATATACCATACAATTCAGCCATTTATTGATTTATTTATTTAATTGAAGTATAGTCAGTTACAATGTGCCAACTTCTGGTGTACAGCACAATGTCCCAGCCATGCATATGTATTACATATATTCATTTTCATATTCTTTTTCATTAAACAATTCGCCCATTTAAAGTGTACAAGTCAGTGATTTTTAGTGTATTTGTAAAGCTGTGTCACCATGACCACCATCAATTTTAGAATATTTTACATCACACTGAAAAGGACCCGGTAACCGTTAGCAGTCGCTTCCCTTTTCACCCCAACTTCCCAGTATTAGGTCGCCAATAATCTACCTTCTCTCTGTATATAGATTTGCCTGTTCTGGGCATTTCATATCAATGGAACGACAGATGACGTGGCTTTCTGTGACTGACTTCTTTCACTTCACATAATGTTTTCAAGGTTCATCCACACTGTAGCATGCGTCAGTACTTCATTTCTTTTATTGCTGAGTAATGTTCCCTGTGTGGATATATTGCATTTTATTTATCCATTCATCACTTGATGGCCAGCTGGGTTGTTCCCCTGTTTGGCTTTTGTAAATAATACTCTGAACATTTGTGTGTAAGTCTTCCTGTGGCCGTAGGTTAGCTTTCTCTTAGATACATACCCGGGAGTAAAATCGCTGAATCAGATGGCAACTCTATGTGTTACGTTTTGGGGAAGCTGCCAGACTGCTTTTAACAACGGCTGCGCCATTTTCCATCCCACCAGCAGTGCGTGAGGATTCCAGTTTCTCCACATCTTTGACAATGTTGATAGTATCTGCCTTTTTAATTGTAGCCATCCTGTTTTTTTTATTTTAATTTTTTTTTCTTTCCTTTTTTTTTTTTTTTTTTTTTTGCAGGGGTGAGGTAATTAGGTTTACTTATTTATTTGATTTTTCAGTGGAGGTACCGGGGATTGAACCCAGGACCTCAGGCATTCTAGGCATGTGCTCTACCACTTGAGCTACACTCTCCCCCCTTAGCCATCCTGTTTTTGAAGGGCTTACATACTCAGGGAAGCAGCACCCAGGTAGTATTCTGGAATCAGCTCAGTCACATTTGCCTGCCATACCTGTGGGGAGAGCCATTTATTTCAGCTGCTTGAGCATCCTCCCTAGCCTGGCGTTTCCTGCGCGTGTCCCGGACCTCTCACCAGGTCTTCCCTGCGAGTTTCTATGGGAGAGCGCAGGGTCCCATGGTATGACGCAGCGGTTGGTGATTTCATTCTGTTTTCCAAGGAATATTCCAGAGAGCCAGCAGTGGGGCCCACTGCCTCAGCCCCACTCTGTCCAGACGCAGCTGCTGATGGAAAGCCAGGCCCTGGGAGAGGAAGAAATTGACCTAAAGGGAAATGAATTTGACATTCACTGGACAAGCTGTTCAACGTTTGGGGCTTTGGTGGAGACTTGACTGTGATCCTGACCTTTTAATTCCACTTGACCCCTTTGGGAGCACAAATAAAGCTGTTGGAGAGCTAGCATCTTAACCAAGTGGCAGCTGGGTAAAGCAAGGCCCCTCATCCTATTCTTGTTGGGGCCTTGAGCTGCTGACAGGAGCGGTTGATTCAACCCAAATGGCGAGGGGTGTGGCTGGGTGGTCTATGTCACACTGGTATTCCAGTCCCACGATGAGATCATTTTATCCCATTGTCATACCTACGGGATTGACTGGAGTCACACTTTTAACAGAGAAAAATATGAGCCAAGTCGTGTAGGGGAGACTCACCTAATTTGAAAGACTGCCAGTGATTATGAAAAATTACCCTTTTACCAGAACATGTTAAAATCCCGATTGGTCAGTGGCCATTCTGTGGCATTAAGTCCAATATAAGCAAACCTCAGTACCAGAAATTAATTCCAACAGCATCTTGGAAATCACTGCCAAGCAGCTGGGATCAGGCCCTGCTATTGATGTAGTGAAGACGACTTCCCCTCCAAACTAGAGCTTAACCCAGCCGTTCCTAAACCTGACTACAGGTGCTCATCGCCTCTGAAACCTTTTAAAGATGTTAGGTGCCAGGGCCCCACCCCAGAGGTACTGACGTAGATGCTCAGGGGAGACCAGGCGTCTGAGAGTGGGTGTGATGGAGTCTGAGAGCACAGGTTGAGCTCTCCGGGCTTTGGTTTCCTTACTTGAAATGAGGAGTTGGGTTAGACTGATGTTCTCTGAAGGGATTCACGGAGCTGATTCAAGAACAGTTCTGGGTGGGTCTGTTTGTGCACAAAATTGTATTTGTACAAGGGGACTTCTGCTGCTGAAAAAGAATTCAGAGCGCCCTTGAGTGGATCATTTCTGAAGTTCAGCTGTGACAGTTCTGAGCATCCCATTCTCAGAGGACAATTGTCCCAACTTCTCAGAGGAAGATTTAGCAGGAGTTGTGCAAATGGCAGTTACTTGGTAATGGAGTCACGTTCTGCGAGGGCGGGGCCCATGCTGCCTGGCTGGCCACATGCACAACAGTGACGGGGTAGAAATGGACTTGGGACCCCCTTCTTCTCCCAACCCCTCGATGGCGTCCCTCCTCACCTCCCTGGATGCACCCAGAGTTTCCCTCCCCTTCTTCTACTATCGTTTCTAACAGTAGCCCAGGGTGTCAGTCATTCACTCATGTGTTCATTCATTCATCCATTTAGCCACACACCTCCTATAGGTGACAAATTGACTAACACTCTATTTCTGCCCTCAGATAATGTGCCAGCACGTTTTAACCAGAGAGGTAGCCCAAAACTAATCCCCCGAGGTGCCATTTCAGGGCCCCTAGATTTGGCTGGAGGGTTTTGGGGAGGCCCGAATTCATAGCACATAGGGAGGGCAGCCTCACCTCTAACCCTGCCTGGGAGCTCTGCTCCCCCACCCTCCCCCACTGGGGATCTGCCCTCAGCAGGCGGCTCAGAAACCGCTTCTGCCATCCCTGGTTTCAGCCAGAGACGTGCCCTCCTCCTCAACTCCCACCTGCTCAGGAGAGGCGGATGGAGGAGGGGAAGGGAGGGCTGGTTTATGTGGAGATCCGAGCTCTACACTCCAGCCCTTGGCTCCCACCCCGGACCCCAGTTGACTGGACAACTCGCAGGACAGCTGTGCTTGAAAGACTGAACTAATCAGTGTTTATTAAAGCTGTCGGAGGGAAGGGGGAGCGGGGCAGAGAGGGGAGGACGGTCACATTATCTGCTCCCAACAAGAGAGGCTAGGTGAGGCTCACAGCCTGCTCCCGCGCTTCCTGGTAAACGCATACTGGGCGACATTAGAGCCTCTGCTTTGGGATGTTTTGAGAGATTTTTTTTTTTCTAATAAAGAAGCTTGAAGGTTCATTTGAATAGGGATTAATGTCTCTGTGGCCTGGACCTGCAGAGAAGGAGAAATTCTAGAAGGGTAGAAGTTTCAATAAAAGGAAACGGGCTCGCTCTGCCTCCCACTGATCTGTGAGGCCTCCCCGGTTGGCAGCTTGGAAGGGAACATGTTTGAGGCAGTTTCCTGGGCACTGCTGTATCTTCCTTCATTCTGTGTGTGTGTCCTCGGTGAACATTCCACTCTGAGTACAGACCGCCTAAGCTTGGGGTTCTAACCAGGTGACGGAGACACTGGGAAGTTATGAAGGCCCCCTGAGTGTGTGTTCAACCCCTGGTTTTCCTCGCTCCGTTTCAGCAGTAGTTGTGCAGGGCAGCATGACTTTTTTTTCCTGGTACTCTCGTACTATTCTGTTGCTGCTCAAATTCCTCCATCCCCCTGAGCCTACCCATCCAGGAATCATTCCTTGTTCCAGAATCACCCCACCCACCCAACCTCTTAGCACCCCTTCCGAACTCCCACTCCATCCTTCTTTCTGAGGATCCAACCCAGTCATTCGGAGGAAGCCAGGCCTTAACGCTAATTCACACGAACGGGTGGAAGACCGGCTACCACGTTTCCCACTTCGTGGGGTGTCTGACTTTGAAAGCAGATGCGGGCTGTTTCTGATGGTAGGACTTCAGGTGTGAGGATATAGCAAAGTAACTCTAGGCAGAGGGCAGGGGCAGTGTATGCGGGATGGGGACCTCCCAGCATCGCTTTAATCAAGTGACATCCGTACCAGCTTGTGCGGCCCAGGCACAGAAATGGCCCCGGGGTGGTGGGGGAATCAGCGAGAAGAGGGTGAACGACCAGAATGAGGGCACTTTGGGGAGGACTGTCAGTTGGGGTGCCCGGCAGGGAGAACCAGGGGCTTCAAAGGACAAGCTGGACTAAACAGTTCGCAGGTGAATGTTTGGGCTGGTGAGCACGGTTTCCTTCTCTGTAGGCCAGTGGGTTTCTTCAAGGTAACGCTGGGTGTGACTGGCCCCAGGAAGGTCGGGGAACAAATGGAGTGAACACAGAGCTGGAGCTGGAGGGGTGGCCCTGAGGACGGGGGCCTGGGGCGGTGGGCCCCTCAGTGGGCCTGGTGCACACCCAGCTGTGGGGTCTCGACTCCACCGCCCCCTCCTCCCTGCCTTCTCTCGCCCAGCTCCCTGCTGAGGGGCTCCTCCCTGCACCCTCCCTCCCCGCCCTCCTCCCTTCCTCCCGCAGCGCACCCTCTGAGTGAACCTGGCCTCCAGTTCTTGGAAGCCTTTCCAATAACATGGTGGTGAACTCTTTGCAGACCCAGGCAGAGGAGAGGCGCTGAGCGTCAGCCAACCCTGGGCCTATGCTGGGATGAAAGGCCAGGCCAAGTGAGCCTCCTGGGTGGGGGGCCAGGGAAGAGAAACGCTGGCCCACAGGGCCTTCCCCGCAGTCAGGGGAGCCATTGCAAGTGATGCCTCTTCAGCAAGGACAGAAGCAACCCCTGCTGTGTGCCAGGCCCCGCGCTGAGCCCGGAGAGGACACAGATGCAGCTTTCTGGCCCCTGCCCCCCATCAAGATTGTCATCTGTTCACCCAGTTAAGACCAGAACTTGAAAGTGAAGCAAGAGTCTGTCAAATCGAGTGATGGACGCAGTGGATTGGTCCGGAAAGATGGTGCTGTTCAGAGTCCGAGCAGGGAATGAGGGGCAGGGGGGTCAGGGGTGGCTTCACGGAGTAGCTCTGGGCTGGGACTCAGCTCATAGGCTCTGCAGTCAGGGTTCAAGTCCTGGCTCTCATTTCCAGGCTCTGCAGCATTGGGCTAGTTACATAACCTCTCTGTGCTGTGGTTTCCCCAGTTGTAAAATGGGGGCAAAACCTCCCAGGGATGCTGTGAGAATTGAATGGGAGCACCCCTCAGTGCCCAGCCTTCACCATCTGGACAGGACAAATTCTGATGCAGCAGGATGTCCTGTTCCAAGCAGGTGTCCCCCCCACCCCACCCCCAGGTGACACGAAGCTGGATGGGGACATCCATTTGGCCAGGATCTCCCTAGGGGGCTGGAACTGTCTGAAATTTTAGAAATAAGCTGAGCAGCACCCTGTGGAAAGCAGTGGAGGTGTGAATCCCCCATCGGTTTTAGGAGACTCAGTTAAAGAGTCACGCTGGGCAGGGCTGGGCTCTGAGCCCCGCTGTGATGGGGACAGAAGGGGCAGCACACCAGGGCTGTCTTCACGGCCCAAGGTGTTGGGGAGTAGTTTAAAGACATAGTTATTGTGATGTATTTGGTAAGACCTGTCTCTGACAAAATCCTGGCCTGCTCTTAGACTAAGTCAGTTTACTAATGGGAGTGAAGAATTACCATATGGCAGGTTCAAAATAATTATTACCAAGTATCCAGCCAGAGCAGGTAATAATGGAGGGGGCGATCGGCATGAAAGGTAATAAAGGAGATAGACAACATCAGTGTGGAAACTTTTCAAACAGGATCCTTTGAAGAGATCAAATGTTATAAAAGTGACGTTATCACCAAAGAATGGCCCGGCCACGTTTGCACAGCTTCCCAGAGTACACATTGCTCTCCCAGTGGCCCTGCGCTGGCACACCCGTTGCCCTGCTCTTGGCAGGCCCTTCTGGGATCACTTGCCCGAAGCACACCAGGGAAAAGGTTCTCCGTGTCACGCATTCTTAGAATGCATCACTGGCTACGGCAGTGTGGTGATGCCACTCCAGAGGGACATCTGCTGGATGGTGTCTCCCGGGGCTGCCTGGCAGGGTCAATGCCCTGGATGGCCTAGACCACTGGGGCCACCTAACGAGGGGCCAGGCAGACAAGGTTAGGCTGTCAGAAGGACCTCCTGTGCAAAAGTCCTTCCTGGCAGATGGAGGAGCCAGAATATGTGTCTGCCTACACCCAAGACCACACTCTGGCCAAATGGCTTGACGGCATCTTGCAGCCCTTGGGTCAGTACAGCCAGCATCCTCCATTTTGCTTCCCCAGCTTGCTGTGATCTGAGTACCAGGATAGAAAAGTCCAGAAACAAGTTGCTTTGAGCAGTGGTGTCCATGGCACAGAGGGCTGTCCGTGTCCCTATGATCAAGGGGGCTCCCCAGCAAGGGGGCCATCAGTCAGCAGCCCAGTGGGACAAGAATGGATGTCTGGAAGGCAGCCCAGAGAAGACACACCACTCAGGCCTGGGAAACTTGCTCCTTGGGACGCTGTCTAGTCCAGAGTCCCACTCAGGAGCAGGGTCCGTCCCACGGCTTCCACAGCCAGAGGCACCTGCTGGGTGAGACTTAGGGAGACCTGAGCTCCAGTCTCAGCTCATCCACTTTCCAGCCAGGTCACTGTGGGCTTTGTGGAACCTCTGAGCTTCAGGTTACTCGTCTGTACAATGGGAAGATCAGGGCTGATGAAAGAATTAAAAAGACAAATTGTGCACTGTGTCTAGCATGTAGTAGCCATAATTTTGAAAATAGTTTTCAACTCAGCACTTCCATTCAGCAGATTTCTGGGCCCCGACACCCCCACCCCTACCAAGAGCCTCTTGTTTCTCCAGTGGCTCCTGCGCCCCGGTCATGACCATGGTATTTTTCCTGCCACCACTGTGGAAAGCTGAGGGCTTACATCAGCACCACACGCCTGCCTTAACCTGGCCCTGGCTTTCCTCCTGGTCATCCTTATTGGCCAGTGCCGCTGCTCCTGAAGCAGTGGGGCTGGGAGAGGGGGTGACAGCAAGGAGACGTCTCCCCAACTAATGTTCGAACACTTCACGCCCATTTTCTAAAACTTCGCTTTTCCGTTTTCTCACTCACCCCTGCTCCTTGAAGAAGTCGAGCTCCCCCAGAGCTGGCTCAGACAGCACTTGACAGGCTCCAAGCTAAAAATGCCAAGCAGTACCCCATGAGGATTCCCAATGTGTCAGCCAGTGAGGGTGAGCTCCCGGGCTTTGATCCCAAGGTCCTGAGCCTAGCCAGCCACCACCCCTCAAAGCCCTGCATCACTCTGCCCCCAAGACCCTTGTGGTCCTCACAGTCAGGACTCCTGGTAGCTGGTCCTGTGGGCCAGGACTGCAGGGTGGGCGTACAGACTCTCTCCCACCCCCCACCCCAGCAGGCTCTCTGTGGTAACGATTCATGCAGTCAATAATAAGATAAGTAATACGTTAATAGTGAAAGCATCTGAAAAAGGTAATTAACAGCAAAACACCTTGGTTCTTCCAGGTGGTTGGTTGCATTTTGTTTGGCTCAGGAGACTGTATGCAGATTCAATCCCAGCATGTGCTACCGGCTTCTGATGAGGTGTATGCCACCTGGTGTCTCCTGACATGTCCGCATGGGGGGGCCCGTTCCCACTTCCTCCCATCCCGGTCCCGCCCGAGGGTCTCAGACAGGCAGACAGACTGCAGGCTTTGCTGGGCTCTTCATTGGCTTTCATCAGCCCTGCAAAGTTCAATGTTACTAGCTAGAGGTCACCACGCCCCAAAGGAACGGATGCCAATTAAAAGGGCCCCGTTTGCCTGAAGAGTCAGGGAGCTAGAATCCGGCCTGTGATCCCCAGGTCACAAGGTTAACATTACAACTAAAATGACTCCTCACAGACAGCTTTGCCTTAATTGGCATTCTTCCTGGCTGGCTGAGCCCTACGGGAAAGAAACCATCTCAGTGTCCCCAGGCTACATCACCTCCTGTCCATCAAGGACCCCAGAGCCCAGCACCATGCGTAAAATACAAGAGAAACACCTCTTCATAGTAATAAACAAGACTGTAGTATATATGTTTGTGTTTTACAAGTTAATTAATAAAAACACATAATAATTCCTAAGGAAAATGACATTTGACATTGTAAGGATGTATTTCTATATCCACCGTTCTTCCGGTGCTGGGAAGCTGAACTACAGAATTAACCCTCAATGTTCTTCTATGAATTATATTCAGTATTAGAGTCCCTGTTTCTCCAAGGTGAGGATGCTTTGGGCAGCCAACTAGGAAGCAGAGTTTAGCTTGAGGATGTTAGTCAGGAGCACCCTGGGGATCCACCCCTGCAGGAGGCTGGGGTTGGGGGGGGCTGCGGGAGGAGCAGGAGGGAGGGAGCTGATGCAGCCTGTCAGCTTCAGCAACCCCTCGGGGTCCTCTGAGCTCACATGGCCTCCTCAGGTTTGTCCTGTGCCTTTATAGGGCTCTTGGGACCCCAGGCAGTCATGGAATGTGTGTGTCCCTGGACAGATGGGCAGGCCTTTAGGTCAGGTGGCTCTGCAGCCCAGGCCGTCCTGACGGGGCGGTCCTGGGCTGAAGGCTGACCCCTAATCACACTCCCAGCAGCTGGGGATGCTAGTTCTTCTTAAAGGGGGACCCAGGTGGCTTAAGTCTGTGCCCTCCACAGCCTGTATATGGTTCATCTTTCTCAGTTTGTGAACTCCACATAGATGGGAAGTATATCCTATACGGCTCTCTTTCCCCCACAGCCCCCAGCGTGGAGCGAAGCACGAGACAGGTGATAGCGATCCACAGTGAAGTACAGTTAGAGGTTTGCTGGAGGCCTTGCCGATCACCCTGGCCATAGCTGCCAGGAGGGCAATGCTACAGCTCAGGGTGTCAGCTCCTCTGGGCAGAGCCCCAGGGTCAGTTTCCCCCCGGGGCCATGAATGCACACCTCTTCCTTCTGCAGTCTAACCTTCTTGGGGGTGGGGCTAAGACTGTGTGAGTTACATAAGCTGCTCCTATCTCATCTGTTCACTCACTCACTCATTCATGGATTTAATGAGCATCTCCCGTCACTGCTGCAAGTCACCAGGGCTGGTGTTGTGCACGGGCCCCCAGCACAGGTCAGCTCAGGCTTTCATCTCTAGCCTCTCTGCTGCTGTGCAGTGAGAATACCATCTCCCTGGGGCCACCAAGGCCCTCAGGACACCGGAGCCAGCCATCGAGTGCGGCACTGCCCTCTGCCACTCTCTGCATCCCCTTGGCACCAGGGCCCCACAGTCCTCGGGCTCTCCTCTAAGCCCTAATTTCACGGACTCAGACCTGACTTCCAGGCCAGGTGGGGGTTCACAGCATCCATCCTGCTATTTCTCCTGCCTGTCCCCAGCCCTGCTGGCCAAGCTCTGTCATTCAACCCAAAACATCCATGCGAATTACTGCTCATCAGTTCCACGCACAGCTAAGTCCAGAATCCCATTTGTATAAAACGGGAACGCATAGCTTGTGGCCCAGAGAGAACGAAGAAACAGAAACAGGTGTATTGAAGCACGAGCATGGGGCAGGGGCGTCAAGTGTGTGCATTTTTCATATCATCCCTTAATGTATAATACAATAAATACATATATTTTGAAACAAGCATTAAGCTAACCTGAAAAGAAGAAAAAGGAGGGATGGAGTGTTGTAGAAGGCAGTAGAAGGTTCACAACACACACGCAGAACAGCTGGCCTGTGCTAAGGAAGGGAAGGCTGTGGTGACAGTGGCGGGACACTGGCTGACTGCGAAGATACAAACACATGAGGGCCTGAGGGTTGTTTACATTATGATTTTGCCACCAGCTGGATGGTCCACCTTCTCCTTCTCCCCCAGCTATCATTCCTGGACCCTGGTCTGGCTGACGGTCTGGATCTCTGTCTCCAAGGATTGCTCTCTTCTTACCTGGAGCAGAAGACAGGGAAGGACAGTGTTCTTAGACATGGCTCTATGGGAGGTATGGCAGTGGGCAGGGATGTGGCTTCCCTCCCCATGAAGAGCTCCAGGATCAGGGGCAGTTCTGGGGGGCTCATGCCAGCTGAGAATCCTGGCAGACTCCTGAGGTGCCCACTTCCCCTCCCAGAACCTCCCAGAGCCCGTCCACTACCTGCAGCTGTGCCCCTTCCTTTCCGAGCTGGTGCTCCAGGACCCAAGCTTGAAAACTTATCGTGTGTCTTCCCAGCAGCCTCTGCAGGCAAGTCAGGGAGGGCCTGGAACTCGGACTGTATGTGCCTGGTGCCCAAAGTCCCCAAGTGAATCCCTGATGGGCTGATGGGAGAGTGGGGGTCATCACAGTCCTGCCTTTTGTTGGGGTTTCCAGACCTACCTGCTGGGTGGCAGGTTAAATCTCCTTTGCTCCCCCCATCCCCTGCCTCCCCTGCCTGTCCTGCCAGCCCTGGTTCCATCACACATCCTGGACCCAACCACTTCTCTGTATCTCCACTGCCACCTCCAGTGGTCCAGTGTCCTCAGCTCCCACCCAAACTCCTGCCTCCCTGTTTCTGCTTTTAAGCCCTCCCACACATTCTATCCCCCAGAATCATCTTTTGAAAACTTAAATAGGATCTGTCACTCTGCAGCTTTAAACTCTCAGTGGTCTCCCACTGTAATTAGGTTGAATTCCAAACTCCTTACTGTGGCCTAAGGCCTTGCTCCTCCGAGGGGTGGTCTCTGGACCAGCACCTTGGAACCCAGGGACTTGATGGAAATGCAGCACCTCAGGCCTCCTCCCAAACCAACTGAGTCAAAATCCCTGGGCCAGGAGAGGGTTACCATTGGAGAAACACTAGCTTAAGGGACCCCACGAGATTTGCCTCGCCTCTTTGACCTCACTTAGGACCATCACCCTGCAGACTCGAGAGGCCCTCTCTGAGTCCCCAACTAAAGGAGTGCCCCCCAAGTCGCTTACCATTCTATTCCTCTGTTTCATTCTCTTCAGCCTGTTCATGCCCATCAATGAAATCACTGTTTACATTTTTGTGATATTATACATCTTCTCACTAGAATGTGAGCTTCAGGAGGGAAGGACCCAGCCAATCCTGCTCTCCACCATGTCCTCCCAGCCTATAGCCATCCCCGGCATGCAGGAAGGGCCCAGTCAGACCAACACACATTTTCTGGGCCCCAGAGATGGGCCTGTGCAAGGTGCCCCGAGCCCACGATGGTCGGGCTGAGAGGACCCCCCAACCACATATGAAAGTTAATTTAAAATGTGGGAGCTAATCATGAGAAATGCCCTCATTCCCCAAGTTCATTTGGTTGGAAAATGAGAAGGAAAGGGAGGTGCCCAGTAGTTTCAGGGAAGGAATGCTAGGAACGTAGATCTTCCAGGAATGTGGGGCTGGCAGCGAGCATAGGACGCTTTGCCTGCTGGGCTTGCGGAGACGTTTGGGCTCCTTTCTCTGCTGGTAAAAACAGTCTTCGAAGGTTGAGAAGATCAGGTGCCAGTGTTCTTATCTTCTCAATCTAGAGGAAAACTAGGCAATCGGAAAAAAAACAAAAAAAACAAAAACCTTTAGCACAAAGCTGTGGTTCTCAAAGTGTGTTCCCTGGACCAGCAGCATCCACATCCGCATCTGCATTTGCATCATCTGGGAATCTGTTAGACGTGCAGGATCTCAGGCCCCCACCCGTATCTACTGGGTCAGACACTCTAGGGGTGGAATCCAGCGATCTGTGTTTTAACAAACCTCCAAGCGACGCACCTGATGCGTGCTGGATTTCAAGACTGACGTGATAAAAGTAAACCTTTATTTTAAGAAACATGTAAAATATTCCATGTATTGTAGAGAATTTGGAAAATCAGAAAAGCATGAAGAAGCTTGAGGCATCAATAACTCCATCACTCAGAAATAACTCCGATGAGTGCTGTCAATGTTTTGGCGTATCTTTTTGCAAACTTTTTAAAAAGCGTATGTATTTTTTTTAACTTTACTGAAATTGGAATTATTTTGGATGTTATGATGCTCTTCTTACTTAGCATTTTAGCTTTGAGCACTTCCTAATCATTCCTAGAAAATCTCATTTTAACGGCTTCATATTATTCGTTTACATTAACGTACCAGAAAAGGTATGTATTTATTTGGGTAATGTCCAGTTTTTCTTATTATAAATAGGACTAGAATGAACATCCTGGTTCAAAAAATCTGATTTGAGGGGTGAGGAGGGAGATAAAATGCTCGAATATGAATGATTAGGCAAAGACTAAATATTTTAGGTCTCTCGGAGGACATTTAATAAGTTTAAAAACTTTTAAAGTTTAAAAACACTATTTATAAAGTTTAAAAACATACGTATGCATTTGTAAAACATACGGCAAAAAAAAGTTAATGTATTAACCCTAAAAAAAGAGCTTCCGTAAACCTTAAGAGAAAAGCATCCTCTCAGCAGCGTAAAAGGGGAAACAGGAACTGATGGTTCACATAACTGCATATGGCAAGTGGCCAGTTCACATGTGAGGCAATGTTGAACCTCGAAACCAGTGAAAAAAACTCAAGTTAAAGCTCTGGGATACCACCTTTTAAAAAACTCATCAATTTCATAAATCTTTGTTAAAAAAAAAAGAAGTTGAATCCACTGGCCAGCAGGTCCAGGGTCTTTCCCCGGACGTCACTCTCCCGTCCACAGCAAAAGCCAAGTCATAGGAAGGATGCTCTCAAGAATTACTCAAGAAACCCCTTCCTATCAGCTTACTTGTTCTGTACGGGCAGATTTTCCCGCGCTGGGCGTTCAAAGCTGGCTGCTCCCAGTGTACAGGCCAGGAATTGTCCGCGTGGACACGCCGTCTCGCCTCCCCTAAAGCACTGGGCCCACTTTGCATTTCAGAGATCGCACCATCATTAAATTCAAAACTTTTTACATTTTACATAGAATTTTATGTTTATATTTTATGCAAACAACAAGAAGAGGGGGGAAACACTCTTAGTCCCACTACTTAGAAAGAGATAAGAAACGGAGGCTAGTTAATCCTCTGTTTGATATTCTTAGCTATTTTCCTCATTTTTTTCTCTCAGTGTCTACAAACACACACACGATAGATTTCTGCACATACATTTTGCAAACTTTTCTCAGCACCTATAATGATGTTCTTTTCCTACAAAAAGCATACATGTTTTAAACGCTTTAATTACAAAAGTAACGTATGCCCATTATTGAAAGAAAGAGAGAAAAAGAGGAAGGAAGGAAGGAAGGAAGGAAGATAAGAGAAAGAAAATTAAACTATTGCAACCCTCCCACTGCATGTTATTACTACAAATTTATACCATTCTGAATATTTTTCAGTGAACATAGATTTTATTAAACAAATTGGGCTCTTCCTGGCAGCACTGTATGTGTGACCACCTAGCATATTTCCATGTCAGTAAATACTTATCTGTACTATTTTAATGACTGCAAGTCATTTTATTGTATAAATGTACAGTCGCATACTTTATTTAACCTTTTTTGTTGGACATTTAAAATTTCATCCACAGCATAACAATACCGAGATTAATATTAGGTAATAAAACCATTGCACGTACTTAACTATTAGGGTAAATCATGAGGAGTGGAATTGCAGTCTCAAAGAGAACGTACATAATAATTTTAGGCCCCAAATTGCTAGCTTGCCTACCCCAAAAATTGTGTATTTGCGTTTCCTCTCTTTTTTCTGGACTGGCTATGCCTGAGTTTCTTCTTTATACAGACTCACACACACACATTTTCTACCTTCTGTTTTGACAAAGTTGGTCTAAAAATGAGTGAGCATGGGAAGTCCTTCCCCAAGGAGGCCACCTCATCAGCTTTCACAGCTGAGGTTAAACAGAGCACACCTGCCGCACCCCTTCCTGCCGTCTCCCACCCAGGCCTCCCCCCACATCCCCCCTCCCCTGGACAAGTTATGACAAGCTCAGAATAGTCTTGGGTTACCAACTATGTAGAAAAGGGAAAAAATGCCACCTAAAGTTTAGAAGTTTCATATTGACTTTAAATTTTTTTTATTTATTATTTTTATTTTTTAATAGAGGTACTAGGGATTGAACCTAGGACCTCATGCAGGCTAAGCATATGCTCTACCCCTGAGCTCTACCCTCCCCCATATTGACTATTTAATCCTTAAATTAATTGTGAATTTCACAAATAATTGCATACATTTATTCTAGACTTAAAGAAAAGTAAAGCTAAGTCCCTGCTGACAGTTCCTCCAATCCAAATATTTCATTTCCTGTCCCTGTTGGACTTTTATGACTTGATGAAGCTGAATTTGTTTTCTGTTTCAACTCAAATTCCGAAGGGCTGTGAGAGGGGCTGGGGACACAGGCCTGAGTCGGGCACAGTCTTGGCTTTGGGTGTGGGGGAGACAGACAGACCCAGACGCCTACAATGGGTTTAGGATGGAAGAGGGTGCAGAAGAGGGAGGAATCCTTGTATCTCAAAAGTCGGGAGCCATGAGCTGCCGGAACGCGTCTGGCCAGCAGAGGCTGGTTCCCCCGGATAGTGCTCGCCATCCTCGGTGCAGCTCTAATTGTCAGAAGGTTATTCTGTGAAACTCCAATTGAACCTCGATACTATGTACTCGTTGATCTTAGTTCTGTCCGTGGAGCCATGGAATGAGCTTAATTTCTCTTCTACTGACAGGCCCATCAGATTGCCAACAACAGCTGTACTGTGCTGCTCCCCTGCCCCGTCCAGTTCCCCCACCCACCCACCCATCCTGGACCCCCTCCTTGAGCCTTCCTGTCCACGCACACCCTCCCCAGGACAGGACCCGCTGGCACGGGTAAACCCTGGCCTCCGCGGCCAGGCGGGTGGGTGGCTACAGGTGTTCTCAGGCTAGACGTAGCCATCCCCCCATCACCCCGGAGGAAAGACACTCAACCGTGTATTCGAGGAAGGCCAAACGAAGTGAATGAAATCTCAGGGGTTCTGACGGGAAAAGAAGTGATTAAGAATCATAATTAATAATTTGACGCAGACAACAAGCCTGACGGCAAGGAGCCGCCTGGCACAATTGTTTCGTGGGTTTTGCCTTATTATCAGCCTCATAACGTAAGCCTTCCTCTGGATGCACTAATTAGGTAATTAGCTCCCTAAAGAGCATGCCTCTTAAAAATGCACTGCAGGCTGGATAAGAGGTGCCAGCAACCGAGAGGCTTTTAGAGCTCAGCTCTTCAAGCCAGGTGAGGGGATGGGGCAGCCAGAGCATGGACAGCGAGCACAGATGTGGGCAAGGAAGTCGCGAGGCACCCGCCCTCTGGTCACTGTGGCGTAGGACTGCGTTGGGCCCAAGGACTGTGTGTAAAAGACAGAAAAACATGATTGCTTTCATACGTGTGAGACAAGAATACTGTAGCAATGGGTGATGATAATGATGGTGGTGGTGATGGTGATAATGATAATAAATTCAATAAAGCAAGGTATAGACTAGAAAAGATCACCCTGCTGCAATTAAGGACCTGTGGTCGCTCCCACTACTTTCCATGGGCCTGTGGTTAAGTCACTTCTCCTCTCTGGGCCTCAGTCTCCCAGTCTGTGAAATGGGGCCATCCCTCCAGCCTCCAGTTTTGGGCTGAGTGGTCCCACAGGTTTCTCTGAGGACCATCCCCATTGCTTGCCAGACCCGTGGAACACGCAGGGAACGGGAAGGAAATCAGCTTCCCGAGTCTGGGGGGAAGAGAGAGAAGTGTGTGTGGTTGAGTCATTCTCTGCACAAAAAGTCACCCCTTGTTCTTTTTTAAAAATATAGTAGTTTTTCTTTTTTTAATAAATAACATTTATGTGCATCCTTGATAACAGTAACACATGCTCAGTATGGAACATGTGGAAAATATACATCCACAGTCCTGGTCCTGCTCCTCCTTGGCTCATCCCTCATCCCACGTCCTGCCTCAGACATCCTGGTTCATCCATCATTTGGCTGCGTTCCCCTCAGTCCCTTCCCATGCAGGCACTGTTTGTGAGTGTGTCTGTTGCAACATGGTGATGGTTATATGGTTTACAATTTTATATCTGCTTTTTCACTCATCTTCATGGGCATTTTCAAGTCATCTCTGGATCCTTCCAATTCCAGAAAGGGAAGGGGCCTTCCCTATAGGAGCACAAGGTCCAGGTATCCAAAGTTAGGAACCTAAGGCTGGGGCCAGGCTGGTTGCCTGGGGTCCCTCTGCTCAGAAGCTGAGGCCTGGTGTCCCCTCATCCCCTGGGCCTCCATTCAGCCTGTGACAGCCACCTCCAGCCTGGTTCCCAGCAGCGCCCCAAGGCCATTGCTACCCTTCCCCTCACCCCACACTCGGGACTGTGTGGTCTTCCCTCTCCAAGCTCTCCTCTGCCAGGAAGTCCCTCTACTCCAGAACCTTCTGGGAAATGTCTCCTGCCAGGGCTTTGTCAAGCTACAGCTCACCGCCCTCCTGCCCAGGGCTCCCCTCAACCTATTTTCTGACACACAGTTTCGGGGACATTTAACAACTTTAATAATTCACTGATCCCATGGCAAGGAGCAATGTCACTGCCACTGAGAACAGAAAAGGCGGGACAGGACACAGCAGGACAAAAGGAGTGGAAGGCCCTGCCCACAGAGCTCAGCCCAAGCCCAGCCACCGCCGTTTGGATCACACCATAAGACTTCAACAAACACAGCACACAAACCCCAGTGCCTCAGTCCGGGGGCTCGTTCTGGCCTCTCTTCAGGAGCACCTCCTCATTTGCCGTGGCTGACCCCCCATTTGTTTTCCTGCTCCTCCCTGGCTTCCTTTAACTTGCTGGCCCTTGTCAGCAGCTGGCCCTGTGAGCAGCTGGCCCTGGCAGAGAGAAGAGAGCGCTCGGGCCAGTGAGCAAGGGAACCCGTGGTCTGGCCCATCTGTCCCAGACTCACTGTGGACAAATCATCCCCTCTCTGAGCCTCAGTTTCCTCAATGATAAAATGGCTTCATTAGGGTGGTTGAGGCTTGAGATCTGTGCAGCTCTGCCCTTCCCTGAATCTCCCCTCTTCTGGGTTCTCACGCCGAGAAAGCATCCCTCCTATATTCGTCCTGCTCCCTCTGACCTAACCTTCCTGCCCAGCCAGGATAGCCTCCTTGCACGTAAATCTCTAAAATCTGCACTGCAAGTTTCCTCTCAACCATTTCTTATTTCCCACTTTCCTTCTCTAGATTTCCCCGACATGGGAAAACTGCAAGCCCTCCATATTAACCTGCCGCTGCTGTTCCTGGGTGCTTCACCCCTCAGGGCACCCTACTGCTCCCCTCAGGTGGAAAGAGCACAGACCCCTATGACCATATGCAAATGACTTCACTCTCCAAGCCTCAATTGTATTCAAAGGAATGACTTTCTAATGGTGGAATTTCATGTGCACTAACAAATATCTGAGGGGAAGGTTTTGTCTTCTGAGAGGAGAAGGAAGAGGTGACATTTCTTTGGGCATAAAATCAAACCTGAGGAACCTCTGAATTCCTTTTGAGAGCAAAGGAGGACAAGGGTGAAGGAAATCAGCTCAACCAGCCAGTTCTGCAGCTGCTTTCTAGGTGACTTGCTCTTTACTTCACTGGGTACCTGCAGAGTTCTCTGAGACTCCATCTCAGCACCTGAGCCAAGCTCATTCTTTTAAGCTCCAGGGATGAACCCAGACTCTATCCTTATTTGAAAACAACCCCCCAGGGAGTAAGGGGCTGCTGTCCAGGAGGGTTCCCATGTCAGTGTAATGAGTGACTTGCCTCCTGGGAGCACCCAAATGGCCAGAAGCACTGCGGGCCCTGCCAAGCGCCCTGGGGTTCTGCCCAGCCCAGACTCTGGGCCTGCCTCTGGCATCAGCCCAAGCTGAGCTTATCTCCAGAAATATCTCCAGGCTCCCCTTTCCTTCCCGGCTGCCCGGAAAGGTGTTGGAGACCTCCAGGAATCTTTTCAGGGAGCTCACTGTGCAAGCTTCTCCTGGCCTTGCTGTGTCAGTGCCTTTTCTCCCCTGATTCTCAGTCTGCCCCCTCCCTCTTCCTTCTTTCCCCCTCTTCCACCCTTCTCTCACCCCTCCTCCCTTCCTCTCCTCCTCGGCCCCCCCCACCCTCCTCCCCTCCTCCTTGGCCTTCCTCCCTCCCAACCTCCCCTCCTCCCTCTCCTGACCCTTCCTCCACCTTTCCCTCCAAAGCTCCCTCCCCACATTCTCCACCTCTCTGCCCTCCTCCCTCCCTCTCTCCTATTCCTTTGGTAAACTTTGCATCCTGGTATTTAAATCTCCACTCATTTCCTGGTTCAGCTGAGGCTCTGATTCCAATTATATCACCTTCATCCTTGCAAACAGACAATTCCGGGCAGTCATACGGCTTGCTGATTCTGCTTACATAACATGCCCCTCCTTGTCCCTCCCTGGGCCCCCACAATCCTTCCAGTCTGGAGAGGGGGTAGTCAGAGAGGTCCTATTCTCCCCACCCATCCCCCACCCTGCCTGAGATCCCTCTTCCTTGGTTCTTCCTAATGCCAAGATGGTCTGTTCCAAGCTGATAGGTCTCTGGGTCGAGCCAAATACCCACCCCCACAGCTTGCCTGGGGGATACATTTGCAGCTTTACTGAGGTGTAACTGACACAGAATAAACCACATGTTTTTAAAGTGTACAGTTTGATACGTTTTGTCGATGACAGCATCACCATGATCAGGAGAGTGAACAAATCCATTAGCTCCCAGGAACCTCCAGCCCTTGGTAACCCCTCCTGCCCTCCTCGCCTCCCCACCCGGGGAACTAGTTCTCAGTACATGCCTCTTTTAAGGGTTTCAGCGTCTTTTCTTGTATCTTCTTCTCATCCCCCTCCATGACCTCCCCACCCCCCACACCATGATAACAGGGTTTCCGCCCCTTGTTTCTTATTACAGCTGCTCTCTCTGTGCCATGCTGGCCTCTCAGGGCTGCCTTGTCTGCCTGTGTCTAAGTCTGGGATTCTTTGGTTTAAGTATTGCCCTCTTCCTTCTGTTGCTATTTTTGGAACTGCAGGGTCCCCTGGGAGGAGGCACACATGAGGTCTGTACCACCTGGGGGCAGAGGAACTCATCGGGTGCCTTCTGAAGGAGAGATGCTGGGTGCAGGAGAGGATTCTGCAGCGGGTGGGAAAAGGCGAGGAGGGAGGAGCCAGCCAGGATCATTCAGTCCCTCAAGCTGTGGGGCGAGGATTGCCGCCAAAGCCAGGTGGAGCAGAGGAGCTGGCAGCTTCCTGCTGCCCCAGCCTGGTCCCATGCCCACCTGGCGTGCACACAGCAGCCTTGCTATTCAGTGAAACATTTCTCATTTTTCTATAGCCTGGTTCAGGTCATAGGATGCTCTCAGGATTTTCATTAGTTAGTATCATTATTTGGTTCTAAAATATGACCCTAGAAAGAAGATTCCAACTGAGTTCAATTCAGGGCATCTTTCTTTTTTGCCTTGAATTATTTTATTTTTATTGAAGTATAGTTGATTTAGTTGTGTTAGTTTCAGATATACAGCAAAGTGATTCATTTATGCGCATATATATATTCTTTGTCAGATTCTTTTCTATTATAGGTTATTATGAGATATTGAATATAGTTCTCTGTGGTATACAGTAGGCACTTACTATTTATCTATTTTATGTATAGTAGTGTGTATCTGTTAATCCCAAATTCCCAATTTATCCCTTAATCCCCTTTCCCCCTTTAGTAACCATAAGTTTGTCTTCTACCTCTGTGAGTCTATTTCTCTTTTGTAAATAAGTTCATTTATGTAATTTTTAAAAAATTCCACATATAAGTGATATAATATGATATTTGTCCTCCTGTGTCTGACTTACTTCACTTGGTATGACCATCTCTAGGTCCATCCATGTTGCTGCAAATAGCATTATTTCATTCTTTTTTTATGGCTGAGTAATATTCATATATATATATGTATATATATATGTATATATATATATATATATATACAAACACCACATCTTCATCCATTCATCTGTTGATGGACACTTAGGGTGTTTCATCTTTTAAGTTAGCACTAGAGCTGGATCTTCTATTACAACTAATAGTTACCAGTTACCAGAGCTGTGCAGGAAAACGCGGTCGTCAGGTATGCTGGGGCCAGATCCCATTGTCAAATTTTGTAACCAGTTGTTCAACACAACCATCCTTGAAATCGACAGTGGTGGGAGTATTTACACCGTGGAAATCAGCATAGTATACACACTAGGGCTCCTCCATACCCCTCCTTTGCTCTGGAGAGCCAGTTGTTAAAGCTTTCCTAGCACGCCACTGATCAGGGCTGGAAGAAACCCTGAGATCCTCCCGATGCCCTGGAGCAATACCTCCTCAGGGGGCATTTGGAAAGTGAGTTCAGGAGGCTTGTTTGGGGTTGTCCCGCGGGGGCGGGGGGCACTGTGGTATTTAGTGGGCCAGGGCCGACCCTAAGTGTCCTACAAGGCCTGGTGTTACCCTCCATGCTCCCAAATTGTACCCAAGATGCAACAGTGCCTCTGTTGAGAAGCCGTAAGAGTTCTTGCAGCTGCTGGCTCTGTAAAGGAGGTTCCATCAGAATGTATCAGGTACCATATGTTGGGGTGGGGGCAATGAAGATGGACAGCTCTCAGCTCTGCCTTCCCACAGGCCCGCGATCACTTTGCTACATGAAGGTTTGCAGTGGGCACAGAAACCAAGGCTGCCTATAAACCCTATTCCAGACTCTTCCCACGTCAGCAGAATTGGGGGCCAGAAGGAAGGTCTTGTCTTCTGTGGAAAGACCAGAAATGAAGCGGAAGGGGGCATCCAGCCTTTACAAACACCCTCAACACTGTTGAGCCCTATGGGAGGGAGCCACCCAGTTGGAACACATTTCCCTGCAGAGTCACAGAGACATTTATCAATGCGTTGCCAGCTACGGCAAGCACTCTGGGAGGGTGGCATTAGCAGAGATCAAGGCTGAGATATCCCAAGACAACTGGATGTGAGCTCGTCTTATATAAGCCCCACACCCCACTGCCCCAGGCTGCAGGGCTTGCCTGCCCGGGACCTGGGAGGCACTGCAGTGGCCCTAACATTGTACATTATACCCACACCCTACTGGGCGACCCCCTGTTCTTTTACCCTTCACTTCCACCTGGGGAATGGACCACCTAGGGAGACCTGAAACTTGCCTCCTGTTGGAAGATGGACCTGTGAGGGCACTGAGGTCCCCATGCTGCTTGCCTCTCTTGCATCCTTAAAACAAATAAATGGAAGAAGGAGAAAGAATCTTCTATTACAACTAATAGTTACCAGGTACCTTCTATGTGCCTGTGATATGCCAGGCACTGGCTGGATTTTATATGTATATAATTCACATACCATGCGATTTACCCTTTAAAATTGTACAATTCGAAGTTTTTAGTATATTCACAGAGTTGTGCAACCATCACCCATAATCATTTTTAGTACATATTCATCACCTTAAAAAAACACCTCATACCAATTAGCAGTCACTCCCCGCTTCCCCCTACGGCCCCTGGCAACTACTAATCTACCTTCTGTCTCTATAGATTTGCCATTTCTGGATATTTCACAAGGATAGAATTGCACAATCCATGGTCCTTTGTGATTGGCTTCATTCACTTCGCATGATGTTTTCAGGGTCCATCCACGTTGTGCCATGTATCAGTACTCCGTTCCTTTTTCTTGCTAAGTAATATTCCACTGTATGGATCTACTGCATTTTTGTTATTTGATCATCAGTTGATGGACATTGAGGTGGTCTTCACTTGTGGACTCTTAAGAACATTGATGTACAGGTTTTTATGTGGATAAGTGTTCTAATTTCTCATATATATATATATATATATATATATATATATATATATATATATATATACCATACCTGTGGAATTGCTTGGTCATATGATAACTTTATCTATATTTTTATCAATTTGTCCAACTTGTCAAGGCAGCTATTAACATCCCTGTTCTATGGATAAAGGAGTCAAGGCTCTGAAAGGTGAAGAAATTGCCCAAGACTACAGAGCAAGGGAGTTGTTCAGGCTTGATTCAATCCAAGTGGTGTGACTCTGTCTGTGCTGAGACTGAGAGCTACTGGGTCAGAATCTCCTGCGTCCCGGCAACTTTCTCTTCTGTCAGCCCAGTAAACCGAGATCCCTTCCTCTTTGCCAGAGCCCTTGATTGTTAATGATGTCTTTGTTATTTTCCTATGAATCTTGGCCTTCCTGATGGCGCCAGACTGGACCTCTCATTTCTCTTTCTGGAAATGTGCTTTCCTGACCTTTGGAAGTGTTGGGCTGGTCTGTGACCCACTAGGACCCCGTCATTTTCTTCTTCCCTTGGATATACATACCACCAGGTCGTCCCTGTCTTAAGGTTGCCTTTCCTGCCTCTCTTCTCTATCAATTTAATCATTTATTCTGATAAAATAGAAAATCAAACAATGGTGCTATGAATCATGACCTCTCCTTTTGAAAGATTGGCATCCCTTCTCCACACGTCCCCTTGTAAGGGGTTTTGCCCTGATGGAGGGAGGAAGACTGATGTGTGGGATGTAAATGCCGTGCAGCCCTGGCCGCGTCTGCCTTCATCCTCTGCCGGGACACTGCTGTCCTTGCATGCAAGGCTCTGCCTGCTTAGGTCGTCCTATTCCATTTTCCTGTTTGGATAACCATTCTCAGTTGTAAAATAGTTAGTGTGGATAACTCTTTCTTTCAAGCCCTGTCTACTTTTCCACGAAGACTAGGTTAGCCAGCCCTTCCAGCCAGTATGCACTGAGCACCTACTCGGCTGCAGAGTGTTGTGCCTTTACTGTTCATACACATCTTCTTGATGATGAGATGATAATAACTGTGGGGACCATCCCCTGTTGTGTCTTTTGCTCTCCTACTACTCGGTGGTGGATTTGAGGGTGTTCTTCTTCAGTGTCAATGTCAGAAGTCATGACTGTCAGGAGCCTTTTTGTAGAGTTGTTTTTGAAAGGCTGTCTTTTTAAAGCTCACCTCTTGACTGGTTTTTTTCTTTTTTCTTTTTTTTTTTCAAAATAGAAGCTACATGTTGGCAAGTTTCCTATTTGAGGAGGATCTCCTGGTATTAGACACATAACCCCCAGACAAGCAGCTGGTGGTGGTTACCTGGACCTTCCGCGGCCAGGGGTGTCAGTCACACGGAGGGAGGAAACCAGCTGCTCTCCGATGGCTTGGTGTGCTGGGGAGTCTGTCAGCACATTTACTAGGTCATTTAGGGCTCAGTTGCATTTAGATTGAGCAAGGGGCCAGATGGTCAACATCAAATCCACACTCATCCCATCCCTTCAAGGTGGCGCATTTGGTTGGTAGCATCACAGGCTCTGACTTGAAACAAATTACTTAACCTCTCTCTGCCTCAATTTCCTCATCTGGAAAATGGGCGTAATAGTAGCATCTCTTCAAAGGGCTTGTTGTGAGTGTTAAATAAATTAATATGTGTAAACTGCTTGGAACAGTGCCTGGTATAGAATAAGCGCTCAGTAACAGTTAAATACTTGGAAAACTAAAGCTTAAATCTGTTCTGTCTGAGATGGCAGTCTGTCTCTCCCACATGTGGCTCTGGAGCACTGGAAATGTGGCTTGTCCAACTTGGGATGAGCTGGAAGTGTAAGAGTTAGTGCGAAAAGAAGAATGTAAGATAGGTCCTTAATCATTTAAAAGCTACTGATTACATGTTGAAATGATAATACTTGGGATAGGCTGGGATTTAAATATGTCCTTAAAATTATCTGTTTATTAATGTGGCTGCTAGAAAATTGAAAATTACACACATGGCCTGAGTTTGTGGCTCACACAGGACAGTGCTGGTCCAGAGCAGTAAAAAGTAGCCAACAATGACTGAAAATCTAGAGCCTTCAGCCTGAGACGGCCCAGTGTAGAATCAGGTGCTACATGACAGCTCTGAGGATGCCGTTGTAGGAGGCCCGAGGCGGGGGTGGGGGGGTGATGGGCTCCGATGAGGAGGGGCGGGTCGGAGAGGCCAGGGCCTGGGCTGGGCCTGCAGGCCTCCTTCCCCACCCAGCAAGGACAAGTCCGAGAGCACAGGCACTTCCAGGCCAAGGACAGCGTGCACCAAGGTGTGGTGACAGCTCAGAAAGCTCTGAACTGATTCACCAGGAGGCCAGAACACCCTGTGAGCTGCCTTCCCCCATCCCAGGCAAGGGTGGAGGTTCCAGGCCCCCATCCCCACCGCCCCCACAGGGCCCTACTCCCTCGGATCAGGTTCCCAGACTTGCTCATCTGCATCCCCCTTCCAGGGCTCATGCTTGATTTGCGACCTTGTTTTCCAAAGGCAAGCCTGCCTCCCCCTCCCCAGGTCCCCAGGGGGTTGCTTCAGCCTCCATTACCAAACCCTGTGACAAGAAATGCGGCCCCCTTATTAAAATAATGTAATGTCTAACTAAAATAGAAACCCCAGATAACAGTTTTTGATGTTTTAATGACTGGGCTCATTAGACAGACTTCCCACTTAAAGTGTCTGTCTAGCAATTAAGGCTAAAAAAATCATAAATGATGACCACACCTTCTGTGGCTTAATGGTTACTCTGAAGGCTGGTCTTATTATCTCGGTGATACAGTCTGTGATAAAAAAGAATTTAAGATACTCTCCCAAGATTTATTTCCCCATTAGCAAGCTGGAGGAGGAAGGTTAAGAGTACTCTTAAGGTCAGATCTGGAAAGGGAGCGGGTGAATAATAAGATGCCTTGAATTTCCCTCCCGCAGAACCAGCCTCCCCCTCACCCCGTGGGGAGGTCCTGCAGGCCGAGGGGTTTAACTTTTGCCTGTCACCGGAAAGTCTGTGAATTGTTACTCCAAGTGACCCCAAGCAGTTTATTTAGTTAATTGTCAAAAGCACGCAGGCTGAACTATAGAATCACCTACTTTCACGTAAATTATTTTCAATCCCAATCTGCTGACGATGGAGGAAAAGTTAAAAAAAAAAAAAAAAAGAAAGAAAGCTTGATGAGAAAAACCTGGGCGAATGCATCCAACTCCCCCAAACCAAATGTCCAGGATGGCGGGGGGGCGGGGGTGGTGATGATGGGAGAGAGATGGGAAGCATCAGTGAAGAGTCCACTGTTGCCAAAGAAAAGGGGGTGCAGGTGCTCCCTCCCAGGAGTAGCTTGGGGCTCAGGCATGAAAGGAGGAACTTGAAAAGGGCTGCAGAGCAGCAGCTTAAAGGGAACACGAACAATTTAAAAGTGAATTGTGTTAGAAGTTAGTATGGGAGGGGACACCTTTAGCCTTTTATTAGGCTTGTGTTAGGCAATGAATGATATTCGGAGGACAGAGGCCATTAACAGAGCCATTGTACCCGTGCTGGTGGGATGGGAAAGGCTGCCAGCTGCCGAGACTGGATGCCAATAACCAAACTCCATTTCAGAAGGGCCGCCTGACTCCTGTCCCCCACCCCAGCCAGCAGGAGGGGTTGGTGGGGCCTGCACCCTGCCAATTCATTTTCAGGAATCGCCCTTAATCGCCAAACTTTCCCCATGCCTCAGCTGGCTCTGCCCCTCTGCAACCTCTCCCACCCGCTTGGTACAGCGAGTAGGCTTGGGGTTTCCAAAGGTATGTACGGGGAAGTGGAGGTGCTGGGCGGTCCTAAAGTTTCAGCTAAAGCCAGAATGCAAGTGGAAGTCCACTTAACTGCTCTGAAAGATGGGCCCTCCTTGGGCTGACTTCACTCTGAATGGAGGGACTGGGAAAAGCCTGGGGGGCCAGTGGTAAGGCACGCGAGGAGTGTTCTTTCAAAGGCTTTGAACACTTGACCATTTATGAAGCATCCATCCTGGGCCAGGCAATGTGCTAGGATAAACTGTATGGAAGATGAGGCAACACTCTCCACGTTTATTTTTCCCTGGAGAATAATCAAGGCCCCTTCCCAAAACCACTTATCGGAGCAGTGTTATCACTGACCGCTAGGACCTGCTTGGTAATTAATAAAGCATTTTACAGGCACTCAGTCCTTCCTGGCAGGAGTCCTGTGCAAAGGATAGCTGTTGTTAATCCCATGTTATTGATGAGGTGACCGAAGCAGGGTGTAATAGGATTTTTTTTGGGGTGCAAATGAAAGAAAATCCAACTCAAACTGGCTGAAGCAAAACAGAATATGCATTGACAATGATCCGTGGGTGGGGTCAGATTCAGATACCCTTGCACCCAAGCCCAACAAACTCAGGACACAGGTTTCTTTGTCTCCTGGCTCTGCTTCCCAGAGGGACTGGCTTCATTCTCAGGTCTGCAAGGTGGCAAGATGGTAGCAGTAGGGACAGCCTCACGGCTCCTCCAGCTCCAGTAGAAAAAAGAAAACATCTCTTGCTGGTTGTTAAAGACAAAGCCTTAGGATTCACTCCGATTGAGCCTGGCTGACTGTCTTAAGTCACATGTCCATCCCTGGACCAATCCCTGTAGCCAGAGCATAAAACTCATTGATTGGCTTATGCCTGGTCACACCAGATACGGAATCCATCCCACACCACTTGGACCAGAGTGGGAGCCAGGAATCTACAAAAAAAAAAAAAAAAAAAAAAAAGTCAGAAGCTGTGGCTGAGAAAGGGGGAGTGGATTCTGGGATGCCAAAGCGTAAGATTTCATTAGAGAGAGTGCACAAAGCCAGGCCTGGAAACCAACACCATCCAAGTCATTTGGTCCTTATCCAAGCCCCACAGGGGACTGGAAAGCAGTAGAGGAACAAGCACGCTGGCTGTGGATGAGGCCAACTTTTGGCTTTGGTTAGGATCCCTTTTGTAAGTACAGGGATGCTTTCTAGAGCATCCTCAACAACAGTGACAAAGAAGGCATTCTGAGATCCAGAGACAGCCTGGTCAGGTGACTAGGAAGTCACTCAGGTGGGTATTGGATGTGTCCATCACACGGTGGCTGACCCATAAAGGCTGCCCTTGTCGCCCCTCACACCTGAAGTGCACCCTGCCGGTCTCCGACAATGTACAGTCACACCGAACGTTCAAGAATGATTCACTCCCTCCCGTGTTCTCCTCCTGTGCTCTTTTTGGTACTCCAGCCCATCACAGACTTTTGGCTAGCCAGTAGTTTGTGGAGTTTGTTTCTGCCAGTAGATTTTTATCTCGTCTACTAGCTTGGCTCGATTGGTAATGATGGTCAGATGAAGGATTCTGAGTTTTACCAGGAAGATCACTTGGTTGATTAGTGATGCCTCCTGAGAGGGGCAGGGCTTAACTAACCTTGTGTTAGTTAAGACACTTTTGGTTATGAGTAAAGAAAACCAACTCATGCTAGCTTAAGCTGAAAATACCATTTATAATACAGATAGAGGGATATGTCATGGGTCTTAAAAAGCAGAGAAAACACTGCAGCCAGACCTCAGGAAAGACTGGAACCAGGACAGCCATCAGCAACCAACGTCTTCCTCAGTATCTGTCTCTCCTTCTGGGGCTGTGTTCTCTCTCATCTTGGCTTCTCTCTTTACAACTGATTGATCCTTTCCGCTCTACAGATTAGCTCTCTTTGATTTTCCTTGCACGTGGTCGGTGGTCAGACAAGATCCATATCTATCTGGCCATCAGGTCTGGCCAGAGGTAGAGAAAGTCTGGGCTCTGATTCGATCAACTCCGGTCAGTGAGCGGGCTTCCTTAATAACCAGGGAACCCTATGAGGTGAGAGAAGAGCCAGTTTTCAGGCAAAGAGGGTCACTTGGGCCAGAGAGACACTCCCCCAAAAAGGTTCCTTTCTACTTATTCTCTG
This sequence comes from Camelus dromedarius, assembly GCF_036321535.1. Taxonomy (NCBI): domain Eukaryota; kingdom Metazoa; phylum Chordata; class Mammalia; order Artiodactyla; family Camelidae; genus Camelus; species Camelus dromedarius. The sequence goes on along the minus strand of NC_087463.1, from coordinate 7,514,446 downwards.
TATCTGCTGACCACACCTCTGTAGGAGTGGTGGAGGCCATCGTGGTAATGATGGTGACAGTGATGGTGACGGCGGTGGCGGGGACACAGAAATAAACAAAATTAGACTCCCCTTGAGAGACTTGCAATCCAGCAGGGAAGAATGATGTCGACCCCGCACGGACTCTGGTAAGCGCCGAAAAGCAGGTCCCATGGGGCTGGTTCACCCACACCTCCTCACACTCAAAGATGGGACAATGTTAGTAATAAGCTTCACGATCTTGTTGAAATGTAGCCTTTCCACCTCTTGTCAACTGTCCCTTCCCTTCACCCCCGTCCCTGACCATTGGAGTAGTGCTCTCACCCCCAAACCGCCTGATATCCCACCAGCCCCCTGCCCTCCCTCTTTGCCATCTCCCTGCCAAACATCATCACATCCTGATCATTATTTTAAAAGAAAAAAATCAGTGTAAAGCCATGCCAGAGCCCAGAAAGCATGCCCTGATGTCAGGCGGAGCCCCATTTCCTTTCCGTCCAAGTGCGCTGCCCTGAACGTGCATTTGCAGTCGGAGAACTTGGCATTTCAGAGCTTTCATAAACAGTCACAGCTCAGCTTGGGACCTGTCTTTAAGAGATCAGGCCTGGGATTCAGTTTTCTCTGTCTTTCCTTTGCTTGCCCTCACATGCTCTCTTAAGAAACCAAAATGCCTTCCTACTTTTTGGTTTTCCAATCCGATGTTCACGGTTGGCACCTTCTCCTTTTTCTCTTTCCTGTGAAAAGAATGTAACCGTGTTTACCTGTCTGAATTAAAAGGAACTTCTGGCAAGAGGGTGGGAGTGCATTCGTGGGACCAGGGACTGGAGTACCCCAGTAAAGACAGAACTGCAGGGGCTATCGGGCAGTGACAGAGGTTTCCAGGAGAAAGGGCAGCTTTGAGGAGAGAGTGGGTGATTGCTTTGACAGCAGCCCACCTGCCTGATGGAAATATGGCTATCTGTAGTTGCTGCGTTCTGCATAAGAGGTTCCCAGCTGTTTGTCCCAGCTTGCAAGCTGTGGGTTTTTCCCCATCTGGTAGGAGATAGCCACCTGTCCCTCAGCTGTGGGCTGCGGGACCCTTCAGCGAGACACAGTCATCCATTCATTCCTTCACCCAGTAACCAGTTATTGGGATCCCACTGGTTGCACCTGCTCAGGACTCTCCTCCCAGCCCTCCCTGCCCTCTCTTTCTTTGACCAGGCTATAAATGGCTTTGCTTTCAGAGACCCTCACCTCTACAGGAAATGGTAGCATCACTACTGGCCATGAAACAGCCTCAAAGTGGCCATGAAAATTCAAGGACTCCTTATTTTTGTCCAGACCCAAGAGTGCCTGAGTTCTGATGCACAGCATTTGGCGAGTACTGAGATAATGTTACATTGCTCAGCCAGCCAAAGGTAAATAATGGTCTCTATGAAAAGGGATTTGGGGGAGATTGCGGCACCAAATTTACCTGCCCCAGAGTGAGAAGAATAACCTAGAAAGGCTTCACCAGGTTGAAAAGCACTGCGAAGTGTGGTTGAAAATACAATTACTGCTTCTCAGGCAGGGCAGCTGATGTATGGGCATGGCTGGACGCTGTGTGTCATCACCTTGACTGCTGTTTCCCCAGAGCTGTATCCAGGTGGAACCATCTTGTTCCGTGCTCCCTTTTTCGTTTCGAAGTGTTCAATTTTAATGAAACAGATATGAGGTCAGGGAACAGAAGTCACTTAAGAAGTAACTGCATATGCAAACCACTGTGTAACTCACTGCAATTGAAAATGCAGTAAAACCTTGATTAAGTGCACCCCAAGTAACCAGAACTCTCAATTAACTAGGATTTATTCCCTAGAATTCTGCTTTTAGGGGAAAAAAGCATATGATAAGGAGGTGGGGGGATCTCATCTCAGTGATTTTTTTTTAAACTTCTTCCAAGGTCTGCCTGAACTCAAACTACCTTCTTCCTAAAATCTCTTTCCTGCTTTACCTCCATTTATAAGCCTGCATGATGGAAACGAATGTCAGAGGGATGACCCTGAAATGTAGAATATCAGTTCAACTCCCTTGTTTTACAGACAAGGGCCCTGAGACCCAGGGGGGTGGGGATGAGCTGCCCCAAGATGCGTAGCTGGTGGCTGCCAGCAGCCAAGTCTCTTAAATGCTGCTCAAATGCTGCAACTCTGACCCACCGCCACCCTCAACAGCAGCCACCTAATCTTTGCAGTCGTCAAAAGGGTGGCACGTAAATTGAAAACACGAGGGGAAAAATGAGAGGGGCCGGGCCAGATGACAGCATCGTTATCCCGGGAGCTGAGACGCCATTGTCCATCGAGTCCAGAGCATCTAACTTCAGGACAGCAGTCGGACAGCAGCCAAACCAGAGTACAGCGGCCATTTATTTAAATTCGCCATCTTTTGGGTTTGGTTAGAATCAATAAGAAGCCTGGTAAACTTTAAAAGCCTTAAAAAAAAAAAAACTTTAAAGCCTTAAAAATTAAAAGGCCGGGGTATAGCTTGGCATGGCCTCCTTCTGAAGAGTCAGACTTCCCAGGGCACTTGGCTATCTCCTCTTCTGTGAACTCCCACGTCTGCATCTGAAGGCATCCCTGCCCCCGTTTTTGCCCTCAGAGCTGCCCTTAATAAGGCCAGCCTCAGAATGGGCACTCACTCATGTAGCACAATTGTAAAGCAACAGGAGGGCAACCCTCTCCCTGCACCGGCCTCAAATATACACTTTTCCATGAGCAGCCTTAAAAGTGTCTTAAATTTCACTCGCTGAGTCATTGAGTGGGGACTTTTTGGATTTTAGGAGATCTGGGCCAGTCCCAGGCCTGGGCGCTCTGAGCTGAGGCTGTTTCCGCACCTGCAAAGGAAAGCTGTTAGACCGGATGGTCCTGAGATTTCCTCTGACCCTCGCATCCAGTGCTTCTGTGAGCTCTGGTGAATGATTCCTGCCCTCCAGGTGCGTTCAGTCTAGAGCTGTCCAACACAATAGCCATGAGCTGCCTGTAGCTATTCAGCACGTGACATGCGACCCCTCCAAACTGAAGTGCCCCACAAAGGTAAAACACCAGATTTCAAAGATTTAGTACCAAAAAAACTTAACATGCCTCATGATTGATAAATCTCGGAAACAATCATACTGGACATACTGGGTTAAAAGAGGTTGTTCAAATTAATTTCCCGTTTCTTTTTACTTTTTTTCTGTGGCTACCAGACCATTTTAAATTACATACATGGCTCGCAGTGCATTTCTAATGGAGAGCATCGCTGCAGAGAGAAGCTGTGTGAAAAGATAATGGGTACCCAGAGCAGGGGCTGCTGGAGTTCAGAGAGGGGAGAGCTCGGGGGGCTGGAGTCACCCAGCAAGACAGGACAGGGTGGGGAAGGTGAGGGGGCCTGATTCAGTAACAGAGGAGGGAGGGTGTGAGTCTGTCTGGCCTGGGAGAAGCTCAGATAGGGAGCTGGAAACACTCATTCTGCAACCAAGTGGCCTGGTTGGCCAACCTTTCTGGAAGTTAAGGCTTTGGAAGGGGACAAAAGAGAGCCTCCAAAGGCAGGCCTGTGTCATGCTAAGCGTTCCTAGCCCCAACCTCTCTCCACAGCCCCCTCTTCTGTTATTCATCTCCCATCCTCTACTTCTCTCTTTCCCCTTTTTTCGGTGCCCCTCACTGAGTATGCTCAGCCCAGCTGGCGCCTTCAGGATGAGCAGTAGCTCAGAGAGAACTTGATTCCTTCTTCCTGCCTTGCTTGTCTATAAGGCCAGTTCCACATTCCTCACCTGGGGACCAAGAATTGTTCAGGAATGGGTGGAATTGCACCTGGAACTCTGTAGGTGTCATTGCAAATGACTTTTAATTCCCTGGGCAAGAACTCTATTTGATGGAGATTTGAACCCCAGGAGTAGGTGGGTAGCCAGGCACTAACGAGCAAGCTTCCCTGGTTGCCAGCCATCCCGTTGGTGGTGCTCCAGCTGCTAAGAGCACCCCTCCTCTCCCCCATCCTGGGCACACAGAGGCAGGACCTGTGACTGACCCAGTGCGTGCTGCTGCCTCCCTTTTCCCTTTTATGACCTGAGAAAATCTGGGGCCTCACAGAAAAAAGCGCATGTCTTCTCTGGACTTAGGTGATTTCCCATCACTTTCCATGGCTGCATCCCACCCACGTGAGCCTCCCTGAGTGCTGCGTCCTGTTGGCCACGGGTGGGAGGGCTTGGGGCTGCCCACCTCATTGCTCTGCTTGCTGGCCACGCTCCCACAGCCTGTGCCGGGTTCTGAATCAGGGAACTATTCTTGATGGTCTTGGGAAGAGAGAAATGCTCACTTCCAGAGTTGGGGGTGATGGATCTCAACCCACCTGCTCATTAAATGCACCTGGGGAGTTTTAAATTTTACCCAGGCCTGGCTCCTCCCTGAGAGTCTGATTCATTAGACTGGAGCAGCCAGGTGGAAGTATTTTTCAAAGCTTTGAGGAGTGGAAAACAACTCTTTAGGTTGAGGACAAAACTTTGTCACCTTGCTATATCAGGTGCGGCCCTTGAGTGAGCAGCATGGGCCTCCCCTGGAAGCTGATTAGAAATGCAGGCTCTGAGGCCCCCTCCCCAGGCTTCTTGAATCAGAATCCACAAGTTAATGACTCCCCAGGCGATCAGAGTGGACCCCTGAAGAGTGAGATGCTGTTTCTAGGTAAGTCAGAACCACCTGGGGGAGTTGGGGAAACAAAAAACCCTAGAGCCCTGATTTCTGAACCTGATTCTTGAAGTCTGGACAAGGCGCAGGAATCCTCATTTAACCAGCAACCCAGATAATTCTAATTAATTGGAATAATGAATTTAGGACTTTTGTCTTTCCCAAGCACTTTCTTCCGTCTGTGATGAGTAAACCTGGCCCAGTGAACTGTGTTTTCAACTCATCGCTCTTGCATCCAAATCTTCAGTGGCTCCCCACTGCCTATCAAATTAAGGTCAGATTCCTTAGGCTGGCACTGAAGAACACTGTCATTTGACCCCCTGCCCACTGCCAAGTTCACACCTCTAGTTTCTTTCTATCCATCCATCACATCAACCAAAGTGGAGTGCTTGATACACTAAACAGGTCTTCTGTATTCATTTCTTTGTTCCTTTGTGTATACAGGTTGGGGATGTTTTGTTTTGGTTTGGTTTTGGTAGACTGTCTTCCCAGCCCCTTCTCTGCCTAAAACTTATCCATCCCTAAATGCTGTTTATCCTTCAAGGCCCAGTTTCTCTGAGAGCCCATCCTCTGAGCAATGTGTCCCTCTTGTGAGTTCCTGTAGGGCTGACTTAAGACTGTCTTTACCGTTTTTCTCTTCCTTACCCCTATTTAGCACGGTAGCCTATGTTTGGCCTGGGTTTCACTTGATTGAAGGTGGATGATCAGAGTAGAACCTTGATGAGGAGGGTGTTAATGTTTATTTCTGTACTATATATTTATGTAAATCTACTGCTTTGGGGCTTTTTGAAGAGTAAATAGTAGCTTTAGAAAAATAGAAAGAAAAGAATGAAGTAGAATAGGGAAAAAAGACAAAAGTAATTCATTAAGATACACGACGAACTGGAGCTGTTTGGATTCCATCAGTCACTGGTCCTGTGTTAGCCGGCACGAGGCAGCAGGCTTAGCAGCCTCCAGGAGCCAGGGATGGGGATGAGGGCGTGGCTACCCTGAGCCCAGCTTTCAGAGGGGATTCACAGCTCTCATCACTTTGACTCAAATCGGAGATGGGGGAGAGTAACAAGAATAAGAACGTAGCCTATTTAAAATACGAATGTATTCCGAAAAGTCATGTAAGCCGGCACTGGGACACCCAGGGTTGGCTCCAAGCATGATCCTGGGAGGTCACTGAACATTCTAACCCTCAGTCTTCTCATCTGGAAAATGGGGATAATTATAGTTACTTCTCAGAAAGCTTGGACAGAATTACTGAGAAAATATATGTTAACCGTTTAGCACAGTACTTAACAAATGGTACATATTGTCATTTGCACAATGGGGTGACAATACTCACTCTAACACAGAGTCACGGGTATTAAATAAGATGGGAAGTATTCGAGTGTCTGCAAAGTTTAAAACCTGTTGCACATCATATATTCATTTGTTAAACAAATAGTCCCAATGCCACCCAGGCTGCTGCGAAAAGACCAAAGATGCTCAGTGGACCCTCAGAATCCAGTCAGGCAGGTCAAGTGATGTTCACACACATCTCCAACAGCAGAGACAGAGGATGCGTAGTCGGGTGCTCTCTGCTGGTTCCCCATGACCCCTGGCGTGGGCTCTACGGTGGACGAGACAGGACTCTGCAGATGATGGGGGTGGAGAGCATTCCAGGCCATGCGAGAACTGATGTGAACAGTGGGACCCGCCCTGCCAGGGGTGTCAGGGAAACAGAAGGTCACCCAGATTGCTGGGAGGTTGGGGGCGGCCCTCAGGGACTGCAGGTAGGAGGCAGGGTCTGCAGCCTCGCTCCCGGGGCTCCGTCCCAGCCCCACCGTCATCTAGCGAGGTTGCCTTGAGTGTGTTTCTTAACCTCTCTGTGCCTCAATATCCTACTATAAAGTGAAGATAGGAACAATGTCTACTTCAGGAGGTTGTTGTGAAGATTAAATGAGATAATGCATGTGGAGCCTCAGTGAGTGCTCACTGTGCTTACTGTGCACAAACAGCAGTGAGAAAGAGAAAAGCCCAGGAAGAAGGTGGAGGCGAAGTGAATGCCAGATTAAGGAACTGTCCTCCATTCCACGACTGAGGTACTAAGTACCAAGTACTTAGCACTAAGTGCTAATCACCCATTGAAGATGACTGAGCAAGAGAAAGACATGATCCAAGTTGTTCTCCAAGATGAATCAGGCAGCAATGTTCAGGGCAGACTGGTGCAGGGAGAGAGCGGAGGGGGCCTGCTGCCTGCCCTGCCCTTGGGGTAACCGGGGGTTCCCTGGCCTCTGCTGGCCTCCGGCTGAGATGGGCCAGGCGTGGTCAGGGTAGCAGCAGGAGATCTGGAGAATGGCCTGGAGAAGGAGCCAGAGCCCTTCAGACGCCCCCCACTGGGGCTGGACTCCCTGCACCTCCCATCAGACAAAGCAGGGCCGCTGGCCAGGGCAGGAAAGGGTCTCTGAAGATCCCAGACATTCATAAAGACCCCAGAGTCTGCCCATGACCACCATTCCTTACAGCGAGCCTCAAGTCCAGGGCTGCCCAGTCAACACTCAGTTTCCCCTGAAGAGATTTCCTATTGGAGGCTATTAATAGCTCGTGTTTACTGAGCACTTTCTAAGTACTCACATTATTAACTCTTTTAATCCTCACAATAACCCTAGGAGATAGGTATTATTGTTATCCACCCCACTTGACAGATGAGAAAACTGAGATGCAGAGAGGTAAAGTCACTTACTCAGAGTCGCAGCTATTAAATCGAACAGGAACCCAATCCTGGCCCAGGGCTGCCTTTTTACCTCTTCTATTCCTTGTCAGTTCCTGTTTGTTCAGGAAGTGCAAATCTGTGTCTAACATTTCCCTGTGACAACTCCTTGGGTGGGGAAAGTTCTACTGGGGAGGGGCGGTGGGCCCCCTTGGGCACACGTCACTTGCGGGGAGATGGGCCCCTTCCCCCTCCGCCTCCTTTCTCCAGCACACTCCCGACTCTCCCTCAGGAAAGAGCCCATGAACTCATCCGCAGCCCCTTAAAAGCAGGACTATGTCTTCTCACCTTTTCACTGCCCAAAAGGCCCAGCCGTAGGTAGGCCGTTGAGTTCAGCTGAGCTGATCTGAATGAACTCATTCATTCTAAGATGTAAATGACTGATAAGGTTTTAAAAATACCACTCCCAGATGTGGGCATTTTAATATGGGCTAAAGTCCAGGTTTGTCTTGCCCCAAAGGGATGAAGTTTTGACTGTGGAATTACGGGCACCAGCCAGCCAGGGAGGCTCGGGGGCACAGCAAGAAAAGGGTTAGGGTGACAGAGGCCCTTCCTGGCTCCCAGAAAACATATCCCACAGAAGCAGCCCCCATTTCTGCCCACCTCCTGCCAGATGCTGCAAACTGCAGGCTGTTCAGGTCCTGACACAGGACTGCATCTGAGTAAGAACAAGCCCCGAGGTCCAGGGCCGGGGGAGGGTCTGTGGGCCTTCCTCCCGCCTGTGGCTCGCGGCCCACCGTGGTCTCCAGGGGTCTGTTGAATACCTCAGTGAAGGGCAGGTGTGACCCCAACAGAGTCAGCCCAGAGGGCACAGGAGCCGCGAGGGAAGGCTGGCCGGGACTCGGAGGGCCACCTGCTGCTGTCTTAGGAGTTAACTTGAAGCTGAAGATAGAACAGCTCCTAATATGACAAGTGAAACTTTAGAAAGTGTGAGGTGACACACAGGGATATGTCCCCTCAAGGTGACATGGAGGGTCCCTGAAAGGCCCAGCATGGGGAGGGGGCGGCCCGTTTTCTGGCAGGACCTCATGTCCTAGAATGAAGACTTCATTTCTTCAGGGACAAGCTAGGAGGGAAAATCAGTTCCTGATGGGGGTTGCCAAGACGAGACTCTAAATTTATAACCTCGTAATCAGAAGGGGCAGTGGGGTTTCCCTGTGCTGGCGCCGTTCGCAGGCAGGAGGACTTGTTCAGTTTCATCCTCTCCAGGGCCCTGAAGCGCATTTCCCTGCTAGACTGGACGCTAAAGCCCCCATTCCAACAAATTCTGTTACAGAGGAGCAACGTGCTAATACAGGGAGATTTCGTGTCCCAGAAAACAGCCTGCATAGACGGGGGCCTGCTGACGGGTGGGAGGCCACGCCTTCTCGGCAGGCTTCCCTCCTCCCGCTCCGATTCCAGCGTGCCCTTGGGCCCAGAGAAACACGTTAAGTTCTCTGCGCCTGGTCTGTGTGAGGAGGGTGGGGCGGGTGGAGTGTGAGGGGCAGGGGGAAGGGGAGTCAGAGGATGGAGAAACACGGAGAAGGGAAGAAAGCTGATCTGAGACCAGGGTGCTTACAGACTCTTAGTTTGGCGTCAGTAACAGACCCTCAGATTGTTCTGGAGAGAAGCTTAGAAGTCAATCATTTAGAGCACTGTTTTTCAAACCATAGGTGGCAACTTATTATGGGTGATTTGATCAGTCTAGTGGGTCACAAACCACCAGCTTAAATATATAAATAAGTATAGAGAGAGAACAGAATAGGAAATATTAAGATGCATCATATAGAGTTATAGCAAATATTGTGCAAACTTTTCTTTCAGTTTTACAAACACAGAGATTTGGATCCTACTCATAAAAAAATGTTATAATGGGTTATAGTTGAAAAAAGTTAAAGAAAAACTGGTTTTGTCCACATTGTTTAAGAAAATTGAGGTTCAGGGAGAGAAAGCCACTTGTCCAAGAGCACCCAAATCCTGAAATTTGAATCCAGCACATGTGGCCCGATTTCTAGGCCAGGCCTAATCCTCTCAGCAGTCTCATGCATCAAATTATTTCTGTGGGGCAGGCAGTCAGAAGCAGCCTCCACACCTATACCTAGGCAAGTCACTTAACCCTCTGAGCCTCAGTTTTCTCATCTGTAAAATGGGCCTATACCCACCCAAGCAGGGTTGTGGTAAGGATAGTGAGATTACATAAAACCCATGCCCAGCACATGAAAGGAATGCAGAGTGTGCTGTCTGCCTAAACCTTCTCTTCCTTTCCACATATCTGTTCACATGACCCACCTCCCCACACTAATGCCTCTCCATGAGGGAACATCCCAGAAAGAAGGTGAAGAGCTGACACTTTGCACGCATCTCCTCCTTTCTCAGCATGTTTCCAGCATTTCTTTGAACTTGCTAGTCCTCTGCTGGGGGCCTGAGTGACAGCTCCTCCCATCTTGGGTCCCTGCGGGTAATGAACGTGACTCCTGATAACACAGGTGGGTTGAGAAAATTCCAACATGACTATCAATTGGCTCACACCCAAAGGCCATTGTGAAGGAGGTTTACCTGGAGTCTCCCCGGCAGAGAATGAGGGACCAGATCCCATCTCCTACCCCAGATGATCTCACAATCTGTCACCCTGTTACAGGGCTCAGCATTTTGGAATCTTCTCCAAGAACAAGGAGGTGGTGAATAATTACGTAGAAAGCAAATGCTTTATGGAGACTGTTTTAATTTCAACTCACTCAGAATGCCCCAGAGCCCTAGACTGTCGTGATGCCTGGCGGGTGAGGACCAATATTTTTCTCTCGTGTACAGACCAGCACTGTCCTACAGCAATACCATGTGTGTATTCACTTTAAAATTTTCCTAGTGATCACATTACAAAAACAAAAAGAAATAGGTGACATTAATCTTGGTGCTATATTTATTTAACCCCATATATCCAAAATACTATCATTTCAACAAGTAATTTATATAAAAATGATTAATTCTCTTTTTAACTTTGTTTTGGTACTAGGTATTCAAAATCTGGTGTATAATTTACACCCACAGCTCATCTTCATTTGACTAGCCGAATTTCAAGTGCTCAGTAGACAAGTGGGCCCGGTGGCTTCCATGATGGAAAACTCCAGCAAAGAGTCTTCGGCATATACTAGGAGTGAAAACCTTTTGCTGAGATGGACTTTTTTTTTTAAGTTATGAAGACATTTGTCTTTAATTTATCCAAACATTTCACGTTCATGAAGTCATTTATTTCAGGGCAAATCTAAACTTATAATATTAAATTTTAAAATATTACAATATTTACAAACCAATTGGCAGAGGTAGCTTGGACACCTGTTGAATTACAGGCAGTTCACTGTGATCTGAGGAGAGGGACTGAGAGAAGAAAATGGGAGAAGGACCCTGATGGTGGTATTAGAAAGAAATCCCTTAGAATGAGCAAAATCGTCACCTTTAAATCTGCCACAGAACTGCCTCCCTTTCAGAGGCTACATCAGATATGTCAGTCATGAGGTGGACAGTTCCAGAGGGCTGGACAGTCAGAAAACCTGAGTCAGAAGTGCAGACTGGATGCCCCTGTACTGTGTGCTGGTGGGGCCAGTTGCAGGATGAGGGAGCCATGCTGAGCATCACCAGAAGTGGAGCTGTTTAGTGGGCTTGGGGTTGAGACCTGGGGTCTCAAGTTCATCATAGGTGAGGTTTCTACTCCCCGTCTTAAATGTTGGCATCAAGAAGAACCATAATCTCAGTGTTTGTTGTCCGTGAATTTAATGGAGTTTATCCTAAGTAAGGGGAGATGCTCTGTGGCATCTTTGGAGAGGACTGGTTCCCCAGGGGAAGCTGGAATTGGGCTGCCCTATTGATGCTCCGCGTGCTGGGGTATGGGAGGACCCCCTGCTTGGAGGCGGGACGGCAGCCCGAGCACCATTTGCCTGGCAGATGTGTCACTAAGATGAACAGATGAACCCTGACTCATTTGAGGGCACCTGCCCCATGCCCAACCCTGATTCTGGAAGGCACTGGAGAAATCAGGAATAGGAAATGAGGTCCAGGGTCTTGTAGGATCTGTCTCAGAGGGCAAAAACCATCTGCATCAGAAGTGATGAAATGCTAACTGTGAGGCTCAGACCATGGATCTGTAGAGACTGGAAGAAGAGGGGCACAGTGGACCAGGGAGATGGGGCGCTGCCTGGGACTGGGGTGGGAGATGGAAGGTGCAGGGGCATGTGGCTTCTTACCTGCAGTTCAGGTCTTTAAGTATAGCTAACTGCCTGGGGTCTCTGGGCTTTTGTCCTCTCTGTTCCCCTAAGAGCTAGTTCAGGGGCGACTTACCCTAAGGTGGCTCTAATCCTCCCTTCAGCCTCGGCCAGCAGGCTCAACTCCTTCTTTCTGCTGCCCCACTGTTCCAAGTACACATCTTTATCCTCAGATGTTACCCTCAAGAGAGCGTGTTTATTTGTGCATAAGGCTGCCTGACCGTCTCAGCTGGGGGCTCCTCCAGGTATGGCTGTACCTCTGCCCAGGGTCTGCCTCCCAGGAAGATTGCCGTAATGCTTGATGAAAGGCTAAGCAGAGGATGAGTGGAGGAAAGAATGAATGAATCCCGAGTAGGGAAAGATGTGGTAAGGAGCACAGGGGCTCCCCTGGCTCCCTGGAGAGGCGGAGGGAACGGAGGATGCTGGACAACTTGGCAGCTGGTCTGGGAGGAACATGGGCTCTGTGGCTGCTCCAGCCTTGTAGACATCTAGCTGTGTGCAGCCATGATGGGGACTGGCAGAGCCCACGGCAGCTTGTCTGTCGGGACAGTTAAGTCCACGTCCCATGATGCCATGTCAGCCACAGTCTGCTGTCACATGTCCAGTGTGGCATACATGTGTGCCCGAGTATGGAGATCACTGCTGACAGCACTTCAGAGCTTGGAGGGATGGTACAAAAACCACTCCTTCCTTTACGGATGCAGAAACTGAGGGCCACAGAGGTAAAATGACTTGCCAAGGCCGGGCAGGGATAGAGTGGGGGCCAGAACGATACCTGGGAATTGTCCATTTCAGGCACTTGCCCCATCCCTTCATGTGTGTTAATCCAAGTCCTGTTTGTGGCTCTCTTCATTTTCTCATGCATGTCCAGACCTGAAGTGTGTGGACTTCCACTGGGGGCCACGGAGGACGAGGAAGAGCCATCCTCCACCGAAGGTCGCAGGTCCCCCAACAGCACTGTCGTTTACAGGCAGCACCACTGACTCTAATGGACACTCATGCACATTTTTTCTGACCCTTGTAAATTGTTCCCCAAGATGCTTTGAGCCTCTGAGATGGGATCATGGACACGTCCCTTTTCAGAATGGGTAATACTTTGAAGAACTGTGTGTAAATGTTTTCTTTCATTCATTCACTCCACAAATACTTAGTGCTGGGCTGGACACCATGGAACCCACACAACAGGCGCGTCTTGACATATGGCTCTCTCCCGTCAGGGCTCCTGCCCTAGTACGGAACCTGGTACCTGGTGGGTGCTCAACACTTATGTGTTAAATGAATGAATGAACAGATAAATGAGGGAACACTGAAATCCTGGGAGATGAGCCAGAGAGCCATGACAGCGACAAAATCCAGCTGCACCCGAATCTCCTGTCACCTCCAACCCTGAGGGAACCATCTGAGGACCCAGCTTGTGGCCTTCAGCTCTGTCTGCCTTAGGAAGAGTCACATTTGGTGGGCAGCTTGCTCCTTCAAACAACAGATGCTCAGCTGCCTGGTTCCCAGGCCCTCCCAGATGTGCCCTGGCATGCTCTGATTCTGAGTGGATGCAGCTTAAACTCAGGCTGGATCTGACATGGGAGCTGGGGAAGGTATGGGATGGAAAGACCCTTGTGGTCAGCCCTCTCCAGCCTCTTACATCGGCACCCAGGGAGGCAGTGGGGCAGCGGGCAGGACCTGAGTGCTGGTCCTGCCTGCTGGGAGGCGGCAATGGTAAGACCCACCTCCATCAGTGAGGATGGAGGACACGGGGTGTGACCCAGTGCCTGGGCACTTACAAGTGCTCAGTAAATGGATCATTGCACCACAGTTAGCTCTTGTCCCTCAGCAGCTCACCTCCCACCACGTTCACACATGCATCTGATGCAGAAAGCAGCTAAACTCTTTGGTATCCTGCACGTATGCCCTGGCCCTACTGTCTCACCCTACTTCTCTGCTCGTTCATTCATTCATTTAACAACTTGTCTTAAGCAGCTACTCCATGCCAGGCCCTATGCTAGACTCAGGCTCACTGGGTCGGTGGCTGGGCCCCACCTAGCCTTCCTCATTCTCTAATTCTGTGTGTTTATTGCAGGGACTCTCAATGAGAGGTAGGATGCTTGGAGTGGATTAGGGCGATGCCATATCGGAATTAACAGTAAGACGTTTTCAAGTATCACCCACCCCATTCTCCGACTCACCGAACGAAACTGGGAACAGACTTCCTGCACTGAAATGCTCATGGGCACATGCCCAAGAGGCCTCTGGGATGCTCCAAAGCACTTTTGTAATTTTTCTGACTTTTGACTTTTGATTTTTTTCATGCCATGCTCGGCTATGGGTGGGCAGGCCTGACGATTACCTGGTTAATTCAGCCACACTAAATAGTTCAGGTCCAAAACATTTACCTCCAGGTAGACCATCTACTTCATGTCAATTGACTGGTTAATTATCAGTTTCTCCTTTAATTCTGTGTTTTCAAACACAGCCTTCAGCAATGAGTCTCTGGTGAGCAGGACGCAGATCTCAAGGAGACCCAGGGGGACAAGGATTTGCCTCCACCCACTCACTGTTGCCTTCTAGAAGTGTTCACATGTCCAGGAGTTCCTGCCCACTCAGAGGAGATGGTGCTAGAATCCCAGAGGCTGGAGGGCGAATTCTTCAAACATCTGTTCTGGAACAAAATTTTGCAAGATAGCTGCCAGTGTGCATCCATAAACTCTCTTTTTTTTTTTTCCAACATCTTTTCAATGAGTCAAATTAAATCAAGCGGGAGATTTCAACTAAGTACTAACCTGGCTTTAACACCCGGTTTTAACACCTAAGGTGTATATGACAGCTTGTAACCAAGAGACCAGCCAAACTCCTTTCTAGCAAAGGCAATAGGGACCTTACAGAAAGAAATATATGAATATTAAGTAAAAAAAAGCAGAGCACAAGGAAGAAAGATTATAGTGTATATTCCCATTTTTAAAACACCTGTATGCATAAAAATACAAATACGTGAGTTGTGAATGGGGCTGACCCCTAATGGATGGACAGTGGCTTTTCTTTTCTTCCCTTCCTTCTGTATTTTCTGAGTTTTAAGGAGTGAGCCTGTATTGCCTTTATAATAAGAAAAAAACAGAATGAAAAAATTTCCCCCTTTTCCCCCCAACGTGATACATCGTTTCTTTCCATTCTAGTCCTATTGCATTTGCTAGAAGGGACCTCGGGCGCTGTCCTGGTTAGAGATTATTAGACACCCAGAGGATGCTGAGGAGAGGTATTAAGCCAGGTTACTACTTAGGTGAAGCTTACTCCTTGATTTAATTAGATTCAAGAGAAAAACCAGCGTGTTCAGGGTTGAGGGGGGAGGGGGAGGCAGGTGTAAGGCCACGTGCTCCTGAGCTCCTGTGGGTTCTCAGTGGAGCAGTGCATTGTGGGACTCGTGGCTCTGACCTGCAAGCCCAGGGGTTCCCCGCGGAGCCACCACATGGTAGGAGTCGCCATCCCAACAGCTCAGCGGCTCATTGAGTCTGCAAGTCCATCAGTAACTTGCACTAGGCCCCTGCCAAGCCCAGAGCCCTCACGGTGCTTCCTGCCCCCAGGCTTCTTGTGTCCGCTCTGCTTGGGAAATCAGCCTCTCGGGCAACCAGTATTTCCTGAGCATCGACCATGCTCTCAGAGGCCAGGAGGTGCTCGGAAAGCAGGGAGCACTTGGGGTTAGTGTCCTGGACAGAGGAAAACTGCTGGTGGCCCGTCCCCCAGAGGAAATCCCCACCCCCCCACCTTTCCTCCTCTGGACCCCCGAGCACTCTCTGCTTTTCTTTCCCAGGCCCTCACCACATGGAGCTTTATGGTTATTTGTAAAGAACCCATTGCAGCTGCTAGATTGTCAATTCC
This sequence comes from Camelus dromedarius, assembly GCF_036321535.1. Classification (NCBI taxonomy): domain Eukaryota; kingdom Metazoa; phylum Chordata; class Mammalia; order Artiodactyla; family Camelidae; genus Camelus; species Camelus dromedarius. Next base: position 7,498,925 of record NC_087463.1, on the reverse strand, counting down.
TTCATTCACGCTTGGAGCCTCAGTCTTCTTATAAGAAAATTAGGACACTAATAGTTACATCACAGAATTGTAGAAATTAAATCAGGTTATGGGAGTGAAGTACCTCACAAAGTACCCGTGACACAGAAGCAGCTCATTCAGTGGGGTTCTGACCCATGCTGCCTTCCATTCCTGCAGCACCCGGCCCAGGACCTGCCTGTCACAGAGAAGGGGCTCAGTGACAGTGAGCCACTGCAGAATTTGCCTGAACCTGCCCTGGGGAGGAAGGAGGCGGGAGGGAGGGGCGAGGGAGCAGACATTCCGTTAGCACCGCGTTCTAGTGCCAGGCACTGTCTTAAATACACATCAATGGATTATGTGTTCACTCTGTAGAGGATGGCTGGGGTCCTGTGTTTCCGATTTCTGCAGGTGCTGGGGGATTAGCCAGCTGGGCAGGTGGGGCCGCTCTAGGCACCTCTGTTTAACCTGAACACTCACCTGTTCAGATGCAGGGAGGAGAAAACCGACACTGGGAAAAAAGCCCAAGGGATTTATGCACCCCTCCCCCAGAAGAACTGAAAGCAGGCCTGGGGTTCCTGCTCTCCCAGAAGCTACAGGTCAAGGCTTCAGATCCCATCCTGGGACTGGGGAGACGGGAAGTAGAATAAATCAACTCAGAATGACATGATCATCACTGGGATCTCAGCCAAGCCCACAGTAGGGGCAGAAAGGCCACTATTGGGCTCCCTGGAACCCCAGGCACCAAACACGTCCTTGGAGGCTGTTGCACATGCCTCCTCTCTGGGCTGGCTGCTGCCACTTCCACCCTGTCGTCTTGTCTCCAGGCACTGGGCTAGAAGCCCTTCCCCAGAACCACCCCACCCCAGACAGGAATGCAAGGAGCTGCAGCTAAAACCAGAGGGTCCCTTTTATATCCCTGGTCACCCATAGAACCAGGTGGGCATCTGAGTGGGAGAGAATGACTAGGTAGAAACCAGAACTCTGTTGAGCTGGCTGTTTAACAGTATGGTCTACGGCAGCTCGTGTGCTAATGAGGCTCAAATACGTTTCTCAGCGATGACACCTGTACCACGGTGGTGGGGAGACACAGTGCTTGACGAAAAGCACAGAGGCTTGTATGACGGGAAGATTGTAAAGCAGCGCCCTTCTCTTCTCCCGCTTCTCTGTGCACTGAGAGAGATGATTTATTTTGATGCTGGCCAAGATGTGAGTTTAATTAACTAGAGGGGCCAAAGGATCAAGGAGAATTTGAGAATTTAAAAAAAAAAGTGCCAGTATATACATAACTACGTGACTCATCACAAAAACATCACTGAACGGGAAGGACTTTGGACAGCAGGAGACGGAGGTCGCAACTGCTTTGATGAGCAAGGGTCCTTGACCGTGCTGTTTCCTGGCACCGCGTCCCAGGCTGCCCAGCTCGAGCCCCTCCTGCTAAGAAATGCTTTCATTCCATCTTCTCTGCTGGGCCACAGAGAGCATCTCTGAGGGCAGGCTGTCCGTCTTCTCTCCATTCTACCTTTGGGAGGTCTGGGGGGCTGGGACCACCAGGTCACTCTGTCTCAGACCAGTTTTTATCTTTAATGGGCTGAGGATAACATGAAAAGCTTCCTCGTTATACAAGGATGCTACCTCAGTGGATGGATATCCGCACAGGGTGCTGGAATGTTCTAAGGTCCTGTGCTCTCCTGGGGGCTCCCATGATGCCCAGCGGTACTCATCTATTTACCAATGGCAGACCCTTGCTGAGCCAGGCCCACTGTAGGAGGGCTAGAGGGCCACCAAAATGGGGGTGTCCCTGCTCCTGAGAACTCACATTTCAGGGGACAGTGTCACCAGGCCACCCACACAGAGCTGGGGTCCCTAAGAGCAGGGCCTTCATGCCAGGAGCTCATATTTCCATTGGGAGCTACAGGAAATGAATTCGAGTGAAGAGAGAAAAGGGAAAACTGAGGAGAGGGGAGGGTACATGACCCAGAAGCAGGGTGCCCAGCACAGCAGGAGCCTGGGCAGGGGCTGAACCCCACAGTCAGCAGCAGGATGGCCTGGCTCTTAAAGAAATCATGTGGGAAAGCAGGGGTGGGGACCAGCTGGCCAGCCACAGCCAGACTTAGCCCTGCAAAAAGGGAATTGCAAGGTCTTGTTGGGTGGGGAGGGGAGGAGAGCAAGAAGCAAGGGGCCGAGGTGGGAGGAGAGGCCTTTTCCCTGTTCAGATTCAGGGCCGGTTTGAATTCTCTGGCCCAGAAAAGCAGCCTGTCTGTTCCTGCCTGCAACCCTGCGCCCGTCCCAACCCCAAGGACTCTTCTGTTCTCATTGTTTCCTGCACCCCACACCCCAGCCCAAGAATAAAGATAAACACCCCTTGCCCATTGCAGCCCGCCCTCCCCACCCGGGTGACTCAGGCTGGTGGTCTGGTGGCAGTGGCTCTGCTCAGCCTGGCTCTGCTCAGCTGCCTGCATCTGCTGCTGGTTTGCTGATCTGAACCAGTAGCCCTTTATGTCCCTGCAACCTAAATTAGAGTGAGTTTTACACTCTGGATTTAAAAAAAAAATGGTACCTTTCTCCCCTGTGGTGTGCAGATTATTATAGTGTCTGCTTGCTGAGAGGGGACAAGAAGGAACGTGAACTCGGACAAGTCCAGTTTAATTGTGATGTACGGCTGCCCGAGGTCTCCTGTCCACTCTGGCCGGTTCTGAGCCAAACCAGTTTTCCATGGCCAGACCAGGCCCGGTTTCCACAGTGTTTCCTGTCAGGAAGCTCCCCCGCCCAGTATGTGCTGTTAAATGGGATCCTTTTCATTCCTTTTCCTCTTATAAACTTCCCTTTCAGGTCATCCTGAAGGGAAAGTGGGGATGTGGCCGGGCAGGGGGAAGGGAACCCCAGGCTCCGTTCCCAAAAGGGAGGAGGCCGGCTGGGCGCTGGCTGGGGTCAGCTACCTGGGGCCCCAGCCCCAGGACGGAGCATAGAGTGACTTCCTCATCTGCAGGGGGTGTGCTGCCTCACCCCGCGAACGAAGCCCTGAGGTGCCCCCTCCTCCCTTCCCCACAGGGGAGGTGGTTACCGGTGAAGTGGGATTTGAGGAGTGGGAAGAGTACCCCATCCCAAAAATACCTCCCTCCTTCTCCCACCCTAAAAATACCTCCACCACAAGCTTCCCACGGACAGTGAAATTCTACCTTTCCCATTTCAGTCTTTGCTTGCTGGCTGGTTGCAGGCACCCTGGGGAGGCACTAATCAGGCTTGGCCAGCTCGCCCCCTGCCTGTGTCTACTGAGTGTGGGAAGCTGGCGGCTGCCCTTCAGGACGTGGGAAGGATGCACATCGCTGGGCAAGGCCAGCTGGAGTTGGGCACCAGCGGCCAACCTGGCCAACTGGAGTGATTGTCCAGGGACGGGCTGGGGAGAAGGGAGGAGGGGGATGTCAGGGGAGGGTTCATGTCTCCCCACCTGGTGCAGCAGGCTTCATATGTCATCTCAATCCTGGGATCTGTTTTGTAACATGAGTACCTTTTCCTTGGTTTGGGGTGTTCTTACCCATTTTACAGATGAGGGACTTGAAATTCAGAGAATCAAAATATCACCCCATCTCACAGAGCTGGGACTAGAAATCATGACTGTCTGATTCCAAAGATCAGAAGCCTTCCTCATACCCTAGGCTGCCTCCAAGGGCCATCCAGGCTTCATTCACTCATTCATTCATTCATTGTAGAATGTACGTAACATAAAATTCACCATTTAAGTGTATTATTCAGTGGCATCAAGTACATTCAGTTGTTACCACTCTTCATCTCCAGAACTTTTTCATCATCCCAAACTGAAACTCTGTGACCTTAAACAACAGCTCCTCATTACTCCTCCCCTCAGCCCCTCATGACCACCATTGCGCTTCCTGTCTCTATGAACTTGTCTATTTCAAGTACCTCATATAAGTAACTGACTTATTTCACTTAGCATGATGTTTTCAAGGTTCATTCATGATGTAGCATGTATCAGAGCAGCTGAATAATATTCCATTGTATGGATATACTACATTTTATTTATGCAGTCACCTATTGATGGATTTTGGGTTGTTTCCACCTCTTGACCACTGTGAATAATGCTACTGTGAACAAGGGAGCAAAAATACCTGTTCGAATCCTTGTTTTCAATTCCTTTGGGTACTTATCTAGAAGTGAGATTGCTGATCATATGACAATTCTGTGTTTAATTTTTTGAGAAACCACCATACCGTTCTCCATAGCAGCTGCAGCGTTTTACATTTCAATCAGCAATGCATGAGCGTTCCAATTTCTCCACACTCTTACCAGCACTTGTTCTTTTTTTTTTCTTTTCTTTTCTTTTTCTTTTTTTGATAGTAGCCAGCCTAATGAGTGTGAGGTAATATCTCATTGTGGTTTTGATTTGCATTTCCCTAATAATTACTAATATTGATCGGTCATCTTTTCATGTGCTTATTGGTGGTTTGAATATCTTTAGAGAAATGTCTAGTCTTTTGCCCATTTTTGAGTTGGGTTGTTTGTGGGGTTTTTTGTTGTTATGGAGTCATCCAGGCATCTTTACTCAAAACTACAAGTAATCAGAAATTTTTCAGAGAATCTAAAGTCATCATTTATGTTCATAATTAGGACCCCGGGGCAAGCTGCAGTGCTTTCTGGATTTGCTAAACAGTACATGTAGTGCTTTTGTGTAAAGTGTGTTTTGTTGCATTTGAAATATCTTAAAATCCATGAGTCCTGTGAAATTTCCATTCATTTACCGTGCATGTATTAAGACCTTACTAACATACCAGGTACAGTGCTGCAGGCGTTAAAGGAATATGACATGGTCCCTGCCCTTAAGGATTTAGACTCTGCTGGGGAGAAGTAGTTACAACACAAAGTAGTGTGTGCACATTTCCTGAACCAGAAATCTCAGTGTATAATCTGATGGGAATTTTTGGTGCACTAGGCTGGGCCCTGAGATAAGCTGGAAAGGGAGAGAACCCTGGCTCAGAAGGAAGCTAAGGAAAGGATCAGCACAGAAACAGCAGGAAAGATGATGGTCAGGGCCCCTCTGGTCCCTAGCCCTCTCTTCTTGTCCAGAAGCGGCTGTGACGGCGTATTGGCATCTCTTCTCTCCAACATGCACAGGTGCTGGACCTCCACTGTAGCTGCTCTGGGCTTCTAGACTGGTGCAGACTTTTAGGGGGGCAAGGGGGTCTAGGGATGCAAAGTAGGACTCAGAGGGGAACCTCTGACCTCTCGGTGCTGTTTCCGGGGAAAGATTTCCTTTCTCCAGGAGAACACTGAGTGGGAGGAGGAGAGGAGGTCCCACTCTGGGATGGGGCGAGTTCTTTCTAGCTTTTCTAGGCTCTTTGTTGGCATCCTTCCTCCTCTTCTTCTTCCTGCTGCCTCAGACCTCAACCAGCAAGGTAGCACCAATCCTTTTCTCAAATGCTGCCACGCAATGACAGTGTCTTCATGGTTTTCACAGCTGGAGGCCAGGTACCAGTCTGCAGCCAGGGGTTTGCCTACCGGGTCCTGGTGGAGATCATTCTAGAACCAGCCTTGTTACTTTCCAGGATGCCAGGTCCTAAAGTATTCCATCTCTCACTCACTAGACCAGAAACTCATTGTGAACTTGTTTTTGCTGTTCTGTGCCTCCCAAAGCCTGGTCCATCATAAATGCTAAACATGTATGTGTTGGTGAAGGAATGAGTCCCTGTCTGCCTCCTTGACATTCACTTGAAGTCACACAGACCTGGGTTTGGGTCCTGGCTCTGCCCTGTGCCTTAAATAAGTGAACTCATCTCTGTGAGCCTCAGTTGCCTCACCTGTGAAATGGGCATGATTCCAGGAGCCTCAGCCAGAGAAGCTGTATCAAGGACCAGCAGGAAACCTGACACATCACTTCCCTGTCCTCCTTTGCCAGGGGCCAGACCTGATTCCCCTGGAGTGATTTCCTAGTCTCTCACTCCCTAAGCCTTTTATCACATCTTCTTTCTAATCTCCCACCCTGACTCCAATCCTGACCCTCATTCTTGCCTCTCTCAGGGCCAGTAAACACCCCTTTTCTGCTCCATTCCCAGGGCACTTGAGAGGCCTTTTGATTAAGAGCAAAAGCCTGAATTGGAAGGAACAGGGTCCAAGATAACGCACGTATAGCTCAAAGCCTTGTTCCTGATAATAAAGGCTCCCAGGAAAAGGGGGCAGTGGTGCTGGAGAGGTTGGAGCACCTGGACATCTGCTTTCTTGGGCCTCCATTGGCCACAAAGCCGGGAGTTGTCACAGCTGCCTACCCTGGGTAGACCCTGGAAGGTGGCCTGTCCTCACAGTCTGGGGACAACACAGAGGATGAGATACCCAGAGGGCTCTGTGGCAGCTCCCTGTCAGATGCGGTGGGGGAGAGAGGAGTCAGGGAAGATCTCTAAGAGGGAGGGGGTGTAAGCTGGGCCCTGGAAATGGCTCAGAGCTGAGAGGACAGGGAAGGGCAGGGCCTTTTCAGGTTGTAGCCGGGAGAATTGGGAACGGGGAGCGGCAAGCCACCCACAGAAACACCTGGACAGGTGAGCCCCGTGGTGACGAGACAATGTGTTCATTTGTTCAATCAATGAAGCAACAGCAATGTGTGAGCAGCTGTCTGCAGCATGCCCAGCACCAGGGCTGGGGATTCAGAGGTGGGCGGGACACTGTGTGTACCCTCCAGGAGCGTAGGCGACTTCCCCGGCAGGTACAGCGTGTTCTTGGGGGAGGAGGGCGGGATGCAGTTTGTCCCCTGCTCAACCATGGTACTCTGCTGGCCTCTCCCACTGTGATGGCCTCAGCCTCCACCAGATGGGAACTGTGTGCTTCCGCCCCCAAACTGGACCACAGAATGGTCAGCTGTTAAAGTGAAGAGGGTCAAAGAGGGTCCTGAGAGGCGATCCAGGCTCAGAGGTCTCAAATTTTAGAGAGCAGCTGACCCATGTGCTGGGGAGCTTGTTAGATCCGAAGATGCCACAAGCCACCCCAGAAGTTCTGAGTTGTAGGAGCTGGGTGGAGCCCAGAGAATCTGCATTTTTAATAAGCTCCAAAGTGACTCTACCATGGTTCTCAGCCTTGGCTGCCCATGGGGAGGCGCTGGGGAGGATAAAACACTGATGCCCGGGCCCCATCCCTGGAGAGTTTGATTCAGCTGGTCTGGGATCTGGACACCAGTGATTTTAAGAGCTCCTGCAGTGGTGTAATGTGCAGCCCCGGTTAAAACCCACAGGCCGCAAGTTTAAAGACCACCACTAAGTCATCCAACTATCTTCCATTAGTCAGGAGTCTCCAGAGAAGCAGAACCAGCAGGGTGTGTGTGTGCGTGCGTGCATGTGTGTGTGTGTGTGTGTGTGTGTGTGTGTGTGTGTGTGTGTGTACATACAGGGAGCCAGGTGGATTTATTTTAAGGAATTGGCTCATGTAATCGTGAGAGCTGACAAGTTCAAATAGGATAGGCCTGCAGGATAGGCCAGTGGGCTGGAGACCGAGGGTTGAGTTCACTTTGCAGTTCGAGTCTAAAGGAGGCCTGAAGGCAGAATTCTCTCCTTTGGGGACCCCAGTCTCTTTTCTCTTAGGGTCTTGAACTGATCTGATGAGGCCCACATATATTATAGAGGGTCATCTGCTTTACTCAGAATCTACTGATGTAAATGTTAATATTCTCTAAAAAATACTTTTACAGCTCCATCGAGGCTGGTGTTTGAACAAATATCTGGAAGCCGTGGCCTAGACTGGTTGACACACCTCAGCTTAACCATCACACGTCTAATTCATTTTGCAAATAAGGGAACTAAGACCCAGAGAAAGAGAACTCATCGAGGGCCCCTACCCGGTTCTTCCATTGCTGTTTCATCTGTCGTAGACAGATAAGTTGTAAAACCATGAAGAGACCATAAAGATAAAGTCTGATTTCCTCATGTACAAGGGAAGCCATGAGTGCCGGGGGCCGACCCCCCTTTCTGGGCCATGCGTTTTGGCAGAGTAGAGCAGGGTCTTCAGCCCAAGACTTTTAATGTCCAGTGGCTGCTCCTTCCTCTCCTCCCAGCGACAATGTAGTGAGGGCTTGAAGAGAAGGAGCTTTCTGTGATCGTGTGGACGAGCCCTGCCTCTCTCCCCAGCCCCCCACCCGCAGACTCACTCTTCAAGATCTTGGGAGTAGGGGAGAGGGCAGCTGCATGCTGAGCCACCTCTAAGGAGCAGGCAGAGCTGGGAGGCCTCCCAGTGGTTGTTGACTCCCCGCATTTATTTTTCCCCGGGCTCCGTTGGTATCTGTAATTTTGCGGCCGCTTCGAATAAGACCCCTTCTCCAAGAGTTCTGGACAGGAAGCTGTGTGGTGTGCTTAGGGGAGGCTGCAGGGGGGGCCCTGTGTGACCCTGGGGAGGCTGGTTCGAGCCAGAGCCAAAGCAGGGGGTCAAGCCTCCAGGCTCCTATCCCAGAGGGGCCTGCCCTCTGTTCCAGAGCTTTCCAGTCAGTAGCTTTGCCCTCATCCCTCCCATCAGCGGAGCAGCCAGTGACCTCCCAAGGGCTGTCATACCCCTGTGCGCCGTGGAAATAGTGTTTCTCTGTGGATCCCACGACTGAAAAAATTTGGAAAGCACAGCTCCACGCCAGTGTTCCTTCCAGGGTCCTTGTCACACCAGTTCTGCAGGATATTAAAGGTGTTTGGCAGAGCAGCAAGGTTGAACAGGTTTGGGAAATGCAGAGTTAAACAGGTTTCATTCATATGGGCTTTCTTGGTGTGTGTGTGCATGTGTGTGTGTGTGTGTGCGCGCGCGCATGTGCGTGTAATATCTATTGTGAATCCCGAACAGGATGCTGGTGTTCAGGTTCCCAAACATATTTGTGTCAATATTTTGAAATTCACACTTGCAAATTAGAGACACGAACCATCACTGCTGCTAGCTGTCACTCCCTTGAGATTCAAAGTCCTGGCCGCAGTGTCCAGGCCGGGCCTGGGTTAAGTGCCCAGGGACCCGTTCCCAGGGGAAGGGAGTGGAGGGAGCCCCTCATTCCCCAGCGGGAGGTCGGGTTCCCACCAAGGCTTTCACAACGGGGGCCTCTCCCAAACCAAAAGGACATGTCCGATCCTGGCCGTTGACACTTTTGACCAAGGAGTCTTTTCCTTGGATGGGGGAGGGAAGATGCTTTAATAACACCCTCAAGGAACCAGTGTTATGAGAAGCCCAGTGTGGGCTTCTCTGCTCTATAAACTAAGCTGTCCCCTGCCCCTTCCGTCTAGAGCTCCTACTCATATTCACTCTCTCCTGCGGGAAGGCTCCCTGCCTTCAGCCCCCTTTCCTCTCCCTGTTTCTATCACCATCCTTCCCCTTCGCACACCTCACATGACCAGCGGTGTGGACAGTAGACCTGAGACCCAAGGGGTAGGTGCATAGATCCAAGGGGGCACCTTCCAAGGGGTAGTTGCCCCAAGGAGTTCATTCATACCCTTCTGGGACTAATCCAGAAATCCTGTAAAATTTGGATGCAGGATAAACATGGCTTTGGTGGTTCTCACCAACAGAGTTCTTTATTAAAATCTCTCCTGGTGGGAATTCCCAGTGGTGGGACTGGCAATCTGGGAAGCATCATTTCAGGCAGGTTGGAGGGGCACCAGGGTGGGGTGGGCAGACCTTAGTGAGGTGCCCTCCAGTTACCCCATCCTGCAGCCGCCCACGTGTGGGGCCCGCCCTGCTTCTGTTTCCAGCAGATTAAGGCCACTTCCTCATCCTTCGTGGCCATATTACTCAAATGTCCAAGATAGTTATCCAACCTTGTGTTGACAGTAACTTGGAAAGACCTGCCGAAGAGAACTGGACGGCTAGAGATCAATGTCACTACTGTCACACTCCTTATTAACGAACATTTAAGAACCTGCCATTCACAAGATACCACGAAAGTTCTGGATTGGGTGCAAAAAATAGTTTGACATGATTCTACTCTGGAGGCTCTTACCTTCCAGTCCTAAAGGCCACAGATTTCTCAAAATCTGCAAAATGAGGGCGCTAAACCAGATAGTCCTCACAGCCCCGTATAAATTCATCTCTGCCCAATGCATTTGTTGAAACCTGGACCACAGCTAGCCACGGCAGCTGGCTGTTCCCTTACTTGTATGACCCATGTGGCCAACTCCCCCTCTTTCTCTCCTTTTCCCACACCTCCCTTATCCCTGCCTCCTTTGGCTCCCTTTTCTCCTTGTCTCAATTTCAATAACTTGCCCTCCCTCCTTTCTTCCAGTCTCCTCCACATCTGCCCCTCCCTGCCCTGCGGGAGCCCAGAGGCAGAGGGCTGCCCCCTCACACGTAAAGAAGAAAGATGCCAGGGTTGAGCAATCTGCAGGGACAACAGGAACCTTTCTTCACTTTGACGGGGGCAGGGCAGTACCTCAAGGGTGTGGGCTGGGACCATAAGCCCTGCACTGTGTGTCTAGTGAAGCAGGGTCACGTGGTCATGAAAGGCAGTGGAAGTGGGAGGTTTACATGGGAAGGCGGAGATCGTCTAGGTGACCAACCATCCCCCTTTGCCCAGACTCAGGGGATTCCTGAAATGTGGGGCTTTCAATGCTTACACCAGGAAAGTCCTGGGAAAACCGGGTTGAATTGGTCTCACCTAGGGCTTTGGGTGGTGGAAAGCAGGGAGGGTAACCTTTGGGGTGAGAATGGTGTATGATGTGATGATCCTTTCTGGGGTGCTGGTAGGCAGCCACAGACTTCTCACGCCCATAGAGAGAACTGAGCAGGGGGAGCAAAACAAGAGAGCCTGGGATTCCGCCAGCACCCTGGCGTGGCTCCTAGCGCAAGCCACATTTCCCGCTCACTGGACCTCAGCATCCTCAACTATCAAAGGTCCCATCCAGCCCTGACATCCTAGGAGGCTTCTTCAGATATTTGCAGACTGAATTCCCAGCTCCTCCCACGTTATCCCAGTTGTCGGCCATTGGATGCTCTCAAGTGGAGCCCCTAGAATGGAGCAGACCACTGACTCACTGCATGTGCAAGAACATGTGACTTTAGCACACCTGGCTCAGTCTCCTCATAGGAAAATTAAGGTAGAAATAACCTGCTCACCGGGTTATTGTAAAAATTAAATGAGGTAATACACGTCCAAGAGCCCACTCATTACCTGGCACATAGTAGGTGTTCAGGAAGCGCTGGGTGATATTAAAACTGTTCTGGTGTGTCTGACACGCTCAGCACTCAGTGGGTCTGAGTGCGATGGGATATGATGTTTAGCACAGAAGTGACATCCTGGACCAGAGTGGAATCCAGTGTGACCCAGGCTTCCAGCTCCCCCAGGTCCTCCTGGGAGAGGAAGTAAGGGAACTCCTCCACTCTCTTCTCCCAGGGAGCAAACCTCTTCAAAGGCACCGACCAAATGCTCACCTCACCTCTCAGACTGAATGCTCAGGAACAAAACCGGGGTGTCTCTCAGGGGCCGTTCTTATTTTGAGGTTATAGCAATTATGAAGCATTATTGGGATAACGGTTTTTAGAAGAAATTCTTTTTATCCTGATTCATAAATTGTTTAATCAGAGATAATAAGACTCTCCCATTTTTTCCTTGGGAGATTTAACTCATGTCCATTTTCTAGTTCAGCATTCTGCCTTCCTTGGCTGCACAGAAGCACAAGTGCACAGTGTGTGGCCGGGCTGGCGTTGCTAACAGGGCAAAGCCCGCCCAGCATTTGCTGCTTACTGAGGGCTTTGTTGTTCTGTGTTACTTATGCTCCCAGGTCATTTCTTCATCAAGGAAGTCAAGGTGATATTGATCACTTCAAGGTGACCAGGCCCACACATGCTCGGTGAGTCACTCAACAAACACGCCAGATGCCTGCTGGTTTGCAGCTCCGAGCTCCATTCTGTGCTGGGTTCGGAGGAGCAAACCATTCTTACTGTCAAGAAACTTACATTCCAGCCTTGGGCCTCATCCCTTTGAAGATGAGGATCCTTTTTGAAGCTCCAAAAATTTCATGGACCTCTGCTGGGCTGTACCTGGCTCATGTGATTCAAGAATGTTTTTTTACATGCCTTTGTGTTGAATCTGTCACAATCCCATCTGCTCACATTTGAAAACTAGCCATTCGTGTATGTGTGTGAAATTGTTCGCTCAGCATACTAATGGAGTTGCGGGTGCTTATGGGTCTGAAGACCCCCTCCCTAGCCCCCACCCTCCTCTCCACCAGCCTGAGTGGCTTCATGAGTGTTTAGGACTATTGGAGAGAGGCTGTTGGAGGCTCAGACTATTGGAGAAGGCGAGAGATCCCTGACAAAGGAAAGGAGGAGGCCGGGAGCTCCAAGATGGGAAGGCACAGATGGCAGCCCTCAGTTGCTGACCATGGTGAATGTTGGGGCAAAGGAAAAAAGAAAGAAATGACACTTTCCTGGAGGGTAGAAATAATCCAACTTCTGTCTAATCCTACTACTATCTGTTTGAGGAAGCTGTCCTCACTACCCTTCTTTCTGATGGCTTTGCATCAGGCACATGTTGTTCCTTTTACAATGTTACTAACTGAAGCTTTGTTACTCAACCTGTGGCCTTTTCCAAGGGGTCCTGCCTTCCTGCGTGGAAAATCCCTCAGCCTGTAGAGGTCAGAGCAGGGTCACACTCCTGTCTCTACCTCTATCCAATCCCACCCCAGCCCCAGAGCTCCATGGCTGTGTGGTCACCATCTTTCAAGCACCTGGGATTGGACCGGGGCACATTTCCTCCAGTGCTGGCAGCCCCTCCCACCCCGTGGGTTATGGGGATCCCTGACTCCCCAGGGCTCATCCTGCAGCACCCACTGTGGTCTGTCTACCCTATCCTGACCCCCTCCCTCACCTCCCAGAGTTACTTCTCTTTCCTCTCCCTCAGGTGGATCACATACACCCATTTTCCAGTCACATCTCTATGTGGTAAGGGCTAGGAGAGAGGGAAGGGAGAGAACATGGAGGGCCAAGCACTTAATTCAGGAAAGCTTCCTGGAGGAGGTGATGCCTGGGTCAAGTCTTAAAGGATGAGCCAGAGTGAGCCCACTAAAGGTGAGGAAGTTGGTCGGCAGCCAAGCTTCAGCAGAGGGGCCAGAAAAGCAAGACGGAGGTGGTGGGAGCTGGGTACACTAGTAACACCCTCCGGTTGTTGAAAGCAGGCTACCAGGGAAGGCAGGGGCCATGTGGCAGAGCCCCAGATGTGTACGCTCTGGGAGCCAGTGGTGAGATTCACTTCTGAACAAGCGGCAGCAGGAATGGAGAGGAGGAGGGTACAGGCAAAAAGATGGTGCAGGGACAGCAGGATAATGCTGGGAGCAGGGGGGCGAGAGAGAGGGAGACCGTGATCTCAGCCAAGGTTTGGACCTGGACCGCTAACAGTGGCAGAGGGCGGAGGGTGGACTCCCTGGTCCCGGCTCAGTAGGCTCCCGACTCTTCCTTCTTCCAGGGAACTGTAGCCTATTTGTTTGTTCCTGCCACCCCCACCCCCACCCCCGCTGGCACAAACTCTCCAGAAAAGCTAAAAATTCATCTCATCCGACCCAAATCAGCGGGTGGATGGGCTGGGGCTTTATTACACGCTAGTTAAAACGGGTCTTGTGGGAGAGGATGGGCTCCATTATAATTGTATCTTCGGTCACCTCCACCCACCCGGCCGAAAACCTACTGGGGCTGCCGCTGTTTACACACCGTTTTACAAAAGGGCTCCCCTCCTCCCTTCAACTTTTTTGGACTAGTCTTGAAAAATCAGCCTGCTGGCCTAGGAAAGAGATGGGAAGAGGGAGGGAGCAGAGGAAGGGTCGGGTCCTCCCGCCTGGCTGCCTTCAGGGAAAATAGCCTGGGCGGGTTTGGAGATGTGTCTCCGGGGAGAGGCTGGTGGGGGGTGATGGGGGGGCAGAGGCTGGGGTTGGGCACTGTTTTAAAAGCAGCAGCAGCAGCTCCCCTGGCAATATTGCTCTTTATGATTCTTAAACTCCTAAATTGTTCTTTGGGCTTAAGCATACCATCTATTTAGAATTGAGCCTCAGAAAGAGGGGGCTGTCACTCCAGCTTTGAAAGAAGTATTTTTGGAAAGGGTGTGGAGCCAGCATTCAGTGTCATTAGTAAGAAGCAATGGCCCTCTTCCCCCTCCGTCCCTCTGGGAGACCCCTGGGGGTGAATCATGACTGTGACTCACCATGGAACACTCGAGAATGCTCACACACAGATGCTCTGGTGTGAGGGCGAGCTGTAGGTCTTAGGTGGTGGGTTTGCGGGCATCCTGTGCACATTGTTTGCATACATGTAAGGGTACCAGTCGAGCAGGAAACAGCGCGCATGTGTGCGCTGTAGCCTTTCAGTTACTCACTCACCTTCTCTTCACAAAAGTAAGCCAGAAAATGATTGTGGATTTCACCCTCTGTTCCCAGCCCCCCCCTCCACTGGGTAGGATGGGAGATATAGAGGAATTATAAGCCACACATGTTTGTTTTGTTGGGGAAACAGGCTTACAGATGTGAAAAGCTAGGAAAGACAGTAAATGGGTAAAGACCAAGGGATAAGATCCTAACCCCTGAAGGGGTTGAGAAGAATGTGCATGAGTCAGCTATTACTGTATAACAAAAATGCCCCCAAACATTAGCAGCTTAAAATAACACTAAACATTTATTATCCTTGTGATTTTTATAGTCAGAGATTCAGGAGAAGCTTAGCTGAGGAATTCTGGCTCAGGGTTTCCCATGAGGTTGCAGTCAAGATGTTGACTGGGCTTGATCAGGACTGAAGGAACTGCTTCCAAGATGGCTCGCTCAGTAGTCAGCAATTTGGTGCTGGTTGTTGGTGAGGCCTCAGTTCCTCTCTATTTGGACCTCTCCATAGGCTGCTTCTGTATCTCCCAACAAGACGACAGGTTTCCCTCACAGAAGAATTCCCAGAAAAAGCAAGGCAGAAGTGGCAATGTGTCTTGTAACCTAGCTTTGGAAGTCTCACATCATCACTTCCCTGCATGCTCTGGTCACACAGACCGGATTGATATAACGTGGGAGGGAATTCACACGATGTGAATACCGGGAAGTGAGGATCATTGAGGGGTCACCCTGGAACCTGGCTGACACAAGGTGAAAAGTCACCTTGGGGTAGAGGGAGTGGGTGTCAGGGAAGACATGAGACTCAAGGTCGGTCTTGAAGAGACTGGGATGACAAGAGAGGTGGGCTGGGAGGTGTGGCAGGTTGACGCAAAAGGCACAGAGGCTACAATGAACATGGTGTTTAGAGGGCAGTGCACAGACCAGCTTTAAAGAGAGATTCCAGGCCAGAGAGCACTGGGAAATCCAGGTCAGGAGGCTCAGCCTCTTACCATCTGGGTGCCTTGAATGAATCACTTCAATCCTTTGGAGCTCAGTAAACACACCTGTAAAATGCACATAATGAATGAGTCCATACATGTGTGATAGGTGCTGACTGGAAAGCAGAAAGGTTTTGATCATCCTGAAGATTATCATTTGCAACCAGACCCTCCCAGGATTTTCGAAGTTCAGATGGGGTCGAAACAACCTCCCAGCTCCTTTTCTTCCCTGTGTTCTCAGTTGCTGGGTGATAAATGTTAGACTAACAAATGACCTCCTGGGGCTGGAATCATGTGCTTTTCCATTATAGGGGAATCCAGCTCCATGCGTAGCCTGCTCTTCTAGCCACAGGAACATGGCTATATCGTAGGCAGGTTCTGATGAGGACATGGGCCACCCCTAATATCCCACGGTCATATCCTACAGGACTCGACGGCAGCCAGAGCCTGTTCTCATCCAGTCCTCATCTGATCCTCACAACCGCCTAGGAGAGAGACAGCCCAGTGTCATTAACTCCATTTGACAGACAGATCAACTGAGATAGAGTAGCTGGAAGGCCCCAGAACAAATCAGTAGTGATCACACACCACAAACAATCCCAAAGAAGATTTTGGGAGCTTCGTGAACGAATGATGAGAATTCGAATCATTCAACATTTTTCATAGTAATGACATTAAAATTCAAATATCACTACAGAATATATATTCAAATATAAATCTACCTTCTACCCCTCACTAGCAGCTCTCTCACACTATCTCAGAAAGAACTAGTACCCAGTTTTTAGTGTATCTTCCCAAAGATAGTCCGGGCATCTACCAAGAAATAAATAGGTGCACATGGTCATCTTTTTCTTTCCAAACATGGTAACAAACCATGCACAATGCAGCACTCTTTGTAGTTAAGTCTTAGAGCTAATCTCCATATATCCACGTACAATACACCCTGTTCTTTTTCATGGTTGCATAGTACTCCGTGATGTATCCAGCCAGCCCTCCATTGATTTTTGCTTAAGAATCTTTGGCTACAGAAACAATGCATCAGAGATGATCTTTGTATATAAGTTGAGTACATGTGATAAAGAAACTGTAAAGTAAATATAAGGGAAATTACTAGATCATCAGAATTTAAATCTATTTCTAGGTCATCTTTATGTCTCTAATGCTGAGTGATGCTGAGCATTTTTCACATTTAAAACCTGGTTGTATTTTTTTTCTGTGATCTTGTCCATGTTTTTTGTAAGCTAGAACAGTTTTGGCAATTTTCTAGCAAGCTACAGGTCTTTTCCTGATTTCATATCAGCTCTCTCTCTAAAGGAAATTAGCTGTTTATCATATTTTGCAAATATTTTCCCCAGCTTATTTGGGTCTTACGTAGAAGAGCATGACCCTTTGAGATTATGAAACAATTCTCCAATTTTTTATGATTTTTTAACTTTAAATCTTTGCTATATCTGTCATTTACTTTGTGGTAAGGGGTGGGGAAGGGATCCAAAGTTTGTTTTGTTTTGTTTTGTTTCCTACATGATTGGCCAGTTGTCCCAATCCCATTTATTGAAAAAATTCATCTTAAGATAAAAATTGAAATCCCACCTTTGTAATTTGCTAAATTCATATGTATATGAATTGATGTGAGTCTGTTTATGACTGCCCATGACATTTTATTGATCTGTCTCTCTGTTCATGATCCAGTACCAAATATTTTATTTTCATGGCTTTATAATGTGTTTTCATATCTAGCAAGTTTAGTCCCCTTACTCCCATTCATCATCTGTTTCAAAAATCTCTTGGCTATTCTTAAATGCTCATTTTTCCTATATGAACTTTAGAGTCCGTTTATCTAATTTCAGTAGAAATT
Source organism: Camelus dromedarius (assembly GCF_036321535.1). Lineage (NCBI taxonomy): Eukaryota > Metazoa > Chordata > Mammalia > Artiodactyla > Camelidae > Camelus > Camelus dromedarius. The sequence goes on along the minus strand of NC_087463.1, from coordinate 7,481,784 downwards.
CTGGTTGATATTTTTATTGGGACCATATTGCATTCACTGAACCATTTGCGGGGAACTGACATGTTTACAATATCGTGGCTCCCTATCCAACAGTAGCATGTCTTTCCGTTTAAGTCTTTCTAAAGAGTGCTTCCGTCATGTTTGAAAACGGTCTTTGTATGAATCTTGCACATTGTTTATGTGCTTATTCCTCGATACTGTATCTATTGTCATTGCCAATTAAATGGGATCCTCTAATATATTTTTGAACTTGTCCATTGTTTGTATAGGAAAGTATCCAATCATATCCTCTGCAAATAATGTTTTTCCACTAACTCTATTGTAACTCTTTAACCTTGTATTTCTTCGACATTTTTGATCTTGAGACTTCCTGGGTGCCAGAAATCGCTGAGCCCATTCTGGGTCATCAGTATATCAGCCAGGCTTCTTTGGGCTGGGGGCTGAGGACTGGGGGGTGGGGAGTGGGAGATTGGGGTGGGGGGGTTCTCTCATCCTAGAGACTAGGATTCTCGAGCCTTGAGAATATTTTCACTGTAGTTTATGATAGTCTGGAGACCAAAACTTTCCGCGAATGGATGATGAGTGGTGGTGGTTGGGGCGGAACGGGGGCAGGTGGGGAATAGGGTGGGGGAGTTACGTTGTAAGGTGCTGACAGGTGAAGCCCCCTCCCTAGAGGCTTTGAAACAGTCCAGTCCTTGGTTCTGGCTGCTGAGGCTGGGGACAAATGTGGCAGAAGGAAGGAAGGCTCCTGTCCCCTGAGATGTGCCCTGGGGAAACCAAACATAAAGGGGGTGCTTGCTGCACCCCCTCACACGGTCTCTCCATCACTGCAGCCTGGCGCTGGAGTCCTGCACAGACAGCTGTGTAGCCCAGACACTCATCTACGACTTACTGGCTCCCACAACAACTTACTGGCTCCTGCATCCTGCGTTGTAAGACGCAGCCCATACCAGATTCCTTCCTGGTTCCTGTTTCTCTCTAATAGTTTGCTGTGAGTTAGTCTTATCTGCTCAGAAAAGCCAGCAGCCCCTCAAAAGCAGAGGCAGGGTCTTGTTTAGAGCCCCAAAGAGCATGGACCCCGGTCAGGATGTGGTGTGTGATCAGTAACATCTGTGAATTGACGGATATTTCACGAGTAAACCATTTGTGAAAAATGAGTTTCCACTCACATCCTAATTGCCCTTTCTTTGGAGAGGGCTCCTGGAACCAAACAGCTGTCAGCTTCTGCAGCAGGCAAGTGGGGAAATTATAGCCAAGGAGGAACTGGGCACAAGTATAAATAAGAAAAGGAAATGCTTGGACTTTCTCAGTGCAATAAAAGTTCTATATAATAATATTATACGTAACTGTGCAATTAAGCCTGAAAATTGCAAGCTTCCAGTTGGTCCTTCCAGCCAAATGCCAGGCGGTTCTCGTGGCGGATGGTGAGTGCTTAGAAGAAAAGTGTAAGTTCTGAGGCAAATCTGAGGTTTCACTTCCTTTGGAAAACACAGGCAGGGCTGGGATCCTTGAGGCCATCTGGCTGGACCGCTGATCCGGGCCTTGTCTCCAAATCAAAGTGGACAGCGAGCGGCAGGGAGGCAGACTTGTTTTTCAAGAGCCAAGGCTTAACTAGGGCCTCCTACACCTGGATGAGGCCTGGGCGACTCTGCCCTCCTTCCTCCCTCCCTCCGGAGCTTCTACCCACCCCCGACCCACCCAGGGTCCGCGGTGGGGAGAGGGGCAGGGGTGTGGCTGTGAGTAATAGGGAGCAGCTGGGTGGCTCAGAGATACACTATCCTAGCTGGCTTCTAGCCGCCCTTCCCTGCCCTCCCAGGACTGCCTGTTGCTGACATCTCCTGAAATGCAGCCCCAGGCAGATTCCTCTCCAGTCCAGAAGCTTCCTTCCCATCGCCTCTTACACAGACCTAGTGCATCTGAGGCCTCCTCTCCAAGCCATCACTTCCTCAGTGGAGTCCCCTCCCTGAGCCGGCGGGTCCCTGCCCCTCGGCCCTGCCCCCACAGGGCCCTGTCCACACCTCTGGGCTCGCCCTTTGCACTGCTGTCTGTAGCTCCCACTCCTCTGTGACTTCTAAGGCCAGAAATTCCATCCCGTTCATCCCTACTTCTCCAGCCCCAGATGGGTAAACGCTACAGGAGCTGGCAAAGAGGCAGCCTCGCCGACTGCTTAGGAAACCTGGAGGCCAACGAATGGCTTGGGTTCAAGTCCCACCTCTGCCTCAGTTTCTCTATTTGAAAAATGGGTTTTGGAGCGGATTAAAAGAGAGAATATATGTAAAATATTTAGGACAGCGACTTGCTCCGAAACACGGAGCACTCAATACATCTCAGTCACTAGTTTCCTTCCATCAATATCAGTGGGAGGAATCTCAGAAGTAACCCTCTACCTCCCAGATACTGTACCTCGGTCAAGCTGGGTGCCTGTCCCTCCACACTCCCCACACAAGGCCTCTGGGGTTATTTGTAATGAATTAGGGCACATTCTGGAGAAGCAAATTCCAGACCCTGCCCAGCCGCTTTCCAGCTCCAGGCCGGTCCTTGGCCACTGACTGAGAGCTCAGAAGATAAACCCAGAGTCAGCCTGCCCTCCTCCCACCCCTGACCAGGGTGAGGGAACGTATCAGGCATCTTTTACCAAGCTGTTGAGTCTCCATCACTCTGCCCAGTGTGGTCAAATGCTAATCCCACCGTGATCTGTAGAACACTTGACCTCTGAAAACCTAACGTGTGTTCACACATTTCCCATGTAACTGGGCAGCGTCCCTGAGACGCCTGGGGTGGGGGCATGGGGATAGAATCGGGAAACCCACAGTCGGGCACAGCAGTCCCAAGACAGCAGAGCTTGAGCTATTCATGACCTCAGAATCCGAGGATCCACCCTAGAACCAAACTATTTAAGTGGGTTCACTGGAGGACACCATAGAACCATCGAGCGTGTGGGCAGCCTCCTAGTCTTGCATCATGGAAGACACTGAAGCTGAGAGAGGGAACTTGGCCAGTGGAAGGTCACCTGTGACTCAGTTGCAGAGCAGAGATTAAGTGTAAGTACTTCCTCCCCAAAAGGGTTTTAGCCCCTCTCTGCCGACTGCACACCTGGGCATTTCTCAGCCCTTATTCTTCACGTCCTTTCCCCAGACAGGACTCGGCTTTTCCCTGCTCCAGCTCTGACCCTCCCACCTGGCCCCGCTTTCCCTTCTCCCACCATGAGGCCCCCTGGCGGGGCCGCGATGACCGCGTGGAGGCTGGCAGGCTGTGTGGCCGCCGCCTTGGTGACTTCTAGAAGAGACGCTGAAATATATCCCCAGGACGGGTTGAAGTTAGTGGTGCCTCTTAACCCACTCCAAACACAACTCCTTAAGTAACTCTCAGAATGGAAACCATTCCCGCTCCTCTGCAGGAGGCGGCCCCTTTGGGCAGAGATGCCAAAAAGAGTAGGGCTCCCAGGCGGCTTCTGTGTGGCCCCCGCCTGCCCACCCCCCACCCCGCAGTGAGCCTGTGGCCGTGGCCATGGCTGTGGGGAGCAGAGCCCGCGGGCCCACCAGCCCGGACCCCTCCTGAAAAGGCAGCCGGGGCAGCCAGGCTTCTGAAACTCAGTAACCCAGGGCGCAGTGCTGTTTATGAGAAACAAGTGATTTATTTTATTATCTAAATTTTCAGTGGTTTAATAAGGTTTAATAAGCCTCCCAAGGAGCTTTCTGGCTTGGAAAATCGCCTGTAATAAACACAACAGTAAATCCTTTGTTTGGAACGTAAAGAGGTGTGCGATTTTTCTTAAAAGAGACCAAGTCTTTCCCCTTCCCCCCACCTCGCCCGCTAATAAATAAAGGATGAATAAATAATTAAAGAACAGCAGTTGGAAGGGGCACCGCTTATTTGTCTGGCCCAGACTCCCGCCGCCAGCCCAGCCAGCACTCCAGCAGTGGGACCCTCCCCACCGCTGCGCTCTGCCGGCCTCAGCCCCGCAGCCCCGCTCCAGGTCATGCAGCCCCTTAGACAACCCACCCTTCCTGTCTTTCCTACAAGGTTACCCCACGGCACGGGCCCCCAGATTAATGGCCTTGGGGGATGTGTGAACTCCCCAGCATCATTGCTGGACTTCGTGACCTTAACCTCACTTCACTTTGTTTCTTCATCTGTAAAATGGGTATAATGCTGGCCTAGCCTGCCACCACAGAGGTGGAAGTGCTTTGAGAAGTCAAAGGCTCCAAGCTACCCCTTGGATGAGGGGATGGGGGCAGGGGCCCGGGAAAACCCACTTTGGGTTCACCCAGATGCTGTGAAGAACAGGTTCCTCTAGGGGGAGATTAAACAGCTCTGACACTCAGACGCCCCTGCTCCACCCTCAGCACCAAAGCCCAGGTGCAGACCTGCCCCTCGCCCTTCCTTGCCCATCACTCAGACCGCCCTTTGAGGTACCCCCAAGTCTGTGAGTTTCCTCCCTGTAAGAATGTAGAGGGAGAGGAGCCCACCCTGTCTTTTGCCCCGCCCCCAAACTCCCATGGTTGTGATGGAGTTTAGGGCAGCAGGGCTGGGGGGTGGGGGTTCTAGATCTTGTTCTGATAAAACCAAACCCATGTAGGGTGTGGAGGTGGTGATGATGGTGAGGTTCGGGGTGACAAAGGATGGATACAGCATGAAACAGTGGACAGAGTCTGGGTGACAAGTCAGGAGGTTTGGAGTCTCGGTCACTTATCTAGTACTGTGGCCATGTGGGAGTCAGTTCACCAGCATGAGCGTAGGTTTCTCACCAGTGAAATGAGCCAGATAATTCCCTCTGTCCCCAGGATCCGAGGAAGATGTATAGAGAAAAGTGGATGTGCTCAGCAGACTCGCAGCAGAGTTAAGCCAGGGGCTTCAGAGGACAGTGAGGCAGGGACTGGAACGCCTGGTCACAGAAGAAGCAGCTCAGGCCCCCAGGTGTGGGGACACCAGGAATACCTGTCTGTGCACGAAGAGAGCCCAGGAGTGGCTGCCAGGCCTGGCCTCTTCCCTCTCATGTCTGGTCCTATGGGTGGGGTTGGGGGGCAGGCACTGGGGGGGAAGAGAATGGGGGAGCATGGCCATGTGAGGCAGAGAAGGCCTGCATTCCAGCTGTAAGGGAACATCTGGCACGGCCGTCACCTTTGGCAGAGAAGGGAGGCCCAGAGCTCATTCCACAGAAACCAACCAGCTCCAAGCCTGGGGCCCGAAGCTGAGCTGGGGACCGTGGGCTCCAGGCATGTCCTGGCAGGGTGGCAGAGCAGGTGGGGCTGGCTTCACCCAGCTGTGAGCACTGTGCCTGGGGTGCTCCTGCGGGCAGGGCGCAGGCTGGAAGCTGAGGAGGCCCCGCCCAACCTTCCAGCCCACATGTCTGGCCCCAGCCTCTGGGGCATTCCGGGGCCAAGGGGTGTGGCTGCCCTGCTTAGGGGAACTGCCAAGGGCAGGGTAGGGCGCGCCCAGCCGAGATCTAATGGGGCTGGCCAGCTGCCTGAGCCAGGCTTCCCTGCCCTCTCTCCTGCCCTAGCCCACCAGCCCCTTGTAGGTTGCTGTGCCAGAGACTAAGAACTTGCTTGAAGGAGGCAGGTAGCTTCTACCCAGCCTTATTCCCAAATCTGGGGGAAAAAACCCACATCCCTTCTGTGCCCCTGTGCTATCCCACCCACTCTCTCGTGGCAGGCACTAATTCTGCCAGTCGGCTCTGAAGCTCCAGGCCCAGGCAGGGGAGGAGCCGGAGGCTGGAGAGGGGGTGGGGCCGCTCCCAGGGCAGTGGGAGCCTGCCAGCTGGGGCCAGCCTGCCCTGGGGATTTGGCAGATGGAAGCATCATCCTGGGCCCCAGATATGCTGATCTGAGCACAATTCAGGGAGGCGCTGGGCTTGTGGATCATAGCAACAGAATTGTCCTGAGAGTCACATCACCAAAGCCACCGTGGAGGATGGGCAAGAGATGGGACTGGAACGGAAATCAAGTCCCTGCCCCTCTGTTTTCTACCTGTGTGACTTGGAGCAAATTACTTAGTCTCTCTGATGCTTGTCAAATGGGGATCATAGTAAGGATGAAATGAATAAACATAAATACTTCACAAATGATAGGGCTTTGTTCAAATGTCAGGTGTCCCCAAGGCAGAGTGTTGGGGCCACCCACTGCCTTTTGTGACATAAAGGCTATCCCCACCGTATATGAACCGATCTCAATCACTCAGCGTCTTCCGTGTTCCTGCTTGATGGCGTCCCAGGAATGATACAGACAGATAAGAAACAAACCCTGCCTGGAGCAGATGACATCCTTGCAATTACTTCCCCATTTCCTAGATAAGCAAACTGAGGACAGCAGGACTATATGCATAATTTGCCTATCCCTGCACTTCATATCTATAGTAAAACCAATCCTAGAACAGAGGGCACCTACTAGCCAGGCCGCCCCACACCTAGCTGGGGGCACTGGCTTGGGCATCAGAACACCGTAGTTCTAGTTCTGGCTCTGACATTAATGTGCCTTGTGACCTTGACTCCTCTCTGCATCTGCGCCATAGACTCCTCTCTGTGCCTCATTTTCCTCATCTGTAAAATGGGCATAAAGTGTAAACCAGCCTTGGCTGCCTCATTGGGTTAGGAGTATATGAAACAGAAGATATGAAAGGACCTTGGAAGATTGCAATGCTCTACACATGTCGCAGTGGCCCCAGCAGTGTCTTTGGGAGAGTTGCTTCAATAGCGTAGACAGATCTCTGCAAAAGTATACGGAGGGCGGTTCCCTCGGTAGGACCCCTGTTAGGGGTCTGTGTCCCTCCTGGACTTCGCAATTGCGAGCACTAGTTGAGCACTTGTTCTGTACCAGGTGCACTTTATGTGCCTTCCCTCATTTGATCCGCCCAGCAACTCGGTGGGGTAGACAGTTATCACCATTGCGCAGATGAAGAAACTGAGCTCAGGAAGGTGATGATACCAAGTCCCAGAGGTGACCAGTGGGTGCCAGGATGTGGACCCAGGAGGTCTGAGAGCAGGGCCCTCACCACTCAGCCTTGCCCTGTTGTCAGATGGCTGTCAGTCAACTCCAGGCACACGCTGGCTGCGAACAGCTTCTTGTGTGATCCCACTTGGGATCCAGGCTAAACACATTTTCAGACAGGATTCTGGAAATTGAAACCTTTCTACATTCAAATGATATGGGGCAGGTCCTTCCTGCCTCTCTGTCCAGCGAAATTTTCTCTATCCTTTGCAGCTTAGACCAGGCCCCTCCTCTTGGAAGCCTGCCTTGATCCCCCAGGCCACAGGGGTCTGCTGCTTTCCTGTCCATACCTCTCACTCCCTGTCCATACCACTCAGTCTTGAGCCCCCCTGGCTTGTGTGGGTCTCAGGTTCTTGGTGCACATCCCTCAGCCCCGGCTCTGATCAGATCGCTAAAGTAAGACACAGTCTTTGCAGGGGAGGGTCCAAATCCCCCTACCCACAGGTTGGACTTTGTAAGGGGCAGCACGGTAAAGGGAAGTGAACTTGAGCTTTGGCATCGAATGCAGCTGGGTTCACGTCCTGGCTCAGACACTGTGTGGCGTCGGGCAAGTCATTTGCCCAGTCCGTACTCTTTCTTTATCTCTAAATTGGAGATGATGATAAAAATATGTATCTTTCAGGGTTGTGTTGGTTGAAGAAGGACTAGAGGTGCGATGACCGGCATGTTACAGGCAATCGATAAATGGTGGCTGGTATTGATTACTATTATAACCTGGCTTGCTTGATTTCGTTATTAGAATGGGACACAAATAAAAAAAGACATTCAAGTCACACTCAAAAAACCAGTTTGGAGCCAGGTTTCTATAATGCATCTCTGTAAGGTGAAGTCCCCCTCTCCCCTTCCACCCCCAGTTCTCCTCTGTTCCTCTTACAGAAGCACCCCTCCCCATCTTTAGCTGGTGGGCTGAGGGCACCCCGTCTCCCTAGAGACAGGAAGGCAGGTAGGCCACCTGAGGTCAGTGATGGTCTCATGTTCCAGTTGAATAAACCAAAGCCAGAGATGAGGTTACTTGGATATACCTGAGCTCTAGAACCTTCCACTGAGGGCAGAGGCCTAGGGAGGCTGTGGCGGGAATGTCCCCTAGAATGGGGACGATACCTGAAAAGGTTTTACTGCCCCACATTCTTCCTCTTTAACCTCCTTTCTCCATTTCGGACTCCTGTTCCCTGCCCGTCTTCCCTTTATTTCTGGGCTCTGTGCTTTTTCTATCTCCTTCCTACCAGAGGTTCGTATTTTGCATCAAGCCTCTCTTAGCTGTTGAGAGGTTTTGTTTTTCATGTATGTGTAATTTTCTTTCCTGAGCGTGTTATTCTTGGAGACAGAGTGCCCTGGCTTGGGCGATGGGAGAGATGCAAGGTGGGGGGTAGAGGATCTGAGAAGGAAGCTGGGGGCCAGGCATGGAGTATTTCTGGCTGCAGGGCCTCCCGGCATGGGAATCCTGGGGTCACCAGGGAAGCTCCCAGAGCACACGCAGAGTCGGGGCACTTCTTCCCAAAGAGTCAATGAAACGGCAAGTCACAGTCTCCCCTTCCCCCACTACCTCCTGCCAGGAAAAACAGCCCCCAGCTCCGCGGTTACATCTGTTCCTCCAGGAATGGGTCAAAGTCTCCAAACCATGCCACGGACAGAAGTCATTGCTGGACAGACCAGCCTTCAAGTCCAGAGTCCCCCAGGCCTGTTGCCCTCTCCTCATCGCCAGATCCACTTTGTGCTTCTAGATCCTGGTGGTCATGATGCTGGTTATCAGATTTCTCGTGTCCATCCAATGACAAGATGAGAAAAGAGCCCAGAGAGGTTGGGGTTGGGGGGTGCTCCCAAAGTCACTCAGCTGTGGTCGTGATTCTGAGTCCCAAGCAGACCAGGCTCCAAGAGCACAGGGGGTGGGACATCTAGTGTAGGGGCGAGACTCTCATCCCTCGGTGGGCTCAGATGAGACACTGACCACTGCAACCCTGCCAACAGGTTGCAGCTCCTCTATTTAAGCAGGTGGGAGAATGTTTAAGGAATTGTTGGAACTTTTCCTGGAAAACATTTACAAATATTTTTGTCTTTAAAGGAATAAGCCCTTAGCAAGCAGGAAAACTTATTTGAAAGAACTAACTTCCTGGAGTTTTACTGATTTGGGCTTTTTACTTAGTAGTTGGAGAGGCATTTCATTCACAGTCTTTTCCAATGAGAATTTCCTCTGAGGCTCAGGACCCCGCTACGTTGTGGTAGCTTCATGGGAATTAGAAAAAGGTCACTTCCTGAATACATCTACTTCCATTTATCAAACGAGCGTTGTAATACACTGATCTTGTTAGAAGGCAGCATTCAACTGCCAGAATACATCATGACGGATATCACAGATCTATAATGTCTATGAAGTAGATCGTGCCCCTGGATTCGTTATCCATTGCTGCATAAAAAATTACTCCAAAATTTGGCAACTTAAAACAAGAGTAAAAATTGACTATCTCTCAGTTTCTGTGAGTCAGGAACTCAGAAGCAGCTTTGATAAGTGGTTCTAATTCAGTGTCTTTCATGAAGTTGCAGTCAGGATGTCAGCGGAGCTGCTGTCATTTAAAGGCTTAACTGGGGCTGACTGACCCACTTTCCTGGTGGCTCCTTCACACAGCTGGCGACATGGATCTGCTCAGCCTCTTGCCACGTGAACCTCTCCATAGGGCTGCCACTGTCCTGACGTGGCAGCTGGCATCCCCTAAAGGGACTGACCCGAGAGACAGCCAGGTTGACACAGCCATGTCTTTTATGACCCCACCTCAGAAGTCACACATCGTCACTTACAAATCCCATTGGTTACACAGGTCAGCCCTATTCACATGGGAGGGGACCACACAAGGGTATGAATTCTTGCCACTGGGAGGCAAGAATCCCAGGGGGCCATCTTTGAGCCTGCTACCCCCTTTGATGGGGTGCTCTTGTACAGTGAACAACCTGCCCAACTGTAATTTCAGCCCTGCTGAGTCCTGCCATCGACCTTCACCAACTGTGTGCCTGGACTGTGCTAAGTGTTGTAACAATGGTCTACCCTGGAGCAGCTTCCAATCTAGCAGAGAAGCTAAGACACACATAAAATTAGTGACAGGACAAGGCAGCGTAAAATCAATGACAGGAAAAATCAAGTGTTCAGGAGAACCGAAAGCTGGAGAGGCCCTACATCTGAATTGAGAGATGGGGAAAGGGTCATCTGAGTGGGGCCTTGACCCCTGGAGATGCTGGAGATGCAAATTGTGGGGTGTTCTCTCAGCGCGAGTAAAGGCAGGGAGGCTGAGAAGCAGGATTCATGTTTGCAGACTGGAGAGTAGGGGTTGCAGGGGGGTATTAGGGACACATCTGGGGGTATGTCATGGTCACTCAGCCCATCCAGGTGACCATCCGCTCACAGTAGTGGTCAGAAGGTGGGGTGGGAAAGCCTGGCTGAGCCTCTGCTCCATTTCTTCCTCCCCGCTGCCCACCACGCGGCAGAGTTTTGCCAAAACCCCACCAAGGGGGCCACCTCCGCAGAGCAGGGGAGACTGTCCGAGGGGCAGCAGGCACTCCCTGGGCTCTCAGCTCTCTCCCTGTGGCCTGGGTCGGGGAGGTCTGGACACCCCAGCCACTGAGCCTGGCCGAGCCTCCTGGAGGACCTCCCCTGCACTGAAGCCCTGCCTGCTCGGCCCTCCCAGGAAGGGAGGGACACCTCCCTGCTGACCTACTTCCTTCCTACGCTCCACCAGGGCGCCTCTGAGCACCTGTGAATGCCCAGAGGCTGGGCCCCTCGGGGGCATTAGCAGAGACTCCTGCCCATCCTTGATTACCTTCGTGGGTCCGATGCAGGGGCTAGATGGGTTGTGGTTGAGAGCATGTCCTGGGGAGTCAGCCTGTGGGCACAGATCTCTATGCTGTAACTTACTATCTGGGTGATTTATCCTTTGCTACCTCGTTTATCTCACCTGTAAAATGGGGATGATGATCATAATAGGAGCTAATCCCAGTTATTGTGAAGACTTAGCAGGCCTGAGGGCAGATGGGGTCCCAATCCCGCATTTGGGAAACCCATTGTGTAGGGCTGGAACTCGGTCTGCAGGGTAAAGGTGCTGGTGCAGGCCCTGCCCTAGCCTCCCAGTCTGCCCCAGGGGGCCCGAGCATCTGAAGTGGGGAACTGGGGGCCAAGGAGGCGGAGCCCTGTGACCTTGAGTCCTCTTACCCACTGCTGAGAAGGTCACCCTGCACCTGGCTCCAAGCCTTCAGAACCAAATGTAGCCCAGATGTGAGGTCTCCCCTCTGACCAGGACTCAGAGAGGCTGTCTGCTGGCCCTCAGCCCAGCTGCCCACAAAGCCACCCTCCTGGGACCCCATGGCTGCCCTGAAGGAGCCACTTGGCCTTGAGCCTGTCAGCTGGCCCTAGTTTCCCGAGCCCTCTGCATTCCCTCTGGCTCCCAGCATTGCAGCAGGGTGTACGGGGAAGGATGGAGCCTCAGGAAGGTTCTCTCCTAGGATGTGGGGAAAAGGGAACCCTCCTGCACTGTTGGTGGGAATGTAAATTGGTGCAGCCACTATGGAGAACAGTATGGAAACTCCTTTATAAACTGAAAATAGAGATACCATATGATCCCACAATCCCACTCCTGGGCATAAATCCCCCAAAGAAGGAAACTTTAATTTGAAAAGATATATGCACCCAAATGTTCATAGCAGCACTATTTACAATAATCAAGACATGGGAACAACCCAAGTGCCAGATAATTGGTAAAAGATGATTGGTTTAATAAGATGTGATATATATGTGGAATATTATTCAGCCATAAAAAAGAATGAAATATTGTCATTTGCAGCAGTATGGATTGACTTAGAGATAATCATACTAAGTGAAGTAAATCAGACAGAGAAAGACAAATACCATATGATATCACTTACATATGGAATCTAAAAGATAATACAAATGAATCTATGTACAAAAATAAAACAGACTCATAGACATAGAAAACAAACTTCTGTTTACCAAAGGGGGAAGGGGTGGGAGGAGGGATAAACTAGAAGATTGAGATTAACAGATACAAACTACTATAAATAAAATAGATAAGCAGCAAGAATTTACTGTATAGCATAGGAAACTGTATTCAATACCTTATAATAACCTATAATGGAAAATAATCTGAATATATATATATATAGCCACTAACAACCACTCATCTGTTCTCCTTTTGTATATCTGAATCACCTTGCTGTACGCCTGAAACTAACACAGCATTGTAAATCAATTACAGCTATATTTCAATAAGATAAAATAAAGGATGATGTCAGTTATATTAAAAAAAAAAAGATTGTCTCCTTCTCTGGACAGCAGAAGGCAGACTCAGAGCTCTCTACAGCACAGACAATTGAGGCCTGAGGTCTGGGGACACCTTCCCTGGTCAGAGGGAAGGAGGGGAGTCCTACACATGCTCTCAAGTGGATCTAGGTAGGTGCGGTCCATTCTGAGCCCCCTCAGAGAGATGCAGAAGTGGAATGGTTTCTCAGTAGAAAGAACCAAGTTAAACAGGGCCATTCAGAGCATAACCTGGCCCCCGAGACCTGGAGCACCTTGGTGGGACTGCCTGCTTTATGCTTGCTATTCCCACAGTCTGGAACACTGCTCCCCACTTCATCCTATGGCTGGATCCTTCTCACCATCCAGGCATAAGCTCAAATGACATTTCCTCCTGGAAGCCTTCCCTGACCACCCCGAATGAAGTAGTCTCCCCCCCACGGCCCCAGGCACTGCTATAGACAGAGGACAGAAGTTGGGGGGAGAAAGATTGACTGATTAAGTTTATTTCCTATCATTTGGGTTTTTTTAAAATTAAACTTGTTTATTTTGACAAAACTGTTAATTCACATGTAGTTTTAACAAATAATACAGACATCCCAGGTACACTTTACCCAGTTTTCTCTCTTTCAAAACCATAATAACATCAACCAAGACATTGACATTGATACAGAACAGGCTACAGAAGATCCCCATCACCAGGAGGACCCCTCCTGTTGCCCTTTGATACCCTCTCACCTCCCTCCTGCCCCAGCTCCTTCTTAGCCACTAACAGCCACTCATCTGTACTCCATTTCTATAATCTTGTCACCTTAAGACTGGTATACAAATGGAATCACACAGCATGTAACCTGTTGGCACCGGCTTTTTTCACTCTGGTCACCCAGCTTTCTAATGTGTCCATAGCTCATCCCTTTCTGTTGCTGACTGGTGCTAGGGCTGGTGCAGTTTCTCCAACCGTTCACCCACTGGAGGACATCTGGGTTCTTTTCAGTTATTGACTCTCATGCATGAAGCTGTGAAAAACATTGACCTGCACTGTGTGGACGTAAGTTTTCATTTCTTTGGGATAATTGTTCAAGAGTGTGTTTGCTGAGCCAGAAGTTCCCATATTCAGTTTTTTAAGAAATCACCAAAATGGTTTCCAGAGAGGCTGTACCACTCTACATTCCCACCAGCAAGGTGTGTGAGTGATCTGGTTTCCCCACATCCTCGCCAGCATTTGCTGTTGTCACTCTGCTATTTTTTTAGCCACTCTGATGGGTGTGTGGTGATAGCTCATCCCTCTTCGATGACTCGTGCTGCATCTTTGTTACAGAACGGCTGCTGCTTGGTCTGCCCTCTGTGCATCCCCGGTGCCCCGGGCAGTGCTGGGCACAGGAGGAAACCCAATGACCATTTAGGGAATGAACGCATGGCCTGCGGGGTCGCCTGCCCTTTTAAAGATGAGAAGGAGGAACACAGGTTGGCCTTCGCTCTGGGAAACCGCTTGAGCACCTGCGGTTTATTTTCCATTATAGGTTATTATAAGATATTGAATACAGTTTCCTGTGCCATGCAGGTGGGATTGCTCAGAGGAGGCTAAGGCCATCTGCCATCCATGGAGGAGAAGGGGGAGGGAAGAGCACCCAGCACCCTCCACACCCCACCAGGGCCCTGGTGCCTCCCGGCCCCACTCGGGGCCCGTATTGTGGGACTGACACGTCTCCCTCCTCCCCTTCCACTGAATCTGCCTTCTTAGGGCAGAAACATCCAGAAGATAAGTGTGTTGGGCTCCCCAAGGCCCTTGCTACTGGGGTGTGGGGCTCCCAGGCTTCATTTATCTTTTCCTTTTCGCCCCACTGTAACCGCACCAGGGTAAGGACCTTTGCTAGGATTTACCAACGAGACACGACCAAACTTTGCCCTCCGTGCTCTGGAGTAAAAATTGAGGCAGCCTGTTATCCATGTTGAGTCTGCTGACCTGGGCTGTGGGTTCTGCTCCCTGGAGGGAGGGGATGTCCGTTGTCCTCCATCCTGCACCCCTCCCTCCTGGTGGCCATCACTGGCCACACTTCATGTTTAATGTATGTATAATGTTGAGCTGTCTCAGAGGAGGCTTCTCCCCACAGCGATATGGTTCCATGAGAGTGACAGAATACAGACGTGATCAATTAACAGTGCACGCGAAGTTAACATTGAATGTAAATATTTATAGGTCAAATGGCTCACAGATATACATAGGATGTCAGTATATTTTTAAAAAAATCAAGAACTGCAAATGAAGAATTGCAAACTTCATTAACGAAGATGAAGCCAGCCGTAAGGTCAGAAGTTGAAGCATGTATCATAAAGCCCCCATCCTCTTGCTGAAAATGGGCCACAAAATTGTTTTTTTAGATTCCTAATTAAAAATTAATTAATTAACTAATTAAATTAAAGAATCCTAGTAGCTACATCAGTTTGCTAAACTGTAACAAATTACCGTGGACTGAGGTTTAAATGACAGAGGTTTATTTTCTCACAGTTCTGGAGGCTGGAAGTCCAAGATCAAGGCATCGGTAGGGTTAGCTTCCTCTGAGGCCTCTGTCTTCCATTTGTAGATGGCTGCCTCCCTCCGGGTGTCCTCACAAGGTCTTCCCTCTGCGTGTCTCTGTCCTAATCTCCTCTTGTAAGGGTACAGGTCATATTGGAGGAGGGTCCACCCATACAACCTCATTTTAACCTCAATTCCTCTTTAAAGATCCTCCCTCCAAGTACAATAACATTCTGAGATACTGGGATTCAGACTTTAACATTTGAAGTTGGGGGTGGGGAACAACTCAGCAACTGTTAAGTCACCAATTGTTACTGCAGCCCACATCAGTAGCCAAAAGTAGCAAAATGTGAGGAGTCAGAGGGAATAAACCAAAGTGTTTTCCCAGCGGGAGCACTGAGTCATGAGAGAAAATTCCGTCTCCGGGCCTGGCCTGGCAGACAGTGTGTGAGTCAGCTGCGAACACCATCCCCGTAGCGCACAGAGCAGCGGAGTTTCACATAGCCATCCATACTCGTGTTCAGGAATCGCACACCCCCAAAGTGGAATTCAGTGAAATCGTGCCCGAGAGAAGATTCTGTAGCCTTTGCTAAACGGCAGATGCCAGCTGCCCAATGAGAAGCCCCACTCCAAGGGCCTTCGGTGTCCCGGGAAGAGCCCAGTGTTACAGTGAAAAGCCCCAGCTTGTGAGCTGGGCTCTGAACTGCAGGTGAGATGGGAGAAACCTGAGGAAGGAGGGCTGGCTTTCCAGCACAGGGGGAGGGAGGGGAGCCCCAAGCAAAGGCAGGGGTGGGGTAGACAAGCATGCCCTGGAGAGTCCCAGAGCTGGCAGCCCTCCTAGGGCTGTGTCCTCTAACTCGGTCTCCCTCTGCATGTCCCCGCAGGGCTCTGGCTGAGAACATGGCCAATGGCATTGACGAGCTGATCGGCATTCCCTTCCCCAACCACAGCAGCGAGGTCCTGTGCAGCCTGAACGAGCAGCGGCATGACGGGCTGCTCTGCGACGTGCTCCTGGTGGTGCAGGAGCAGGAGTACCGCACCCACCGCTCCGTCCTGGCTGCCTGCAGCAAGTACTTCAAGAAGCTCTTCACGGCCGGCACCTTAGCCAGCCAGCCCTACGTCTACGAGATTGACTTTGTCCAGCCTGAGGCTCTGGCCGCCATCCTGGAGTTCGCCTACACCTCCACGCTCACCATCACCGCCTCCAATGTCAAGCACATCCTCAATGCTGCCAGGATGCTGGAGATCCAGTGCATCGTGAACGTGTGCCTGGAGATCATGGAGCCCGGGGGGGATGGGGGGGAGGAGGATGACAAGGAGGACGACGACGATGATGAAGATGACGATGACGAGGAGGATGAAGAGGAGGAGGAGGAGGAAGAGGAGGAAGAGGAGGACGACGACACGGAGGATTTCGCAGATCAAGAAAACTTGCCTGACCCCCAGGACATCAATTGCCACCAAAGCCCTTCCAAGACAGACCACCTTTCGGAGAAGGCCTACTCAGACACACCCAGGGACTTCCCTGATTCCTTCCAGGCCGGCAGCCCCGGCCATCTGGGCGTGATCCGGGACTTCTCCATCGAATCTTTGCTGAGGGAGAACCTGTACCCCAAAGCCAACATCCCCGACAGGGGACCCTCCTTATCTCCCTTCGCCCCAGACTTCTTTCCACACCTCTGGCCAGGGGACTTCGGTGCCTTCACCCAGCTGCCCGAGCAGCCCGTGGACAACGGGCCCCTGGACCTGGTCATCAAGAACCGCAAGATCAAGGAGGAGGAGAAGGAGGAGCTTCCCCCGCCCCCACCGCCTCCCTTCCCGAACGACTTCTTCAAGGACGTGTTCCCGGACCTTCCCGGGGGGCCGCTGGGGCCCATCAAGGCAGAGAACGACTACGGTGCCTATCTCAGCTTCCTGAGTGCCGCCCACCTGGGGGGGCTCTTCCCGCCCTGGCCGCTGGTGGAGGAGCGCAAGCTGAAGCCCAAGGCCTCTCAGCAGTGCCCCATCTGCCACAAAGTCATCATGGGGGCCGGGAAGCTGCCGCGGCACATGAGGACGCACACCGGGGAGAAGCCATACATGTGCAACATCTGTGAGGTCCGCTTCACCAGGTGCGCTGGGGTGGGGCCTGCGGGGGGCAGAGGGCCGGGGCCCCGGGGACACAGAGAGACCCAGGTCAGGGGCAGCCCTGGCTCCTCGAAAGCTCATTGCCAGAAGGGGTGCTCAGCATTCCTGGTGCAGCCATTTTCAAATATTTTCTAATACACCATACCAGGTAGAAGGAGGCCAAGATGTAAAATCGATAAGCGCAGAGTGGTTCTGGTGAAGGCAGGAGTGAGGGGCCTCGGTACCCACCGTCAATCCAGTTTGGAGGGCAGCCCCCTTTATTTTATTTGGAACTCAGTCAGCATGCCAGGGTCTGTCCCGAGTGAGAAGACAGGCAGGGGCCAGGGTCTTTGTCCACAGATAGGCGATCCATCTCCCAGTAGCTAGCCAGCCACTCATAAGCCCAGCTGGATAATAGCAGAGCTGGGACTTGAGCCCCAGTTCATGTGTGACAGTGACACCTGCAACAGGGGACCCTAGAGGCCCCTGGTGGCCCTTTCAGTCCTCTTTCAGGTCAGACCTAAAGGATGGGCCTCCTTTTGTGTTCTCCGCCTTGACTGTCCATGTTAGGAAGAGGGTTAACTTTATGCTGTTATAAAGTTGAAATTTGAAATCAGTACATTATAAGGCTTTCATCTTTCCTGGACTCCATCCCATTCCACACACATGGGTTATATACGTTCTCTGCACAGCCACTTTTGTGGTCAAGGCTGATTGGTGGGAGGATGCGGGGCCCAACTTGTCCATTAGGTTTGATGGGCCTCACCTGGGGCAAATGTGGTCCATTGGTGCCGTTTGTGGTCCATGGTGTGAGGCTGGCCTTCCCAGCCTTGTCCACAGTGGGGGCAGGTCCTGGTGAGTGGCCCGGCATCAGGGCTTGGTCATTTCAGTGTGTCGGATGTGGACAGAGCCTGGTGGATACCTGCCCTGGGACTGTGACTTCCTAGACCAGGTCCTTTGCCCACACTGCCGCTGTCCCCTTCAAGGCACGTGCCATGAGAAACCCATACTTGGTTCCTGCTGCTGTCACCGCACATCCTCTTGGCAATTTATTCTGGGAATTGCTGGGGGCTTGTTCTTTGATTTTCCTCAGTGGGCCCAGAGCTTTGATATTTGAGGATGGAGTGAAGTTTTTTGAATCAGTTTGATTATCAAATCAGGGCAATGCTTTTGGGGGGAAAGCAAGACGTGTCTTGTTAAGTAAGGAGACTCACCTTTGGTGGCTTGAAAACTCTACTTGAGGTTGCCAGAGACGGTAAAGGGATGTGTTCAGATGACAATGGCATTGTGCAAACAGCTCTGCAGGCTCCTCCAGTGACTGCTTCAAAGGACATCACTGGTTGTTTCCAAGGTGGCCTTGGCTCCCCTCGCAGCTGCTTCTGTGAAGGACACCCCAAGCAGAATCTCTCCCAGATGCTCTGTGCTGACAGTAAAGGGAGAATTTGCAGGTGCAGAGAAACAGGGCCCCTCCTCCCCAGGGCGTGCCCCAGCAGTGCTGACCTCATGTGCTCTGTTCTTCTGATCACCGCAGAGCAGCTTGACCCAGAGTCCCCGAGATTCACCTCCTCTTGGGTGTCCTTTACCTTGAATTCACCTTAGAGCCACAGAACACATGTAAAGGCTTGACCAAAGCACAGGGATAGCAGGAGGAAGATAAACCAGAGCCTGGTCCAAATTCAAGTCCAGTCCATGCATCTGGAGCCAGGCCCTCTCTGCAGCTTGTGCCAAGTCCAGCCCCCGGGGAATGACTTCAAGACGTGGATGCTTTTCACGGGCCAGATCCAGAAAAGCCAGATCCAGACTCCTGCTATCCAGGGTCCACTTCCCTTGCTTGTCCCCTGTGCAGAGGCTGGCACTGGGGACACCGCTCCCTGCAGGGGAGACCCAGGTCTGCAGCTTCAGTGGAATGAGTTGCATCTCAAGGCCACTGCACAGTGGGCCTGCCTGGCCCCCACCCCCAAGTCCCCATCTCCCTTCCCTCCCCCACTTCCCTCGGGGCCTTTCCCACACTCAGCTTTCGCTAAAGGCCACGCCAGTCTGTGCTCCTGCCTTCCCTAGGGAAAGTTTAAAACTTGGTCAGTCAAGATGGTGAGACTACTCACCCTCTTGACCCCAGAACCTCCTCAGCATGGGCCTCCTGGTTTCGGCCTGGATGCTGTGTTGTAGAGAAGGGTCACATTCCAGAACCCTCCCTCCAGGCACATTCCTGCTGATCACTCAGGGCGGCCCCCTTGCCGGCCTCTCCCCACCCCTCCAGGCCTGATCAGCCGTGGGGCGGTTCTGGCCATCCAGCCCTGTGCCCGGCCCTCCCTTCGGTTTTGTCCTGCTCAGCAGAGCAACAGGCAGCCGTTTGGGCCCCCAGGCCCATCCCCACTGAAGCAGCTGCATTCCCACCTCCATCAGCAACTCCCCTCACTTGGTTCCCACCAGGAAAGAACAGAAAAGCTCTTGAGTCCACTCCCAACTCCCAGAAGCAGAGATACCGGAGTGGAGGGAGGTTGGAGGAGATTTCCTGGGCCTCCTCACATGGGGGTTTTATTTCTCACTGTGGCTGTCCGAGCTGAACGCTCCCCAACGCCCCTCCCCATCACATCCTTCAACATCGCTGGTTCCTTGCTTCCCTTCTGCCCCCTCCCCAGAGCTGCCCTACGGGATTCTTTTCAGTCTTCAGGGAGCCTCAGCCCTGGCCCGTCCAGATCGGGGGTGCCCATGATTCTGTAGCCAAGTCCCCGAGCAGTGAGCAGTGTGTCCCGGGGACCTCCTTTGTGGTTGACTACTTGCAGCCTCCACCCATCACACCGCCTTCGTTTCCCAGCTGGAGGCTGAAGAAGCCACTTAGAGCAGCAGCTGCTGCCTCTTTGACTCAGAATTCCCAGACTCCCTTGCGAGGCAAAGCCAAGGCCTGGGACTGGAGCATCCTCATGTCCTCTTCTTGGACACTATTTCCCTTTCTGGAGCCTGGGTCTTTGCTTAATCGCAGCTGAGCCTCAGCTCTCTGGCCAAGCTTCCTCTCCTCTCTTGATGTTCAACCCACCTCCCCTCCCTCCTGGGCGACATTGGTGCACCCTCCCCTCCCCCTGCCAGATGGCCCTTTGACCCAGGCTCTGAGTTATGGCCTCAGATGGCAACTCCTAGCATGCCCACACTCCGTGGGAGCATCATTCCTCATGACTTGAGCAGCTACAACATGGTGGAGGGGCCTAGGGGAGGTCCTTCCAACAGAGCTCCTCCTGCCCCTAAGGCCCCACCTGCGGCTTTCATTCTGTGGGTCTCCAAGAAGGGACTGAGGTCCCCCCACCATCTGTTGTCTGTCCTAAGTATCAGGAGCCTCACCTCCGAGTCAGCTCTAGATTTCAGCCACTCCCACCAGTTGTCCCTCCACTGATTTGTTCCAGATATGGGACACCCCTGGGGCCCCTCAGAGGCTTCAACCAGACTGTGTATCACTGGCTGCATGCTTTCCCCTCCTAGCTCTGGTCACCCCATGATCACTTTGACTCCGAGTCCCTCCACCCATGACTGAGTCTATGTATACACTCCCCCAGCCTGGGCCAAGGTCACCAGGGGCCTGTGCTGGCTGCCGAGAGCCAGCTCCTGCTGAAACCAGTCTTGTGGTTCAGGGGGAGAGAGAAACAGCTCTAGGACTTAGGGAAAAGGCAGTCTTGACCAAGACTCCCCCAGACTCTCCTCATCAGGAGTCCTTTGCTTCCATTCCCAGAAAGTCTGGAAGTCCGGGCCACAGGTCAGGCAAACTTTGGGTTCCACCAGAGGTGCCCTGAGGATGGGCCGTGAAGAACAGGGAGCATGTGGGCCAGGGAAGACAAGAAGGTATTTGTCCTCTCTGCATGCAGGATGCTACTGTACTTCGTGGGTCTTTTCCCGGCCCGCCCACATCACAGGCGCCCCCCACCCTTGTTACCCCAACCTCAGCCATCATCACTGCTGACTGGGCCTGGCCTCGGGTCTGTGAGGCCCTCAGAACACTCTCAATTGCTCCTGTCCTGCCACATTAGTCCTTAAGTGCAGGCAGCCTGTCAGGGGAGCCCCTCGAGAACATGGCTGGGCAGTCTTCCTCCAGGACCACCTGCATCCCATGCCCCCTGCATCCCATCTGCAGCCGAGCTTTTCCAAATGCCCCAGCCACACCTGGTGGGCCATGCAATGAAGGCGAGAAACTGCAAACCTTAAGAATAGACCAGCCCCCGAGACAAAGGCCCTGGGAAAAGGACGGGCAACCTCTGTACCCTGAGAAGTCAGTCTCTGATGAGCCACGATGTTCCCAGTTTCCACTGAATCCCCCTACCAACTTCCCATAAAGGCTATAACTTTTAGCTGCCAACCTCTGCCCCCAGTGCAAGCCAAATGCTGATTGCTCTGTACCCGCTGGCAGCTGTCTGCTTCCCAAACAAGGCCAGGAGCCTGGCCACTGCTTTTTTTCCCTTTTCTTTTCTATATTTTCTTCTTAGTCCTCCCACTCCTGGCAGCTCTGGGGACCTTATTAAGATAATGTAATGTTATTAGCAGGGGCAGCAGGGAGAGAATTTGTCTCAGACCATCAGGTTACCAAGAAGTCTGGGTGGATGGTGCTGGGAAAGCGTTATCCTCTCTGGGAACCTCCATGGAGGCCCAGGACCCCAGGCCCTTTCCTTTCACTCAGGGGAATGAGATCATGACGACTGTCTCTCCTGACCATGAGCTCTCCAAGGTGGAAGGGGGAATGCCGATCAAAGCTCAGGTGCACGTGACCTGGGCTGGGCCCCCGGTGCAGGGTAGAGGGATGTGATGGCAGGGGGATAGGGAGAGAGAGAGAGAGAGAGAGAGAGAGAGAGAGAGAGAGAGAGAGAGAGAGAGTGTCAGATTTGGGTTGGGGATTTCTGGTAAGTGGCCCCGAACCAGCAGGTCTTGGCAGTGAGCACCCATTGTACACTCAGTGGTGGGCACCGAGCAGAATATCAAAGCATCTGACAGCTTCTTATCCAAGCAGGTTCTGGTACCACGCGGGCCACATGCTGAATGGGGTGGAGAGAGCAGGGGGTTGAAGCATGTGCTCCGTAAATTCGCTCCACGTATCGCCCAGTATCAGGAAAGCTCTGGACACATCATTGCACCTCTCTTTGCCTCCACTTCCTCACGAGAATGATGGGAATGCCGACTTCACAGGCTGCAATGAGATAAGGTGGAACTGCCAGGTGCCCAGCAAGGCCCTGACCTGTGCTCACAATTAGTCCTGACGGGAAGGTCCCTGAGCCTGGGTTCCTTTCTGGCATCTGCCAGGGGCCAGTGCTCCTTCTCCATGAATTTGCTGCCTCCTATATCATCTTGCTGGCAAGGCTCCTAACAAGCCCCAGGAGCCAGGGACAGGGTGGCGGCTCAGTAGGCAGGAGGGGCAACTAGGGGAAATGTCTCTCCTGGTGGCCCTGCCCTGGGGATAACATGCACAGAAAATAAAGGCAGCAAAGGCGGCCTCTGAACAAGTGTTTCCATCTGCCAGCAGCACCTGTGCGGTCCGGCCTGGGCCACAGATGGTGCAGACAGGGAGACCGGACCCCCGAGGCCAGGACTTGCTGGGAGGGCACTGCTGGCACGTGGGGCCATGGCAGGGCAGGAGAAGACGATGCTGACACACTGTCCTCTGTTGCTCCCTCCTTGTCCCTCGGGTGACCTGCCTTGGGGTGCAGTGTTCAGGTGCTCTGGAAGGGCAGATCAAAGGAGGAGACCTGGGTGGAGAGGGTAGGGTTTAGGAAGGACTGCCCTTGAGTTTGACCTTGAAGGATCAGGGAGATAGGGAGCGGTAGACATTTCAGGCAGGGCAGTTTGTAAGAGTAAAGGCAGAGATGAAGGACATGGGTGCAGGGAAGAGGAGGGCTGGGATGAGGGGCTCAGGGCTGGGAAGGAAGGGGCACACACTCTGGCATCTAGGCTTGGACATCTGGTGGGAATCTAAGGATGGAGAATGGTGTCCACAAACAAGATACACACAGGAGGGGAAGGAGCCAGAGTTTACCAGCATCCATCCCATAATATGGCAGTCTCTGCACCAGGGGCTGGCAGTCCAGCTCATGCCGACAGAAGTTGTAAGATGCAAAGCTGATCAGAGCATGGCCTGCTAGGGGAACAGCGTGCCCCTGTCGTGTGTGGGTGCAGCACTATGAGGAGGGACGGGGACTGGCAAAGGAGATGGGGTGACTATTTACCTCCAGCTTTACTGAGATATATTTGCCTCAAAACATTGTGTAAGTTTAAGGTGTACAATGGCGGTGACCAGATATGCACACATATGGTGAAATGATTACTGCCATCAGGTTAGTTAACATGCCCATCACCTCACTTAATTACCGTGTGTGTGTGTGTGTGTGTGTGTGATGAGAACATTTAAGATCTACTGTCTTAGCAACTTTCAAGTACACAATACACTGTTGTTAACTATAGTCACCCGGGGTTCCCAGAACTTACTCGTCTTATAGGTGGAAAGGATGAGCTTATAAAGAGACTTGAAAACCATGCTAAGGGGTGGGTTAGTCCATAGGCCATGGGACAGGGAGGGCCTCTGAAGATTTTAATGGGGATCACTGGATCCCTAGTCCTGAAGCAGTGGGAATGAGAGCACAGGTCCTGAGAGTCTGGAACATTCCAAATTTATTCACGCTTAAAGAAGCAAGGGTAGAAGAGCCATAGCATATGAAACTGACCTTGGCCAGAAAGAGATTCACTATTAGCCCATTACCCAGATGCAAACACTCTCAGAACACCAAAGGCTGAAATGGTCCAGCCTCCCTTTCCTGACTCCAAGGTCAGGAAACTGAAGCCCAGGGCAGCCCAGGACCTGGTCCAGGTCTTGGAGTGTGCCCAAGCCCGGGCGCAGCTCGGCCAGTGCACACGCGCGTTGTAGCCACAGAGAAGGTCATTACAGAAATAAGGAGGCTGTCCAACCTTAGAAAGTCATTGCCTCCCCGGGAATGTGCTGGATCAGATCAGTATTTCCAAGGTCCCGGGAAGCGCGCTGCAAATGAGGCAGGTTACCTGGCCCGCCGACTCAGGCTATGAATTAGGACGTGTTAACGTGCTTCTGGTAGACAAGATGCTCTCTAAATGTTTTTGCAGAACTAACTTATGAGCTTTGTCCACCCCCCACCCCCAGCCCCGCTCCCATGAAGTCTCTACTGGGGACAGCGGTTCCTGCCCGGGCTAAGCTGCTCCCACAACCTGGCCCGTCTCCTGGCCCCAGAGACAGCAGGCTGGCTGCCGATGCCCTGTTTTGATTGTTCAAGCTGGATTTTAGGAGGCAGCTCCCATAGGCGTCAGGCTGGGAGCACCCAGCATGAAAGTCCTTGGAACAGCGGGCAAACAAACCACGCCCAGATAGCCCTCCAGGACCCCCTGCCTCTCACTAGCTGGTAACCTTTGGGAAAGCAGCTTGATGTCTCTGAGCCCCTAGCTCTTCTTCCGTCCAAGTGAGGAAATCATTCCAGGTCTGTTGAACCAAGCTCGTGCCAACCCAGATTCTCTCATCAGCCCTGGAAAATAGGAATTGATGTCTAGTCCTAGGTTCAACTCCGCACAGAGAGGTTGAGTAACTTGCCTAAAGGTCACCCAGCAAGTTAGTGGGGAGGTGAGGTCTGCAGCTGGAGCAGAGGCTCCCACACCCGGCATGGGGCCCCTCTCCTGCACTATAACTTGCCTGTGAATAATGACCTTCCAGGGTCACTGAAATGGTGTATTCCCCTGCCCATAGCAGCTGCTCAATAAGAGGAAGTTATAAGCACCTTCTCATCCCCTCTTGCACACTTGGGTCAATCGCCACTGAAGCGTGCTTTATTTTAGATGCCCTAATGAAAAGCTTGGGAGCAGCAGTGCATATTTAAAGGAGCCCCTCGACCCTGGAAGCTTTACCATTTGCACTCTCTCCATTATTTGAGGGTGACCCTCAGGATCAATTCTATTCCATGTGTGTAATAGTGATTTTTGAAAAATCAACCTTCTAAGGTTGTGGTGATGATTAAATGCGATGACGTAGTTAAAGCCTCACCCCGACGTTTTTACACAGGTCACAGTGTGGTGGTGAGGAAAGACGACCAGGCTGTTCTCGGCCCGGCTCTGCCATTGCCCTCTGGGCGACTTTGAGTTCCCCTCCCTGGGCCTCAGTTTGCCCACTAGCCAGGTGAAGGATGCACCTAGGCCCGTGGTTCTTGGGCTAGCGGCAGCAGCAGCACCTGACAACTTGTCCAAAATGCAAATTCCCGGCTCTCTTCCCCACAGACCTACTGACTCAGGCTGTCTGGGAGTGGAGCCCAGTATCTTTCATCAAACCCTGATAGTGGTTCTGATAACGGTCAACACGTATGAGATCCACTGGCCTGGATGCTCCCTAAGGCCCCTTCCTGCTCACAGATCCAATCACCTGCGTGAAATGTGGGTTACAGATACCATAAGAGCATCATGCTGGTGGGGAAAAGGAGCATGCGATGTCACAGCAGGGTCCCGTGCAGCCTGGGGGCAGCTGGTGGGTTGTGGGAAGGGCAGGGACACGGAGATGTGGGAGAGGGGAGGGTCTGGTGTGTGGAGGACACCAGCAGCATTCCCTGTCTCCTCCCTGCCCACCCCACTCTCCACCCCCACCTCCCAGTGCCCTCCAGCCTTCCAGTGAGCACAGGCGGGAGGGGCGGATCTGCCCTCTCTGGTCCTTCTCCCTGCACCCTGCCAGCATTCACATGAATGTCCTTTTCTCTCCTGGCCTGCCCCTGGGGAGCTAGTTGGAAAATGAGAGCCAGTGAGCCCTCTAGCGGCCAGGAGACACCACGCGACCAAGACCCGCTCCTGCTGTCCTGGGGTTGAGTGTGGTTTAAATCTGGCCATTTTAGGGCGGATGCCTGCGATCCACATCTGCTCCAACCTCAAACCCCAGCCAAAAATTACAGGCAGACGCTCCACCCAAGCCACACCTGCAGGGAGGAGGTGGGAGGCTGGACACAGCTTTCTGGCCTACTGGGTCTAGTCAAGGAAGCCTGCAGAAGGATCCTGAAAGTTCTTGAAGCACAACTGACTCTCTCAGAGTGGAGGCTGAAAGGTTCCTTTAGCAGGTTTAGGCAGTGTTCGGTGTTTACGAAAACAACCCTGTGGTGTCAGTTTTCCTCTCAAGACCACCAGGAGGTGTGCCCAACCTAGCTCAACACAAACCCAAATTCTCACCATCAGCCCTGAACAACAGGAATTAATATCTAGTCCTAGGTTCAGGTCTGTGCAGAGAGGTTAAGTAACTCTGCTAAGGTCACCCAGCACGTTAGCGGTGGGTCTGCAGCTGGAGCAGGGGCTCCCACCGCCCCCTGCTGGGAGCCACACCCCTACATCATACTTTGCCTCTGATAATACCGCTTAAACCCTGAAAAGCTCTGCCCTCGATTAGGCTGCATTCTTGTTGCACCTGGCTCTTTTGTAAACCCTGGAATTGTCTGCAGACAAAGAAGAGAGCCCAGGGCTGGGGAAAGGAAACCCCAGCGCAGGAGGCTTGAACAAGGTGTGCCCGGTCCCTGTAGCCTCCCAGATTAGTGCTGAGGACAGACAGATCTCAACAGCCCAGGGGCTGGAATGGGACCAGGACCTCCAAGCAAAAGCACGAGGTGAACCCCGAAGAAAGCAGACATGAGATGAAGGTACAATCCAGTACCAGAAGTGGGTGCCCCACTGGAGGACATGGAAGACCGCCGACTTTCAGGGGCATGTGTCCCCCGCAAGTCTATTTCCAGTGAGACAGGCCCTGACCGAGTGGGCGCTTCATTACTCTGAGCTTATGTGTAAAAGGAGTTCTGGTGTGACTGTGGCTTTCCAGGACCCAGCTCCTGCTCCACTCTCTAATCCAGGTGAGAAGCCACACCTGTTTGGGGTGGCACAGTAGTTGAAGGTAAGTCCTAGCTGGGGTCCCATTCCTGGGATTGACACCATGGTAGTAGGGAGCCTTAGAGGGTTCTGGAGGAAGGGGAGCAGAGAGTTAGGAGTGCGCCCTGGGGTTCCGGGCAGGAACTGACTCAGACTCTGCGTTGCAGGCAGGACAAGCTGAAGATCCACATGAGGAAGCACACGGGGGAACGGCCCTACCTGTGCATCCACTGCAACGCCAAGTTCGTGCACAACTACGACCTCAAGAACCACATGCGCATCCACACGGGCGTGCGGCCCTACCAGTGCGAGTTCTGCTACAAGAGCTTCACGCGCTCCGACCACCTGCACCGGCACATCAAGCGCCAGAGCTGCCGCATGGCCCGGCCCCGGCGCGGCCGCAAGCCGGCCGCCTGGAGGGCCGCCAGCCTGCTCTTCGGGCCCGGCGGCCCGGCCCCCGACAAGGCGGCCTTCGCGGTGATGCCGCCGGCGCTGGGCGAGGTGGGCGGCCACCTGGGCGGGGCGGCCGTGTGCCTCCCGGGCCCCAGCCCCGCCAAGCACTTCCTGGCGGCGCCCAAGGGCGCGCTGAGCCTGCAGGAGCTGGAGCGGCAGTTCGAGGAGACGCAGATGAAGCTGTTCGGGCGCGCGCAGCTCGAGGCCGAGAGGGACGCGGGGGGCCTCTTGGCCTTCGCGCTGGCCGAGAACGTGGCCGCCGCGCGGCCCTACTTCCCGCTGCCCGACCCCTGGGCCACGGGCCTGGCCGGCCTCCCCGGGCTGGCCGGCCTCAACCACGTGGCCTCCATGTCTGAAGCCAACAACTAGGCTGGTCCTTGTCAACCCCGGTCCTGATTCCCTGTCCCCCTTTCTCCTCCCAGGCCCACCTGCCCCATCCGATGGGTCTGAACTTTTTATTTCAGAATCACAAAGGAAAAAGGAAACAATCCAGCAGCCATGGAATTTTCTGGGCCTCCTGAGGCAGCTGCCTCCCCTCTGCTGGTGTCTGAGATAGGCTTCTCCCAACAGGCCTGGCCTCTCCCTGGCTGCCTCTCTGTTCTCATAGAAGTTCGCAGGGGCCAGTGCCACAGCCGAGGCCCCCAGCTGGGTGCCCAGGAGCACTTCGGAGCTGTGTAGGGTAGATGGAGGGTGGTGGCTTGGCCAGAGGCAGACCGGGTGGAGCAGGGATGAAGGTAGGGTCCTGAGGAACACACCCTGTGAGCCCTGCCGCTCTGCGGTGGAGTCCCTGCTGACACTGCTCTGATGGACCACTTTTCCAGTCTCCAGAAGCCCTGGGATCCTGGGGGGAAATGCCCTGTTGGCAGGGAGGCCTCCTGGAGTCAGGAATGAGGCCCGAGGCTCCTGGAGTCCAGGCCTACTTTCTCCTCACTGTCATGTGATCTCTGACAGATCAGCCCTCCGTACCCCAGCGTCACCCTGCTGTGAAAGGGGGCTGCTAATTTCATTGCCTCGCTCCCCTCCCCCGATCCCCCCACACACACACCCATCCCTCCAGAGAGAGGCCTTGAGAGAGTAGGAGCTTTGCATTCCTAACATCCCAGGTGTCACGTCTTACTGTGCTTCGTTTTGTCACATCCACAGGTGAGGAATGTGGCCACACTAGGCAGGGGTGGCAGAGGGAGAGGGTTGGGGTGCGGCTTGTCCACAGCCCCCAGGCAGCTTTGGGGAACTGCAAATCCTACCCTCCTCGCTGCGCCACTGTGCGCATCTGGGGACGGCCACTTAGCATCCCCCCCAGCCCCGCTCCACGTGCTCCCTGCAATGACTTAAGGAGTCTTTCAGGACTCCTGGGGCCAGCGTAGAAGGGAGGGGGGCCACCTCTTAACTCCTGGCAACTGCCTCCCTCCACCTGATTCCTGGAAACAGACAAAACACCCAGTTACCCAGGTGGATGTTCGCTTTTCAGTTGTGGGCTTCTCGGGGCTTTGGCTTCGCAGTGTTTGAACAGCCCCTCAACCCCTCCCTGCTCCCCTGGGGAGGGATCCGGGTGCCTGGTGTGG
This sequence comes from Camelus dromedarius, assembly GCF_036321535.1. Taxonomy (NCBI): domain Eukaryota; kingdom Metazoa; phylum Chordata; class Mammalia; order Artiodactyla; family Camelidae; genus Camelus; species Camelus dromedarius. Next base: position 7,452,999 of record NC_087463.1, on the reverse strand, counting down.
GGAGTCAGAGCCTCGGCTCAGCATGAGTTGGAGGGCTCTGTGAGCGAGGTCTGTCCACAGCCTCTTCCCGGCTCTCCAGTTTGTAGTAGGTCCTGAGAAAAAGATAGCTCTGCTGGCCCAGTGCCTTCCTGATCTTCTCTCCCTTTTCCTGCCTTTCCCTCCCTTTTCTTGCTGAATTTGCTTTTGTATCTCAGTGGCCCAGAAGGGAGGAGCGTTCCTCCGCACGGATGGCCTGGGGCTGGTGTCCCCAGCCCAGGAGCTGTGGGCACAAGGGACTTGGGCTCTTCCTACGGCCTTGGCTTCTCCCCAAGCAAACACAAACAACAAAAAGGCCAGAGAAGACCACAGACTCCGTCACTGTCCCAGCTCCCCCCAAAGAGACCCCTGACTCCATACACCGCCAGCTGCCATCTCAGCCCGAGGGCACTGCTGCTGGCACCCTCCTGTCCTCAGACATCATCCGCCCGGGCAGCAGCCTCTCCAGCTCCCCGTCTCCATCTCTGACACTCGCTTCTGGGACCCACCAGCCAACATACCCGTGGCCCCCTCCCCGTCACCAAGGGAGTGGGGCTGACCCAAACTTCAAAAGAAAACAAGGAAAAACGAACAAATTAGAATCCAGTGGTGTTGGGGCTTTCGGTTTTTATTTTGTAAAGGTAATGACTTCTTATAAACTCAATTTTTCAGACGACTGGTTAGTTCTTTTTGTTTTCTCTTGACTGCAGTTTGGAGTTGTATATTGTAAAATATCCAAAGATGTCGAGTACTGTATGATCAAGAACTTGAAGCAAATGGGTCATGGGGATAGGGGTGGTTGTGTTTTGTTTTATTTCCTTTTTTTTTTTTTTTTTTTCGGATGTTTCGATTTCCCTGTCTGTCTGTGGGAGAACTTGGGAATTTTTTCTATTTATAAGTCTTTTTTTATGTGATTGCTTTATGTAAAATGACACTCAACAAAGTTTGCCTTAGTGATTCAAGGGACAATCTTCCATAACTTTGGTCGCACGCCGCATCCCGCCGAGAAGAACTCTCAGCTAATTTTCTGGCTTATTTATTAAACAGTATTAATTGACTTGATTACGCTACATTGAGAGTTGCACTTCTGTGAGAGGTGATGGCACCAAGACAGTCTGCAGACATTCGTGGCTTAAGATTTTGACAGTTGGGTGTCACAAACTTATAAAAATGTCAGACGCCTTTGTAGAAAACACAAACCTTTGACCCTTATTTAATAATGTCAGAAGGAAGCCACACTTACTCGGCTTCCCGGTTAAGGCTGATCCCCCTTCCCGTTCTCACTGCAAGTGTCAGTGGCTGGTCACTTGGTGGGGAGGCCAGAACTCAGATCTTTCATGGTCCTCTACATTTTTAATTTGTGAGTCTCTGCTTGATCATAAGCTTCTGGGCATCTGTGACCCTGAGCGCAAGAGGGGTGTGTGTGTGTGTGTGTGTGTGTGTGTGTGTGTGTGTTCACATGTGCAGGTGCAGCTGGTGGTGTATGAGCAAGGGAGAGCTGAAGGGTTGCTGGCTGTTTCAACACATCAGTCCTCCCCTATCTGGACATGGAGTCCCGGACAGCCTCTCACCAGCCTGGCTGCCATCTCTGCCTTGTTTTTTGGTTTTTTTTTTTTTTTTTTTTTTTTTTGAGTATAAGGTTCTTTTTTTAAATATATATTTTTTTTTTTATTGAAGTAGAGTCAGTTTACAAGGTTGCGTCCGTTTCTGGTGTACAGCACAGAGCTTCAGTCATATGGGAACATACATATATTCGTTTTCATATTCTTTTTCACCGTAAGTTACTACAACATACTGAATATAGTTCCCTGTGCATCTCCGCCTTCTTCCTTTCATTCCCTGGAGCTGGACTTCTCTTCCTTGTTCACCTCTTTCCTGGACGGGTAGTGATGGGCCATGAAGGAGGAAAGGAAACTTCCTGCTGTCATTGAACAGGATCAACTCTGCTCAGGACCCAGAGCACTGACTCTTTGAATAAAATTGGTCTTTGAACTGACGTTTTCTGTATAACCAAGGGCTAACCCAAATCCCCTAACACAGATTTCTGTGTTCAGATGCCCTGCCTTGCCACCAGGAGCACTCTTAAAAACCCAGTGCAGCATTTCTGGGAAAAGAACAGATTTGGGTTTCAAATCCAAACTCCAAGCTCCGCAGGCTAACTGATTCTCTTACCTTGGTCCTCAGCGGCCTCACTTTAATAGCAAAGGAGATTAAGTTTCTCCAAGAAACTCAGAAACCCAGAGCCTCTCCAAGTTTTCTGTCCAAACACCCTCAGCAGAGGGGGCCGGCCAGTCGGGAGACTGGAAACTGAATTCTAAAGAAGCAGCCTGAAGCAGCTTCCCCATAGTGTGAAACTCCTCTGAAGTCTCACGTTATGGCTTTGAAATTGATGCTTCTACATTGTTACATAACATGTGTACGTTTGTCTTAATATAAAAATCATCTTGAGCATCACCTGCCTTTTCCCCCGTTATCTTCTGGGAAAGTCACAGTGTCCCTCGGCGCCCCTGCAGCTTTGAGAGGCCCAGGCTCATGGCTGGCGGGGGGCCTGGGGGTGAGCGTGGCCCGCCGTGAGGACTGAGGCCAGCTTCTCATCAAGAGTCCGCTCAGCTTGGGCCTCCTACGGTAACTGAGTCCTCATTCTGGGGGCCAGAGGTGACCATGGGGAAGGGGTAGGGACCTGGGCCCATGGGGCCCTGACCTCTGGGGGCTCCTGAGCACCTCATGTGAGTAAAGCCTCCGCTGGCCCCGGTATTCCATGGGGCCACGCAGGGTATGACCTGCTCCCCATGGAATGTGCTAAGGGAGACCCCAATGTGCTAAGGGAGTTGGGGCGCTGACAGCAAAGAGACCTGCAGTAGAAGTGGGGAAGGAAGGATGAGGCCATTGAGGACAGGCCAAAGCAGGTGCAGGGAGGCAGGGCATAGCTCAGTGGGAGAGGCTGTGCTTAGCATGTGCAGGTTCTGGGTTCAATCCCTAGTACTTCCGTTAAAACAAATAAATAAGTAAACATAACTCTACCCACCCCCCAAGGGAAACAAATGAAAAGAAGCCTAGAGAAGAAGGCTTAAGGAATACATTAGAACAGGCCTTGGAACTTCAAAAGTTCTGTCAGGTAGATGAAGGATCTTACCAAAAATTTGGCCAACTCAAACCAATAGGAGAGATTCCAGGAGCAGCTGGATAATAAGTTCTTAACATCTAGAGTTGTTGAAAAGAAGAATGAGGTCCCTTGCATGGGAGTGAGCTCTCTGTCATTGGAGGGGTTTAACTTCTCTTTCAAGAATGAGGAGATTCCTGGGGGGAGGGTACAGCTCAGTGGTAGAGCACGTGTCCAGCAGGCACAAGGTCCTGGGTTCAGTCCCTGGTACCTCCATTAAGAACTTAATTAATTAATAAAAGGCTAATTTCTTCTCCCCCCCCAAAAATAAAATAATAAATAAATAAAAATTTTTTTAAAGAATAAGGAGATTTCCTTCATGAATGGAGAACTTTCTAGATGGCCCAACCCTTGGGTCACTTCCATCTGATTTGTGAAAAACAGAATACACATCCTCCTCCGACTGTGGAGGAGGGACTGTGCCGGGCAGAGCGGGTGACAAGTGCAAAAGATGCATTGGGACAGATTCACAAAACTCAACTTGGTGGCTCATGGCTGCCTGCCACACCCCAGCTCCCCACACAGTGACCTACTTGGGGTCAGAGAAACAGGACTCTGTGTAGAAAAGGCTGTGACTTATTTTGAGCCCCTGGATATGTGACAGGAGAACAGGAAGCAAGACCGTCTCTCATCTCAGGCCTCCATCTGAGCCCAGGGCCTGCCCTTCCCGATGGGAGCAAAGGTCCCCACTGGCAGGGCTGCCGGGATCCGTGTCACGTCCCGCCCACCTCTTCCCAGACCCCATCCTCCTCTTCTGGGACCTCGCCAGCTCTTCCTGCCTGAGGCTCCTCCAAGCAGTTCCAGAAACAGGCACAACCGGGTGTTCTGCTTGCAAGCTCTTTCCCTTCTGAGAGCCCGGCGTGGTTAGGGCTTCTTAAGGGAAAGCGAGAGAGCAGGACAGGGAGGCCTCCTGGGCCAGTTCCCCTCATCTGTCACTCAGCCAGAGCGGAGAAGTCACACAGAGGGTCAGAGGCCCCCCAGGGACCCAGGATAAATTCTAGAATCAAGGATGTTTGTGTCTAGTGGTCCCAACCCCACCAGCCCCCTAGTGCCCCCTCTCTCCTTCTCCTGCTGCCCCTTCCCCCTCCGCTGCCTTCCAGAATGTGGGCACCCCCTCCACTCCCTGCCTCCCACTCTCCAAACCCTGATAGGAGCCACCACCGTGAAACACGACTCACAGGCTCCCTCTCCCGGCCTCTGCAGCCCCTGCTCCTCGCTCAAGAAAGGCCCCAGCAAAGTGATGTCAGGCCCCAGGTAGCACACAAGGGTGGCTGATGTGGACAGATAGTCCTGCAATCAGACCCTCCCTTTTCTCCCCTCCCTGCTTCGGGCACCGGAGGGGAAGAAGGTGCGGGAAGCAACCCAACAGCCTTTTCTCTCCATTCAGGTTTGAAGCCCGCAGGACTGAGTCAAACATTTCCAGCAATTGATGGGGAGAGAATTCCCTGCGGAGGTCCTGCTCTTTTTTCCCTCCTTGCCACACCCTGGGCGTGGGGGGGGGGGGGCTGCGTCCTGGAGAGGCAGCCCCACATGGCCTAACCAAAAACTATGGGTCTGGAAATGGTCTGACAAATAAGGACAAGACATCTCAAACCTGGACAATACTGGAAAGCCTCAAAAGCGATCACTTTATCTACAGCCAGACATGCACGCACGCGCATACACACATGGTCATCAGACAGATGATACGCAGGCTGATGTCATCCCTCCTTGTAACAATGGGAGATATGGCTGTGCATGAACGAGACCCAGTAAAGCCATTTTCCCCACAAGTTTCCCCGCTGGAATATTTACACCACACACTCTCATTTCCATCCTTGTGTTTCCTCTATTTGACCATGAACTCTGACCCTGACAACCAGAAAGAATAAACAAACAGGTTTCTGGAATAAGGAAGGAAGATGATGTGAATCAGACCCCATTCCCGTGTTCCTCTAAAAATGAATAAATTACTCACAAACGCTCTGAGTAAGGTAAGTCTTCACGCCCCTTGAAGGCTAACTTCCGTCAGTCAGCTGGCTCCAGCCTGACTATCAGTTGTGCTTCCTCATCAAACACCAGGTAGCTTAAGCAGAAAGGGCAATTATTAAAGGAAATTAAGTCCTTAATAAAATCTCCTCAAGGGCCAAAGAGTCAACATGGCAGGGCCACCAAGCTCAGTCGTGCAGGTTGCACACTGCACAACACTGCATTTAAAGGGGCGCCATTCACACCCTAGACTAAAGTTTGGATATTCTAACATGTACTAGATTTGATATCATAGCAATTTCCCAGCAGATGGCAGTAAAGTGTCTAGAAGGTAGCACACAAGGGTGGCTGATTTGGACAGATAGTCTTGCAATCAGACCCTCCCTTTTCTCCCCTCTTTTCTAGTTTGCACAAAGTCCATGACCTGTAAGCTAGGCATCCAGAAACAACCCCAAGCCCCACTGTAGCCGATGGCTCCAGCAGAGCTTTAATTGCTGCTACTGTGACAGGAACAGACCCCACAGCTCACCCCGTTAACACCAGGCCTAGGACCCTGGGACTCTGCCCCATGGCTCACTCTCCACCCCCATCCTCCCCAGAAGACAGATTGCCATGTCTGGCCCTCTTCCGGTCACTCTAGTGCTGGTACGTGCGATGCGAAGGGCGCAGGCCCCGTGCCTCGGCCTCACTGCGGGCCTCACTGGAGAAGTAAGCAGCTGGCTTCCACCTGGAGGAGGAAGGATTCATGATGCGAATTCACCAAACGGAGGAAGGGTTTCAGTAATGTTGGGTGGCCTCGACACATGTCACATATCCGCGCAGTATTTTGCAGAGGAGGGACCCAAAGCTCAAAGTGGCAAAACATTGGAGACAAGGCTACTGGAGGCAGGGCTAGAACTGGCCGCTGCACCCGACTGTCCCTTAGAAGCTGAAGCCCAGAAAAAAGCAAGGACCACCAGGAGCAGAAGTCTGCTTACACGGAGCTCATACTGGCAGTTTGTCCCTACACTTCAGCCCCCTAGAGCTCTGGTTAACATCACTCCCAGTGACACCCTCCCAGAGCTGCCTTCCCAAGCAGGAAGCTTCATCTGCAAGGCGTGTCTTCATCCCCCTACTCCCCTGCAGCAGATAGCACCATCTCGGCTTTCTCATTATACCCAGGGACGTGGAACTTTAACCTGCACTTCTCTGCTGTTTCACTGAGACGCCTCCTCCAGGCTGAGCCTCCCTCCTTGAAATAGGTTTCCCTAATTTAACCCACACAGCAGAGCCCGGATGTGTGTTTTAGTGAAAATGGGTTTTTATTTGGCCATTTCAGCATCACTCCTAGAGGAGCCACACTCTGCAATGCAAAAGCACTTTTTCATTTTCCGGTAGCTGGGCCGTCCCCACCTAGGTGGGCCTTTGGGGGAGAGAGCGGTGCACAGCAAGAAAGAACACAGCCAAACGGGCCTGTACGGACACCCCGGGGGGTGCGGGGCTCACTACCTTGCCTCCTCCTCCAGAGGGAGCTCCTGGTGTCCAGAAAGGATTCAGAAGACTCCCAGTCTGCACTTAGGCCTGGCCCTCTGTCGAGGGGAGGGGGTGTTGCTAAGCATCCTTGCTCAGCTTTGTTTCTTGGTTCATAGAAAGGAAGTGATAACCTCTACTTGAAGGGCTCTGGTGGGGCCAGAGGGGGCGTGGGGAGCACCAGCCTCACCTGCCACTGAGCAGGTGCGCTCCATCAAGGTTGGTTTCCCCCCTTCCTTCTTCTGTGATCCAATAACATTTAACATAATTGTGCTTATTTATCTTTCCTTACCTGTTTCTTTTTGCTTTTCTTTTATTCTCCAAATGGAAAAGGAAGGAAGGAGGGAGGGAAGGGAGAAGGAAGGAAGGAAGAGGGGTGGGGAGGAGGTTGGGGAGGAGCAGAGATGCACACATTACTTATCCCAGTGATGATCTGAGTTGTCGTTCTGGGCAATCAGATAAAGACAGTTAATCAGTTACTGGTTCCTGTGGGAAAGCTGGGAGAAGGAAGTGACTAGGACATCCTCTGTAAGTCAGAATGACGAGCTGGTCATTTCTCAGAGTTTGCCTGGCATGCAGATCTGTTGGAAGACACCCAGGGAGACCCACTCAACTGCAGACCCGTGATGACATGTGGCTGGGGCTCCTGTCCAGATGCTGCCCGATCGCAGCCTAGCCTCTCTTGGCTCCCAGGGCACAAGCAGGACCACTCTGGGGCTGACAGCGTCTAGCGCACTATGTTGGGCCCCCGACCTTGACCCCAGCTGGTACATCTAAGAATATGCAGATGAATGAGGAGGCAAAAGCCACCCACACGGGGGCGGCAGGGAGCTCCCTCAGCATCCCAGCTTCCACTTCGGGGAAGTGAGAACCCTGGGGTCATTTTGATTGAAGGCGCAGTTTTAAAACACCTACACAAAGGAAGTAAAGTCACAAGATTTATTACTTACAAATCCCAGAAACAGGGAGTTGAGGGGAATGAGCAAGAGAGAAGGGCAGTCCTCCATCCTGGGTCATGAGCAAGCAGGACACAGAAAGCAGGGCAGCCAACACTCAGTATTTAGAAGGTGGTTAGGGCAGAGGTCGCTAACTTTTCACAACCTTGACTCTAACCCCAGGAAAAGCGAAGCGGGAAATTTGGCGGGGATCCTAAATTGAGGTCCTTATCTAAATGCCCAGACTCTGGGTGTGAGCAGGGTTGTCGTGCTACGAAATGCCTAGGCAGCAACTCAGAAGAGCCGTGTTCTCACCCCACACCCCGCTGTGGGGGAGGGAGGCCAGCGGGGGATGCTGCGCCCGAGCCCCATGCCAGGAAAGGAGTTGTGATTTCAGGATCGGCTGCTGACGGGTTAGGCTTGGACAGGTAGGAGGGGTCATCCGTACTGCCCTTTGGCCTAGAAACCAGGCAACTGCCCTGGTTAAAAAGGGGTCTCCCTGGGGCACAGAATCCAAGGAGCTGATGGGGGTTGCCCTCCACCAACCTATGCCCCTTCTAGATAGTTCATGCAGAAGGCACCTGGGACCCCTTAATTCCCTGGCCAAACAGCTTCCAGCCCGCTCCCAGCACCTGCGTGGACCTCTCCCCAGGTCCGTCTTTCTGAGGGTTGGCTGCTGCTGGAGTCCCTCCCCTAAGCTGAGGTAGAGGGGGAGGTGGCTGTTTGTCGAGGAAGATGGACGGCGCTTAAATGTGTAGAGTGGGGAGTTCACATGCCAGACCTCCAACCACGCGGGCCGGAGCCGGGGGTGGGAAGAGAGGCGTGGCTCTGCCCCACCAGCATCCCGAAGAATCTGAGGCTCTAACTGGGACCTGGCTTCCTGGGTCCTGATGAAGGAAGACTCGTCAGGGTAGGAGGGTACAACATAGTTCATTTAACAGCTTGTTAGCTTGACTTCTACATTTAAATATTCAGACCCCTGGCATGTGGCCCTCTATTTGTACTGTCAGCCAGGTCCTACAGGAGTTAGGGAAAGATTGAGGTGGGGGCCCCAGCTGTGATGGTTCCATAAGTTCTGTAAAGGTAGGGCACAGGGTGTGGAAGTCTGGCAGGGGACAGGGCCCTGAGACTGCCTGTGCATTTTTTTCTATGTGGTTCTTTCATTATTATTATTATTATTAAAGTATAGTTAGTTACAATGTGTCAGTTTCTATGTACAGCATAAAGTCCCAGTCATACATATATATATATACATTTATTCATTTTCATATTCTTTTTCATTAAAGTTTATTACAAGATATTGAATATAGTTCCCTGTGCTATACAGAAGATATTTGGTTTTTATCTATTTTTATATAGCTAATATTTGCAAATCTTGAACTCCCAATGCCTGTGCATTTTGGCTTCACGTGACGTTGCCTGCACTTTATTGAAAGAGCCAGACACAGAGGGGAGCCAGCAGGGAGGGTTTCCTTTCCCCACCACTTCCTTCACCCCCACTTTGCTGGATCTCCCTTCTCTGACTCCACATTTTGAGAAGATCCCAGGCATTTTCTGGTCACATTCAGGTATAAGAACAGTCTCATTTTCAGTTATCTGAACAGTCCAGCCCACCCCAACATCCAAGCTTCCATGTCTTACCCATCACAACCTCCCCTTCCTACAGCCCCTTCACACAGCTCAGCCTCCTGCAGTGGGGACAGGATGGGGACTCTCTCAGTCCATTTCAACTGCTGTAACAAGATACCACAGACTGAGGGGCTCAAAGACAACAGAAATGTGTTTCCCATGGCTCTGGAGGCTGGAAAGTTAGAGATCAAGATGCCAGGATGCTTGGGTTCTGGTGAAGGCTCTCTTCTGGGTTGCAGATAGCTGTCTCTTCACTGTGTCTTCACGTGACAGAGAGGAGAGGGGAAGCAAGCTCACTTAGGACTCTTCTAAGGGCGCTGATCCCATTCATGGGGGCTCCACCCTCATAACCACATCTCATCCTAACCACCTCCTAACGATCCCCCTCCCCAATACCATCACACCATCACATGCTGAGTAGGGTTTCAGCATCTGAGTTGGGATTGGAGGGACATAAGCTTTTAGTCCATCACAGCCTCATTCCACTCTTTGCACTATGTCCTCTCGTGCCTGTTAGCAACTGTTTCTGCTCTGCTGGGAGGCAGCAGAGAGGAAGGATGTGGGAGAATGACAAGGTCGCACTGCAGGTGAACAGTGTCCTTGGAGTGAGGATTTGTCCAAATGCTAACTTGCCCTCTCCCCAGTTGGGACCTCCAACTCTACAATGTCCCCTGATGGAGAAGGGGTCACCCTGGCTGATTTCCTACAACACCTGTGGTATCCCCATAAACCAGCCTGAGTCTGCATGAAAAGTACAGAGAGGAGGCTGGCTTGCAGCCCTCCCACATGCCACTTGGAGCTGCACTAAATATTCCCCTGCCTGAAGGTGGGTCTTTTCAATTGTGTGGGCAGCCTGAGTCCCAGCACTGGTCACTCCATGGATGGAGGAGACGACAGAAGGGTTGCTTGTGCCTCACACAAGCTTCTATAGGCTCCCCTGGGTGATTAGCTGGACATGGAGACATTCTGACCTTCAAAGTTCCCTTCCCTGGAGCAAGGCTATTGCCCCTGGTGAAATTTAACTATAGCCTCCCAACAGTGAAGCAGAAAGGGGATTTGTTTAAAGGATATTGTAGAGGGAGTGGGTATAGCTCACTGGTAGAGTGTGTGCTTATCATGCACGAGGTCCTGGGTTCAATCACCAGTGCCTCCAATTAAAATAAATAAATAAAGGGTATTGTAGCTCAGAGGACTGGCAGGAAGTTAGAAAGCCAGCCTCAGAAAACAGGGAGGAAACAAAAGAGGCAAAACATTAGCACCAGCCCGAGAAGTTGCCACTCTGTAAATACTGCCTTATCTGGGCACCACTGTCTCCAGATGCAAAGTCCCAGGCAGGAGCATCCTACAGCACAGGTCCCCAGCCTCGTCTGTGAGGCCCCCTAAGCTTCTGCATAACCGAGAAGTATCAGAGGTTCACTGCAGTCATTCTGCTTGGCCTGAGAGCAATGGTCACATTCTGCTACTCTCATCCATCCATATGAGGAAGAAATATCACCCTGGCTTCTGATGCCAATAACCGGGTCCAACCATTGGTTTACAGTTTTGTATTTCAAAGTCACTTATTTATGATCTGAGGATTTCTGAAACTTTCCTTAATCATTTACTAATTTCAATCCCATTTTACCACTGCTAAGGATAGCCTGATGGGGTTACCAGAAATTAGGAGGCTGGTTTCCAAGCCTTCCTCTGCCGCTGATTCTCTCTGCAACCTTGAAAGTTACCTCAGTTCTCTAAATCTGTGTTTTACCATCTGGAAAATGAGCGAGTGGATGAAATGCTCCCCAAGGTTTCCTTCCACTCTCACGCTGCAACAGTCCACGCTTCTGTTCCAAGGAGCATTTGGAAAGGGCCCAGTTTCCCAATCAAGGGCCATCCCCACTCTTTCCAGGATTGAAGTTGCCCCAATATACAGGATGTGCACAGTCCAAGGCTGTGTGATGTAAATATGATTGAGAATGACTCCATTCAGGGACCAAAGTAACGCGCTGCGATGTCGATCCAGTCAAATTACCAAACAACACACAGAATTGCTTCCACTGTTGTCTTTGCTGTGTAGGAACATTTGCTGATTAGTCTTTTCTCGTACAAACAGGCAGGTGTGGAGACGTGCAGGCAGCTACACACACCCGCCTGTTAGCCCTACTGCGGCTCAGAGCTGCATATGCACTTATCTCTGTAAAAAGCTTCCCTCTTCATGAGTGTTGCTTTAATAGAACACACAGAACAAGTTCTTGGACTTTCTCTCTGTTCACACTCCATTTTTCACTTTATCCTTTATGATGGATAGGTTGCCTGTCTGTAGATGTGCCAATTGACATCTGTATACAGACTAGGACCTAGCCAGGAATGTCCAGATCCTAGACAGTTGGTTTTTCTCTGGGACGACCGTCCTCTCTCTACCCGCCAACTCCCTGCTGTGGAGAGGTGGGGAAAAGGGGAAATCGAGGTGGGATGGAGTGTGATGAAAAGTGTCTTTGAAGTGACATGGGAAAGAGCCTAAGTAGACATGTGTATCTACTTCCAAGATTTGTCTGAAGATAAATTAAATTTCCATGACTAGAGTCGATGCTATACTTTAATTTATGAGCAGAGGCCAACTTCCCAGCAGCCCCCAGGGTGCCATGGAGACGGAGCAGCAGAGACGTGCAGCAGGGCAATGAGAGGGCCAGGGAGGCGCAGATGGATCTCTCCGGACCACTCTCCCACCAGGTCCGTAAACAGAATTCTTAGCAGTAAAAGCATGCTCACAAACCACATATATTACTCTATATAAAAGACACAGACCTGTATCACACTGGTGATCAGAAAGTCCGTGTTACCAGTGTTTTTAAATCAGTCCCAGTCACGGTTTTCCGAGCTTCTCTGTGATGCTCTCGGACCAGCCCTCATGGAAGCTGGGAGGTGGGAGAGACTGCATCCCGCAGTGCAATCCTGTGTGCCTTTCCAGACCACCTGAGGGTTAGTCCAGAAGAGAAGGATCAGGCAAAAAATGTAGATGTGGTGGCAGAGGCCAGGGACAGAGATAAAGTACAGCAATGTGATCCAGTCACTCCTAAGTGATGGGAAACAGAACCGCCAGTCAGCTTGCTGAGTTGGTGTATACATGTGAACAACTGAGAACACATAAATCATGACTTGCTTTCCAGCAAGAATTCAGCAAGGCTCTTTCCTTATGTAGAATTGCATGGAAGTTTTGCCTTTGTATGTCCCCAGCCTTTGCCTCATTTGGGATCACTCATATATAATGGGGAGAAGATCCCACTTCCACTAATGGCCAACTAGGACCAACACTTCCACTGAGATCATTCAAAAGATCTGAAAAATATTTTTAAAAAACAAAACTGCTTGGAAGTATCAGAAAACAACTGAGGCAGCAAGAATTTGGGGGAGT